>NW_027555847.1:12356091-13023591 GCF_003287225.1 Phascolarctos cinereus
CCAACATTTATCATTTTCCTGTTTTGTCATGTTAGCCAATCTCATAAGTGTGATGTAGTACCTCAGAGTCATTTTGATTTGAATTTCTCTGATCAATAGTGATTTAGAGCATTTTTATATGACTATAGATACTTTTAATTTCGTCCTCTGAAAACTATCTGTCCTTTGACCATTTATTAATTGGGGAATGAGTTGTATTTCTATAAATTTGACTCAGTTCTCTCTATATTTTAGAAACGAGGTCTCTATCAGAGACGCTGGTCGTAAAAGTTCTTTCCCAGTTTTATGCTTCCCTCCTAATCTTGGTTGCATTGGCTTTGTGCAAAAAAAAAAATTCAATTTAATGTAATCAAAATTATCCATTTTGTATTTCATAATGTTCTCTGTCTCCTGTTATATCTATTCCCTTGGTTATATCTCTATCTCTTGGTCATAAATTCTCCCCTTCTTCATAGATCTGATAGGTAAACTGTTCCTTGCTTTCCTAGTTTGCTTGTAGTATTTATATCTAAATCATGTACCCATCTTGACTTTATCTAGGTATAGGGTGTAAGATGCTGGTCTATGCCCAGTTTCTACCATACTATTCTCCAGTTTTCCCAGAAGTTTTTGTTAAATAGTGATTTCTTATCCCAGAAGTTGGAGTCTTTGGATTTATTAAATAGGAGATTACTCTAGTCATTAACTGTTGTGTCTTGCTATTCCACTGATCTCCCACTCTAGTTCTTGGCCAGTACCAAGCAGTTTTGATGCTTGCTGCTTTATAATACAATTTAAGATCTGATACAGCTTCCACAAAGAAACTGGGGCAACGGTAGCACAGTTAGCTGACATATGTTGAGAATACAAGAACTTACTTTCTTCCTTGTTGCTTATAAACAAGTACCTGAGTCAGTGATAGGAAACAAAGGTTTGTCAGCTCTTCTCCAACACAGATTGAACTCCATTTATAGGTTAAGATCTTATAGGAGGCCTTGATAGCTGTGATGGAAACTCACAGTCTTCTGATTATAGATCTCAAGAGAGTGAGAATCATGAAATTTGTTGCCCAGTCATGGAGTTTGACCCAATAACATCCCAGGAAATGAAAGTGAGATTCCGTAATGATGGGCAGATCCTTCAGAAACTCTTGGTTATGGTTGAAGTGCTGCTTAAGGCATCAAACCCTACATCCTTGACTACTCCAAAGGTATAGCCCTGATGAACCATATAGTTTACAAAAATGAGATAATGGATATCAATTAGGCTAATATATTGTTGGATACATATCCCATAGAATTATTCTCCTGGTATGTCTATGTAGGACAGGCTACCACAGATGGGGAATGAACTGGGCTCAGAATGGTATAGAAAAACAGTTTGGATTTTAAATGAAAACTGCCTAGGGATTTCAGTGATCCTAAAGGCCTACTTGATATTTTCTGTGGGTTTGTTTTGGTCCATACATGTCCATCAATGTAGGGAACTCTTTGTGAAAAAACTCCTTCTGCCAATAGAGATCTTTACCACCTCTGCCACTAATGATCTTAGATAGTTGTCCAGGTCACTGAAGCAGACCAGGAATCCAAGTGGTCCTGCTTCCAGGGCCAACTCTCTGTCTACTATATCTACTACCCACTACCTCTCACTACATGACAGAGGGACAGAGGGACTGAGGAAGAGAGACAGAGAGAGAGAGAGAGAGAGAGAGAGAGAGAGAGAGGAGAGAGAGAGAGGAGAGAGAAAGTATTTTTGTATGAGTCTTCTTCCTCTGATAATGTACAATAGGGAAGCTTGGAATATCATAATCTGCAAAGGATCCAAATTCCAGGTAGCCCAAAGTTGGGGAGGAAGCAGTGCTTCGTAGGAATAAGCAGTTGCAGCATGTTCACAGTCTAATTTTTTTGCACATTGTAGCAGAAACCAAAATCACCAAATGTAATTAAAAATATTCATTTATTGAGGCTACGGAGACAAAATTAGAATAATATCTACCCCCAGGAACTTACAATCTTCATCTTATTATGTTGGGAAGTGTGTGATCAGAATAGGTGAGCCAGTTAGACAGCAAGAGTGAAATGCATGTGGGGAAAGGTGGAAGGAGAAGATAGAGGGATAGTCCATGAGTCACAGGAAAAGTTAAATAACTGTGAAGGATATTTTTTAACCTGGGATCCAGGAACTGGATATATACTTATATGTATATGTATATGTATATGTATATGTATATGTATATGTATATGTATATGTATATGTATATGTATATGTGTATGTGTATGTGTATGTGTATGTGTATGTGTATGTGTATGTGTATGTGTATGTGTATGTGTATGTGTATGTGTATGTGTATGTGTATGTGTATGTGTATGTGTATGTGTATGTATATGTATATGTATATGTATATGTATATGTATATGTATATGTATATGTATATATATATATATATAGGTATAGGTATAGGTATAGGTATAGGTATAGGTATAGGTATAGGTATAGGTATGTATATGTATGTATGTGTGTACGTATGTACGTATGTATGTATGTATGTATGAATATAATAAACATTTTCTCTGTGATTTTATTTTATTTTATGCATTTAAAAGCAATTATGAGAAGGGGTTGACAGATTTCACCACACTGCCCAGGGAGTCCATCACACATACACACACACACACACACACACACACACACACACACACACACACACACACACACACAAAATGAAGAAGTTTGACTTAGAGGAAGACAACTGCATTTGTGTTCAGTCAGTTTCATAGTGGTGGATGGTTGGGAGGACACTGAAAACAAGTGTGCAAAGCAAGGAGGGTGTGGATGGATTGTGACCTAACCAATGGAGGGAATCTCCACATAAATGAGTTCACAGATACCTTCTAAATAAGAGGCAAAAAAACAGCAGACTCCTTAGAACTTGTCTTCAGGAAGTTTCTTAAGTTTTCTCATCTGTAAAATAAGAATACTAACACTTAAACATTTCACCTCCCCAAATTTCTGGGAGGAAAGTGCTTTTTTAAGCCTATATCATCATCTGATTGTGAATGATTGCTGTTGGGGGTGGTGCTATTATTACAATTATTGTTATTGTCACAAAGAAATTTGTCACAAAGAAAGCACTTAATTTTAAATTCATTTTTCATTCATTCACTTCTTCATTTGTGTATCCAATTGTACTTTAGGACCAAATGCCTCAAGTCATGGAAACTTGGGATCTAGCATGCCTCACCCCTGATTTGAAGTGGTTTTGAATCACCTTCCCTCCCTTGGCTTGTCTGCATTTCTGTTTCTCATTGTGGGGTCAAAGATCTAGAACAGGAAGGAACCTCAAGCCTTCCCTTTACTGATGACCAGCACTGGGGGCTAGGTAGTGGGGCAAGAGCTGGCTGCTTATGTGGGATTGGTCTGATCAGTACCTGAAAATACCTATGACAATTCCAAGTGATTCACCAAAGATCACACAGTTTCTAAGCATACTTGGGGCTCTCACCTAGCCAAGCCTATTCTTCTCCAGGTGCCCACAGACCTGAGCAATTTGCTTTGGCATTCACTGATTACCTTGGTTTGTCTTGGTGGAATTCCCCCTTCTCTCACTTTTCCCTCTACCTTTTCCATCTGAATCTTGTCAAGTTTCTAAAAGTTGTCACTTTCAGACAGAATATTTTCGAAAATATGAATTCTAAGTGCAATTAAGGATCAAGATCTCCCTCCCCCTATTATCTTCCTCTGGCCTCCCCCAGAGGAAACAAACATGCCTGCTTTTATGTCAGGAGACTTGCATTTCAAGTCTCTACCAATTACATTCTATTTTAGAGAAATGCTCTGGAAACAGTGTCAAGAGGGTGTTAACAGAAAAATCTGTTTTGTTTGGACAGCTTCTTTAATACTGAACTTTCCACCAATTTTTAATACTTAGCCACTCATTTACCAATTGTAATGGCCCTCTTGGCTTCCTAGTGACCTTACAATTTCCTTAGAAATACACATTGTTGAATAATGTTGAGGGGAATAAGAAGGCAGATTGATTTGAACAAGTGTTTTTCCTGAGCCAGGTCCTCTGGTATGGAAGGGTTTACAAGTTGTAGGTGGACCTCTCCTCAAGTAAAGCAGAAAGCCCCAAATCCAAATTTCCTAAAACTTTTCATAAATGGCTAGCTATTTCTCTTACAGGTAGAATATAGTAATGTGTTTCATTCATATGTATAGTCCAGGGCTGGGGAAACTGCAGCCTCGAGGCCACATGTGGCCCTCTAGGTTCTCAAGCACGGCCCTTTGACTGAATTCAAAAAAGCTACACTTGAGTACCTGGAGAGCCCCATGTGGCCTCGAGGCTGCAGTTTCCCCAGCCCTGAGCCCAATGCCCAGGACCCCAACTCTGGCTATGGGAAGTTGATTCAACCAAAGGTGATCACCCCAAAAGTGAAAAGTCTTTGGCTTAACATGTGAACAGCAATAGTTAACTCTAAAAGAATCTTCACAATATCCTGTTTTAGGTCTAGATAGATGTAAATAAAAGAGTTTCCTACAGCCATATAAGCACTCAAGGTAAGGCTTCATATGTCGGGTATAAGAAAAGTATATAAGATGGTAGAGTATTGAGCAGGAAAGGATCAAGCCAGTATTTCATCTGATCACCTCATTTTTAAGATTAAGAAACTTAGCCCCAAAGAAGGAATGTGATTGGCCCAATATCACACAGGTAGAAAATAGCAATATCAGAATTAGAACTCATGGCCTGTGATTCCAGACTGGGGGTTTATTTGTGTGTGTGTGTGTGTGTGTGTGTGTTCTTTTTTTGTTGTTGTTTTGTTTTATTTTTTCCTACCCAGAGTAACAACCTACTTCCAAATTCCAAATTCCTGTGTCACCTTTTACTTTCCCCAGCCTTTCATGAACTTTCCCTAGTCTCCCTCACTTCCTTCTATAATCCCAGCCATCTATCTCACTTTCCCTGCCTTTTCCCCCTTTCCCCTCTACTTCCTTCCTTCTCCAACCTCTTTCTTCCTGGATCCCTTATGCTCTACTTCAGTCACTTCTTTCTCCTTGTCCTCCATCCCCACCTCCCTTCCCAGTCCCTACATTATCTTCTATATACTACAGAGGCTTTTGTGTTCAGCAGTACTGACTCGGGGTGGGGGGTGTCAAATATTGCTTATGCTGCTTTAAAATGAAGTCAAGTACTAGAGTTGTCCATTGTAGATAAGGGTTAGAGAAACTGGAAACATCAAACCTTCTGTGGCTTCCCCAGCATTCAATTCTCTTTAGTCAAGTGCATTGACATTAAGCACTTCCTCAAATCAAAACACCACTATTTCTTTCCATTTTTTTCTTCAAATGGGTTAAAAAATCATATGTGTTCAAAGACATAATAACCATTGCAACAAGGGCTTGGTGCAGTACAGGCTTCCAAAAGCTGAACAGTCTCTGAATAATGACTCTCTCTATTTCCCACAAACCTTGTATTTTTTGAAGACACACCCTCTTATTCCCCAAAAGAAGGCCTCTGATGGGCTTTGGGAGCACTTAGGAATGATTCACAAAGAGTCACTAGATGCTTTGGGTGGGTGCCCATCTTCCTTGGGATGGGCCGATCTCAGACATCAGATCTATCAGTAGGCAGCAATTCATTGAAAGGCTACTGGGCTTAAGCTTCATGGGGGATACAGGATAAGACATGGTGTCTGCCCTCCAGAAATGCACAGTGGAGTTGGAGAGGCATGTGAATCAATTAAAAAACAATGCAAGATAATAGATTAAGTATATAATTGAGGGTTCACCTCAGTGACTAGCTACAAATGGAATGACTAACTCATGTGCAAAGGGATCAGAATTCTGCTTGGCCCCAGAGGGTAGAACAGGCATCAATGGACAGAATTTATGAGGAGGAAAATTTTTTAGCTAAAGCGAGAACTTCCTAAGAATTCATATTGTCTGAAGGCCAACAAGGATCTGCCTTAGGAAAGACTGGACAAACAGAAGCCTGGCTTGAGAAAGATTCCAGTTCAGGCACGTATTGGGTTACACGGTCACTTCCAAATCCCTTCTTTTAAAACCATGCCGTAAGACTTCTGGAGAATATACGAAATTAAATCATACAAACATGTATTCATTTATTCATATATATACGTGTGTGTGTGTGTGTGTGTGTGTGTTCTATATCTTTGTGTGCAGGGGCTATTTCATTTTTGGCTTCATATTATTCTCTATGCTGAGAACAATGCCTTTCCCATAGTAAGTACTTTCTTGGACTTAGTTAGTAGTAAAGATGAAGACAGAATCGGAATGATGAATAGGTAGAGTAGGAAGGACAAAGGGAAACTTGTATTTTGCTGGAGGGGGGGTGGGGTTTGTGTTTGGAACACATTTGTAGGTATATGGAGAGATGCCAGTGGAGGGGAAGGCACTGAGGATGCATGAGAGAAAGAGGCAGGTGGGAATGGGAGAAAGGAGGCAGTCAGAGTGGTTAGTCCTAGCAAATTGTCCGGGGCCATCTTTATTGTTCTGTACCCAGGAGAAGGAGGAAAGATCAAAATAATGCAGTGCAGTTTGAGAAATGAAGGCAGGGACCTGCCTTTGGATGTTTGATTCACATCTCCCAGAGCTTTCTAGTGAAGAAGTGAATCAGCTTCGTCCCTTGTAATAGAAATTATTAGTTTGCAAACAAATATTTATTCTGAACACACACACACACACACACATTAAGTTGTCTAATTTCAAGAATGACAATACCCTTTCTTATAGAAAATTTAAAAAAACCTTCTATCATGTGGTGTGTGTGTGTGTGTGTGTGTGTGTATACTCACATATATAGATATAGATTTTTCAGTATGTGGATAGACAGCCAGTTGGATGGGTATGAATTGGACCTGTGATTTCATTGGTCTGTAGAACAGCCTCAAGGAGGGAAGTCCCACCTATGTAGGATGGCAACTTCTTTACAGCTTACAGTGTTAGAGAGTAGCCTAGAACTAGGAGATTAAGCAACTTATCCAGCATCACCCAGGCAGTCAGCCAGCAGTTATTAAGTACCTACTGTGTGCCACTCACCATGCTAAGCATTTTACAGATTTATCTCATCTGATCCTCACAACCACCTTGAGAAGTAAGTGCTATTATTATCACTATTTTATAAGTGAAGAAATTGAGACAGAGGTCAAGTGACTAACCCAGGGTCACACAGCTAGTAAGTATCTGAGGCTAGATTTGAACTCAGGTCTTTCCCAACTCCATGTCCAATGCCCTATTCACTGTGTCACCCAGCTACTTCCAAAAGAGGAAGCAGAGATCCCTTAGGGTGTTAGAGTCTGCCTATGACAGTATCTCCCCTTCTAGTGTCCTTAATGAACTCTATTTGATTCTGGAAGCATGTGTCATGGATCATGAAGTCTGGCCTCGCTACTTACTGTGGTCTATTTGATTAATGCTATTACTAACCCCAAGAGATCACCAATATGTTAGAGAATTCTCAAATCTCAGAGTTGAAAGGAACCTTAGGAGCCACTTAGCCTCTCTAACCTCCATTGCATCTCCAAACACCATCATCCAAATATTACCTAAAGGCTTGTGGTACCCTGTGGTAGACAATTCCACTGCCCCATAGCTCTAATTGTTAGGAAGTTTCTCTTGTTATTAAGCCTGAGTGTGCCTGTCCACAATTTTGTACTTTTTTTTGGGTTTGTTTGTTTAGGCAATTGGAGTTAAATGACTTGCCCAGGGTCACACAGCTAGTAAGTGTCAAGTGTTTCATCTGAGGTCACATTTGAACTCAGGTCCTCCTGACTTCAGAGCTGGTACTCTATCCACTGTGCCATCTAGCTGCCCCCCGTCCACAATTTTGAACCCATGTCCCTCAATCTGCATTGTGGTAGTAAGTGGAATAAGTGTCGTTATTCTCACATGTGATCACCCTTCAAATACTTGAAAGAAGCTATCGTATGTCATCTAAATTTTGTCTTTTTGCAGGAAAAAAATCCTCAGTTCCTTCACCCAATCCATGACAGGACCCTGGTCTCCTTCCCATCTGTTTGGTTGTTTTAGAGTGCTGTCTTGCTTGTCAAGGTCACTTTTGCAATACACCCACTAAAACTGAACACAATATTCTTAATGTATTCAGATTAAAACCACAGACTAATGGAGGCTTCAGCCATATTAGTGGCAACTCAACACTGACACTTGTTTCAGAGACTTCCAATCAGTAGTCAGAAAGTTCATTGATTAGATTTTAGGGTTCGTTATTTCAGACCTTCACTTTCATCATCTGATTCATTGTCTGAGGACAATACAGCAACCAGGTGATTGTGCTTCCAAGTTGGCTTGGATTGTAATTTCAACAGTGTACTGTGCACCATAGGAAGGATAGGGAAACCAAAGAGCACATTGTGAATCATCACTCAGGGCTTAGATCGCCAAAAGCCTGAGAATTCAAGGGGACTGCTTTCTAAGATGGGAAGATTATGTTAGTACATCTTCAATGGTCGTCCCTCTCTTCTGTCTCTCACCTCTCATAATCTATCTACACGGCAGCCAAATAGATATTCCCAAATCACATACCTAACTGTGCATCCCCTCCTCAAATGTCTCAAACGCAAAGCTTTCAATGTGGCCTTCAATGATCTACAACCTTCTCCATACTACCTTTTCATTTCATATTACTCTTCTCCATCCATTCTCCGTTCTAGTAAAATTAGCCTGGTAGAAATTGACTGTATAGGACGTGCTAATTACTGCCCCCATTTTTTTTTCACAATTAACAGTGAATATGAATTAAAAAAAATCTTTGGAATAGAAACATCGAGTAATACTTACTAGGCTGGGCACTATGGGAAGTACTAGGGATACAAATCAAACGGCAAGATGGCAGTGCACTCTAGCAGCATACATCCCAAGAGGTGAAGGAAATATGGCTGGGGACAAATGGCTAGAAAGGAGGTTTTCTTTTGGGAAGTCACAGCTTGGTGAGTGGAATTTCAGAGCCCTTGAATGCTATCCTTTTTCCAAAGCAATGGTGGTATTGGTTCAATGACTGTTGCCAGAAAAAGTTCATGCACCATGTCCAGAATGGGCTCTCCCTCAAGATCTCCACCTCCCATAGGAAGCCGTCTGGAATTCCCCAACTTACTGTTGCTCTCTGTGTGTCCCGAGGTCATTTTGATAAACCTGATCAATTACTTGTGAACCATGTAGAAAGTGAGTTCCCTGAGAGTAAGGGTCATTTCTTTCTTTGGTTTTTATTCTTCTATCTCCATTGCCTAGTTCAATGCCTGTCACATAGTGTGGACATAATAAATGCTTGTTAAATTATATTCAAATGCTTCATGAGATACAATAAATCCCTTTTGCAGAATTTACTATCTTACCATATTATCATTTAGTATATGCTGGAGCATAGTAAATGCTTAATCTATTTCTTTCCATTCCTCCCTCTTTTTCTCCCTTTCTTCTACCTTTTCTTCATTCTTTTCATTTCTTTCTTCCTTCTTCCATCTGTTCCTCACTTCCTCTGTCCTTCCCTTCTTTTCTTCCTTTCTCTCCATCCTTTTCTTCCTTCCTTCCTTCCTTCCTTCCTTCCTTCCTTCCTTCCTTCCTTCCGTCTGTCCTTCCTTCCTCCTTCTCTCCCTTTCTCCCTCCCTTCCTCCTTTCCTTCTTTTTCTTAACTTGAAACCTGTCTTATAAAACATAAGAAATTCTTCATTGGTTTATATATATTACCTTAGACGACCATTATCCTAACTGATAGATTTGTATGTTATAAACATATATATCCCTGAACACATTATTTTCTTATTCTATTACTAATATATTTTTAAATGTTAATATTTTTGAGGTTTATTTTAGTGAATGTTTAGCTTAAAATTATGTGTGTGTGCACGTGTGTGTGTGTGTTTGTTTCATATATATTTATGTATGTTTGTGTAAAAAATAATAATCTTGGTCATAGTATTTGCTTGAGAACATACCCAGTATAATGGAAAAGATACTAAGCTTCACCACTCACCACTTTCTGGCTCAATGGCTTCAGTCAAGTGATCTAACCTCTAAAAATACTCAGTGTCCACTTCCACAAAGTGGATTTAAAATACTTGTCATCCTCTTGGCTTCCTAGTGATATCACTGCATAGTAAGAGAGCTCTAGGCTTCAAGCTAGAAATACCTGGGTTTGAATTCCATTTCTGATCCTTTCCATCTCTAAGACCCAAAGCAAATCACTTCCTCTTTCTGAGTCTCAGTGTCTTCATCTCTAAGGCTTACCTTAGATGATGGATAGAGGACACCTGCTTTTCAGATTGGAATAGTAACAGTAGCTGACATACCTATGTCACAGAGATGTTGTGAGGATGGAAGGAATATGTGTTAACTAAGCAGACACATGGCAGAGAGGATGGAGTGCTAGGTTTGGAGTCTCAAAGACCTGAGTTTGAATCCCACTTCAGACAATTATCTTCATCTTTCTGATCCTCAATCTCCTTACTTGTACAATGAGCGTGATAACATTCGCCTCATAGTATTATTGTGAGGTTTGCTGGAAGTAACAATTGTGAATTGTTAATTTCTTTAAAAACTGTAAGGTCAGGGACAACTAGCTAGCGCAGCAGATAGAGCACCAGCCCTGGAGTCAGGAGGACCTGAGTTCAAATGCAATCTCAGACCAGACACTTGACACTTAGTGACTGTGTGACCCTGGGCAAGTCACTTAACTCCTATTGCCTCACCAAGAAGCAGAAAAAAAAGCAAAAAAAGCATAAGGTCAAGGCTAAATCAGCCGATCTGTTTCTTCCTTTCCTGCTAAAGGAAACATTGGAGTAGATGATCTCATAGGTCCTTTCCAGTTCTAAAATTATGTCATTCTGGGATTTTCCCAATTATTATACTTATTGTTATGGGAAAAAAGGAGTAAAATGAAAATTTTCACTTTTCAAAAAATTGATCACCCAGTGGTTTTTCCATCTAAGTCTTTCAGTGGCACCAGGGCCCTCTGAGCTGTCTCATATTGTTCTGCATGAGTCCCAGCTTCTTCTGCAGAACTCCATCTGTCTTCCATCCAAGTTTCAAAGCCACTGGCTCTCCGAGCACAATGATGCTAATGATAAGGTGGAGGGCTGTGGGTAGGGGCTGAAGGAACTTGGTGATGATGTCATGGGGCTCTGGGTGTGTTATCTGCAATGAGAATAAATGGCTGGTCCCGCAGGCAGGCAAGAAGTGGCCTATGCGCCAGCAGCCTGGGGCTGGGCTCCATTTGCAGGGCTTAAATTTAGATCAGAAGAAAAGCAGCAATCATCATATCCTTTAACTAGAATCAGCAAACAGGATACAGGTAGCCACAAAATGTAGTCATTGCAAAGAGTAACAGAATCACTTCAAAAAAGGTAATAATCGGTCAGTCTTGCTTTTTTTTTTTTTTTGCAACACATAGTTAAATCTGTTTAAGTGTGGAGAAGGAAATGGGAAGGCAGCTTACTTTGTAACCTCCTAAAATGGCAGTGATCTTAGACAAGTGTCCTATCAATGGGAAGGACAGAAACTCTGTTCCAGACGACCTCTCCAGAAGCCTGGAGTTTGGCTCAAACGTGTAGGAAAGGGCTTGGAAAAGGGTTGAAGGAAGCATTGAGGCCTTCTCACCATTCAAGTGCTCTGGCCTTCCTGCAGCGAGCTCACTGGATGATGTAGTAGAACCGTTGGGTGTATACAATTTCATTTTTTTCATTAGCTGATTTCTTCAATTTGGAAGATTCCCTCTTCTTGTATTGTCAGAGAGGTGGAGGATGGGAAAAGGAGCAAGTCATAGGCCTTAAGTGAGATATCCGAGCAATATCAAGAGAGGCAGAGAAAGATCCTCTACATTCAGAGTGGACTCCCCCCTCCAAGCCACCACCATGAATGATTGAGTGGAGGAAACGGGCAAGATCCTAGATGAGGGATGAGTTATTAACTTTGTCATTGGCAGGAGGGCCCACATCTATTAACTTACAGATCCATCCACGTGTTAAAGGATGAGAGAGTCCCCTGACATGGATTATGGTTAATGTTCCCCACAGAGTCCTCCATTGTCATCATCGCCCTCATCATCGTTGTTGTTGTCATTACCATCAAAATCGCATGGGAAGTGCATATCATCCCCATGATGCAGTTCGCTGCTGAAGGGGCTCTGAGGCTGCTTTCAGTGAGCATATAATGGATGAGCTTCTGTTCAATAAGAAAAAGAAATTATTGCATTGATCTGTACAACGGTCTATAGAATGTCAAATTGAAAGGTATATTCACAGGCTAGTGACCTGTCCTGTCACTGATTTGATCGGAACCGTATGGAATAATATGAGAACAAAATAATGATAACAATGACAAAATGAACAACAGTACAGCTGGAATAAAAACCCCATATTATATTAATTAAACATGGGCTCATCATGTCAAAGCAGATATCAAATGGTTGACATTTGTAAAAAAAAAGAATAAGATTGATAGATGGTAAAAGAGCTCTCAATTAATGGGATAAGTGTTTACAGAAAAACGAAAACAAAACAAACCAAAAAAACCTACTTGAATAAATAGACCTTGCTTTACAAATTAATGGTAAAAGTTGACCTGGGTGCTCACCACTGAGATTGTCAAACACACCCCAAAGTAGCTTATGTCTGGATAGAGTCTATGAAACATAGAATCCAATTTTGGACTCAAAGGACCCTTCAGCAGCAACATCCATATAAACTCTACCAGCAACGCAGCCACAAGGAAGTGTCTAAGGACTAGCTTTAAGACGTCAGCTACTTTGGAGAAATGCAATGATATGCTAGAGATTTAGGATCACATCATTACCACTAGACATTACAAAACCGTTCTCCTTAAGGAGCCCAAAGTGACCGTATCAGTACGCTATGCAATGAAATGGTGAAAAGCAGGCAATGCACAACTGCAGTGTGCAAAATTTAGCATCTGTATACCTAGAATAACATGATCAGATGGCAAAACTTATACATCAGAAGTTAACAGATGCTACAAATATAAATCCCCAAATATCCTTGAGAAATCCACAAATAACATGGACCAAAACGTCGCCAACAACTGCCCTGACATACCATCGATCCATACAAAATTATGAACTACGTTTTATATTAGATATAGTCATGCTGAATATAATCTCCAAACTCTACAGAATGGAAAGCTCGAAAATATAGACCCAAGGACAGAAGAGAGCACAAACTCTGTGGCAACAGAAGAAGGTGTTTGCTGCTTTTCCTAGCCTCATGGCTACGATGTTTGCTCCAATCTCAGTACACCAAATTCATCACAAAAACAGTCAGTCATTTCATCTCCATTGGAAATAATCTATAAGGCATTAAATACAAAGGCATTAATAACAAGGCAGTGACTGATCCTTGGGTCATTTCTATCTGGACTTGGGCTCAGAGAAGCTGTGTTTGAATCCTTCCTCTTCTGCTTACCAGGTATATGACCTGGAGTGATTTACAATCCTTCTCTCAGCTGAAGCTTCACATCTCTAACTTAGGGATCAGGCTAGATGGCTTCTGAGGTCCCTTTCAGCCTTAAATCCAGGATCACCAAAGAACTGGAGAGCTTTCTGCCCGCCACAAGGCTGCCAGAATGAAACAGCAATGAAGGCATTAAAACAGTTAACTAGAGATTAGCATGTGAAAGGCAGGACTTTTGATATTTGAATCCAAAGGTGGGAGGTTTTGGAAGAAGAAGGAACAAGTAGGAGAACTATTTTGATGCCAAGAAAATGACCAGAGAGTATCGCTCTATTTTTGCCAACATGGCATACAGGAGGCTTGCCTTACTTATGATCTCAACAGATATGAATGATTTTGTCATTTGATGAACCAAAACAAGTGGGTCATGTCCAAACCATTTCCTTCTCTAAAAAGCTGGATGACCACTCCTTACATTTATTGGAGATAAGATCATTTGCCCAGCGAGAGACCAAATGCAGTTAGTTCCCTTCCAACTCTGGAATTTTGCCAGTCTGTGATCTATGAAACCACCTTTCCTTTTAACCACATGAAAGGGTAGACACAAGATGCTTAACTAATTACTAATAAACTAATCCACTAACCAACCAGATAAATAACTTAAATGCTCAGGCAACATAAACAAATGCACGTGCATGCGCACACACACACACACACACACACACACAAACTGAACTGAAATTTCTATGAAATAGAGAAAGCTGAGGAATAGTGAAAGATAACTGAATTTGGAAATAGGTTTGAGTCATGCCTGGAACTTTTGTCCAGATGCCATCAAACTAATTTGAATGGCAAACAAACAGGCATAAGAATGTTACTAAGCCTACTTGGCAAGCTGTGGGTAAAAAAACATTCTGTATAGACTAAAGCCCAATGTAATTGCTGGCTGACTATTGCATCCTATCACCAATATGGAGGGGAATATGGCTTATCTTTGTTCATGGGCTCTCAAGCAGCTTGGCCTCTATATATATGTAGACACACACACATAGATCTACAGATTGATTGTTTTCGGAAGATTAACCAGTAACACTTGGTTATTAATTTATTAGTGTATGGTTATTAAATTGATTTGAGCATTAAAACACGCACACACACATACACACACACACACACGCACGCACACACACACACACACACACACACACACACACACACATTGATTCTCCAGCATACACAGCGTAAAAGTCAAAGTATTCTGGGCATGACAGCATAATCTTATACCTAGAACAGCACGCGCATGGAGTGATGCAAACCCTAAAAACAATTGGAGGTCTTCCTTGGACACAGCACAGTCAAGGAACTGTGTCCATCATGTTGTGCGTGCCAGATGAAGTGCCATGACCTCAGAAAATGTAGTTACTTTTATGGGAAGAATTGTGAGCAGATTCCTTTTTGGTGACCACACAATTAATCACGTTTTGGGTCACATTCAGATTGGCATTTGGTGCTTTAGATTTAAAGGCCATGGCTCATTTCCTACTTTCCATATTCCTCGGAGATGAGAATCCTAATGCATAAGCTTCTCCTCGAACTCCTTGCCTCCTTTACGGCTCACCTCAGTCTTCTCCAAAAAGGCATCCCTGATCTGCACCCCTCACCCTATTTTAGGGCATTTCAATTGCCTCACATTGTTTGTCTGTGTATGTATCCTCTACTTCCCTACAGGTAGACATATCGTTTCTTTCCAATGGAGCGCAATCGATTGCTTCTTGGTCATGATTATATCCCCAGAACCTAGAGAGTGCCTGGCTCGCAGTGGGCACTTGGCAAATTCTTCTTCGGATGAATTGACTTAAATTCCACTGAACTGAATGGATCCAAAGTGTGGCCCAAAGTTCAGTGACCGAGAGCCCAGTGGGTGTGAGGCAGCCTCCATTTCCCGTGCTTTCACATCGTTGGCCTTTAGTTCTAGAAATTAGCAAAACTCTGGCGTTATAGGCGGGGCTTAGTTTTTTCTTTATTGTTGCTGGTTTTTTTATTTTTTCCCCCAAGACGTAAGGGAGCTTGATAAGCTGCCAATATGCTTCCGTGTCAAGAACGGATTGAATCTACCCTCCCCCTCTTCTGTGATCATTCGCTTGTTTTTTTTTTTTTTTCCTGCAGAGGAGGGCTCTTATTTGTGTTCTGTGGTTTGACTGGCGTGTCTTTTCTTCTCCTGGTCCAGGATTACACTTTATGACTACCAGGCTATGTGCAGAACCAACAAAGAAAGTAGTGACCGGGCCCACAGTTTATTAGATGTAAGTATCCGCATAGTGGAGTGCCCTTGTAGGAAAGAGCCCAGAAATTCTTTGTCACCTCTGTCTCTGTCTCCGTGTCATGTCTGTTTCTGTCTTTGTGAGCTTCTCTCTCTCTCTCTTTGTACTCTTCTCTGCTTCCATTATCATAATTAGAAGCACACTATGGATGTTGTGTAGGCATATTATTTTTGCATGTAAAAAGAGCCTTTTCCCCATGAAAATGTTGCATTTTTCTTAACTGATCCTGAAACAAAGTGACTAGATATAAGGAAGGAAGATTTTGAGAAACTAATAACATCTTTTTGAAGATAAAAAAAAAATCCCCAAGTTTTGGGGTTCTGTCATTTGGAGGAATATAAAAGGGAGTTTCATTTCCTTTCACAGAAATGCCAACATTAGGCTGCAATCTGGCTTCTGGTCTCTAATTTAATTAACATTTGTATCAAAGAACCCCTTCCTATTGCCCAGAAGCTCAGTAACTACCCTTTGGCCATTCCTAGTGGTAATTAATGCCCCAGTTAAGGTACAAAGAGACACCCATCAATTAACTCCTGTCCCTCTCACTTAGATTAAAATACAGAATGTGAAATGTGCAAATGGTACCATTTGGACCACACAAACATGCCGTCTGTACATGTATATACATACACAAATAGGTAGGCATGAAGTCCTCGAGATTAAAACAATTCAAGAGTAGAGTCTGCCTAAAATATCTCAGTAGAGACATTAAGTACATATAGAGCAATTAAAAAACCAAGCATGTTTCCTTTTTTTTTTCATTAGAGCAAGAGACTGTGTATAACAGACATCTTGAGTCTTATTTTTATACCAAAAATGTCATACAGAGAGGGTGAAACAAACACAAACAATACATAACAATTTTTTTAAATTAATTGGAGTATTTCTAAGGAACAGTTGATACTTAAAAAAATGGAAGGTTCCTTCTCTTTTGTCTTTTTGAATCTAGCTTCTCCACACAGTGCAACTATTTGCTGAATACAAAAAGAAAAAGTTCCCAAGATGCTCTTTCACCATAAGGCTTAAAAGCTCAAAGGCTTTTAAATGGTAATATGCATTTTAATTGTTTAATCCTGTATTTACATAATCCCATCCCCTGCCCAGGGACTGAACCACAAGCTCTTATGGATTTTGGTGGGTTCAATTTCCCATTGGTTTGAACATGAGCTACATGAGAGCCCGCTCTGTCCCCCTGACCCCATTATTTATTCACTGTTCATCCCAGGCTGATGAGACCTACTAAAAATGGCCTTTCACTGTCTGACTGGTCAAAGATAGGGCATTTCTCAATGGTCTGACCACTGAGACCTTGCTGAAAGATCTGATTATTTTTGAAGTCATAAAATAGAATGGCTAAACCACAGGGTTGGAAGGGTATGTTTGATTTCAAATAGCCAGTCACCAAAAGTTCAAATCCTGATCTGAACCTAATTCCTTAGG
Source organism: Phascolarctos cinereus (assembly GCF_003287225.1). Taxonomy (NCBI): domain Eukaryota; kingdom Metazoa; phylum Chordata; class Mammalia; order Diprotodontia; family Phascolarctidae; genus Phascolarctos; species Phascolarctos cinereus. The sequence continues at coordinate 12,373,268 of NW_027555847.1, forward strand.
CCCAGGCACCTCTGCCTCTACGGATTTGGTTAAAAGTCTCAGGGGATCACAGAGATATCTACTTGTTTTCTGGTTTTGTTTTGGGTTTTTGGTAGTTGAGCTAACACTATGTCCAATGTTCTTGTTTATTCTCAGCTTTCCCCTTCTAGCTCACAATAGAAAGATGGAGAAAGTAGAAAAGGAGAAGTTTGAAGAATAGACAAAGTCTGGGACTGATTTTGATTTTGTTCAGTAATAGACAGCTCTCCAATTTCTGGGGTCTATCTGCATAAATAAAAGGCTAAAAATTTCCCAAACACATATGCTAAACAACGGTTGAACCCAAAACAATATTTCCGTTTCAACAGTCCCCAAGTGGAGCCCCTAAAGAGTCAGACTTCTTTCATTGCTAGTGTTTAAGACCCCAGCCTTTTCAATCCAACCCTGGCAGATGTTGTTCTTCATTTTTGCAGAGGCCTCCACCCAGCTCCCATATCTGGCATGCCTAGGCACAAAAGCCTGAGTGAAAGAGAGAAAGAGAGAGTCCATGTTTTCCAGAAATCAGGAAATTGAATTATCTACATAGGAAATATCACAAAAACAAACAGTCAACTTCTTTTTGTAAATTAAAGCAGTTGGAAATAAAGACCAGAATGTCTTTTCCTTCCTCCCCCCACCTCCCGCACCCTCTCCCCCCCTTCTTTATAGAATGAAGGGATTTTTTTCAAGGATAAAATCTGTTGTTTGCATGTTGCCCACTTTAAAAAACAAAACCAAAGTGAACAAAAAACTAACAAATGTGAGGAAAAAGCCCTAACCTTACCCACCCAACCCCTTCCAGCATAGCTCATTAGCTGCTGACAAATTCAATGCGTATATCTTTCCTACATTTCAGTGATTAGATAGCTTTAAAGTGAGAAGTGCAAATTTTAATAGTCTAGTCTCTGAGTCCTACTTTGTCAGTAATAAGAATTACAAATCCTTCCACATTAGTCTGGCAAATAGTAGTCCCTAGAGGTTAAAACTTTTAGAATCATTGGTTGGACTTCCTTCCTCTTATTCCCCCATCCGTGATCACCCTTGTATTGAATCCTGTTTATTTTCCTTGTAAATCACATTTTATGAGGGACCCATTCCAAGGTGTCCAATGCCAGCTTGGGGACACGGTACCTTTTTTTCATCATTTGGATAAAGCTGCTATTTTAATATGATAGCCATCAGCCTGAAGGAATAACATTGTCTTTGTGGAACTATTTTTTTTCCCCTTACTATATTGGTTGTTTTCTCTACAGCCTTATAATGCCTTCTTTGCTGCAGTTAAATGGATAATGACAGAGCTGATCTTGTAAGTAAACCTTTGCTAAGATTTTGTTTTGCTTTTAATGTGATCTTTACCTTTGTTCTGTTATAAATTGACCTGGAGGATAAGAGGCATTCCCTTGTTGGGTTTCCAGGGCATGGTCTGTGCTCCTAAATCGCCATGTTGGATGCCTTGGACAATCTCACCCATCTGAATGAATGATTGTAACTTGTATTAAGTGCCTCCTGGTCACTGCTCATGCCCTCCCCGGGCTTTGTTTAGCTGTCTAACAGCTTGCCATCCGCTAACCCAATTTATTTATTGTGGTTACAGTTACATTCCCCATGAATGTCTGGCTGTTTTGAATGCTGCATGGGTGGGCTCTGGGCCATAGGACCAACTGTCATGGTGATTCATTACACCACTTTGGATTGCTTAGCATGTACAGTCACGGGGCCTTTGAAATCATCTGCCAGAACCAAGGGGAGGGTCTCAGGTGTGATTTAATTGTTTACCCTGTCAAATACTAGTCATGTTTTCAATGTCAATTATTCATCAGTGGCTTGAGTCAAACATAGAGTGGCATGAAGACGAAAGCCTAAGCTATTGCAAAAAAAAAAGACATTGGACATACTCCACAGGCAATGTATCACACAAAAAGGAAAGATTCCATAGACTGACATGGAAGCAAGTCACTTGAACAAGAACCAACTGGGTTTCATTTCATGTGTGATGGGTCTCCTCCCCTCAACGCCCAATCTTCAACCCTAGAGATTTAAGGAGGATTAGCACGCTACGAAATTAATGAGATTTGTCTTCCAACATTCACAAAAATTTTGATACTGTTTTTGAAATGGAGTGGGAAATCATGTTGTAAGCAGAAGACTGGGCTGAAGGCGAGTGGGGGAAATGACAGATGATACCAGAACTTGGAATGAAAGTGGCCTGTTGGCGGGCAGCAGGGACAAGTATGAAAAAGAAATCAGCTGAACCCTTCCCTGTCCCTATTCATTTGAAAAGCCATTTGCTATGACTATTACTTGGAGGAGGGGGGAGGAGAATGGTTTCACATTACTTCGAAATGCTGTTTTTCTTTGTATAATTGAGAAATCTTAGTTGTTTTAAAGCTGTCCCAAGGCATGTTTTCATGGGGAGAAGTTCATATGTTACATGCACACAGACCTTCACATTAGTAAGTCAGGCCTGTAACTAACATTGCTAAAACAGGTTTTGCTATTCAAGATTGTAGACTGAGGAAAAGAGAATAAAGCATTTTTTTTAACTTCTGTAGTAAGGCTAAGGGAATCTCTAAACTCATAGTGCTCTGCTGGGGATTCAGAATGGGCAGGATACTAAAGAATTCCTCTAAATCCTATCTGCCTGTCAAAGGGCTGCAGCCGCCTAGCAGGAGATCTCCCTGCCGAGGGTCGGCACTTGATTAGGGGGCCATGACATGGGGATAGCTTGCTCTAGTGTTAATGGCAAAAACAACCTTTCACTCACTAGATAAAGCCCAGTGAAAATACACCAATAACTAACCCAAACAACCCAGGAACTGTGTCAATAACTCCAATTGGGGACTTGTTTTGGTTTTCAATGGGGTGAATCAATCAGGGAGTATATCACTACTGCACTCCGGTGGTGGCTGGGTGTCCCAGGAATGCTGAGCTTTCTGTTGGACTCTTTTTTAGGTTTCTGGTGGAATTTAACTTGTGTGGTTGGTGGCATTCAGAAACCACAGCCAAAGGTAAGTAGACAATGTGTTCTATTTAGTAACTTTTTTGTTGTTGTTGTTCATTTCTATTATTCAAATCTAAGACCTAAAATTCATTGATGTAGGGCACTTTTGGAACGAAAAAGTCCTACATGTATGCAGATTGACACCTCATCTGAAATTTAGGATATTCCAGAGTTGCCCAGGACACTTGAAAGGTTAAATAATTTGGCCACAATTACTGGGCTAGTAAACCTTTGAGGGTAAGACTTGAACCCAGCCCTTGTTGACTCCACTAATCCATGCTTCCGGCCTCTTAAAATCTCACAAGCAGTGACCCAGAGTTTCAACTCTTCATTGGCTCACACAGGTGAGGGATTCCCATGTGGAAAATGTCATTCAGAATATGCCTCAGCACACCCCAGTCATGTGCACGGGAACTACCCCACTGCACAGGGTTTGTCAAAACAATCTGGGATTCATGCCTTGGGAAATTGCTCTGTGATCCTGACCCCAAGTCATGCTGAACCTTTGCAGACTGTTAGGGTTTGATCCTTGGGAGCAAACAGAGAAAAGCCACCTAGTCATCCAAGAAGTGCTTAGGCCAACTCCCAAAGAAATACAGATTTTTATGAATACCATCAGCCCTCAAACTAATAATATTTTCATTATTGGAATTATTAAAAATTCAATTCCTTCTCTTTATCAATTTTGTTTAGGTGTAATAATCTTATTTCAGGAGGGCAGGAGATAATTATGTTAATCCAGGCAACCAGAACACCCTTGTGAAATAAGCAGATGGGAAAATGGGTTTATATACTACAGTGAGATTAATTCATTATTTATGAATAATATTGCCTATCAGAATTTCAATCAAGACATCACTTTGTTAATATGAGAAGCATTGAAAGGGAGGAAATACTGGACCTGAACTCAGAAAAGATGTGGGTTTGAATGCTGGCTCTGTGAATGGTTGCCAACATATCTCTTCTCTTGGGTCTTTCCATGGTAAAAGATACGTGCAGCCAAACATTATGACCTTGTAGAAAAGCATCTTCCCATTCTAAGGTGCCTTTCCCCCCCGCCTCTTGCCATCAGCACACATATTTCCATGAAAGGCAGCCTATGGCATTTTTGATTGTGATAGTTCTGATTGAAAGTGGTTTGTGGTTTTTTGTTGTTTTTTTTTCCTTTTCCCATTATACCAAGCCCAAATTTGCATATTTGGAACTTTTATCCATTAATGCTTCCTGATACCGAGAAAAATCATATTAATCCTTTTGTCAAACTCTCCTTCAGGTACTTGAAGAGAGTTATCCTTTTCTTTTTTTAATTAATTTATTTTGATTTATCAACAATCTTCCCATTTACCCTTACTGCTTCTTCCCTCCCTTCTATCCCCCCTCCCTTTTCTTTCCCCTTTACCCTCTTACTGCCTAAAGGGCAAGGTAGATCTCTATACTTAACTGATTATGTTATTCCCTTCCCAAATCTGATGAGAGTAAGATTCAAACAATGCTCATCTCCCTCCCTACTTTCCCTCTGCTGTAATAGGTTTTTGTGTCTTTTCCTGTAATGTAATGTACCCTTTTCTGTCTCCTCCTTTCTCAGTATATTTTCTTAGATCAGATTAATCCACTTACCTGGATCCATTTAACCCACTTGATTAGAATTTTTTTGATCATTACATCAAAGTCAACTTATATCCACCCCCTTTATATATACTCCTTTAACGTGGTGTAATAACAATACAGTTCTCAAGAGTTAGAAGAGTCATCTTCCCTTGTAGGGATGTAAACAATTTGCCCTTATTAACAACATGTTGTATCTTTCTGTCCTGTTTACTTTTTTATGTCTCTCTTGAGTCTTGTACTTGAACATCAAATTTTCTGTTGAGCTCTGGTCTTTTTATCAGGAAGGTTTGGAAGTCCCCTATTTCATTGAATATCCATCATGCTCATTTTCTCTAGGTTGTAATCCTTGGTTGTAATCCAAAATCCTTTGCCTTACAGAACATCATGTTCTATGACCTATAGCCTTTTAACATAGAAGCTGCAAGGTCCTGTGTAATCTTGACTGTGGTTCCATGATATTTAATTTTTTTTTTCTGGCTGCTTGCAGCATTTTCACTTTGACCTGGTAATTTTGGAATTTCACTACTACATTCCTTGGCATTGTCAATTTGGGATCTCTTTCAGGAGGTGATTGGTGGATTCTTTCTACGGCTTTCTAGGATCTCAGGGCAGTTTTCCTTAATGATTTCCTGAAAGATGCTGTCCAGGCTCTTTTTCATCATGATTTTCAGGTAGTCCAATAATTTTTAAATTGTGGCTCCTGGATTGCTTTTTCCACATCAGTTATTTTACCAAGGAGGTATTTTACATTTTCATCTAGTTTTTCATGTTTTTCTTTCTGTTTGACTGATTCTTGCTCTCTCATAGAATCATTAGCTTCCATTTGCCATATTCTAATTTTTAACAAATTGTTTTCTTCTATTGGATTTTGTACCTCCTTCCTGAGAGTTATCCTTTTCAATACCTATTTATTCTCTTCTCCAGTTTAGCCAAGCCCAATTGTTTCAGTTAAGCATCATGTGAAATAATGTTTTGCCATTCCACTCTCTCTCCTTGCGACGTCCTCCAATATTTTCATGTCCTGCAGAAAATGTGGCACCTGGTTTGTTGTTGTTATTGTTGTTGTTGTTCAGTCTTGTCCAACTCTTCATAACCCTATGGACTGTGTCACACCAGACCCTTCTATCCTCTACTATCTTTCAAAGACTGTCCGAGTTCATGTTCATTGTATCCATGGCACTATCTATCCACCTCATCTTCTGCCATCCCCTTTTTCCTTTTGCTTTCAATCTTTACCAACATCAGGGTCTTTTCCAATGCCTCTTGCCTTCCAATTTATGGCCAAAGTATTTAATCTTCGGCTTCGGTATTTGACTTTCCAGTGAATAATCTGAATTGATTTCTTTAGCTTTTGACTGATTTGATCTACTTGATGTCCAACAGACTCTCAAAAGGTTTGTCCAGCACCACAGTTCAAAAGCATCCATTCTGCCATGTTCAGCTTTCCTTATAGTCCACCTCTTATAGCCATATATTGCTACTGGAAAAACCATAGTGTGGACTATACGGACCTTTGTCAGTAAGGCAATGTCTCTGCTTTTCAGTATGCTGTCCAGATTTGCCAGAGCTTTCCTTCCAAGGAGCAAGGATCTTTTATTTTTCTGCCTACAGTCACTGTCTGCAGTGATCTTTGAACCCAAAAATGTAAAATCTGACACTGCCTCCATTTCTTCTCCCTTTATTTGCCAGGAAGTGATGGAACAAGTTGCCAAGATGTTAGGGTAGGTTTTTTTGGTTTTGTTTTTGTTATTAAGCTTCAAGCCAGCTTCTACATTCTTCTTTTTCACCTTCATCAATAGGCTTCTTAATTCATCTTCACTTTCTGCCATCAGAGTGGTATTGTCTACATATCTGATATTGATGATATTTCTCTCCGCAACCTTAATACCAGCTTTTGCTTCATCCAGCATGGCATTTTACATGTTGTTCTCTGCCTATAAGTTAAATATATAAGGTGACAATATATCGCCTTGCTGTACTTCTTTCCCAATCTTAATCCAATCAGCTATTCCACCTTCGGTTCTAATTGTTGCTTCTTGACCTGTGTATAGGTTCCTCAGGAGACAAATAAGATGATCTGATGCTCCCATCTTTTTGAGGACTTGCCACATTTCACTGTGATCTACAGAGTCAAAGGCTTTAGTGCATGCAACAAAGCAGAATTAGATTTTTTTTTCCCTGGAACTGCCTTACTTTCTCCATAATTGAGCAAATGTTGGTAATCTGGTCTCTACGTTTTCAAAAACCAGCCTGCACTTCTGGTCATTCTCAGTTTACATGTTCTGCAAGCCTGGCTTGCAGAATCTTAAGCATAACTTTGCTATCATGTGAGATGAGTGCAGTTGTTAGGTAATTTAAATATTCTTTGGCATTGCCCTTCTTTAGGATTGAGACATAAACTGATCTTCTCCAATCTAATGACCATGGTTATATTTTCTAAATTTGCTGGCATATTGAGTGCAGCACTTTAACAACATCATCCTTTAATATTTTAAATAGCTCAGCTGGAATTCCATCACTGCCACTAACTTTATTGTTAGCAATACTTTCACTTGACTTCATTCTCCAGGATGTATGTCTCTAGATCAGTAATCACAACATTGTGGTTCTCAGTGATGTTACTATCCTTCTTATACAGTTCTTCTGTATTTGTTTGCCACCTCTTCTTAATTTCTTCTACTTCTGTTAAGTCCGTGTCTTTTTTGTCTTTTATCATGCCCATTTTTGCATGAAATATTCCCTTGATATCTCTATTTTTTATGAGACTTCTCTCTTTTTTTTTTGCACAGTTTAAGAAAATTTTATCTCTCCTTCCTAGTCTCTGGAATTCTGTATTCTCTTAAGTATATATATTTTCTCCTTTTCCTTTCCTTCTTTCTTAAGCTGTTTCCAAAGCCTTATCAGATACCATTTAGCTTTCTTGCTCTTCTTTTTCTTTGCCACGTTTTCTGTTGCTGCCTCCTGTAAAGTATTGTGACTCTTATCTACAAGAATGAATCCCTTAAATCTATTCATCACCTCCATTTCATATCATAAGGGATTCAATTTCACTCATACCTCTATGGTCTGATGGTTTTCTGACTTTTCTTCAATTTAAGTCTGAATTTTGCAATAAAAAGCTCATGATCTCAGTCTCAGTCAGCTCTAAGCCTTGTTTTAACTGACTGTCTGGGGCTTCTTCATTTTTGGCTTCAATGTATATAATCAGCCTGATTTTGGCACTGAATATCTGGAGATGCCCATCCACAGAGTCACCTTTTGGGCTTTTGAACAAGAGTGTTTGCAATGACTAGGGAGCTATCTTGATAAAACCCTGCTTCATTTGGTACTCCAAAGTCAAACTTTCCTGTTATTTTAATTCTCTTTTTCCCCGTACTTTAACATTCAATCCCCTACAATAAGATTATGGGCCAGTGCTGCCTATCTCACCCTTTTTATTGACTGTGAGGACTACTCCATTCTTCTAAGGGATTCTTGTCCACAATAGCATATGTAGTGATCATTTGAATTAAATTCACCCTTTATTGTCCATTTCAGTTCACTGACACTCAGGATTATCAATGTTAAATCTTTCCATCTCCTGTTTCACCACATCCAGCTTACCTTGGTTCATAGATCTTGATTCCAGGTTCCTGTGCAATATTGATCTTTGCCTCATTGGAATTTCCTCTTGTTACCCTACATATCCATCACTGAGCTTCCATTCAGCTTTGGCCCATTCACTTCATTCTTCCTAGAGCTACTTGTAACTGTCTTCTGTTCTTCCCCGGTAACGTGTCAGACACCTTCAGACCTGAGAGGTTCATCATTTGGTGTCCTATCTTTTACCATTTTGATACTGTCAGTAGGGTTTTTTTTAGCAATGATACTGGAGTGGTTTGCCATTTCCTCTTTTTGTCAGAATTCTCCACTATGACTTGTCTATCTTGGGCAACCCTGAACAGTGCAACTCACAGTTTTGTGGAGCTACACAAACCCCTCTGCCATGACAAGGCAGGGATCCAGGAAGAGATGATACTTAGACCAGTATAGATTTCTTAAGATGTAATCTGAACTGGGGAGAGGGAATAGAAGGACTGATAATGTAGCACAGGAGAGACAGTACTGGGCTTGGAGTCAAAGGTCCTGAGTTTGAATCCTAGCTGTGTTTAATAGAGGCAGCTAGCTATCAGAGTAGATAAAGTTCCTGGGCTTAGAGTCAGGAAGACAGGTTAAAAGCTGAACTCAAACACTTCTTAGCTATCTTACTGTTGACAAATAATTTCTAACATACAAATGGATACACCCTCCACCCAGTCAATGAACGAGGAATGATGGTGGAGTATAAGTTGTATATACAAATAATTTAACCTACTGTGCACACAGTAGGCACTTAAGTGCTTTAAAAATTACCTCTGTGACTTTGGACAAGTCATTTCAACTTTCTTTGCCTCAGCTACTCTACTGAAAAAAAATGACATTGGAAAATATGTTTTATAAGGACCCTTCCTCTTACAGAGTTATATGAGATAATTCTCTTTTCCAATATTATGCTTCTATTAAGGAAGTCAATGGCCTTATTAAGCTTTTATTTTTATTTTTTTTGCCTGTTATATCACACTGATGCCTTCTGAGCACAGAGTTTACTAAACTTCCCAATAATTTGGCCATGTTTGGATAAAAAGATGTTATCAAGCCACCTCCATTTTGAACTAGTTGCATTGATCTTTTTTATTCTAAGTAAGACTTTACATTCATTTTTCTTCTTCGTTCTTTTTCCTATTCAGTGTGGCCCTAGGCCAGACTGACTCCTCCTAGATCCTTTGGCAGAAGCTAAAGATTACATGGGGAGAAAAAAGGGTCTCTGATGCCTCTAGTATTCATTCTTCTCATCCCAAGAAGTCTTTCATTAAAGACTATTGAAAGTTAACATTTCTGACACAGTTAACTCTCTGTGGACTACTTTTTCATAATCATGGCACTTTCTTTGCAGGATAATTATTTAAAATGTAAAAAGGAAATGTATAATCATATCACATAATTCCTTAAATGCTGTATGCTCTTAAATTCACTTATGGCCCAGCAGAATAAGACAATTTATAACAATTAAAAGATTATTTTTAAATGCTATTTCCATTATTACAGGTTTTAAAAATCATAAAAATATTTATATTCCTATTCACCTTCATTGATCCAGAGGATAAGTATGGAAAGAAGACCCCCCCCCACCCTAGAGTATCCAAAGAGTCTCAGATTTCTGAAAAGAGGCATGTGGTAGATAGGACCATGGCTCTGGATACTAAAGATCTAATTTCACATTGTGTTTCTGCTACTTGTTACCTGTGTTACCTTGGACAGGTCTCTTCCCATTGCTTGTCTTTAGTAACCACATGGGACTTGATGTTGTCCATCTAAGTTTACTTCCATGTTTGAACTCTACATGTAACAGGGCTAGAGATTCACAATCTTCTCTTAATGAAGTAGGAAGTATACCATTAACACCAGTGGAATCAAAGGACACTTGATCTTATTTTCATTTAGAATGAAACCTATTTATGAGGTTGCTTTTCTTTTTCCACTTCCCTGATTAGTAGAAAATGATGAGTGGAGACAAGGAATCGCATCGTGATTGGTGAAAAATGTCATAATTATGATGTGGTCAACTTGTCAAAGATTGCACATTGGGTCCAATCAGTAGAAAAAATAATGGAAAGTACAGCCTTTCTAATTTTATTTACTCATTTTTTGGGGAAACATTTAGTGGTTGCTTCAGTGTATGAAGCTTCCTAGTGAGGAAAGTCCCTTGTGTAAGTGAAAATTGGAACCTTCCCTGCTACATATTGTCATGAGGTGCTGTTTACAGCACTCAGAGTTTAAGTGACTTGCTCAGAATCGCTCATCTAGTATCCATGAGTCAAGAATGGAACATATTTCTTCCAGATTCTGATGGAAGCTCCATATCTGCTTCACCACACAGCCTTTGTTCTAACTAGCTCAAATAATTCCCATCAAAGCATCTTGATTAAGTACCTCAAACATTTATCTCAGTATTCCATCTTTTTTTTCCCCTTTTTTTCCACCATGTGAACATTTCCAACATGGGAATGATCCCACCCAGTTTCCTGATGTCACTGAGCAGAATTCTTTTCTATGCATTCTCAGCAGAAGATTCCCTGAAGAGTTAGAGGGTAGACTCTTCATTTCATTAGTTGTTTCATTTTTTTAAATTTAAAAATATTGATGATGTTTTTATATTTACACTTATATTTCACAATGGATCCCTTCTCCATAACCTTTTGAGAGAGTTACTCTTTAAAATAAATGGTAAAAAGAGGAGAAAAATGAGTTCAGCAAAACTACTCAATGTTATTTGGAATTACCAGGAATCTTCCACACCCATATTTTCCCTACCCCTTGCAAGAAAGGAGAGGAAGTTATATAACAACAAAATAACTTAAAATTACTATTGTGAAGTTATAATAACCAAGCTTGGCCCCAAAGAAGGGACACTAAAGGTGCATTTGCCCTTTGAATGCAAAAATATTATGCTTCCCACTCTCTTTCTTTTCATGACTAGCCCATCTCTTTTTCCAGTGTTATGTGAATTTAATGATATATTTATTCCATTTTCAGATGATAATCACTTCATACCATGTATTATGGTGTATTTACACACACACCACACACACATGTATGTATATACTGATGGACTAACTCCGTGTGACAACCATCCGATGACTTGTAATAATGTGAATTCTTTACCCACTAAGTGGCAGCAAGCCGACTCAGCACAATGCCAGCCATAACCAGGAGTAGTCACCACCTGCATGGAGTTCTCCCATTTAACCTCTGCACTGGATATCTACCAATGCCTTTGGTGAAGTGTATGTCTCCCCATTTTACGCTTTGCTCAATAACAATTCTTCTCTCACTCAGTGACACACGCACATGTGTGTATGTGTATGAAACTTACATATATGTGCATATTTAAATTTCATGCAATAAATTTTGCTCTGGTCGGCTTTCTTTAAAATATTTTATCCATCATAATGACAAGGCAGGAAAACCCTGGGCAAAAGTAATGGAGATATCATCTTAATCCTGTTCATAATTCATGCCACTATCTAGCTTTCCAAATACTTTCTCAATTTGACTCTCCAATAATGTTCTCTAAGAGTTTTAGCAAACCATGCCAGCAGTACCATATTGGAGGCTTAAAGCAACAGCATGCTATCTTGTTTTAACTGTTCTAATGTTGTCTTTGGCTTCTTTTGTATATGAAGGTTCAATTTAAGAACTACTTTGGGATGTGGGAGGAGATCCCAAGTGTTGAGCAGAAAACTCAAAGCTGGGTCACCATGCATACTTTACACTTTTGAATTGCATTTTCTTATTGAATGCTGGTGACAAAGAAATTTTCCAGTGTTAAGAATAAAACATAAAGTAAAGATCTAATATTTTAAGATGATAGATTATAAATTGGATGTCTCATTCTTCATGCTAAGTCTATTACCTCTCTGTCAGGAGATGTGTAGCATTTTCCATCATTGATCCTCTAAATCATCATCAATCATTACACTGATCAGAGTTCTTATGTCTTTCATCATTGTTCATTTTCATAATGTTCTTTTATTGTATAAATTGTTCCCTTGGTTTGATAACCTCACTTTGCATCACTAAAATTCAATTGTGAAGAAAACAAATTATATGGCAGAGTAGATGTAGTGGGGAATTTAGAAGATTAGGAATGTGATCCTGGTCAAAGCTCTTAACTTCTTTTTGCCATTAGTAAGTTTAAGACTCTGTGTTAAAAAGGAGATGTCTGTCTTAGAAAAAGGATTTTCTGAAATGGTGAAGTAAAGGCAGGGACTTGCCTGAGTTCTCCCACAAAACCCTCCAAATACCTGTAAAAATGACTCTAAACAAATTCTAGAGCAACAAAACACACAAAAAGATGGAGTGAAACAAATTCCCAGCCCAAGACAACTTGGAGAGTTGACAGGAAAGGTCTGTTGAACCAGAATAAGAAAGAGGACTGCAATTCAATGCAGGTCCTGCCAGGGCACACCGGGCCCCAACAAGCTAGGAGCAGGCCTCTGGGCAAACTGAATCACTGGCAGCAGTGGAGCTTTCAAGACCTCTCAGCCCACACACTCCAAAGACAACTTAGAAGGTCAGCAGGAAGGGGATATTGCACCTGGGTAAGAGTGAAGCACAGTCCAGCACAGGGTGTACCAGCATAGCCCCAGCCCTGGGAAACCAGGAGCAGGATTTCAGAGTGACAGAATCAGCAGCAGCAGCAGCCATGGCTGCTTCCAGAGCTCTCTGCCCATAGTTGGTAAGGGGGTTGAACAACTGGTCAGGGTATTACAGGGGTCTTTTTACTGGCTCTGAGGCAGAACTCTGTTGATTTGTTCATACTTGGATCTGGGTCACAGTCCTGGGTGGCAGTTCCAGGGTGAGAAGGACCACTAGCACAGCAAAGCTTACAGTGATAGTGGAGGAGGGACCCTCCTCACAGTTCCAGGGCAGAAAAGAGTACTTGTGGTAGCTCACAGACCAGAGTACAGGCCAGGACAGGAGTAAACACCTCTCCTTGAATCATACCACCTTGAAAGCATTGAAAACTTACAGGTCCCCAGAAATATCTCTGAAAACAGCTGCACAAAATTCCAAAGCTTGGGACAGTGTGCCCTCCACCCTGGAAGCAGAGCTCTACTTTAATAAACAGATTAAAGTCAAATAATAGGCTGGGGAAACAAGCACGGGGAAAAAAAAAAACCCTCTGACTATAGAAAGTTACTATGGTGACAAGGAAGATCAAAATACACACCCGGAAGAAGACAACAAAATCAAAGCTACTACATCCAAACCCTCTACGAAAAATATGAATCGATTTCAGGCCCTTCAAGGACTCAAAGAGGATTTTGCAAATCAAGTAAGAGAAGTAGAGGAAAAAATAGTAAGAAAAATGAGAGTGATGCAAGAAAATCATGAAAAACAAGTCAACAGCTTGGTAAAGGAGATACACAAGAAAAAATACTGAAGATAATAACATCTTAAAAAGCAGACTATACCCAATGGTGAAAGAGGTGCAAAAAGTAAATGAGGAGTAGAATGCCTTAAAAAGCAGAATTGGCCAAATAGAAAAGGAGATCCAAACACTCACTAAAGAAAATAATTGATTAAAAATTAGAATGAAGCAAGTGGAAGCTAATGACTTTATGAAAAATCGTGAAACAATGAAACAAAGCCAAAAGAATGAAAAAAATGTAAAACAATATGAAATAGCTCAATGAGGAAAAAAAACTGACATGGAAAAAAATCCAGGAGTGATAATTTAAAAATTATTGAACAATCTGAAAGCCATAGTAAAAAAAAATAGCCTAGACATTATCTTTCAAGAAATTATCAAAGAAACCTGCCCAATGTTCTAGAACCAGAGGATAAAGTAGAAATTTAAAGAATCCACTGATCACCTCCTGAAAGAGATTCCAAAATGAAAACTGTGAGGAATCTTATAGCCAAATTCAAGAGTTCCCAGTTCAAAGAGAAAATATTGGAAGCAGTCAAAAAGAAACAGTTCAAGTATGGTGGAGCCTCAGTCAGAATAACATAAGATTTAGCAGCTTCCAAATTAAAGGATCAGAGGGCTTGGAAAATGATATTCCAGAGGGCAAAGGAGCTAGAATCACCTACCCAGCAAAACTGAGTATAATCCTTCAGGGGAAAATAGATGTCCAATAAAATAGAGGATTTTCAAGCATTCTTGATGAAAAGACTAGAGCTGAATAGAAAATTTGACTTTCGGATAAGAGACTCAAGAGAAGCATAAAAAGGTAAACAGGAAAGGGAAATCATAAGGGACTTAAAAAGGTTTAATAGTTTGTTTACATTCCTACTTGGGAAGATGATATTTGTAACTCATAAATGCTTTCTCATTATTAGTGTAGTTAGAAGGAGTATAAATAGAGGGCACAGTGTGAGTTGAATATGAAGGGATGATACGTAAAAAAAAATAAAATTAAGGGGTGAGAGAGGAATACACTGGGAGAAAGAGAAAGGAAGAGGTAGAATAGGGTAAATCATCTCCCATAAAAGAGGCAAGAAAAAGCTTTTACAGTGAAGGAGAAGAGGTGAGAGAGGAGGGGAACTGAGAGAACTTTACTCTCATCCAAATTGGCTCAAAAAGGGAATAACACACACTCAGTTGGGTATAGAAATCTATCTTATCCTACAGGACAGTAGGAGGGGGAGGGGATAAGAGAAGGAGGGGGTGATACAAAGGAGGGCAGATTAGATGAGGGGGTAGTTAGAAGCAAAGCATTTTTGAAGAGGGACAGGGTAAAAGGAGAGAGAATAGAATAAATGGGGAAATAGAATGGAGGGAAATACAGTTAGTAATAGTAACTGTGGGAAAAAAAGACTTTTCTCTGACAAAGTCCTTATTTCTCAGAAATATAGAGAACTAAGTCAAATATATAAAAAATAAAAGCCATTCTCCAATTGATGAATATTTAAAAGATATGGTCAGTTTTCAGGTAAAGTAATCGAAGCTATCTACAGACATATGTGAAAATACTCTAAAATAAGATGGATTGGAGAAATGCAAATTAAAATAATTCTGAGGTACTACTGATTAGATTGGCTAACAGGAGGACAGAAAAGTTAAATGACAAATATTGGAGGGATGTGGGAAAAATGAGACATTAATGCATTGTTGGTTGAGTTAATGCATTAATGCAGTATTGGTGCACAGATTCAACCATTATGTAGAACAATTTGGAACTATTCCCAAAAGACTATAAAACCGTGCATACCCTTTGACCCAGCAATACCATTACTAGGTCTCTATCCTAAAAGAGATTTAAAAGAAAAAAGGAAAAAAGGCTTATATGCACAAAAATATTTATAGCAGCTCATTTCTGAGGACAAAGAATTAAAAGCTGAAGGGATGCCCACCAATTGGGGAATGGCTGAACAAATTATGATATGTGATTAAGATGGAATACTATTTTGCTGTAAGAAATGATGAGCAGAATGCTCTGGGAAAAACCTGGAAAGACTTGCAGAAGCTGATACATATTGAAACATAGTATGTACAAAGTAACAACATCATTGTAAGATGATCAGCTGTGAATAACTTAGCTATTTTAAGCTGTGTAATGATCCAAGAAAACTCGGAAGGACTTAGGATGAAAAATGCTCTCCATCCCAAGAGAAAGAACTGTTGGTGTCTGAACACAGATTGAAGCACACTTTTTTTTCCTTTTACTTTATTTTTCTTTAGTTTTTTTTGTCTGTTTTCTTTCACAACATGACTATTATGGATATGTTTTGCATGACTACACATGTATAATCTATATCAAACTGCTTGTTCAATGAGGGGTGGGGAGGAAGGGAGGAAATGAGAGAATTTATAACTCAAAGTTTTAAAGAATGAATGTTAAACTTGTTTTTACATGTAACTGAAGAAAAAAAATAAAAATAAATATCAAAAAGAGAAAGTGATGGAGAAAATATCAATAATGATGATTACATTTAAAAAAAAAAAGAAAAAGAAAAAAGGATTTTCCATGCCAGAAGGTCCCTCTACCACTGAAATAAAAAGTATGGACTAATCATGATGAAGAAGATGGCAGTGATAAGAAAGATGAGAATCATTCACATCTGCTTCATACTAGATATTTGCAAAGCTTTCCTCCAAACTGTTCTATGGAAGTAGGCATCACAAAGAAATTCATTTGGTTTGCCCCAGATGTATAGTTTCATTTGTAACAGGAACCCTAGTACGTAATTTCCCTGGACCAATTAAGATAGATAACTTCTCTGAAGTTTATAGTTCCTCAAAATTGTCTGGGGCCCTGATACTTCAGATAAATTGTCCAAGGTGTTAAAAGCAATGTGTCAGAGGCACGATTTGAACTAACTCTTCTGGACTCCAAGGTTGACTCTCTGTAGACTGCGCCACCTGATAATTACCTGTGTCTCAGACAGCATAAGTGACTTGCCCTCATCACCCAGGGAGTGATGGTCAGAACCACGTTTCCAACCCAGTTCAGACTGAAAGTCTAGTTGTCTTTTCTGCCTCCCAGTGCTTCTCCCCTTAACAGTCTAGAATCTCATTGGAAATTATGATAGGGAATATGATCTAACTGAATGAATTTGTAAACATAAGGGAGAATTGGCAGTTATAAGTGCTTTACACACAGTAGGTGTTCACAAACATGGATTGAATGAGCATGGAGAGTTAGCTAATCCCACTCATGTACAGAGAAGCATGTATAATTCAGGCCAATGCATAACGTGGGGTTGGTTTGT
Organism: Phascolarctos cinereus; assembly: GCF_003287225.1. NCBI lineage: Eukaryota > Metazoa > Chordata > Mammalia > Diprotodontia > Phascolarctidae > Phascolarctos > Phascolarctos cinereus. The sequence continues at coordinate 12,390,195 of NW_027555847.1, forward strand.
GTCTGGCATGAAAAAATAAATTGCTTATTCAAGGTCTGACACTATCATTTTCCTTACACAATAGTCATGAAACTGCAGAGCGACCTCTCCCTCACTCTATAAATACATCATGTGTAATCTATACGTGATTGTGTCTGTGTGCACATGTTGTACAAGAACAAGACTGGTTATAATTGGAGAAACGAATATTTGCATGATGAAGTGAAACTCTTATCATGTTTTAGTATATGATAATGCCCATATGACACCCAATGGAAGAGCAGTTTACAGAGTTGCTTGACAAAGGTCTTGATTAATATGAAAACAAAGACTCATGTGCTTTTGGGGAAGACCACAGGATGGTAAATATTGGAAGGCCCCATGTCCATGTGCTGCTGATGTCAGTCATGTCATCTCTTTCGGATCCTTATGTTATTTTTTTTTTCCTGCGTCCATAGCCCAAAGATTGAAACAAACCCTGGAACCCTGTGACACAGAATATCCAGCCTTTGTCTCAGAGCGAACCATCAAGGAAACAACTGGCAACATTGTATGCGAAGACTGCTCCAAGTAAGCCCTCCTTTCAGCATTGGAGGGAATTAGTGGCATGCATTATATTCTCATGCCAGGCTCTAGATGGGGTTGGCAGCTCTGTCCACTGTCCAATGTTGGGAGGCATATGAACTAGACCTGGGGGGAAGCCTTTTGTCACAGTAATCACTTAAAATTTTGATGACATAAAAAACCCAACACTGTTCTATGCTGGGATGCATGAAGACACTATTCAAACAGCTCGAGGGTTTTTGGGGGGAGAAGTGGGGTTATTGGGTGAGTGAAGAATTTTCCAATAACATGGGTATTTCAAGATTTTTCAGCTGTCTTTCAGAGTCAGGATTTAGACCAGAGTCTTATCCTGAAGTTTATGATTTTTTTAAAATGGTTCCTTTGTAATACTCTATATTTTATTTTGTGGATTTAAGAACAGTATTCTGAGAAGGGGTCCAGGCGTCAGCAAACTGCTGCCAAAAAGATGCATGATGGAAAAAGGCCAAGAAGCCCTGATTTAGAAGGGAGCAATTTATGTTAAGGGGCAGATGTGGCCATTAACCAAAAGCAAAATTTGAGTTGGATAGACGTTCTTTGAGGATGTGGACCCGTTTTCCTTTTATGCTTTTATTCCCAGGGCCCAGCAGAGCTCCTATTGCCTTGTGACCCAGGAGTGGGTTTGAGGAGGGGACGGGTAGAGTGGGGCCGAACTTGTGGTTTCTTTACTGTAGGAGAATGCCAATATGGCAGACCCCTCACTGATGCAGACCCTCAGCTTGTCTGTAACTGATCGTCTTCGAAGGCAGCCTGGAGCACAGAAAGGAGGCCTGATCTGCCCATGTTCACACAGCTAGTAAAAATGAGAGGCAGAGCCTGATCTGCGCTCTCGCTTCCTGGCTCCAACTCTGACTCTCTGGCCACTGTGCACTCTGCCTCTCACCTCTCACAGAATAGCTCCTTCATGAAGGCTTGTTCAATTTAGTTATGACTGCAATGGAGAGAATGCTGAGTTTGGAGTCAGGGTTCATGGGTTCAGATCCCAGACCTACATAGCTGTGTGACATCAGTTAATTTACTGAATCACTTTGGCCTTTAGTTTGTTTATCTGTAAAATGTGGAGGTTGGACAAGTGTCTGCAGACTCTGGAGGCCACTAGTGAATGACACAGTACATAGAGCACTGAACTTGGACTCAGGAAGACCTGAGTTTAAATCCTGCCTCAAGACATACTAACAGGGGCAGCTAGGTGGCGCAGTGGATGGAGCACCAGCCATGAAGTCAGGACAACCTGAGTTCAAATGCAGCCTCAGACCAAACACTTGACACTTACTAGCTGTGTGACCCTGGGCAAGTCACTTAACCCCAATTTCCTAAAACAAACAAACAAAAAACATACTAGCTGTGTGACTCTGGTCAAGTCACAAGCTCTCTGAGCCTCACTTTCCTCATCTGTATGGGATAATAATAGTACCTATCTCTCAGAGACATCATGAAGATCACATGAACTAATAACTATACATAATATAGCAACATAGTGTATAACAATTTGTAATATAAATAATACATTATGTTACATCCATACAATAAATGCCAATAATGATGATGATGATTTTATAAAAAATATGTAATATAAAATAAAATAAATTATGTTAAATTTATAAAGTAATTTAAGGTTTGAAAAGGGCTTTTATTTAAATAATTTTTAAGCAGACTTTTCTGAATTGAATTTAATCCCAGTCTAATATAAGGAAAGCTTCTACCATCTTATTGTGCAAGTATGATATGTCTTTGAAAAGCTTGTGTAACCTCCTAAAAACATCCTTTACAAATGAGACACGACTTAGTAGCAAGCTGAGATGATTTCTATCACCTTGCTTCTACAGAATACATAGTAGAGAAAGATGGAAAGAAAGAGTCAGCCGCCATGGGCTCCTTAGGTGCCTATGTGCCTTGTTATTCCTGGATGCCTCAGTACTGTGAGTTTCTGAGACAGAATTCTCCTCCCAATTGACTAATGATTGAAAATCTGAGCCATTGCTAAATGACCATTTCATCCTAGGCCAAGTGGCAATTCTGATTTCTAAATCGATTTGATCTGACCAACATGCTATTGGTTAGCTAAAATCCAACTCGTGCTCATTTATGAAGTGTCTATGCAATAAAAAACGTCTTGTACAGAGTCCCAGTGAACAAGGGTTTTCTTGTGGAGGATGAGGGCCTACAGATGTCCCTGTTGGTGGATAGCATTATGCTGATTGTACCCATCCCAATGTGTCCAGCAACTGCAGTCTCCTGCAAGGGATCTGGAATCACTCACGGTAGTGCTGCCTGACCATTCACATAGGAAAAGACAAGTGGATGATTAATGCCCAAGTTCCAACCGTGCATGTGATGGACACCTCATAGATCTCATCCAAAAGTATGAATATGTGAATTATTCATTACAGATGGACATTGGATTGGGTCCAGAATTAAAAGGGAGGAGAGTGGGATGGATTATTTTCAGGATACACCAAAGCATGTTTACTGAGCCAAAGCTTCCTATAAATGCAAAAGTTGACCTTTTGATTACTAACTTTTTTTAAGAGTTCTTTTATTTTAATGACAAGTGGAACATCACTTCCCCCCAAAGAATTAAAGATGAGTTTCATAAAGAGGGCATGGAGAAGCATGAGCAGAATGTTCTGCAAAGGCAATGAGGAGCTATGGAGAAGAACTGGAGGAAAGAAATTGGATGAAATGAGGAAGGTCTCTAATGGTGGACCTCCTGTGGTGAATTTTTGAGAGAATATGGATATGAATCTCATGGAATGGGCAAGTATTGATAACTAGCAATCTTTATTGCTGAAGGAAGATCCTAAAGGGATATGGTTGCAGACTCATTAGAGTATTTGAGTTCCTAAGGGATTTCTTTGTACTAGGTACTGTGCTAGCTGTTGTAGATAGAAAAACAAAAATGAAAAAAAAAACGGGCCCTGCCCTCAGGCAGCTTACAGTCTACTACAATTTTCCAGTTTTCATGATCTCCTTGAGTGGCTAGATCTTATAGCATGTGAAAAATACAAATGATAGTGAAAGTGGGCATTTTAACTATAGTGTCTAGAAATACATTTGGTTCAAAAAAATTAACATCACAAGGAAAAGATATAGGCCAGGAGAGCAGGTCTATGCTGTGTCTCAGGCATACATTTATTTTAGGTCCCTGGGCAATGTTTGGCCAGACAGCCATAATTCATGTGAAAAAGATCTGAGGAGGTTAGTGAACTACAAATTCCAAATTAATTAATTGTGTGACATTGCAGTATTTAGTCAACTCAGTACAACCAGCATTTAAGTGCTTTCTATAAAAGAAAAAAAAACCCTACTACTATCTTGGCCCAATGAAGTCTACCTTGTCTTTTGTTGAGAGGTGGTGTCTAGAATCAGGTACTCCACTAGTGCTCCACTCTGCTCAGATCACCTCTGAAATACTGTGTTCCAGTCTGGGAGCCACATTTTAGGAAAGACAAGGATAAGCTAGAGTTCATTTGAAGGGAGAAAATTGGGATAATAACTAGCATTTAGCGTTTAGATGGTGAGGGTATGAGCAGTTATGTCATACAAAGACAAATTGAAGGAAATGGAAATGTTTAGCCTGGAGGCCATGGGAGGAAGTATGATAGAAAAGGGCTCAGATTTGTAGTCTTATCCCTGAGGGAAGAATATTGAGCATCGGGTAGATCTTACAGAGATGCAGACCAGTTCAACATAAGGCAAACAAATTAAGAATTAGAACTATCTCAATGTGTAAGACTGATTTGAGAGGGAGCAAGTCTCCTCAAATTATTCAAAGTTTCCAAGCAATGACTGAATGACCACTTGTCAGGGATATTGTGTAAAGATTTCTTGTTCAGATATAGGCTGGACCAGATGACTTCAGAGGCTCCTTCTGTCTCTGAAATTCTGAGATTCTGGGATCCTCACCCTGCCTTCTGGTAGATGACTTACCATTTTCAGCTTAGAAAATAGGAGTAATAACATCTAACAGTTTCCAAGGCAAGTTGCAACCATATAGTTTTACATAATTTAAGAGCTTTTCTATGTTGGAATAAATACGCTATGTTAAGTATAAAAATAATATTATTTTATTATGGTATTCTTTCCTTTTCAATTACCCCAAATCAGAACCAATATTGTTTTACCGCTATGACTGAAAAGTCTGATGGAGACCAGAACGCCAAACCTAGGCATGTTGTTGACATCTTATTGGTCCAGGAAGATTTCTCCCTTTCTCTGGAAATAATGAGATTTAATGGGACATTATCTCAGAGACAATTGCAGATTTCCATGAGCTTTTTTAGGTAACTTCAGGTCAGAGGCAAGAGTATTCAAAAATAACATAAGCCTTCAGTGACTTGGAAACTGAGTTTGGTGAAAATTATAGTATTTCAGAAATTATGCACTAAGATCTTTTTCATAGAAAAAACATCCAGAGTCCCACAATGGAACAAAAAAACGTTCTCTGTACATTGCAAACTGATCTCAAGGCACCCATTAATTTTTCTCCACAAGCAATGGCAAAACCGAGATGCGAAAAGCTCCAAGAACTGTTGAAGGATTCCCATGGGAACATGCTACAATTTACTCTTGGACTGTCATTAGCAATATGCCCATCACTTATAGGATTTCAAACTACTCTAATGTCTAAATATTTCGTTCCAGTCCAGGAAACCATTGAAGGTAGTCTTATACTGGACAGTAAAGACCTCTTTGGTTGCCAAAGTCCTTTGAAGTCCTGCTGCTTCTGTCTCTGCCTTCAAAGTCTTCCTTTCATTATCTTTGGCTCCTTGGAGATGGAAACTCTATTGCATGGGTGACTCAATGGCCCTCAGCGGAAACTTGCAAATCCCTCTGCTTGAAGAGTACATAGCTTTCTGTCTGTAGCCTAGGCGCATATGCTATACTGTATAGGGATAATTTGCAATGTTTAAAAATGATTTTTGAAAATATAGGGTTTATTAAGAAAGCGGGAGCCTAAAAGAAAATAAGAATTAACATAAGAATGTCATTAGGGTTGGTGGTTTGGCTAATCCAACCAATAATTTTTGTCATTCAATATCCCAATGATTATTAAATTAATCTGTTATTCAAACAGCAATCGAAAACAACTCAACCCAGATTTTCTGGGCATTTGTGACTGTCAACAAGTTAACAAAATTGGATATTTTCAAAAATGAAATGTTTTGATATTTTCCAGTAAGTTTCTCCCCATCTCCATTTCCCTTCCTTGTTGTAAGGGGAGGCCATAAAGGTTCCTGGGGAAGCTGAAACTATCTCAGTCCTAGAGAGAGCCATTCCAAACACGGTTAATCAAATTTAGATAGATGTACTCTTTTCAATGGCGGTTCCGGACTAGCTTTTCCAATTCCTGTCAAATGTCACACTCAGATGGCAAATGCATATTGGGGTAGTAGTGTTATCTATAACCTCCCATTATACTTGGATGCTTGGATTGGATACTGTAAACTCATCGATACGGGATCTCCCTCCAGTGGAGCGGATCACAGACCCTCTCTGCCCTTGCATACTGTGTGGCCCCTTCCATGTCTTCCCATACATTTCCGTCACAATTTTCACCCAATATGCTTTGCTCACATTCTATTTCCATTGTGTGAGTAGCAACAGAATGTACAGGCCCCTCATAGGTTATCCCTATCAGCACCACATGCCCAGCTTTTTGTTGAGGTGATAATTCTAACACTCTTCCAAGACTATGGTTGTATCAGTTCCCTTTGAAGAACCATTTGCTCTTCTTTCAATAGCTCAGTCATCAATCATGTATTACCTCTCTTCCTCTACAAGGCACTGTTCCAGGTGCTGGAGATACAACATCAGAACACAAGTTTTCTAACCCTGAGCTACATCGAGACTCATTGTTATGAATTTCATCTGTAAGGGATTCTCTACATTTACATGCCAGCATGTACATGCTGTTCCTTCTCTGTAGATTGAGGATGGAAGCTGTGTGTGTGTGGTATGCACGTGCACATGTGTGTCTGTGTCTGGGTGTACATAGCCATTTCACAGTGCTTAGCCACAGTAGGGGCTTATTAAATACTTGTTGATTAAATAACAGAATAATTTAGTATAACTGGCCTACAAATTAGTATATGTAGGAATGCAGTGTTTCTAGGGAATGTCGCAATTTCCTTCTTAGCTATCTCATCAGATCAACTACACTTCCAGAGTCTGTTGGGGTTGTGCTTTGTGTGACATGTGATCCGAAGACCACAAGTCCAAATATAGTTTAGAGAAATTTGTTTTAAAATGGCTGGGCCTTAGCACACCTCTAGCTATGACTTGATGAGTGATGGCCCCCATGAGATCAGGTTTACTGACTACCCTCTATATGTTCATCTATAGCTCTGACCCAAGAGGTGAAACTATTCATTCGTTTGTTTAGGCATGGATGCTTAGCCTTGAGAAGAAAGACATAGATGGGGGTAGATATGACAAGTTTGACACCTATCTTCAGGTATTGAAAGGGCTATGACGTGGAAAAGGGATTAAACTTTTGCTTGGGTCTACAGGACAGAACTTGGAACAAAGGATAGGAAGTTGCAAAGAGGCAAAATTAAGCTTGGTGTTGGGAAAATATTCCTAACAGAGTTATCCCAAAGTGGAAAGGGCTGCTTCAGGAGGCAGTGACTTTCTCCTCTCTGGAGGTCTTGAAGACAAGCCACATATGAGATTCCCTTTCAGATGTGGACCACTGAGGATCCTTCCAAGTCAGGAATACCATGATTCTATGAATCTTAGCCTCATGAAACCAAACTCAAACAAGAGCCCAATGGTGAGGCATTACTTAGCATGTATCTCTGTGAAAAGGTAGCATTTAGTGGAACTTCATTTGTAGGCTTATTTGAGTAAGTGATGCAGTGTAAATTCGTGATTTGGCTCTAGGAATATGCACATACATCTGTGAATCTCTACAGGCTTGGCTTAGCACATCCAGATTTTGCCAGCAGGACTATATTAACATTGGGTACGATTTAATTTCTGGGTGGCAAAATATAACAAATTTTAGACCACTTAATTTGGAGACATATAAGATTTACTGAAATTATTTTATGTTTCCTATTCTGGAAAGTGTTGCCAAAACACTATGTTGATCTCACTTAGGCTGGGGAAGTCAATACCCCATTCAGCTTCCTATGAAATAATCATTTGCTAGTTTTATGTATTGCTTGTGTTGCTTGTGAACAAATCAACTTTCCACATGAAAGGCAGACAAATGCTTGCTTGGTTAGATGATGCCTAAGTTTCTTGGTTTTTCCCATGGGTTTTCCTTGGCATAGATCAATCCCAGTAGTTTGCCATGTTGGGCGGTAAAGTGCATAACTGTGGATCACCCAAAGCAGAGTGGTTTCTGTTGCCTGTGTACTTTACAATGCAGATACTTTGGTGTAGGTCAGGCGAAATCTATATCTGGTCCCTGATCAGATCCTCTGCTGTCATTTGCATGACCTGACTTTATGCACACCACCCCTAATTTTAAACAAATTAAAACTGGGCAAGTGACTTATGCTCCCAGGTGTCAGGAGCTTCAGCTTTACATTAAGGAGGTGGGATTCATCCCCTAAAGTCCCTTCCAGCTCACAATTGATGATCCCAAAAACTCCTTATAGCTGGAAAGATTCTTCATAATAATTTTTCAGGAGATTTTAATGATGAAGCATTCATGGGAATTTATGTTACTACCATGGGTATACCTTTTCTTACCTCTACAACAAGAATTATTAAATAGGGGTCCATGAACTTTATAGATGGATATAGATGTGAATATGAATAAAGACAGAAATATATTGAAATACACATAGGGATAGAAAAAATATATATTTTTTAATATTTTATTTATTTATATATTTTATATAAATATATTTATATATTTTATATAAATATATATATATAGAGAGAGAGAGACAGAGAGAGAGACAGAGAGAGAGAGAGAGTAGCAGAGATAGATAAAGTTGCTATAATTCAATATAATTGGTTTCCTTTGTATATTCCTATGTATTTTATTTTATGCATTTAAAAACAAGATTCTCAGATGTTCATAGATGTTATCAAACTGCCAGATGGGTCAATGACTACATATATAAAGATAGATATAAATAGATATAGATATACCACACATATATACATATATGTATGTGTATATATGTATGTACATATGTATTTGTATGTGTATATATTCACATATGCATTATGTATACACACACGTGTGTGTGTGTGTGTGTGTGTTGTGTGTATGTGTGTGTCTCAAGAATCCCAGCTCTGTGGCAACTCATAAACTGAATGACAAGTTCATATGTATATGTGGGTGCTTAGAAGGGAATAGGCATATAAAAAGGTATACATTCTGCTAACTCTATGATATTTTGTTCTCAAATATTGGCATAAAGCCATAAGAAGACAAATGGAGTGCAAAGACCTCAAGATTGCTAGGAAAAACACCTTGGCTAGTGCCCCTAGGGATGCCATACCACGTCATGCCACGCCATGCCACGCCACCCCATGGATCTGATTTTTCTGGTGCACATCAAGAAGAACCTGACTTTAACATCAACTTAATGCTCTTCCTGCCACTCCAAGGAAAAGCCATTTTTTTTCCTGTTTCCCTAAGCAATGATGATTACAGCCTTGATGATCCAGCCAAAATGGGAAGCCAGGGAGGTGATAGTGTCTCTTCCCTTTGATAAGCAGTAGTTGGAAAGGTTTTGTGCAGGAAATGTTGCAAATTACTGTTTTCACTTACTGGCCCCATGATACAAAATGAGAGGGTAAGGTAACCCGGGAAGCCTCATTAGACAGGTCTCTACCTGACCTGAATTAGTCTCACAAACAATTTCCCATTTATACGTTGTTGTTGTTGTTTCTTTCTTTCTTTCTTTCTTTCTTTCTTTCTTTCTTTCTTTCTTTCGCGTGGGAGATGAGAATTAAAATGAATTTACACTGGGCTGGGCAATCCAAGGAGTGGGTGTCTTCTCTTTCATGCTGTAGGGGAAGAGGGCACCAGGCCCTGACAGTATTTTTAGAAAATGTTTATTTGCGTGTCGAATTGAGGAGTGCGGAAAGGTATCCACACTATTTATCCAAGAGAAGCACATTTCTGAGCCTTGTTTTTTCCCCATCCTGATGACTACAGAGTCCATGTCTCCAACCTCTCCACTCACAGAGAGTGGCCTCAATTATTTTTCACTTCTCTTGCCTCAATACTGCACCTGAGCTGGCTTAGGCTGTTGCCAAAGTCCTGTAGATGTGTGTTTATGAACTCTCTGACTCTCCCTCCATTTGTTTAGGTTGGAAAGCATTTACATATAGGTTGGATATTTTTTAAAATCCTTCTGATGTATTAAAGAAACTTCAAGGATCAAAGGCAAAATGCTACATGAAATATTGTACATTTAATATAGACATAAAAACTCTGGCCACAGCCCACTTCTTCAAAGGACATTTTGTATGGTTGAGAAGGAAATTCCTTTCTTAGTGCTCAATTCCTTTTTGTGACTTAGAATTTTTCTTCTCCTTCATATCCATCTCTCTATTGAGAGCCTCTTATGAATTAGCCTAGCCGACCACCAGGCCTGTGTCTGGTTTAGCGCTCCTGTGCCACACCCCTAGAGCCATTTACTTGGGGGAACTCAACCAAAAGCATTAATCAGTAGAAGAGCAGAAGAATAGAAAGTGTTGGGTTTTTTTTTTTTTGGGGGGGATGGAAACTAGTTAGGGTGTTAAATGCAAGCAGACACCATTCAAGTGAATGACTCTACCTCTAAGTGGGGATTCTCCATGCCAAAGGACAGATGCAAGACTGTGTGATCAGAGCAGCATTAAGAGAGCCTGAATCTAGACATTCTGATCCCATTATTTTATGAAATGAAGTGGCACTTTCCACAAATAAATTCCAGGGCTATGGTACAGGTTTCTATTCACAGTGACAACTTGCCCCATGTCCCTGCCCCTACCCCGAATGAAAAATACCTACTCCCAAACCTAGGGATTTCTTTAACTCCTGGTCATACCAGCCCTGCCTTTTTAGCACTGACAATTCAGCACCTAAAGCTAGCCTAAACAATAGGTCACCATATGCTGGCTATATTTAATTTTTCTGGAAGGTCTAATTTAGGGAACAGAATTATTTTTATTCCTTTTACCCTGATAATAATCCATTTAATCCTAGGTTCTTAATCTGGCTTTCATGAACTTAAAAAAAAAATTTATAACCGTATTTCAATACAACTGGCTTCCTTTGTAATCTTTTACATTTATTTTCTGCTCTTAAAATGTTATTTAGAAAAAAAAAGTTATTTAGGCTTAACCAGAGTTCCAAAGGGGTCCATGACATCAAAAAGGTTAGGAGCCTTTGCACCAGTACTTAACGGTTTACAAAGTGCTTTCTTTGTGACCACCCTGTAGGGTGTAAGAATTTTCCCAATGTACAAATCATAGGATAGTAGATTCAATGTTACAAAGGACCTTAAAAGTCTCCTGGCCCCTCCCTTTCATTTTGTAGATAACGAAACTGAAGCTCATGTCAGAGATAGGACTTGTCTAAGACAACATAGAGGTAGGTAGAAAAGCTGGGACTTGGCAACACCCTCAATTTAAATTGGGTGTGATCTGACCTGATTTTGACAAATGAAAACATTTTCTCCCTGTACTCGTGAATGTGTGTGTGCTTCAGACTAAACTGAAGAGGTATAGAGTTTGTTCAAAGGGGAGAGAACTGTAGAATGACAAAATTGCAGAAAACTTAGCAGGCATTGCATCTAATCCACTCAGCAGAGTAACCCTCCCTAGAACACACCTGATGAATGCATGTCTAGTCTCTGCTTGAGGACCTTCCTAGAAGGGGAAGCAAACACCTCTCCAGCAGACCACTCAGTGTTTAGGCAGACCTAATGAGTAGGGAGTTGTTTTTTTATTTTTCCTTCTTGATATTGAACCTAAATTTCCTTCTTTGCGTTCTCTCCTCCCCCACCCCCACCTGCCCATTCCTTCCTTTTCTGTTCTCTGGAAAAGATAGAGGTTGTAATCCTATGTATTTTATTTTATTCATTTAGATATGTTCTTTGGAGAAGACAACCATAGGCTTCCCCAGACTTCCAGAAGGATCCATGCCATATAATAGTTTAAGAATCACAGCTCTGCAGGAAAACACTATGCAGCCATTGATGGAACCCTCAGGTCTACTGCTCCTTTATTTGCCTGATAAGAGAAATCTATTTGTAATTTAGCAGGAAACCTGAAGGGAAGCATCTGGATATAGAGATGGTAGGCAAGGTTCTTTCCTCGAGTGCACAGGCTCCTCCAGACTTTTGGGGGAACTTCAGAAAGAAAAAAAAAGTCAAAGAAATTCCTGGACCCCATATGTTCGTGGCTGGGCCATTAATAGATTAGCCATTGATTTGGAAGATGTATGATGACCCCAAATTACAAGGAATTCAGGAATGACTTAAATGAATTTGTGTTCCTATTAAGCACACAAGCATTTACCTATGTTTGAAAAATAGCCCAAGGATCATGTCTGAGACGTCTTGTTTATCCAGACTGAAGAAGATATCACCTTGAGTCATACTATACATGGTTGGTTCAAAAAAAAAAAAGACCAAAATGGCGATAATAATTATCGGCATTTATAGAGTACATTCAAGCTTCCCAAACCCTTTATAGATGTACTCATTTGAGCCTCACAAGTACTGTATGAGGTAAGGGTTGTAAATCTTGTCTCTGCCTTTTCCTGAGGAGGTTACTCAGTTTCAGAAGTTAGGTAACTTGGGGTCTCACAGCTGTTAGTAAATGTCAAAGACAGTATTTGAACCTAGGCCTTCTTGAAGCAATATTCAACACTCTGCCAGCTGGGTTAAGTGCTCCCTCCATTGCAGATAAAACCTCAAATTTATTCCAAGCAAAGTTAATTAAGCAAAAAAACTACATACTACCCCACTGTTAGGCAGGAAAAAGTCAGTAGGATTAAAAGACAACTGAATTACTATATAGCAAAATATTTAATCATGGAAAACACCATGTGGCAAAGGCTAATCGATTTTATGAAACTGCTTCAGTGCAAGGCTTAATAACACTAGCGGACAATCGTATATTGTTTGGAGAGGAATGCTCATCTTTGTAAATTTATATGTACACCAAACCCGAACCAGGGAGTTCAAAGTCAGCAAGAGCTGAGTTCAAGTCCTTTGCTGGACATCCGCTATGTGACCCAGAGCAGGTCTGTCCCCCTCTCAGTGCCTCAGGCAGCTCTCTAATACCGTGGAAAAAAACACAAGTGGCTTCCTGCATTGATGAAGGGATTAGAGCTGTGCCATTGAAATAAGAAGAAGAATATTTACATGTGTTGGGCACGATGCTAAATTAGTGCTGCAAATTTGAAATTGCCAGACAAGTCCCCCAATGTTGTCTCCAAATGTAGCAATTTAAGTTTTTCCAAGAATTTTAAAGATACCCTAGGTGATCTTCACAACAGTCTTTGAAAGTAGTTAATATTATCTCCATTTTATGGAGGGAATGGAAGCTCAGAGGGGTTAGCATATGTTACTTTACTTTAACACAAGCATCATACTGTGTCTTAAGCATGCTTTGAACTCAGATCTTTGTGGCCTTAGATCTAGGCCCTTTGTCATGCTGCCTGGCATAATGTTTGGCACGCATAGTGTTTTTTCAGATCACTTGCACTTCTTCCATAGGTCCCCTCAGGGGTTTTCAGCCTCCACGTTAGGAAGCCCTAAATGGAAACTTTTGTTTTCTACTGACCATTGTCTGATTGGCATAGTGGGGATTCCTTTCAGCCATAGACTGGACTAGTAATGATGTTAATAATAGATCCAATGTATAGGTTACTTAAAGGTATGTAAAGTGTGTTTTCTCTCATATCTCATTTGATTATCACACCAGTTCTATAAGGTAGGTGCCATCACTTATGACCATTTCATAGATGAGACAGGTTAAGTAACTGATCCAGCTAAGAAATGACTGAGGGGTGTCCACTGAACTCCTTCCCAAAGTTCCCATTCTGAGAATCTGGAATTTTCTGTTTTCCATTCCATCTTAAGTCTATTACACTTCTGTGCTGAACCTAGAAATTTATTCTAGGCCAGGTCTCTTCTCTGGAGCCAAATGAATTCTTTCATTTTCCAAGGAAGCCGTATTAAAATGGCATTACCCAGGCTCATAAAGTCTTCAAAAAGACTTTTGGATGTGTGAACTTGGCTACAATCACCACTAATCAGTAAAATTAAAGCAACTGTGAACAATTGTTTAGATTAATGAACCCTGATTAAAACTGGATCAAATGCCCAGGGTCTATTAAAGTCAAACAGTGTTAGGAACAAGTCTGATGATTCCAGAGCCTCTGATTTTGGTTAAGAGAGGACTTCCAAATGGATTTTGCTAATGCTATTGATTAAAGGGACTACCAGGCTGGTTTCTTCATCTCCCTTTCCATCCTGTCTCCATTATAAAGGGCATGAGAATTAAATAAATATCTAGTTAGGACAGAGACAGACAAAATTTTAAAAGATGGTTAAAAAAACCCACCACCTTGAACGTAATAGTACCTAGAAGATTGTTGGGCTGACTGGAGAAGAAACACCAAAGACTCACCCCATTGTAAGAGTCTTTAGGGTATGGCTTAAGATGTTTGTAGGTTATGTCTCTACATGCAATATGAAGTGGAGAATTAAGATAATTACCTTAGTAATTCATAGAAGAAGAAAAAACAACAAACATTTTAAAAACTCATTTACCTGATATTTCAGTCTGACTTCTTTTCACGTGGGTCTTCCACTCTACTCAGCTCCAGAGACACATCAGTCACGTTCCACAGTGTTTCCTCTGGATATGTTGAAATTAGCCTCCCACACTACTGTCCTTCCAGCCCGCTGCAGTTGGCCACAGCAGCACATTGTGAGGTTTGCTCCAAAGCCTGGCTGTGCTGATGCTGGCAGCTTGCATGACTCCCCAGGAGAAGCCATCAAGCTTGGCCAGAATTGAGAACTAGCATTTATGTAGGGATTTAAAGCTTGGAAAACATTTTCCATATATGATCTCTTTTAATCCTCACAACAACTATATGTGGAAGGGGCCATTATTATGCTCGTTTTAAAGACGCAGAAACCAAAGCTCTGTAGATACTTGACAATGTCCACATAGTTTTTAAGTTGACCACCACCTTAAGGGACAGCCCCTACTATTTTTGGGCAGCTCCAATGATTAGGAAATTTGTTTTGTTTTCTTGACATCGAGCCTCCCACCACCCCCACCCCCACCCGTTATTCCTGGTTCTAACCTCTTGGGCTGAGCAGAGCAAATTAAATCCCTCTTTGACAGAGCAGTTTCAAATACTTGCAGTCCTATCATTCTAGGCAGGGCAGCTAGGTGGTGCCATAGTTCATAGAGCTCTAGGCCAGGAATCAAGAGGACCTGAGTTAAAATCCTGCCTCAGACACCTGCTAGCTGTGTGACCCTGGACAAGTCACTTAACCTTGTTTTGCCTCGGTTTCCTCATCTGTAAAAAGAGGTGGAGAAGCAATGGCAAACCACTCCAGCATCTCTGCCAAGAAAGCCTCAAATGGGGCCACAAAGAGTCAGACACAATGGAAAAGCACCAGCTGCTGCTGGTGCTGCTGCTACTACTACTACTATTGCTACTGTTGCTGCTAACACCACCACATTCCTCCTCCTGCTGCTGCTGCTGCTGTTGCTAGTACTGCTGCTGCTATCACTACCATATTACTACTAGTAGTATTGAAATGCCCCTGTCTTCAGTTTCTTCATGTGAAATCTAGTCTTTCAGCATTAGATCTATGAAAGGTATTACTACTCCTACTCTTACTACTACTGCTGCTGCTGCTTCTACCACCACCATCCTCCTCCTCCTCCTCCTGCTGCTGCTATTACTGCTGCTGCTACCGCCATCATATTACTACTACTATTGCTCCTTCTGTGGCTGCTGCTAATAATAATGATAACAATAACAAACATTTGGGCAGAGCTTTAAGATTTGCAAAGTGCTTGACAAGTATCATGTCATTTTATCCTCATTACAACCCTGGGAGTTAGGTGCTGTTATCATCATTTCTATTTTACAGTTGAGTAAACTGAGTTAGAGGTTAAGGGACTTGCCCAGGGTCACACAGCTCACAAATTTCTGAAACCACATTTGAACTCTGATCCCCTTGATTCCAGGCTCAGCTGTCTAGCCATGGCACTAAATAGCACCCTAACTTTCTACAGTAGTTTAAAGTTTGTAAAACACTTTACATGTATTATCTCATTTGATCCTCACAGCAACCCTATGAGCAAAGTATTATTATTATTATTCCCATTTTATCGATGGGAAAACTGAGGCAGAAAGAAGTTAAATGATTTATCTTGTGTCAGACCAATAGTAAATGTCCAAGACTGATTTTGAATTGAGGTCCTCCTGACTCCTATTCCAGCAGTCTATTCTCTATGCCACCTACTCCCCAGTGAAGAATAATGAGATCGTTGATTTTGAGCTAGAAAGGATCCAGAGGCCACTTTGTCAAAGCTCCTCAATTTATAGGACAGGAAGTGGGGGACCAGAGACATTTGTCCAAAGTCACACAGGTGACAGAGATGGGATTTGAACTCAAGTCCTTTGTTTCTAAATCCATTCTCTTTACCTTTCACTGAGCTGTTTCCCAAGATGGTTAGAGGGCTTCAAAGATTCTCTGTTATTCTACATCCCTGTTTCAGTCTTCCTCAATGTTTGCTACTGAAAAACAAAACAAAACATCCTGTTCTGAGACATGGGCTCCCATCTCAGCTTAGCTTTCTTAGTGGGAAGAATCTATGTATCTATTTATCCCTCTCCCCATCCATCCATCCATCCATCCAGCCAGCCAGCCAGCCAGCCAGCCATCTATCCATCTGTCCATTTGTTTGTCCATCCATCCATCCATCTGTCTCTCTGTCTGTCCATCTCTCTAGCTATCTGTTTAATGGGTCCATATAATACTGTTTGTGATTTTGGATTTGGGTTTTATTTTCTCTCTGTGATAATGGCCAATATGATGTCACTGATTTCTGTTCCCTTTTCTGAAGCTACCACTGTATTTTCCAAACCATAAAACAAACCTCAAAATGTCTATGGAGGTGTATGATACTGTCCCAGGATCAGACTGCCAAACCAAATGAGATTTTTGTTTTCTTCAGCTCTGGGCTTGTGATGCTAAGCTCCCACTTTAGCTAAGGTTTCTAAAAAACGAAGCAAACAAACAAACAAAAAAAGCTGCTGTAAAAGTTCAAAAGGAAAAATTCTTATATCGTCCAAACCAACACTGAAGGAGCTTGGCTTTACAAAGGTGCATCTCTCATCTCCATAATTACAGAGCCAACCTCTTCTGTTACCTGAGGTCATAGACACATCACATCAGAGCTGGAGGGGACTTTAGAGATGCATCATCTCATAGATGAGGAAACTGAAGTCCAGAGAGGTTGTTCATTGCTTAAAGACACACAACAACTGAGACTCAGAGAAATTAAATCTTTTGCCCGTGGATTTTAAGATCAGAGATTGAAGCCTAGGCAGGACCTTTCAGGTCATCCACTCCAAGCCCCCATTTCATAGATGAGGAAACTGAAGCCCAGAGAGGTTGTTCATTGCCTCAGGTCATGCAGCAACTGAGACTCAGAGAGATTAAATCCCCTGTCCATGGATCATAGGATCGCAGATTTAAAGGTAGAAAGAACCTGAGAGATTCAAAGATCAAGAAACTTATTTTTCAAAGGTCACATAGATAGCAAGCGCAGAGTTTGATTTTGAATCCATCCCTCCTGACTTCCAATCCACAAGCCCTCACTGATAAAGTTCTCTAACCAGCCTATGGCCACCTTTGGCCTTCCTGTTACACTTGGGGTCACTTACGGTTCCCATTCTCCTATGGTTGTGCTATCCTACTGTCTACAGTACCACACAACTCTAGGGGGATTTTGGTACTAAAGAATAATATATTTTTTTTAAGAATAATAATTTTCATGGCAAAGAGCAGTTTGGAATCACTGGAGGTATTGCCTAGTATCCAAAATGAGACTAGCCGTCTCTTCATTATGCTCATTTCTAAGCAAGTTCATAGTCTATCCATAGTGCCTGTGTAAACTACGTTCATTCCCCAAGCATCTGCATATCACAGGCTGGACGGGACATAGGTAGCCACTTACAGGTTCATCGCTAAAATGCTGAGCATCAAAGTGTCTGAACATTTCCTTTAGGACTCTGGGACAAGCCCACCTCTGTGATTTTCCCAGAAACTCTCAAAATGACCTCAACACTCATCTTTTCCTTGGGAGTAAAACACCAGCCGAGCCCTGTCACTAGGACTGGCCTCATAATTTATCTTCAGGAAGTTTCCTGGGCTTTCCCGGAGTGGTCTTTCCTCATGAGCAGGCAAATCTGAAATCGACCAGGAGGACATGAAGGTGTATGAGGTCAAAGGTCACGTGGAAGTTGACAGATGGCTGGCTCCCTTCGCTGGGCCCCATTAGCACTTCCTTCCCAAGTAGGGCTCAACCCCAGAGCTGCTCTCTACATTGATCTTAGGTGGGGGAGGGCCATTTTCTCTCTGCTTCATTTCTTGACCATGTTTATATTTTAATATTTGACTAGACAAGAAATAGATCCTCTCCTCCCCACCAACAATCTTAACCTCCTTTCAGGGACTGTCAGGCATGCGTGATTCATGCATCCTATATCATTTATGGTCTTTGGTCTTTTATCAAACCACATGAATGAGCCTGAGACATCTGGGAATGAATTACCCTGGGTTTTAGTTCTTTCTTTAAAAAAACCAAACTGTAAATGTCTATGGACATATTAAATTAATTCTGTTGAACTGTTTTAAACATGTCTAGGAATTAAGAGTATATGGGCCATGTGTTCATTGTTACTGCCTACTGTATGTATGGTGTATGGAAAAGTATGTCCCCCTGAGCACAGAGCATGGTAATGAGAACCTGCCTTTTGAATTTCTAAAAATGTCAACAGGCTTAGATGCCCCGCTTTGCCTCTATCTGTTGTGATGAATTAATGATCGCCCAAATCATACACGAAGAACAGCCCCGACACCTAAGCAGGGAGCTCAGTTTCTGAAAGCACAGCAGCAACAAGGAGCATGGGTTCAGTCCTTTGTCTATGTTACAAAAGAGCTGTTCATGAGGAAGGTGCTCGGATGCCTCTGAAAGTGCCCTGGGAAATGTCACCGAGGCCCTACGTGAGGAAAACATCCAGAGAAGTCCACCGCATTCCGTCCTCTGAGTTCTCTCTCCTCCGTGGTACTTCTCACACGTTGGCCCCAAAGGGACAGAAGAGCTAATGTTGCTTTTGTAGTCTTCAGCCTCTTTGTCCTGTTGGAAGATCTGGTCTATTATCCACTGTCTCCTTCTGAATAATCTTTCATCGCACAGGTTTAGAGATCCATGTTCACCTGGATCTTCTACAACCTCTCTAATCTCTCCAATCTTGCCTTTTATTCGTCTTTGGTAGTTCTCCCTTCCTTCCTCCCTTTCCTTCCTCCATTCTTTCCTTCCTCCTTTACTTCTTTTGTTCTTCCTTTTCCTTTTAACTTGAAAGCTAACCTATAGTCATCTCCATCCATTCATTCATTCATTCACTTGACAAGCATTTATAAAACATCTTCTGCAGGGCAAACACTACGCACCAAAGACAAAGATGAGGCAGCCCTGGTCCTTGACGAGTTTACACTTTATTCTACCTTTAGCTATTTCGTGAGCAGAGAAAACACTGCAGACCATGGCCTTGGATTTGGATGCTCACCTTTGCTCCCCAAATCTAGTTCAGGAAATATCCTTCCATTCTAGAAGGATTTGTGATTGTGGACATTGAATCTGCAGTTTCTAGCACAGAGTCTGGGCTGTATTCGGCAACTAATAATGAGTTACTGAATTGTATTTTCCAAAAAAGTAGTCCATAACATTCTCCCCAATTCCCCCAGCAGTGAAGTCTTCATACTTTCGTTGTCTGAACTTATTAGAATGCTCATCACTGTATGGTTTAATTAATCAATTTATCAACAAGCATTTATTAAACTCTTACCCATGGCAAAAAAAAATGTCCTTAACTCGATCACATATTATTGTTACAGTTTGATGAGTTAAAATGTTTTATTTTCCTATAGTACTGTGTAAAAGGGGGTCACCTATGATCTTACAAAGGGGATCTGAAATTCTAAGACAGGGTATGTGTGGTCCATGCAGTTACAGAAAACCAGACTCAGATTCTAAGCACAGTCATCCATGGATTTTCAAGGCATCTTTACCTTGTTTTCAGTAGCAAAAGCTTCTGCCTAACAAGAAATAGCCTCAAGAAAAGGCCAATCATCCTGGCAATGCTGGTCCCTGGTGTCACATACTCCCTCCAAGATTAGAGGGAAATTGGGTATGTTCTCATTCCTGAGGATTGTCCGGGGACCTCATCAGCAAAAATAGAAACTCGCCCACAATGAAATAATACATCTTATGGCAACAAGCTTTTATTGACTATTGTTTTGAACCTGCCTTCCTCTTGGGAAAGCCCCTCTCTTGTTTCTCTGGGTGGCTTTTTTTTTTCCAGTTCAAATGCCTCAAAGGCACCTGCCTTTTGATGACAGTACCTTGGACAAGACTCCCTGTCCCAGCTGGTTTCAAGGTATGCATCTGTACCATAAATGTGAACTGAGCTTCTGTGGGTACAGGCATGAGTTGCAGCTCCTGTTGACTCAGTCTGTCTCCAAGATAATCATCATGCCAGCAGAACATTGTGCTCTCTAGACAAAGCTTTGTCCTCAGCTCTTTATATCACTGCCTGCTTCAATGAGGAGCCGCCACAAAGGGAATGCCATAATGCTTCTATTGTGGGCATTTACAAAAATAAGTGAATATAACAAAAGATGTAGACAATGGACTGGCACCATTAAATCTCCAGACTTAACTTGGAGGACACAGAGCTTTTCCCATGCCACTGAGAGAGAGAGAGAGAGAGAGAGAGAGAGAGAGAGAGAGAGAGAGAGAGAGACTGTGGCTGCAGGGATAGAGAGAAGAAGCCACACAACATCCCTCTGGCTGAGGTGTGTCTGATGTGTGGGGATGTGGGGTAGGACAGCAAGGAATGTGGTGATTACATGAGAAAGAGACTTAAGGAAATGAAATTCTCAAGAATAAAGAGCAACATGGGTGGTATTCAAGAACCTTACTTTTCCTTACAATAATCTCAGCCCCCAGGATGGTTTTGGTTTTTGTTGTTAATTTGTTTTTGTCTTTCTTTGTATCCCAAGCATTTGGCACAGTGCCTTACTATGTGCTAGGCCTTAATGAATGTTCACAGAATTGAGTCAAATTGGATTGAATCGTAGAGCCCTGTCTGGCTGTCTATGGTTTCTTTCCCAGTAGTTGTGGGTTGCAGAGAGGTTGAATTTCCTTAGGTTTCTGATGGGACCTTTTGAGAATAATAATAATGGTAAGACAAATATGAATATAAAAATGAATGCAAATACGAATACTATCAAGAGTAACCAGATTTGGAGTCAGAGAATCTGTGTTCAAACCTTAGCTCTGCTGCTAATTACCTGTATGACTATGAACAAGTCTCTGAATCTCATTGGGACTCCGTTTCTACACCTATAAATTGAAGAGGTTAGACATAAGATCCTTAGGTATCCTTCCATCTCTAAGTCCTGAGAAACTGATAATGCTAATTTCTTATCTTTGCAATTAGGGTTTACAAAATATTGTCTTCAGGGGCAGCTAGGTGGCACAGTGGATAGAGTCAGGAGGACCTGAGTTCAAATCTGGCCTCAGACCAAACACTTGACACTTACTAGTTGTGTCTAGGCAAGTCACTTAACTCCAATTGCCTAAAAAGAAAAGAAATAGATAAAATAAAAAAAAATATTGTCCTCACAAAAACTGCTGGAAGGTAATGGTGCGAGTACCCTAATTTTCCCCATTTTACAGAGAAGGAAACTGAGGCTGCAAAAAGTTAAGTGACTCGTCCAGAATCAAAGAATTAGTACCTATTAGGTAGAGGAAATGAACCCAGGTTTTCCTGACTCCCAGGCTGACTATTATAGCATCATCATTTTAGAGTGAGATTGCACCTCAGAAGCCACTGAATCCAATCTCTGCACTTTCCATATGAGGAAGCAAAGGTTCCAAGAAATCTAGTGACATGCCCAAGATCACACAGCTAATAAATGTCACAGGCAAGATTTGAGCCTTGGGCTTCCTCTTGCCCTGTCCAGCGTGCTATGAACTATGCCAACATGAAACACAAAAACAGAATTCAAACTCAAGTCTCCTAACTCCCAAATATGCTCTTTCCACATTCCTAAATCTGGGAATACTTGATGCACAGAAGTGACATTTTAATCCTAAGAAATCTGGTCAGAGAGCTCTCCATATTGTCTGTCAATGTGGGCTGACCTGTACACATCTGTGGAGTCTCCATCTTAATTCTTTTTTGCCTTCCTGCCTCCACCTCTATGCGGAGTCCTGCACTCAGTCCAACTCACATTTGCTGGATGAATGCCTGAGACAACTACCATGCTTTCAAAGCTGCAAACTGGGGCTTGATCTTAGGAAAAACACCCTATCCATTCGAGCTCTGCTGAAGTATAATGGACTCAGGAGAAAGGTTCCCCCCCATTGTAACTCTTCAAGCCAAAGCTGGCAATGCCCGCCAATTGGCTTTGTGACAGAGAAGATCCTCAGCCACTTGGCCTCAGTGGCCACCAACTCCCTTGGGAGCTTTGGGACTGTGATGCTTTGAGCAGCCGGTTGTCCCCTCCACGTTGGAGGGTGAGATCTAGTGTTCAACTAAAATGGCATGAGAATAGCAATGGAGCTACATGTATAAGAATTTGTATAGCATCTACTCTATGTTAGAAAGGTCAGCTAGGTGGCACAGTGAATAGAGTACAGAGCTTGGAGTCAAGGGGAGCAGAGTTCAAATAATGCCTCAGATGCTTATTA
Source organism: Phascolarctos cinereus (assembly GCF_003287225.1). Lineage (NCBI taxonomy): Eukaryota > Metazoa > Chordata > Mammalia > Diprotodontia > Phascolarctidae > Phascolarctos > Phascolarctos cinereus. The sequence goes on from NW_027555847.1 coordinate 12,412,764, forward strand.
GTTGTGTTACCTTGGGCAAGTCACACACCCCTGTTTGCCTCAGTTCCTCATCCATAAGATGAGCTGGAGAAGGAAATGACAAACCCCGCCAGTATCTTTGCTAAGAAAACTCCAAATGGGGTTATAAAGAGTCAGACATGACTAAAATGACTAGACAGCAAGAAAAATGTGCTGGATACCTTGCTACACACTTTATAAACTAGCTCATGTAATCCTCACATCCTTGGGAGGTAGGTGCTCTTATTATATCCATTTTATAGATGAGGAAACTGGGGCAGATAGAGATTAAGTGATTTGCCCAGGGTCACACAGCTAGTAAGTATCTGAGGCTGGATTAGAATGAGGTCTCCTTGACTCCAGACCCAGCTCTCTATCTATCCATTGTGCCACCTTGTTACTACCATGTAAACAATGAAGGAAACAATGGAGAGCTATGATTATGTAGACCCTGCAAGGGCCCCCATAAGGTGGTAGGGATTCCATTCAGCATCATGAAGGACACACACAGGGTTTTGAAAAATTCTCAACATTTCCTTATTTCCCCAAAGACCTTGCCTGAAGTACGTCTCTCCAGTTCATAGTTTGGGCATTCTACCTATGGGCCAAGTGCTAAATTTTAGGGTGTAAGGTATGTACCCCTTGGCTTATTCCTTTGACTTCCCACATGTCTTCCAATTTGAATTCTACAACCCTAGGACTTGGGCTCTTCTGGGTCCTCCAAATCCTGCCCTCAACATTTTCAGTGATACTTTAGTCATTCAACAAACATTTGCTATGGCATCCTCTTTGTTTTTCTGGAGAGGCCATGAGGCACACTAGAAAGAAGAATGAATCAGACTCCATTCCAACTAAGTGGCAGGCACTGGGGCTAAGGGCTGGCTAGGAATACAGTGATAAAAATAAAACCACCATCTCTGCCCTCAGGGAGTTTACACTCTTTTGGGTAGGGATAGGCAATTAATATAGAAAAGTAAGTCCAAGACAATTCAAGGAAGAAAAGAGTTGTGACTTTGGGTAAGTAAATTGTCTTTCTGGGTCATCTGAAGAAAGGGATAAATGATATTGACAACCCCCCTTGGCTAGCTTGCTCTAAGGCAAATACCTTGCAGAAGCAGGCTCTGAGAGTGAGTTGTTGGGTGATGTAGTTGAAGGCTCTGTTTAGAGTGCACCCATCTTGTGGAAGGATGGGGAAGGACAAAAGGGGAATGAGTGTAATTTCTTGAACATGGCACCCCAGCTGCATCTCAGCCACTTGTCCACAGATCCACCATGGCCAGAAAAAATTCACCTTAGGAAGACTTTGGCATAAAATGAAACAGTGTTGGAGAAAGCCTGCCCATGGAATGTCACTGATCCTTGAGCATCTTCACTCTCACAATCCCTCTTGGTTCCTTTTCTATAATTCTGGGAAAAGACAGGACTGGCTTGTTTCAGTCCTGGGAGTGGACACATCAGAGCCTCCTCCTCCTCTCCCCCCACCCCCGACATGCACCCACTTTGGGACCTCATTTATTTTGAGCTGTTCCTGCCCATAAACTGCTGTTGTCATTCTCTGGTCAGGAATGTGCTTCCTGGCCTTTTTATGGGCCCCTATTCTCCCACATGCAAGGCCGCCAAGCCCCAGATGCTCCATGACACTGACGTCAGCCCTAGCTCCTTGGCCCAGCTGGTTGGAGGTGTGCTTTATAGAGTTCAACTCTGCACATTGGGCCATAAAGATACAGCGTGCACAGAAACTTCCAGCTAACATTGCCCAGATCCCTCCAACACATCATTTTAATATACAGACAGTAAGTTTTTAAAATATGTAAAAGTATTTAATCTTTCCATTGGCAATGCCTTTGAATTGGCCAGACTGGTTTTCCCCTTCCAAATAGAACTTCCCCTACCCAAACAGAGGCATAATGCATTCACTCTAGTTCAATTGAATAAGCATTTATTGGGCACCTACTGTATGTCAGTGACTAGAAAGATAAAAAAGTAAACAGCTCCTGTCCTCAGGGATCTTATAGTCTTCCAGGGGAAATGACACATTCACACATCACTGAATAAAAACATGCACAATTAATGCAAGACCATTTTGAATACAAAGTAATTAGGTGGTGGGGTGGAGAAGGGTTAGGGTTAGGGTTAGGGTTAGGGAAATCAAAATAGGCACTTGTAAAAGTTACTGCTGAACTTGGCCTTGAAGTGACCTAAGCATCCTAAGAGGAGGCAGGGAGGCAAGAGAGCAGTCCAGGTATTGGGAACAGCCAGTGCAAAGGTGTGGAGGCTGCCTATGTTATGTCACATACAAGGAATAATAAGCAGGATGGTTTGGTAGGAATGTAGAGTATGTATGTGTGTGTGGGGGGTGGATCTCTGGGAAGATAGGATTTTATGAATGGGTAGAGTGGGAGTAAAGAAATTTTTATAATGGATCTATGGTGACCGCCATATTAATAATAACTTGCATTTATATAGCGATATAAAATTTGCAAAGCCTTTTATATATATCTTTTCATTTGATTCTCACAACAATCCTGTGAGGCAGCAACTTTTATTATAGATTTTACAGATGAGGGAACTGAGGCTGGTATGTCATGGGTCAATAACTAATAAGTGTCTAAGGTAGGCTACTGATGTATTTTTTTTAAAATAACATTTACTAGGTGATTTCCACAAAGCACATATTTTATAGCATAGAGAGCATGCCATATTTTTCAAAGCATGATCATATTTCTTAACTCTTCTAATTGATATTCACAAGCATGCACCCACACAACCATGAGATACTTAAAGAAGAGTTTGCTAGTTCTATTTTAGAATTAAAGAAACAAGTACAGAAAAGTCAAATGACCTCAATTCAATTTTGTGAGCTTTTGTTAAACGTGTTATGTGTTTCAGATGCTGTGTTGTGTAGTAGGTATATTTTAAAAAACAGAGAGAGAGAGAGAGAGAGAGAGAGAGAGAGAGAGAGAGAGAGAGAGAGAGAGAGAGAGGAAGGAAGGAAGGAAGGAAGGAAGGAAGGAAGGAAGGAAGGAAGGAAGGAAGGGAGGGTGGGAGGAAGGAAGTTCTTTCTCTTAGGGAGTTTAGAGTGTATTGCTAGGGGGATCATATTATTATTGTTATTATTATTACCATTATTATTATTAACCATAATAATATTATTCAACTACAAAAGGCATCTATTTTATCCAGATGTGGAATATTCTATGCAATATTGACTATAAAAGGGATATTAACAGAATATTGACTTGGCTCAAAAACATTTCTATCTAAACCCCAAGGGGAAAAAAAATGAGTCAAACAAGATTATTATCACGATGATCATTACTACTAATTCCATCAGGGATTAAAATATTTAGCAGCCACTCTACTCCTCTTCACTGAGAAATTCTAGCTCATTGATTGCAAACAGGGCAGGAAAATGTCTGTCTTTTCTTCAAGACATTGGACTTGCATGATTTCAGAAAATAATGATTTGGAAGAAAACCCAGTGGTTACTATTCTTGTTGGCCTCTGGATAGTAGAAGAAAGGATTCTGGAGAAATATGAATATTAGTGAAAATGACCCTAAAACCAATCATATATTTTAATCTAAATGTTAGAGTGCATTTGGTCCTGCTAAGTGTTGAGTTTATTCAAGACAGCTGCAGCCGCTTCTCTGAACTTAACCTCACAAGTGATATTTCATTCCTGGCAGGAGCAGAGTAGAGTGGAGTGGGAGATTCCTGAACAGCCCAAGGATAGAGGGCTTATCACATCCCCATTTCATGGGGCTCCCACGCTTGCAGCCCTGAGAGTCAGCTGGGTTCTGGGCATCACTGCACCATGTGTGTTTCTGTTTAGAGAAGTCATTTTTTTCATGGAAGCAGCGGAACATTGATGTCCCTGGCTCTGACTTTGCTATGTGAGTCATAGAGCAGTTTCCTCTGGGAGTGGCTTCAGAGGGACGCAGGGTTTAGCAAGGTCAGGTTGTTGTGCTATGCTGTACAATGAAGGAAAGCAAGCAAACCAGCCAGGAGCACAGAAGCTTGGCTGGTTTTGATTGTCAGTTCAGATGGGTATAAATATCCAGTGCTTGTACCAAGCAACCCCTTCCTCGGTATCTTACAGCTGTGAAACAACAACCCTGGGAAGTAAATGATATTATTATCTCCATTTTGCTGATGAGGAAACTAAGGCATGCAGAGGTTAAGTGACTTGGCCAGAGTCACACAACGAGTAAAGTATCTGAGATCAGATTTGAACTCTTCTTCCTGCCTCTAGACTCAATGTTTTGTTCCCTCTGCTTTTGAGCATCCCAGCACCAGTGCCTTTCCACACCTGGACTTTGTATTTAATTTGGGTATATTTTGTATCTGTGGGCAGCTAGGTGGTACAGTGGGTAAAGTGCCAGACCCGGAGTCAGGAAGATTCATCTTCATGAGTTCAAAACTGATTTCAGACACTTATTCACTGTGTGACCCTCGTTGAGTCACTTGGCCCTGTTTGCCTCAGTTTTCTCATCTGTAAAATGAGCAGGAGAAGGAAAATGGCAAACCACCCCAGTATCTTTGTCAAGAACACCTCAAGTGGGGTCACAAAGAGTCAGATACAACTGAAAAATGGCTGAACAACATACATTGTGTCTGCTTATATAATCCTGTTGTCTCCCTACCCCACCAAGTATATGAGGTTCTTAAGCATAGGGTTACTTATTTCTGTCTTTCTATCACCAGCGCTTGACCAGTGCTTAGCATAGTGTAAGGCGTATGGTAAGCATATAATAAATAGTTGTTGTTGACAATTACTAAATGTTAAAATAATAGTAATAGTAATAATAATAATAATAATAACAATAGTTTTTCGGCCCAGAGTTGTGATTTCATTGCTACAGGAACATTTCACAGAGGAAAATCTCTCTGCCCACGCAGGTCAGCTGCCCTTTTACAACTTAGAATCCTTGAGAATTGTTTGGAGGCACATTGAGTTTAATGATTGACCCAGAGGCATATGGCCATATGATGTGGCAGAGGAAGGATTTCAGTATAGCTCTGCCTGACTCTGGAAAGTCCCATATGGGTTTAAAATTGACACTTAAATATATGATAGGGGAGACCTGGGTTGTCAACAGCTCATGTGGGGAAAAAGTCCCAGTACTTTGGTAGACTGAGGCTGAACATGAATCAGTTAACTAGCATTTCTTCAGCAGTGCACTTAGGGTTAGGGTTAGAGGCAGAGACACTTAGAATTAGGGTGCTAAGTTCTGGGGCTACAAAAAGAGGCAAAAAAATAGTCCCAGCTTTCAAGGAGTTTATAACCTAATAAAGGAAACAACACACAAGCAATTATGTACAAATAAGGTACAGACAGGATGAATTGGGGGTAATCTCAGAGGGAAACCACTAAAATGAAGGAGACCTGGCAATGGGACATTGAGAGAAGAGGAAGAAGATATGAGAGAGGATGAAGGAAATGACCTGCACCAGGCTGATCTGATGAAGGATTGGAAATGAGGAGTTCTATATTTTGGTCTTTGCCCTTGAGTTGTCAGGATGTTTTATAAAGCAAAAATTACCTTGGGTGCTCTTAGCCTTTCTATTTGCTTAAGATGAAATGTAGGCTTTCAAAGGTCAAATCCAAATGAGCCACTTGTCCAAGATGATTATTTCTGTCCAGTGAATAGCGTCAGCAGATGGAAATTGATTGACTTCTGGTCTTCTACTATCTGGCATCACTCTATCTCTCCACCCCAATTTCCTATTCCTTTCCTCCACATACCTTATGCTTGGACAAACTGCTCTTTTTTTTTTTTGCCATAATGGTATTTTATTTTTTTCCAGTTACATGTAAAGATAGTTTTCACCATTCACTTTTATAAGATTTTGAGTTCCAAATTTTTTTCTCCCTTCCACCTCCCCTCTCCAAGAGAGCATGGAATTTGATATAGGCTATACATGTACAATCATATTATACATATTTCCACATTAGTTATGTGGTGAAAGAAGAATCAGAACAAAACAGAAAAACCATGAGAAAGAAAAAAAAGCAAAGAAAATAACAAGCTTCTATCTGCATTCAGACTCCATAGTTCTTACTCTGGATGTGGATAGCATATTTCATCTTGAGTCTTGGAACTGTCTTAGAATATTGTATTGCTGAGAAGAGCTAAGTCTATCAGAGTTGGTCATCACACAGTGTTACAGTGTTACTGTGTACAATGTTCTCCTGGCTCTGCTCACTGCACTCAGCATCAGTTCATGTAAGCCTTTCCAGGTTTTTCTGAAATCTACCTGCTCATCATTTCTTATAGCACAATAGCATTCCATTACATTTATATACCACAACATGTTCAGCCATTCCCCAGTTGATGGGCGTCCTCTGAATTTCCAGTACTTTGCCACCACAAAAAGAGCTGTTCTGAATATTTTTGTACACGTGGGTCCTTTTCCTTTTTTATGGTCTTTTTGGGATACAAACCTAATAGTAGTATTGCACAGTTTTATAGCCCTTTGGGCACAGTTCCAAATTGCTCTCCAGAATGGTTAGATCAGTTCACAACTCCAACAACGGTTCATTAGTGTTCCCAATTTCCCACATCTTCTCCAATATTTATCATTTTCTTTTTTTGTTGTATTAGCCAATCTGACAGGTGTGAGGCAGTGCTTCAGAGTTGTTTTAATATGTATTTCTCTAATCAACAGTGATTTAGAGCATTTTTTCATATTACTACTTATAGCTTTAATTTCTTCATCTGAAAACTGCCTCTTTATATCCTTTAACCCTAACACTTGGGGAATGGCTTGTATTCTTATAAATTTGACTCAGTTCTCTATATATTTTAGAAATGAGGACTTTATCAGAAATACTGGCTGCAAAAACTGTTTCCCAGCTTTCTGCTTCCCTTCTAATCTTGGTTACATTAGCTTTATTGGTACAATTTTTAAAAAATTTAATGTAATCAAAATTATCCCTATTACATTTTGTAATGTTCTCTATCTCCTGTTTGGTCATAAATTCTTCCCTTCTCCATAGATCTGACAGGTAAACTATTCCTTGACCTCCTAAGTTGCTTGTGGAATCACCCTTTATATGTAGATCATGTACCCATTTTGCACTTACTTGGCATATGGTGTGAGATGTTGGTCTATACCTACAAGCTGTTCTCCTCTCACTACTTCACATTTTTTGACTCTGTGACTTCTCTCATGTGCTTACCTAGACATAAAATGCCCTGTCCCTTCCCCTTTTCCTGTGAAATATCAACTCACCTCTAAAAGACCAACTTAAAAGCCGTATCATTCAGGAAGACCTCCTTGATTTCCCCAGTCAATGCCAACCTTTCCCCCTTTTACCTTAGCTGGCACTTTGCATACTTGTGAATAGTTTATAGTAGGTACTTAATAAATGCTTGCTGACTTGACTTTGTGTACATATGCACCATAAGTCTCCTAAGATTTCTAAAGCAAAAGTTAAATCACATCCCCTCTTTACCACTGGGCTTCCCTCTTTTTTCCAGAATAAACTATGATTTCTTGTTTGGCATTTAAAACCCTTGACAAAATGGTTCCAGCCTTCCTTCCCAAGTTTACTGTACATTACTTCCCTTCACACATATACTATATTCTGGACACACTGGACTATGTGTTGTTTTTCATGTACTATATTCAGTTTCCCATGTCTGTGGCTTTGCATAGGCTGGCACCCATGATGGAATGCACTCCCTCTTTACTTCCTCTTAGAATCCTGATCTTGCTTCACAACCCAGCTCGAGCCATATCTTGTATGAGAAATTTTCTGATCCTCTCACCGCCCCAACTGTTAGTGGCCCATTCCTGCCAAAACTACTTTGCATTTACTGGTGTGTGTATATGTGTGTGCACATGCATGTGTGCATGTGTGCATGTATGTGTGTGTATGTGAAGTTTTTGCTTCTCAGTGGACCTGCCATCATTCCTCACAAGGCACCAGTAGAATATCAGCTCTTTATAGGCAGCACAAATTTAGTGTTTTGTTTTTCTTTTTTGCATTTGTTCTCATGTTTGTAACTCCCAATATAGTGCCTGGAACATGCTAGGTGCTTTACTTGTGGAATCTGTTTGGATTGTTGAATTTAATGTATCATATCTCTATGATTTATAGCACATTTTCTCACTAGTATAAATCCTAAATCTATGCCTGTTGAATTTGAACATTAACTCTCAATTTCAGCATAAAATAAATAAAAGAGACAATATAAGAGTTTAAGAAATGCATGTTTGGTGTAGCTTCAGTAGACAAAAAGCTATTGAGACAGGGTTGCTTCATTTTTTCATCAATTGCCCAAGCATTATGTTTGCAATTTAAGTGAATCTAATAGAATGCTGCAAATTGAATTAAGAATAAGTGAGTTCAAGTCATGCTAGTTTTCTGACCATGGAAAAATTGATCAACCCTCACCACTTCATGCAATTCTGTACAGTGATAAGTGACAGGTTGAAGTTTCAGTATTGGTAGAGTGATTTCCCACACCGATGAAATCACAGGTCCTTGACATCTTCACACAAGGGACAATGGTTGCCTTATGAATCTTAATCATGGATGGAAGGTGATAAATTTCTGATTTTCTGTTTTTTTTTTTACAGGTCCTTTGTCATCCAGCAGATCCCAAGCAGCAATCTATTCATGGTGGTGGTTGATAATCAATGTGCCTGTGATTCTGTGGCACCCATTACCATGGCTCCAATTGAGATCAGGTATATCCTTTCCTGGGCAAGTCCGAGCACCTGCAGAAATCACACATTCACTCATGCTACTGCTTGTGAGTAAAGGTGGAAGGAATTATAAAGAATCAGGAAAAAAAAACATTCTCATTTTTTTAAATCTGATGAGCTATTGGCATGAAATCCCATTATTTAAAGCAAATCAGAATTCATCAAATTACATAGCTAATTCCCACAACATTCTGGGGTTTTAGGGGAAAAGAGGACAAGATATTATTTCAGTCTTTTCTTGGGGTGGGGGCAGGGAAAGGGCTAAGGGAGAAGAAGTCCTTAAGAGAATTTATGGCCACATTCTAGGCTCTCTAAACCTTTATTCAAAAGTAACATACTTAAGATTGCTCCTTAACTGTAGTAAACATAATGAATCCCTTAAGTGTGAACGCTTAAAATCACAGAAAATCAGAAGGCGGCCAGAATCCTGTCATGGCTTTCATCCTGAAGTAAGTCATAACCCGAGTGTGTGTGTGTGTGTGTGTGTGTGTGTGTGTGTGTGTGTGTGTATGTGTGTGTGTTGGGGGGATAATAAGGGGCTAAATACTTCCCTTTCTAATCCTAACCCCTCCTTACCACTGCAAGCACAGGATAAAGACACCACTGAAGACAGATGTTTCTTAATGATGTGTGGCCCCTTTTGTCTGCAAGAAGAGGTCAAATAAACAAGTTAAAGGTGTTAAAAATGAAAGGGACTTAAAATATTTGTAACATGTTTTTATATAATTTTCACTGCCAATATATTGCTTCCCTTCCCCCATTGAAAGAGCTCTTGAAACAAAGAGAAAAAGAGGAAAAAATGGGATGGGGGCAAGCAAATCAGCAAAATTATTGAACCAAAACTATAAATATACCCGAAGTGCTCCTCTCATAAAGAAAGGAGGTACAATCTCCTTTATATATCTCTTATTCAGTTCAGGTTCATTTATTATAGTCACCTAACTTTTAGTTTTGATTTAAAAAAAATTCCGGTTATAGTATGGTAGTTATTGAAAATATTGTTTTCCTGGTTCTGCTCATTTCACTTTGCATCAGGTCATACAAGTTCTCCCTGGTTTCTATGTATTTTTCATATTTGATTTTTTTTTTCATATGGCACAATAATATTTAATTTCATTCATATACTATAATTTGTATAGTCACTCAACTCATGAACAGGTATTTTGTTTCCAATTTTTTGAAGCTTCAAAAAATGCTGCTATAAATATATACATATATATATGTGTGTGTGTGTGTGTGTGTGTGATGTATGTATATGTATACATATATGTGTATCTATATATGTATACATATATGAGCATGTATATGCATATCCATATAGTATATTTATATAAATCCATATATATCTATATCACAATATATACACAGACCTATTCATATATACATATACATGTAATATGTATGTATTTTTTCTATCTTGGGTCTCTTTGGGGTATGTGCCTAGTAGGGGAATATCTAATTTAAGGGAAATTGACTTTCTTGCCACTTCCTCTGTATATACTGCTTCCCAGAATAGTTGCACCCATTTGCAGTTCCATCAACATTCTATTAGTGTAATTTGTCTTTCCAAAATCCCTACATTGTTAACATTTGTTGGAATGTGAGATGAAACCTTCAAGCTATTTTTAAAAAAAATATTTAAAAATAATGCTCTGAAAAAGTATTTTATTTGTTGATTAACAGTATACATTTCTTTTAAGGACTTATCATCTGACCAATTATGCTTTGGGGAAATGTCTCTTGTTCTCTAATATTTGAATTAGTTACTTAATCCAGATACAGCAGAGAAAAAATACCTTCTTAGTCCCTTTCATATTATTCTAGGTTCTCACTATGACCTCCCTATTTCCTTTCTCATGCCTTATAAAACGCTTTCGTTCTTTTTCTTTTTTTTTAATTTTGATTTTGATTTCCTCCAAAGGTCTCAGAAAAAAATCTAAATCTGAGAATTTCAGTATTCTTCATTTTCAATTTAAAGCCTCCCTCCCGTCAGCTTCCAGCCTGCCTAATAGTCCTACATTAGAACGTATTGGAAACTTGTGAATTCTCCTGAAGTTTATTCACAGATGATTTCTCCTTCAGAAGTAGCCTCCCTTTCCCACCCAAACACACCCACTTACCATACTCAAGGTCACCCCACCATCATGTACTCATGGAATAAGCACTTTTCCTCTTAGTCTCAATTTGGCACACTTGGAAAGATGATCTTGCTGTCAAAGTATGGACTTCATACCAAAGTACAGTAGAAATTGTTTCTGCCTTATACATTTCCTCATTCCTCCCTTGGAGAAGTGGCTCCATCTTTGGTGTGGATGGTGGAGAGTACAGTTAGGAAGAAATGCACCCTTTAGTACCATCATCTTTTTAATCTGAGCAATCAGTGACTAGTTAGGTTTAGCTTCACAAATGATCAACCAACTTCTGAAATAATTTGGTCACTGTTAGATCCTCATCTATTCTTACACCTCTGAAGATTCGAGGGGATATAAGGCTAATAGCTTGCATTTTCATAGAGATTTAAGATTTGCAAAGTACCTAACAAATATTATATATTTTTCTCCTCACAGCAACACTGCAAATCAGTTGTTATTGTTATCATCTTCATTTTTTAGATGAAGAAACTGAGGCAGACAGAGGTTAAGTGACTTATTCAGGATCACCTAGCCATCAAGTGTGTGAGGCCAGATTTGAACCCAGATCTTTCTGACTCTAGGTCCAGCTTTCTAGCTTGGTGCTACTTAGCATACTGTAAATACTAGTGATGTAAGACAAATCTTAGGATCATGGGAATCACTATCCTGGCTCAAACCCATCATCTAAATAATACAATTATTCATTGTCAACAACGAATCAATGGATACTCCATGGAAGAGTAAAAATGTATTTTATTTTTAATTCGAGATTTTATTTTAAAAACAATTTTGAATATTGACATATCAACTAAAGTCTCTCCATAATTATTTACATTCAACAGTTATCATAGAACACTCACCATCAAGATTCTTTGACTAATCATAGTAATTCACTTTTTCCTCTCAAGTGATCGTAGTGAAATGGGTGTAAAAAGAGAAGGTCCCTAATATGAGGGACTCCATTTAACTATGCTCCATTTCAGTATAAATTCACTAGGCATGATGATTTCCCTGTGTTTATGTTTACCGCTTGTCCTCGTTCCTGGCTAAGACTTATGTTACACAGTCTTATACCATCACCTGTGTCCTTCTTCCTACAATGATACCGCTAGATATTGCAAAATCGTATTTGAGACCTGTGTACTCCATCTTTATCTCTCCTGCTATGAAACATTCTTACATTTGTTCCACAAGAGTCTGTGATTCAGCATAACTGCCCTCATTTTTTTCTTTTCTTTGTTTTCTTTTATGTCACTGGATGAAAATTGTTTGTCATTGGGACTCATTTAACTAATAGAAAGTTTTGTCTGTGTGTCAATAGACCTTTCGCATATAGACATAGCTAGTACCTTCTGTGCATGTTATTCTGACTTCACCCAACAATTATGAGCTATGGGGTTTCTCCATGGCATTGCTGGGTGGTTCATTCTTATGGTTCTACTTTTTTTTTCGCTTTGTATTATTTCATAAAGGGCTTAGAATCATAGGGGGGAACATAGCGGCTATGTAGCCCAGCCTTTTCAATGTACAAATGAGGAAAATGAGGCCAAGGGGGGGTGAGTGACTAAGCAAAGTTGTCATAGGTAGCAAGTGACAGGCAAGATTTACAATAGATATTCTGTCTCAAAGTACATTGTTTCTCTCATTATACCACACTGCCCCTCAGTCTTCTCAGGATTCTTTGCATTCCTCAAAATTGCTGTTGCACAACTTTCTGGATCATTCTTCTATTGTTAGACATCTAAGTCATTTAACGTTTTCTCAGTTAGATATGATGATAATATGAAAATTTTTGGATGGTTCATTTTTTAAAACACTTTTAGAACATATTCCTAGAAATAAAATTTTTGAGGTCAACAGATAAGATTTTTTTAAAAGAAAAGTTTACTGCAAACTGCTAGATTATCCTACCAAAAATATGTTTACAATTTCTCCAGTAATGGATGAGTATACTTGGTTCTCCTCAAACCTGTTAGCATTTAGTTTCATTACTTTCAATTATTTTTGCCAAAATTTGATAGTTCTGAAGTGCGGATCCCAAGTGGCTTTATTTTTATCTCTTTCATTATTACTTGCATGAGAATTTTTGGGTCACTAACAGTTTCTTTCCTTTTTGCACAATTATCTGTTGATTTATTTTGCCTATCTATCCACTGTGATCTGAGAGACACTGCTGCAATTTAAAAAAAAGTTCCCTCTATATTCTCACTACTATTTTAGCCATCATAGTGGTCAAAACATTCTTCTATAATTTTACTTACATTGTTTTTATTATAGAATATTTTACTTATTTAAGTATGTTTGAACACAACTATCTTTCTCCTAATATTCATTCTATTTATTTGAATTTGTTTAAAGTTCTCCCTTCCATAATCCCATTTTTAATCTCTTTATAGTTTAAAAAATGTTTAAGACCATCCTCTTACTGGAATTCACTGAGGTATATAGTATAAGATATATGTTTGCATCACCTTTTCCAGGTTTGTTATTTCTAACACAATTGATTGGATTTTCTTAGTTGACATCTGTTTCTAATATTCACAAATTTCTCCAAATCCTAACCATCATATTCTCTGTTCCTATTCTGCTGTGTCTATCTCAAAGTAAAGAATTCACAAGGTTAGTAATCTGAAATAAACAGAACAATGGAAGACACCCCAGCCCTGACCCTTGTCTTTAAAAGATAGCTGACCTATAAAGCATATGCAGAATTGTTTTTATTTCGTTTTGTTCTGTTTTTACCAAAGAGGCTTCTCTTCTCAATGCTTAACATTAACAGCGCACAAACACTGATTTAAAATATCTGAGACATTTATGTAAATTCAAATTTTCCCTTCTATAGCCCAATGAGATATAGACAAACATATTTCCATGCATTATTAAATCTTAAATGTACTGCTCATCATCATGGTGGTGGCCTGGGCTTCTGAAAAGCTATACATTGGAATGCAAACTCTGGAGGGTCCCACCCAGTTGGGAAGGATGGTGGTATGTGCGAGTGCCAGACCTGTGTCTGCTAGTTAAGAACCAGGCTTCCAAAGTCTAGAGGGACCCATTCCCAGAATATTGGTCACTGGGTAACCATTGTGTTGGCCATGGCAACACCGGAAAGAAAGAAAAGTCAATATTGCTGGGGCCTCCATGGGGAGCATGGTGTTGACCTTGTTAATACAGTCCAAAGTGTCCCTTGGAAATTACTGAGGCATTTTCAAAGACTCCCAAGCTAACAAAATGGTATCCTCGTATTCTTTCCTTTAGGAAAATGCAAGAGAATGTGGGGGAGCCCTGGGCCTTTGTGCCAAGCCTGCCCTCCTTATGATCCCGCTGCTTCTGATGCTTTTCTCAAGGTGACACTGACTGGTTTGTTCCATTGGCATGCTAATTACATGGAGAAACTGTGAACTGAAATATGGTGCAACATAGACGACATGAAATATAGTCCAACCATCAGCATTTCATGATTTTAACTGTGCGTGATATAAACTCTTAACGATATGTCAAGAAAAAAAAGGTTATCTTTTTACTTTGCCAGTCATGAAAATGTGCAGTTGCCATATGATAATCTCACTTCATCACAAACAGGGCATCAATTGGTAGACAGGTGGTGGTCCTTCTCTGCTTTGTTCCATTGATGCCAATTTACACCTGTGTACTTTTTAAATAAAGTATATTAAAATCATAGTCACCTCGTCTGAATTCAATATTGCAACATTTTATAAAATATCCCTTTAAGAAACTCAAATAGCTCATACCAGCTTAGTAATTAGGAGATAGTTTGTTCTTGTGGCAAGGGCATGCAGAATCTGAAATGGCCACACGAGCCATTAATACCCCAACAATATGAAGAGAATTCAAAGAAGTCTGTCAACAACTTGAGTGGACTCTCATTAACAAATTAATGAAAGGCCATGGGCTGGTCAGACAGGATGCCAGGCATGTGTGAGCTGGGATCTACTTGGATGAGGGAGAGCTACCCTTGGCATTATCACAGATGAGTATGGAATTAACAAGCCATGTTTATTGTGTGTTTCAAAATCTGCAAAACACTTATATGCATTATCCCCATGGAGCCTCAAAGTAACTCTTGACATATCTCAATTATCATTGAGCATACCTTGGAAAGATGGGGAAACTGAGGGCCAGAGGGTCATACGGCTAATAACTGTTAGGGGTGGATTTGAACCATCATATTCCACTCGGCTAAAGAAGAAAAAAAGTTAGTAAAGTCCATCATAAAATAAGTATTCCATAAAATAAAGATTCAATGGTTAGAGGTTATATCCATGGTTTTTATCTTGACTTAAAAAAAAATCTTTTAAGAAAGATTCACTGATGCTGGGAGCTGGAATATACCCCAAGAGGAACTGAAGTGCTTGAATGTTACCATTGTTAATGGCATTTGGTGCATTCAAAAACTCAGAAGAAGATAATAATAATAATTATTATGTCAAATTTTGAAAAGTATTTCACATATGCCATTTCTTGGGAGCCTCACAGCAATTGTTTGAGTTGTTATTCATTGAATTGTACAGCTCAGAAAACTGAGTTTCAGAGGCATTGAATGACTTGATCGGGATGTTCCAACTAGAAAGTTGAATTGGTGGAATTTGAACCCAGTTCTGCCCGACTCTGAGAATCAACCTTCTCATAACATGCTCCAGAGTAAGACACAAAATGATTTTCAAGAACTCATTGTTCTTATTCATATGTTTAATATAAATACATACATACATACATACGTGCATATATGTGTGTATACGAACAAGTATTTATGCATATATGTATGTACACAATATACATACACATGTATACATGCATACATACACATATGCATATACATGCATACACACATGTGTGTATTTATATGCATGTGTGTGTGTGTCTGTGTGTGCCTGTGTGTGTATACTTAGCCTTCACAGAAAGAAGAGAATAGTAATGAAGACAGTAGCTGAAGCTACCTTCTGCAACACCAGATTGTTTCTGCTTCCATGAATGGGAGGTGAAGTTGACACAAATATACGAAAGATGAAAAGACCAAGCTCTTACTAACTATTGTGAAACTCTAGGTCCTGTGCATAAGACAATAGTTCCCATAGTTTCATTACTGAAAAGGAAAATTAAATTATAATATCAACAATTCCAGTCTGTAGGGATCTTACCATTCATGTAGCCAAAGCAATGCCTCATCCAACTCTATGAGTCCATGATTTGATTTTTCTGTGGTAGTAATAATTTCCCCTCAGAGCTAAATGCTGAAAAGAACAGCTCCTGGAGAGGCTGCATGGAATGCCCAGAGCCTGAAGACCTAGAGTTCGAATTCTACTTTTGACATAGTCAGTCTCCTTTGCTGGATCTTCCTCCACATCACTAAGTGTGAGTGTCCCCAAAGCTCTGCCCTGGGCCTCTTCTCTTTTCCCTCTATGTTATCTTGGTTGATGTTTTCATTAGTTCTTTGACATTTAATTGTCATCTCTATGTAGGTGATTATCAGTTGCATGTCCCAGCTTTAGCCTGTCTCCTGAGCTTCAGGTCCGTATCACCACCTGCTGACCTATCCAATACATTGTCAAATCATGACATTTCTACTTTGATAGCATCTTTTGTCTATTGTGCTTATCTCTCTCTACTCATGCATTTGCCTTGTGGTGTAAGTCCATGTCTCCTCTCAGCTGGACTATTGCAATAGTAACTAAGTTTTTCCTAACTCCATTCATAGTCCACAAATTCCCAAAGTGATTTTCCTAAAATGCAAGGGCTCCCTATTACCTGAAATCATGTATAAACTTTTCTAGCAGTGCAAGCTCTTTGCAATCTGTTGTTGTTCAGTCATTTCAGTAGTATTTGATTCCTCATGACTCCATTCGTGTTTTCTTGGCAAAGACACTCGAGTGGTTTGATATTTCCTTTTCCAGGTCATTTTGTTATGAAGAAGATTTTATATTTTTAACATATTATTTTCCCCAAATTATGTGTAAAGACAATTTTAGCATTTAAAAAATGAGTTCCAAATTTTCTCCCTTTCTCCCTCCTTTACTTACCCCTATCCTGAGATGGTAAGCAATTTGACATAGGTTTTACATATATGCAAAGTATATTTCCATGTTTTAAAAAGAAGACACAGTCCCAAAGGGAAGGCATGAAAAAACAAAGAAAGTGAAAAATGGCCTGTTTTTTTTCTACATTTAGACTCCATCAGTTCTTTCTCTGGAGATGGATAGCATTTTTCATCATGTCTTTTGGAATTGTCTTGGATCATTGTATTGTTGAAAATAGACTAGTCATTCACTGTTACTGTGGATGATGTTTTTCTGATTCTGCTAACTTCACTTTGCATCAGTTCATGTAGTTCTTTCCAGGCTTTTATTTTTTTTTTCTGAAATCTACCTGCTCATCATTTCTTAGAGCACGATAATATTGCGTTACAATCATAGACCACAGATTGTTCAGCTGTTCCCAAATTAATGGGCATCCCTTCAATCTCCACTTCTTTGCCACCAGAAAAATAGATTCTCCAGGTCATTTTGCAGATGAGAAAATTGAGGCAAACAGGGTTAAGTGACTTGCCCAGGGAAACACAGCTAGTAAGTATCTAAGGCCAGATCTGGACTTAGGCATTCCTGATGCCAAGGCCAGAGGACTGTGTTCCGTGCACTAACTACTTAGCTCCCTGTAATCTAGTCCCTTCCTATTTTTCCACATTTTTATCATTCATTCCTCCCTTTCCCTATCAGATCGCTACAGTACCTGCCTGATTGCTCTCTATCTCCCCTCTCTGAGCCTTTGCACTGAGTGTTCCTTTTCCCCCCATCCCTCTCCCTCCTCAGTTTCCTTTCTTGGTACCTCATTTCCAGAATCAGATCAAGAACATTCTTTTGCTTCCAGCTTGATCTAGCTCCCTTTTTTTGCTAGTGCTTCCCCCTCCAACTTCAGCTTCTATCTTAGTTTTTCAGATCTTGTATGCATGTGTGTGTTGTTTCACTCATTAGAACATACACCTGTTGATGGCAGATACTGTTTTGCCTTTTGATTTTTTTTTTCCCTATCCTAGAGTGGAACCCACTGAATTCTTGTCGCATTGGTTTGTTGAGCTAATGCTCAGAGGCAGCTGGATTCCATGGAAAGTATAGTGGATTCTGACTCAGAGGACTTGAGTTCAAATCCTGACTCTGATAATTTTGTGTGACCTTGGGCAAGTCACTGTCTTTTACTGGGCCACTATTTTCTCTTCTGTAAAATGAGGTCATTGGACCAAATGACCCCCTAAGAGTTCCTCAATGTCTAAATTTATAATTATGTGATCCACTTCCCTGATTCCATGACATTTCCAAACCAATGATCAGTTACCCAACCAGTTAGGCCTGACATAGTGCATTCATCAGAATGCTGTGGCCACCTGTTCAGAATGGTATTCAAGGGAAGGAAGCATGGATCAACTTGGGGAAGGCCAGCAGTTTTGAGGGGTATGTGTTTGTTACCAAGCCTCTTTGGCTAAGGAAAGAAATTCAGTGTTCCTGTCATTCCCAGCCCCTGCCTCAGTTGCCAGAGACACAAAGACAGTGTATAATTAGAGGCCTTGGGATGGGTGGCAGAAAGCCTGCTTGTATTTTTCCTCTCCCCACTTTAACTGCACTGTCATCCCTACTTGTTGGCCCCATGCCTCAATCCCTTCTTCCCTTTCTCCTTCTGTATGCTCCTTCACCACACTCCCCACTTCCTCTCTCAATCCAAACCACACGCCCACATGGTCAAACCTTTAAAAAGTAATTGTCCCTGTGCATTCTCCCCAGTCACCAAAGGGTTTGGCAGTGGAGGTCTCACTGGCTTGCTCACTGGCACATTTAGACCTAAAAGCCCAGCCCCAGAAGAACATGGGAAGGATGGCTGTCTGCTCAAGAAAGGCAGAGAGGAACCTGCCAAGAAGGAAAGAAGAAATGTGAACTAGCTTCAGGATCACAGTTTACGCTGGGTTCTACCCAATTTTGCCTGGACGGCCTCACGTTGTATTGATGTGTACGAGCTCAGTCCTTGACTGGCTTGCAGGCCTCAAAAAATCAGTGCCTATGTCTTCAGAAACTTTGATATCCTTGGCATCCAGCTTAGAGCTTTGCACAGAGTAGGATACTATGAATCGTTCATGGTGAGGATGATTCAGAGGAAGAGGAAAGCGAAAGAAGAAAAGGAACAGGAAAGGAAAAGCAGAAGGAGGAAGAAGAGAATGAGAAAAAGGAGGAAAGAAGTAAGTGCTGAAGGAAGAATAGAGGAATTTCCCTGTCTCAAGCTTCTCCTTGTTCCAATCCATACTTCACCCAGCTGCCAAAATAAGTTTTACTGAAGTGCAGCTCTTTCCGTGTCCCACCCCAATGCAATAAACTTCAGCGGCTCCATATTAATTCTGGGCTCAAATGTGCTGTTCTATGTTTAGCATTGAAAGACCTTCACCTTGCCCTTTCCAACCTTTGCTGTTACCCTTGTTTGGCTCTCCTCAGCTGTTGACTGGCCTACTGCAATAACCTTCCCACTGTTCTTCCTGCCCCAAAGCTGTTCGTGCTCCAAGCCTTCCTCCTCCCAGCTGCCAAAAGGCTTCTCTGAAAGTCCGAGATTTGTTGCATCACTCCCTTACTTAGTGACATGCAGTGACTCTCTCTTCAATCTGGCATCAAAGAGAAAATTCAAATCCTTTGTTTGGTATTTAATGCCCTTTACAACGTGAGACCTTTCTGCCTTTCTAGTCTTCTTAACCTTTGCTCCCTTACATGCATGTTACTAACCAGCAATGCTGCCTCTTTGCTGTGCTTCTCACATGGGACTTCAGCTCCTATTTCCTTGACTGCCCCTGCTGCCTGGGTTGCTCTTCCTACTCACCTCTGGCTCTTAGTGTCTCTGCTTTCCTTTAAAACTGATCAAAAATCTCACTTTTTGCTGGAGGTCTTTCCAGCCCCCCACCTTTTTCCCTGTGAGAATTGCTTTCATTTATACTGTAACCACCCTGCATTTACCTACAAATGGTCTCTCCCATAAGAATATGAGCTCCTTTAGGTCAGAGTCTAGGTTTTGACTTTCTTTTATAAGGGTGGAGGATGACTGACTCATTCAATTCCATTTCTTCCACTCTTAATGAAACAAGTAAAAAAGATCCTATGCTTTAATATCTTTATCAATATATCAAATGCATCATTCAGTGAAAGTCTTTGAACTAAATTTGACTAATCTAGATAGCCAAGCAGGGAAGCGACAGAGTACTCCACGGCATTGGATGAAATGAAATGCTTCTACGCAGGCAGTGTCTGAAAAGAGTCAGTCATGACAGGTAGGTTCTGAATAAAAGAGTAAGCCAATTTGTAATGGAGTATTTCAAAACTTGGCGACTTTGGGGGTAGAAGCTATTTCAGCCACCTTTGTGAGTTGCGGTGGTGGGGAAGGCGCAGAAGAACCTTGGTCTCCTCGCTCCATCGTGACCAGAAGACCTGGTGAACCTGAAAAGAGCTGGAAGAATTGAACTTGGCATAGATGTCCTAGTAATGAACCTGGACAGCTAATGACAGTCTGTATATATCAGGAGCCAGGGAGAAATTAGACACACTAAGAAAAGGCAGCTTCAGAACCCTGGGAGGAACCTACCGAAAAAGCTACACTATCCCTAAAGGGAACTATGTGAGGATCCCACAGAGAGGAGAAAAGGAATTCTAAGAATTATGAATTACACACACACACACACACACACACACACACACACACACACACACATATGAGCATGCATTCTGTTTGGTGAGGACAAAGGGGGCAAGGTATGTTTTGTACCAATTGTCCTTACTCCACTTCATTACTACTACCCTTTCTGAAAATTAATTCAATCAATCTGGCTAATTAATAATAACTAATCATCACAACAGTGGGCGCTCCTGACCTATATAGGATTCGATCACCTTCAGCTTCTCCCCTAAGGGGGAGGTGGCATTGTAGCTTCCCTCTGGGGACCAAACCTCAAAATAGGAATAGATGCTGGGTGTGTGAGACCAAAGCATGAGTTACATTTTGCACCCCCAGTATATAGTGCAACGACTGGCACAGAGTGTTTAATAAAATGCTTGCTTGACTAGTGGAGAACCAAAAAAAAAAAAAAAGAAGAAGGAGGAGATAGAAGAAGGGAAAGGAGGGGAAGGGGAGATGAAAGGAGAGGAGATGGGGAAGGGGAGAGAGAAGGGAAAGGGGAGCAGGAATGAAAAAAATCAAATATTATGGAGAGGTTACTATGTGTGCAACACTGCTAATTGCTCCCATAAAATAAAATACGGCCAAGTCCAGAACCTCAAAACTGGTATGATCTGGTTGGAGAGCTGCCATATCGGTGTCTCAAATGCAACAGGATGAAAGAGGACTCATTATCTCTCTCCTTCAATCTACTCTTCTTCCTCATGTCCCAAATTCTGTCAAGGACACTGCCATTCTTCTGTTCAACCAAGTTCAGAGATCAGTTGCCCTGCTTAGCCTCAGTCCTGGTGTCACCACTCACAGAAGTCACTTTCTGATCTCCCGTTTTGGCAGGGTCTGTTCCAGAATCATTCTGGATTTGTTTTTGGGCAGCTTGCATATGTATTCACCTGTGTACAAACTGTTTCTCCCTCTTCACCTCCCTTCAGGACAGGGTTTGTTTTTCTTTTGGTCTCTGTCTCCCAGGTGCTGAAGACAGGGTCTGGCATAGAGTTGGAGCTTAATGGATTTGAATTTATGGAATTATGCTCATTATAAATAATAGAGGAAGGGCTGTGTGGGCTAATCTAGTCAAGGAAGACTTCTAAGAAAAGGTATGATGGAAGTTTTATTTTTTTTTAATAGCAGTATAATGGATAGAGTATCAGACTTGAAGTTTAGAAGACCAAGAAATGCTGAGGTTCAAATCCGACATCTGAAATTTACTAGATTTTTTAATATAAGCAAGTGACCAACCCTTGGTTGTATAATCTTCAAAATAAGAGGATTATACTTTTTATAAATTTCCTTTTAAAAATAAAGACATGATCCTATGAGTTGGCCTTATGGAAGATTAGGCTTTAGACAGGTCATTCTCTGCTATGAGAAATAGCATGAAACAATAATCATGGAAGTCAAAAGGCTTCTAGAGGAGATAAATATCTTTTGAGGAGAAAAGTATGGGTGTTAGGGAACAGGGAAAACAAGGTTGGACAAATATGTAGGAACCAGAATATGTAAAGTTTTCAAGGCCGAGAAAAGGAGATGGGACATGATGTAGCAGGTAAAAAGGAGTCATCATAGGTTCTAGAGCAGAGGAATGGCATAAAGGAAGTAGTATTTTGGGAATCTTAGGTGGGCATTACTGAGTAGGATAACTTGAAGGAGAAAACACAAAGTCTGGGAGATCAACAAAATGTTATCATAGCAATCCATGTGAGAAGCAATGAGCACCTGGAGAATAGTCACAGTTTTCTTTAATAATACTGGGTGCCCCATTCCAGGAAAGGCATTGATCACTGTCCACTCTCCAGAGTGGGCCAGCCGGGATGGAGAAGTTACTTGTGTGTGTGCTATCTGGGGATTCTTTGACAGAAATAAGAACATTTCTCATGAAAAAGAGACAACTTTGGAGGGTGGGAGTCTAGGGAGAACAGGGGAGTTGTCTTCAAATGTTTGAAGGTCTAGCTCATGGAAGAAGGGTTAGCCTTGTTAGGCAGAACCAGGATAAATGGATAGAAATAGCTAAGAAAGGAATTTGGGCTTGATCAACAACAATAAAAACAACAACAAAACTTACTAACAATTGAAATTGTTTAAAAGTTGGATGAGATGCTTCAGGAGCTGGTGGGGTCTTCTTTCATGGAGGGCATAAGCAATGGCTGGAAGAGCATTTGTTGGGTATATTGTAGTGGGAATTCCTTTTGCACGTGGCCTGAAGTAGTCTCCCACTGACAACCTTTCCAACACTTTAATTCTGTGATTCTGTGATCCTTTAACCTACCACTTTCCACTGTCAAGTCACAAAGGAATATGTCCAGCCACAACAATTAACAATCATTGATCACATACTAAATCTGTACCAAGCACTGCGAAAATCACTGGAGATTAAAAAACAAACAAGCAAAAGCAATAATAGTCTCTACCTTCAAATAGCTTACATTCCAAAGGAGACCAAAAGTTTGGACCTCAACGTAGGGACCATGAAAGAGCTTGGGCCTTCACCCATGAAAGTTTTGGAAAATTATTTCAGCAAAGATATGAGGAGAATTTATGAAAATATTTGAAAGAAAGATGCAGGAAGACCTCTCCTAATAAGCCAAAAGACAGAAGTTCAAAATTCACCTGGGTTTTAGAAACCCAGCAATCTGAAGATAAGGAGTCACTGGTTGTGGAGAAGATGAAAGGTGTATTCATAGGGAATCATATTACAAGTCCAGAAGCTTGAGAATCCAACTTTCAAACCCACTAAAATTAAAGTGCAACATTTGTTTGTAGACTTATACAATTGTGGGTTGAGAATTCAATTGAATTGAGTTCTTTCCAGTTACCGGTAACCAAACACTCAGGGCTATTATGCAACCATGACTCAAGAGGACCTTTAGAAAACACATTTCCAATAAAGATGGAAATTAAAGGACAAGCTTTGTTTGTAAATATTTGAAATTGCAGGTTTAAAATTAATTTGAGTTGCTTGCCTGCCAGTAACTTATAACACTTGGCATTTTTTATGTAATCATGCATACCACTCATGACTTTTAAAATAAATCATTTTAGGAAAAATGACTCAACTCAGGGAAATCCATTGGCTCTGGCTGCCAGAATAGATATTGGTGTTGGTTACACAGGGTGATGAAAAACTAAGTAACAAGCAGAGCTTCCCCTAAAATGTTTGGGTTGGCTTTCATTCATTTAACAAGTATACGTAAAGCATTTCTTATATACCAAGTGTTGTGCTAGGGGCTGAAGGTACAAAGGTGAAAATGAAATGAGACCTTCTGTCAAGAAGCTTTCATTTTATTGCAGGAAAGAAAGGATATATATTACCAAAATATAAACAAATATATGGCACAGGTGGACGGAGGGCTCTGACAACTGGAGGGCTCAAGAAAGGATGTATATAGGAGGTAACACCTGAGATGAGCCCTGAAAATTCCTAGGAATGCTAAGAGGCTAAACTAAGGAAAGAATGGATCTGAAGCTTAGGCAAATTCACTGAGGTAATAGAGGCAATGTTGGGATATGGTTTTAGAGAGAGTCCTGATGATGTGTCAAGTCTGAGACTCAATTCAGCCACCAAATGAAGTGACTTCGGGTAAATCATTTTCCATCTCTTTAACTATAAATTAGAATGGACTAAAAAATCTCTTAAGGTCCTTTCCTAGTCTAATACTTTGTTATACTCTATGGATCCCTTGCTTAAACCCAATCACTGAGATACAGATATGAATTTTCTGCTGCATTAGGTTTACTTTGTTCTTAATTGAAATGAAGCATAGTACTAACCTTTTCTCTTCCTGGCTAATTATCTGACTTATATGGGGGTACTCCAATGAATAAAGATGAAATACTTACGTAGTAAATGAAAATTGGAGAGAACTATCTGCTTTCAGATGATTTTCTCAGGTTATTGAAGTGGCTGGTGTCTCTTGGAGGGTTGTCCACTTCCTAAATTTGACTTAAAAAATGAAGAAAACATAATATTTGCTCTTTTCTTCTCATCCTTGTACCTCTTTTGGGAAAGCCTACGGGTAATTCTCTAAGAATCACCAAAAACTTTGGAGCTGGAAAATGTTAAATGTGGTTTCAAAGAAAGTTACAGGGCTAATTAGTCTGCAAGGAGGGTGATTCAACTTGTGGTTGTTATTTCACATACTGGGACCATTTCACTGTTGATCCTTTGCCATTTGGCTCATTGGGTTAGAAAGCGAGGGAATTTGTTAAATCAAAATCTATATTTGAATCCAGTTATACATGTATTTTTAAGTGCCTACTATGTGCACTCTCCAGACTTTGGGCTTCTGGTTCACAGTTACAACTTTCCTGGATTCTAGTTGTCTTCCACTCACAAAAAAAAAAAATGGGTATAGTGCTGTCTTTCTGCACTATGGGAGAAAAAACTCAGCATGTGTTGTTCCAGTGGGGTGGGCTGACATTACCACATTTTTATGTAAAGAACAGAACATAAGGGACTTTATACATAATTGATAATTCTTACCACACACCAGAGCCCTTCTATCCCATTACAGTTTTGAGGTTCACCTTCAATACTTCAAAGATTTCATGATTTGGAGGATATTGGTATGCTCCAGCAATGTGGATGACAACCCACTCATGCCTTCTGAGTTTGAGCAATTCTTATGAATTTTTTTTTCACAAATCATTTCTAGAAAGTATACCCAGATCGCTACATACATTCCTCTAAATCTTAAGAGTTCAGAGTTACCACTTCAAGGATTGGGTTCTTTAGCTTGTATCCAATACTTTTGTGATGATGCATTTCCTGGTCATATTCTTTGAGTCCAAGTCAACAACAATAGCATTCAATGCCTTTCTATGTCTCTTCATGTGTAGCTAAGCTTGGGCAAGGTTGGGTGGTGTGTTGTTCTAAGCTGCTGAAAAAGGGTATCTGCAATGTCCTTTGAAGCTCTGTGCCCTGGAAAAAATTGATTATCCTCCCCAAATTATGGTGACAGAAAAGTTTTTGCCTCTCAAGGCCTCAGTTCTGTCCTCAGTAAAATGGAAATGTCAGACCCTTTGACCTCTGCGGGTTTTCCCTTCCACTAATATTTTGTTGCATGGACTACATAACAACCACAACTGTTATACTTGTCACCTTTCTAATAAAGTGTAACAGATAATGATCTGGAGGTGTTAATCAGAGGATTTGAAGGTGTACTGATGGTGATGAGGAGGAGGAGGAGGAGGATGATAACAATTGCTAACATTTCTGTAGCATTTAAAAATTTTCAACATCTACCAGAAGCTATGTGGTACTTCCATGATATATATATATATATATATATATATATATATATATATATATATATATATATATATATAGAGAGAGAGAGAGAGAGAGAGAGAGAGAGAGAGAGAGAGAGAGAGAGAGAGAGTTAAGGTTTTGTAATTTGTGTGTTTTCTGGGGAAAAGTAAAAAGAGGGGCAAAGACAGCCCTCAAATTCCCAGCATGCCCCTAGAATTCTGACACCATCCATAAGTAATAGATTTCAGAGAAGCTTAGTATCTCCAGAAATGAGTTCCAGCCTTGTCCGTCATTACTGTCCCTACATCACAGTAGAAACAGGCATCACATAGAAAGCTGTAGTGACTAGTCCAAGGTCACATTGAAATAAAGGGGATAAAGGGGTTAAAGGGACAGCATGTATGTTTGCTGCATTTGAACACAAACTCTGACTGGTCCACTGCACAGCCCATGACACCACTGGCCAGTCCACCAATACACTGAAGCCCCAGAGTTCTTTGGGCACACTCTTTTGGCATATCCTTGTCCAAGACTCAGATCTCTTTTTGAATGGGAGGTACAGAGCATGGCTATGCTTTAGGCAATGCCATAAAACATCAAATTATTGTAATTCAATGAGCATTTCTAAAGTGACACTTATGTTCAAAGTGCTGTCATAAAAACTGGGGACATAAACACAAAAATGATACAATCCCTGCTCTCAACAACTCCATGTTGTATTAAGGAAATGCCACTACATGATCAGTGAATCCAAGGGAATTTGAAGAAGGACTTAGAAAGTATGACCAATGTGGCAGGGAGTGAAGGATGGGTGGAGAATTCAGTTAATTCTTCACAGAGAATCTGTGTATATGAGCTGAGCACTGAAGGAAGCGAAGGATTCTGAGTAAGCAGGAAGAGTAAGTGCATTCTAGGCATCAGGAATAGCTTGGACCAAAGCCCAGGGCTTTTTGGCTTTTTAGCCAAGTTTGGCTAAAACACGGAGTGTCTAGAGAAAAATAAAATGACCTCTAAAGAGCTCATGTGGAGAAAGTATTGTACCCACACACACACGCACATGTATATACATATATTTATGAATATATACATAGAGAGAGAAGCAAAGACAGAAAGAGAAAGACAGAGAGATAAGAGTAACTAAAGATGAACACATAAGTTGAAAAGACAGAAACACTGCAAAAGGTTTACCAAAATAATAATAATAATAATAATTTCACTTATGGCTCTTACTCAGCATTTTCCACCCCCAACCACTCCATATGCTAAGTGCAGTGAATACAATTAAGCTTACAGGCTTGTAACTAATACTGTAACTGTGGGTTTTGCTGCCATACTCTTTTAGGGCGGTGTGTCTCTCTCAACCTTTTTCATCCTTAAGAAGTGGCAGACACTGTTCTTGCCCAGTCATTAAAAGGAAAGAGAAATTGACTGGAGAAGAAACCAGAGATGAAGGGGGGAAAGTGAGAAGGGAAACACTTTCCAATTGAAAGCAAGGCACTGGAAACAGAAGTGGGGGCCAGGGGAGTGAAGAACTTTTCCTCCTAGGAAATGCTTTTGTTGCAGGGCATAGGATCATGCCATATAACTTCTAGTAAAAGGAGGCTGAGAATGCTCAGCATTCCCATTCTCATGAAGTCTGTGATGTAGTAAAGTGGAGGCGGGGGAGAACAAAGAATGAGGAAGGAAAGCAGAGGTACCCATTTGGGAAAAGGAGAAGAAACATTTAAGCTGAATAAAGACTTAGTTCATTACCAAATAAATAAACACTTACAAATACAGAAGAAGGAATTAGTGAAATCTCAAAGTTGTCTTTAATATTATGAACAATTCTTATATTATGAAAGAAAATGAAATAAATTACTTAATTGAAGAGAGAATTCTGTGAACACTCCAGTGACTATGGAGCCAGAAGAAGAAATTCCATAATGATTCAAAAGAGAAACAGAACTTTAAAAAGAAGAATTTAGTAATATAATGAAGTAGAAAGTCAGAGCTCTGAATATAGAATTAAAAGAAGAGCCTGAAAATTAATCTCTTTAATAAAGTAGAGGCAGAAAGAGTGGGGATAACAGGAAAAGCAAAAGTCCTGAAGTGGTAGACAATTTAGCAGAAGAGTATCAATTCAAAAAAAATGAATCACAATTTCTTTTTTACAAGACAAAGTAGATAACTTAGGAATCATGGCTCTCTCAGAAAAAAAAATCTGAAAAATTTTTTAAAAATGCGTACTTCAAGAAATAAGGTAATAAATCTATGGAGAGTTTTTGAATAGATGCAACAAGGAATTGCCCATTAAAATCCACAGAACATTGACAAAGGAGAAAACCCAAACTGAACAAAAAACCCTTCAAACTCCAAGGCATGTGGTGATTAAAATTCACTGTTTCAATAAAGAATAGGAGATTATGAAAAGATCCATAAGAGATGCCTTCAAATATGAAGCAAAAACAATTAAAATAACCTGTGATTGTTCCATGGTCAGAAGTCATTATGAAATAGAATGGACTAGTTTTTTCAAAAAAGCAAAATGAACTCAGATTGTAATGTGAAATATCCTACAAATCTGGCCAACCCAGACATTCTCATAAAAATAAACAAATTAATAACTAGATAAATGTATAAATAACATATAGAAAGATAAATAGAAGCAGAGATGACAATATTATTCAGTTTACAAATACTGCACCTAACAGAAACAGAAGAAAAAGCAATGATAATTGTGAAGAAAAGACAAAGAAAAACCCCAGTTATCTAATGTTCATAATGTATTGCTTTAAAAAGATGAAGGCTTAACTGTGAAGTGAAAAAAAATGTTGATCACCATGTGGCAAAAAGGACTAAAAGGCATAAAAGACTTTAGAAAAGAATTCAAAAAAGCAAAGAGGAAGAAGAGATGGATGAATGGACTAAATCTCCTGGCTATCTATAAGAGAACTAACTTCTTTTGTTGGAGCAAAAAACTCAATGAGAATATTCAAGAATGGGGAAAGGGGAGGAGAAAAATGGAGCAATAGATAATCCATAGATACGTCACCAAATCAATGGAAGACAACTTCAATGACAATAATTCCTTGAGATTGTGGACCATGAGGGGTTTTATGAGAGATTACCATAAAGGAAATGCATAAGGATGAGTGAAGATAAAAGACGAATATCACACTTGCAAGGCAAAAGTAAATGGCCCCAGGAAAGAGCAATGCCATGACAGAGGATGAGATATGTATGTGGGGTTCATATTGGAGAAATTTGTTTAATTAAAGATCATATTTTCTGAGAAAAAAAAAATTCAAGGATAGCCAGGATGCAGAGTGAGAGGAAAACAAAGCACCACAGATGATATACAGCCTTAGAACTGGAGAGTGATCATAGCAAGGGCAGAGTGTAGGACCACATCCTTAATGCAGTAATAGACAAAAAACCCTCAACAATTTATACTAGGTGTCTTCTTTAAAAAATATTCACATTAGAACATCAACTTCTCTGAGAAAGGATTATTTGGCATATAATATTGTGCCCCAGGAGAATTGGTTTCCAAAGAATCTCCAAGGATAGCCAGCACCCAGAGTTATAGAGGGAATGTAAAACCAGGAATGGAATAACATGCCCCTGGGAATGTTGATTAATTGTTGCAAGACAAAGACTAAAGGTATACTTCATGTTTTGGAAAACCAAAGGGATTCCCGCTATGTGACATTGATTTCATCTATCATTGCTCCTTCTGTGAGCTGATATTTCTAAGAACAAATTAGTGTGGAAATAGAGAGAATGGAATAAAATATACAAGAGCAGTAGCATAAGGATGGAATAGAAAAGGGAGCTTATCTTTGACACTTCAAAACCTTATCCTCATGAGACAGAGAATAAAGAAGGATAAAGTAAGGATATAGTCCACTGGCTAGATAACACACAACACACTGAAAGGAAAGAGAAAGAATAAAAAATAAAGTAAAAGGAAGAAAACTCCTTGGAAAGGGTACAAAAATGAGGATGTGAAAGCACATGCTTAGAAAGAGGGAAACAATTCTAAGCAAATAAAATAATAGAGGAAATACAGGTCTAACAAAAATAATTTAAAGGCAAATGCATTAAACAACCCTTCCCTTCCAAAAAAAAAAAGAAGAGAGTGTCAGAATGAGGAGAAAATAAAATGGCATTATCTGTTGTATTGAGGAAAAGCATCTAAAATAATAGATATAAAGAATGAAAAAAAAGTCTGGAACAAAATTTAGTATGGTTAAGGCTATTTTTAAAAGCAGGAATCGCTTTTATATTACCATAAAAATAAAATGAACAAAATTTTCCAATATCAAAGGACACAGAGAAAGAATATTATGTTTAAAGGAACCCCAGCTAATCATCTATTTTCACTAAATATATATGAACAAGTAGAATAACACCTAAACTCCTAAAGGAAGAGTTCAATGAATGGGGGAGGAGAACTATAGATAATTGTAGGAGCATTAGTATTAATTCACTAGTTCTCCGCATTGATCTTAGATTCAAAATCTAGCTAAAATTCTTCTTTGACATCTGGCCATAGGAAGTCTGCTCTGGGCTTGTCCAGTGAGAGTTCTCTATAGCTCACATAATCCTTGTTGAGTCAGAGTTCTGAAGACTGTTTTGCTCCACCAACTCATTTTTTTTTCAATCAACAACCAATAATGATAGACAGATTCTATATATTCTTTGTACCCATGAAAGGGTTTGATGATTCTGGAGGAGAAAATGATACCTCAAGATGTCAAGGGACAATCATTTCAATTTAATTGACGTAAGAATTTTCTTCAACTATCCATTCGTAATATAATCAATTGCCTTTGACATGTTTCCTGAGACTCCGAGTTGTTAAATGACTTAGCCATGGCCACATAGCTTAGAAATGGTATTTGGGCCCGTGTGCTCCTGTTTCCATGTCTAGCACTCTGCAAATCTAGCTCTCTAGCTCTCAATAATGTTATTCTGGAATAACCAGGTTGTTCACTAAACATTGTATAAGTTTATTTGTCCCTCTATTTTTTTGTGACATTATATAATAGCAAGGAATCACATATACTATCCATGAGTTATTCTTCATTCGGGCCACAGACCACTTTTATGGGAGGTGTGAGGAGTTGTGCACGGTACCTGTGCTTTTTGATGGCCAGTTGGACACTTTTTTCCATTGAGCCATACTGCTGGATTTGACTTAGAATGATTTAGAGCAGGGCTTGTGTCTGAAAGCACCAAGGGCTTTTGTGGACCTCAGAGAATAGCATGACTTTCTTATCTTCTTTTTCTGGACAAGCAGCCTGACTCACTACCAGAGAACAAAGTTGCTTTCTGCTTAGCATAGGGAAAGATGGGGAACCAGGAAGGCTTAGTATTCAGCTAACTCTGATTACCAGATTTCCCTACTCTCTCCTGCAGACAACTCTCAATATCTGTATTGTAATCTA
The DNA here is from genome assembly GCF_003287225.1 of Phascolarctos cinereus. Classification (NCBI taxonomy): domain Eukaryota; kingdom Metazoa; phylum Chordata; class Mammalia; order Diprotodontia; family Phascolarctidae; genus Phascolarctos; species Phascolarctos cinereus. The sequence goes on from NW_027555847.1 coordinate 12,444,001, forward strand.
TCCTCTGGGCTGATGGAATTATTTTATACTTTTAGGAACCCCTCACTTGAGAGAGATGGAAAAAAGAGACAGGGTCCCATTGGGAGGATGGAGAGGACAGAGGCAGATATTTCATTATGCCCATCCATTACACCAATTATACTATTGATGATTATCTCATTATCTTGCTCATGAAAGGCAGGACAATAGAAATGGGTCCAGAAGGAGCTAATTTACTTATGATTTTTTTTCAGCTCCTGCTCCATGATTTCTCTGGAGGTGGGCGTAGCTGGACCTTTGCCCTCTACCTTTAGATCTAAAGACATTTTTTGGCCATGCAGGTGAAATAAAACTTACAAAGCATGGAAGGGGAATTTCAGCATATCAGCATCCCAGTCCTGAACCCCAGCCCAGAGACTGAACCCCACTGAGCCATTTCTAATGAGCCCCTAGGAAAGCTACCCCCACAAGGTCTTCAGGAAAGTCAAGTGGCTTCAGGAGGAAAGTGTGCAAGACCTAGAAAGCTCAGGAGGGGTGGTTTGTCATTGGTAAGACCAAAGAAACCTATAAAAGGGGCTGTTAGTCAGGAACACTTAGCAGAGAATTGCACAAGTCCATTTTGAAAGCCACGGAATCCTTTTGACATATGGCAATCATTAGGCCTCTTCAGCTGTCTATCTTGCACAACTTGCTCCCCCCACCTTTCCAAAGGAAAGCATTATGAGGCCGTCCACTTAACATATTTTACAAGAATCCCTTAGCAGTAAACAAGGCTCTGAAGTCGTCTCGGGAAACACGGAACTCACCGACAGCTCCTGAAATGCTGAGGCATGATTGCATCTCACAGCTGGGTACCTCCGGGCAAGGCTGTTTTAGATTAGGATGGAACATGAACAACTCCTTGGTGTCTAGCATAAGAGGAAAGCCTCAAGCCTCAAATGACCCAAAGAGTGGAACACAACATCTCCTTCTGATCAGCCCTCCCCAAGTCACAAAGAATCATGGTGCCTCCTTAGAACTTGAAGAGATTTTTAGAGACCAATCTCTGGAAGGAGAACAATTAGAGGAACTGGAAAAAAAAAAGGAAGGATAACATTACTGTGATATTTAATTTGCTAAAAAGTAATAGAGTCCCTCATATCCCAGTTTGAGCCATACAAAACTGCCATCTCAACAGTGGTGAAAGACATTCATACACACACACACACACACACACACACACACACACACACACACACACACACGTTCACACACACTTCCATCAGAACAGTTGGTAGGACTTATTTGTACTATATTCTTGGAAAATATCTCCATTATAATTTTGGGTGTGGCACAGCTTCCTAAGTAAAATCAACCTATATTTCCTGGGGGCATTAAAATACTTGGACTCAATTACTATTCTAAGCTCTGGCAGGAGCTATAAAAACCAGTTTATTCCTTGACCAAGACAAGGGGAATAAAGTCTTGGGATAATGGGTGAGGCCTTTCATTGCCGTCCAGAGATACTATTAACTGGCAAACTAAGTGAAGGAAATTCTTATAAATCTTCAAATTCCCAGAAGGCTAAGTGTCCAAATAAAGGCTGTGAAGGAGGGTCTGACCCTACTCTCTCAGGCAAGGAGACTCATTGATTTGCTAACAGAAGCCCTTCTGTAGCTGGCTCCCACTTACATTTCCAGTCTTATTTCATCCTCTTCCCCTTCATACATTGACCATAATGGTCAAACTAGCCTGATAGCTCATTATATACAACATCCCATCTCCACCCTCCATACCTTGCACAAACGGTATATTCCATGTTTGGAATATACTCCCGCATGGATTAGCTCTCACCTTCTACACAAGACCTTACCTGATCCCTCTAGCTACGTGTGTGTGTGTGTGTGTGTGTGTGTGTGTGTGTGTGTATTTCATCTCTCTGTGCATATGTCATAACTCTACTCCAATAAAACTTAAGCTTCTTGAGGACTGGGATGTCTTTGTGCTGTGCTTTCAACATAGTAAGTGCTTAGAAAATGTTTCTCAAATTGGATACCTTCATTCTTTACTCAGATAATTTCATTCAATCAATGAAGATACATTTACTTGGTGTTTTTAATGTGCCAGGCAGTGTGCCAAGCTCTGAGGATAGAAAGGCAAAAATGAAACATTCCCTTCCTTCAGAGAGCTTCTATTCTATAGGGAGAGGCAATATATACACATACACACACGTGCATGCATGCATACATACATGCATACATACGTGTGTGTATATTATATATATATATATATGTATATGTATATGTATAAATTTGGGCATTCACTGTCTATCATATACCTGTAATAATGATAAAATTTTATATGTATGTATATACATATATGTATATACACACACACACACACATACAGATTCTTTATATGGATGTGTGTACGTATGTACATATTTCAGCATCTTAGCATCCTTTCGCATTGATTTTGGGAGGGGGATAAATAGGAAAAGAGTGACTTGAGAACAAGAGCTGGAGCATCTGGGAGGTTGGCCTGGTGTGTCCACTGTTTCATTTGTATGTGAAATTCCAGCTGTTAAGTACTTCCAGAGATTGTACTGTTGAATTAAAAAATCCATAGTCAAAAACTCTTATATTCCAATTTTTGCTTCATTCTCTTAAGACAAAAATTGAACTTTGACCTTCTTTCCATGTCCATATGTCTCTTCCAAGGGATTTTTTTTGCTTTCTTTAAAAAAAATATAAATCTGTATCTCTAGGGCTTTCATTCCATATTCCTGGAGTGAATTAAGCTTGTTTTACAAAAACATAAATCTTGCCATGTTCAGGAAATCATCTCCTGGATTGCTGAGATTGCATTAGGTGTTTTTCTCTCTTTATCTCTGACATACAGACTGTATCCTGAATTTCCTGCAGAATCTCATTGGGAAGATTGTTGCATGAGATGCCCTTGCCTGGAGTTGGGTAGGTCAGGGATGGCAGCTAGCTTTGTTTGGTGAGATATAGGCTAGAATTTGTAATGAGGACCTGATATCTTTCACAAGATGTTCATCTCTCATTTGAAAGACAAAGGACAGTGCTCTTTGGTGGAGATAGAAGTTGGAAAACTTTCATTGTACTAAATTTAATTCTCCTTTAAATTCTTGAACTAGGAAATTAAATTTGCATTTTCTCAACTAGCCTTGGCTGTTTAATTGGGGAGGGGAGCAGAAACAAATCTTGAGCAGAATAATTCTGTTTAATTCTGCCCAACGTATTTGTAATGACAGACGAGATCATTTAGGGTTGGATAATTCAATGTGCCCAAACTTTGGAGATTGGAATTTTTGTTGGGGGAATGGAATTATTCGTTCATTGTTGTTGACTTATTTTAGTAGTGTCTGGTTCTCCATGATCCCATTTGGGGTTTTCTTGGCAAAGGTACTGGAATTGTTTGCCATTTCCTTTTCCAGATCATTTTTACAGATGAGGAACTGAGGCAAGGGCAATAGATGGAGCACGGGGCATGGAACTAGGAAGACTCATCTTTGTGAGTTCAAATCCAGCCTTAGACACTTAATAGCTTTGTTATTCTGGGCAAGTCACTTAAACCTGTTTGCCTCAGTTTCCTCATTTGTAAAAATGAGTTGGAGAAGGAAATGGCAAATCATTCCAAGAAAACCTCAAAATGGAGTCACAAAGAGTTGTATTTACAACTGAAATAACACCAATAACTGACTCACCTGGGGTCACACAGCTAGTAGTGTCTGTAATTAGTAATTAGTTCCTTAACCCATCCTATCCTGGCTTTTATTCAAAGGTTGCACCTCTATATAGGCACAAATGGCCCTCACAATCATACCAGTGACTTAGGTCCTCTGAGAGTTGCTATATCATCACCTTCTGGACCTAGGGGTACCCTACAGAAACTGTGTGGTTCTTCTAATGCTATTGGCCTGAGTCCCCAGTACCAATTACCCCTAAATCACCTCTCAGTGCTAATTAATATTTTCCCAACATCATCTCACTGGTTGGTATTCATTAACTTTGACAAAAGGATATTTACTGTAAGTAACCAAAGAACCAAAAAAGTAGAAAAAGATCCTCTAGGAATTGGCCACATGCTCCCCTTTGCACCTAGGTCCCTGGGGGTATTGTACTCAGATTGACAGTGGTTACTGCACAGCATCCGTCCCACCAAGTTTGCTTCGGGGGATGGCAGAGGCAGTGGAAGAAGCTATCCCTTGCTTGCAGGAGATAGTGTCTTCACAGTGGCTATGGCAGTTAACTGCTGGACTGGTACAGCAGGATGCTCCCCAAAGCTCGATCCTGATGTGGCTGTTAGGGATTCCAGCAGCTCTTTTAATTTGACCAGCTCCCAAAGTTGTGGCCTGGTAAGATCTTTCTCTGACACTCATTCCCCTAATGTCAGGGAGTGGCAAATAGAAAGAGGTTTTAAAAGAGACCAAGAAAGAGGTATGCTGCATATAGGCCAAAGTTGCCTAAGGCCTCACAGCTATTCTTCCCCCTCCTCTTCCTACTCTCCCTCTTCTTCCTCCTCTTTCACATTTTCTTCCTCTGGGAATATTGAACATTCTTCCTCTTCCTGTATTCTATGCTAAACTGTCCTAACCAGCTGGTCTTTGAATTTAACAGTCCATCACCTGCCTGTGAGCATTTGGACTTGCTGGCCTTCATCTCTGGAATACTTCCCCTTGCATATTGCCTGTCATTTGAGAGTAACTTAATAAATGGTTGAGAATGAATCTAGTTCCACTCATTCACTTTACAAATGGGGAAACTGAAGTCCATAGATATTAAGTGACTCATCAAAGGTAAGTCAGTCAGTGGTTGCTTAAGAATTAGGAATGGCTACATCAGGGAAAGAAAGGCACCCCTCTAGAAGAACCACATGAAAAATATGGCTTCCAAATGAACTCCAAAAGAAAATGTGTTCTCTGGCACCAGTGGGGAAGACCATTTCAGAGCCAAGAGAGGCGCCTGGGTTTGAGGCTTAAACAGGATACCCAGGACCCACTTTGTTCTTATCAGTGGCTGGGGAACAAGAGAATGTAACAAAAGAAAATGGAGCTGAGCAAAGGAAACAAAACCTTGAGTTGGCGTGCTGTGTCCTTTCTGACTTAGAGATGGTTTTATCTATAACCATCCAGTTGGTGGTGAAAACCCATTCTGAATAGCTGCGTGTCAGAATAAAAGACGTGCTGGATTAACTCACTGGCAAATGAACCCGGGGGCTGCTCCATAGCATCAAGCCTCCAGTGTTTGAAGATATGCGTGTACATTAAAGATACTTTCTTTATTAATCTGAGCTCATTTAACAATGGCTTGCAGCCAAGCAATTCTCATTCTTGCTTCTACACAGAAGGAAGCATGAATGCTGGTCAAATCCCATTAAGAGGGAAAATGACTGTGCAAAGCATCTGTGGAGAAACCCCAGGCTGTGGAAGCAAGAGCCAACGTGCCACTTCCCAGTACAGCCAATGGGTTAGCAGGGTCCCAGGAACCCAGTTGGTTTGAGCCATGAATTATCAACCAAAGCAACAGCTGATATTTTGCTTTGAGATATAAGCTGATCTTATCTTATTTAGAAAGACACATGTCCAGCACACACCCTCATCACACGTACACCTATGCCCAGCAGTCTCAGATCTAGGGCAAAAGAGGAAGAAGAAGACCCTCCAGAGTTAACACTTCACCTAATCGATCAATCCAAAAAATATTAAGTGTTTACGATATTCAGGGCACTGGCTAGGTGCTGGGTGTGCAAAATCAGAAATGAGACTGTTTCAGCTCCAAGAATCATCTAGTCTACTGTGGAATACAGGACATCATCACACAAGCAGAAGCATTCATTAAGTACTAAGTATAGGCCAGAAGGGTCCAGATACTGGGGACACAAAACAAAAATAATACAGTCACAGCCTTGAAGGAGCTCACATTCTAACTCAAGAAAGAGTGCACTTATTAGTATATTCAGAATACAATAAAAAAAAAATCAATACAGGTAAATCCATGCAAACCAATTCAGTGAGAAAAGAATTAATCCAGGCAGTGAAATTTTTAGGGTCCTGAATTGGGCTAGAGATGAGGGGGTTACAAAGACTTAAAATATATTTTAAAAGGCCCATGGCCTCAAGAAGCTTCCATTGGGCAGAAGTGGGAGGGCAAGTAGAGAACGTATAAGCAGGGCAGTAGATACATGAAAATTTGAGGATGAAGAAGAAAGTGCACCTAAGTTAAAGGGATCAGGAAAGAATTCCTTAGAAGTGGGCCTTTTGCTAAGCTTTGAAGGAAATTATGTATGGTAAGAGGTGGCAGAAAGGAGGGGAAGTATTCCAGGCATAGGGGACAGCCAGTCCAAATACTCACAGACTGGTGGTGGAATGTTAAATTCCAAGAAGAGCTGATTAGGATGGTTCAGCATAGAGTACATGAAGAGGAAGAATGTCTAATCCAATGAAGAAGATAGAATTGGGCCGACCAATGAAGGGCTTACATGTCAAGATAAGTTCTTCTGATGTTACCCTAAAGGCCACAGGCAGCCTCTGGATGTGCTTGAGCAGGGGAGTGCCACAGTGAGACATACTTTGAGGAAGTTGTGATGACACTGGTTGAGAGGAAAATTTGGAAAGAGGAGAGATTGAAAGTAAGGAGCCTAAATGAGAGGGGGTTTTTTTGTTTTTTGTTTTTTTTACCATAGTATGATGAGTAAAGGGCCTAACTCTGGAAGAATTTATTCTTATCATGAATTCTAGAGGCAGGTAGGTGGCACTGTGAATAGAGCACTGGGCCTGGCGTGAAAAAGTCCAAAGTTCAAATTCAGCAGCAGACACTTACTGTGTGGTGATGGGCAAATCCCTTAACTTTCTGTTTGCCTCAGTTTCTTCAACTGGAAAATGGAGAGAATAACAGCACCTACGTCCTGGGATTGTTGTGAGGATCCAATGATCCAATCACTGTGTTAAAAAATATTTGCTGACCTTTAACTGGTTCCAACCAACATTTATTAGATACTGACCATGTACCCTACTGGCCTTTGTTGTCAAATAGGTTTAGCTGCTGTGATTTTTCATGGAAATTTTCTCCAGTTGGAATCTGGAAGAACTATGTTCCTGTTCTGTCTCTGATATAGACTAGCTGTGTGACCTTGGGGAAGCCAATTACATTCTAGGAGTGGTATTGTGATCTGTAAACCAGGGATAATAATGGGTTCTACCTCATAGGGTTCTTAGGAGGATCAAATGGAATGTTTTTGTGTAAAGCACTTTGCCAACCCCAAAGTGAAGTGTTATTGTTATTATTATTAAATTATTATTCATAATGATTACCCCTTGATTCCTTCACCAACTCTGAAAAGCTTGCAACTGTTGGAGGGTCATGGAGTCATTTTGGACTGATATTCCCAGGAAAACTCCTGGTTGTGAGCACAGGCCAAGGACAATGACTTGTGTGGAAATGCCCTGGATAGAACCCAGGCTGTGGATATCCAGAGCATCCCTTCCAATCCCTGGATTATATCAACCTAAATAATAATAATGGATACATCTACAGCACTTAAAGATGTGTGAATCATATACTTTTTATATATTATTTAATTTAAGCCTCAAAATGATTTTGTGAAGTAGAGGTCATGAATATTATTATACCCATTTTATTGATGTGGAAATTGAATCTCTAAGATGCTTAATTTGCTGAAATATAGCTCTGAATACAAGGAGATCATGATTAAGCTCTTTGACAGGCTGCATGCTGTAAATATTGAGAAGGAAGCCATCCATGATTTATATAAGGATAGGTTAAAAGTTCCATATAGATGCAGTAAATATGTTGCCAAGGGTTGAACAGAGAATGCACAGAGCTAGTCTCTATTTCCTGCCGAACACATGAACTAGCTCAGCACTTGGGTACTTGGGGGATAATGAAATCCAGAGTCTACTTCCGGATATCCATGGGCCTGACTCAGAACTGACGGTTAATGGTGCTTTGAGATGACAAAACACCCTTATGATCCATTAAGAAGGAAGAGTCAATGACAGTGGAGCTTTTACAAAAAGGAATGATGCCAACCCTACAACTCTTTTCCTTCACCCCTTCAGGTGGCTTTCATGGGGCTCTGTCTTCACCTGAGTGTTTAGAGAGGGCTGGCCCTTCTCCACCCCAGCATCAAGATGACTGCTTCTTTATGCCTCCTGTAACAGGAGGTCTTCAGGTTGCCCTTTTGGCATTGTGTTTCTTTTCCTGAGTAGGCGACTCAACACTGATCTTGAGATAGACACATCTGTGATGGGAATAACCTTCTAAGTTCAAGAGGTCCAAAAGTCCTCATGGCAAACGAAGTATGTGCACCAGAGAAACTGACAAATGGCATTAGGCAGAACCTAACCCCTTGTTGTGGCTGTACACATGGTCTTAGAGCGGGACAGTGCTGAGCTGAGGTGAAATGGAACAAAACTTATTCACTCATCCCACAAATTGCTTTCTGTTCTGATGAGGTTTAACTCTAAACCTCTCAATGTTGACTTAGTTTAAGTCTATCAATGTGCACTGAGGGGGTTTGAGGTGAAGTAGTAATTGTGTGTTTGTGTGTGTGTGTGTGTGTGTGTGTGTGTGTGTGTGTGTGTGTGTGTAAAATAAATACCTGCTCAATATGTGATTCTTATTGTGCATTGAGTACCTTCCTACTCTTCCCTTTAGGTAGAGGTTAAATATTATCTAAAATCTAAACTACAAATAAATCATCATGGGGTGCTGCAGTTGGTGAATATAAACAGAAAAGCATGAGAAAAGAGGGTCTAATCCCTCTCATTGGGGCCCTAGCTGGTGTGGTGGATAGAGTGCTGGATCTGGAGTAGGGAAGATCTGAATTCAAATATGGCTTCAGACAATAAATAGCTGAGTGACCCTGGGCAACTCACTTAACTCTGTTTGCCTCAGTTTCCTCATCTATAAAATGAGCTGGCAAAGGAAAAGGCAAAGTAGTATTTTTGACAAGAAAACTCCAAATGTGGTCACAGAAGTCAGACACAAATGAAACAACTGAACAACACCTTTCCAGTCTTTCTCCACATCATTGCCTTCTACACATACTTTAGTCTACCTACATTGGTCATCTTCTTCTTCACATGTGACACCCTGTCTCCTGTCTTTGAGTCTTTGAAATGGATGTAGTCCATGCCTGAAGTGTTCTTCTTCCTCATCTCCACCTCATGGAATCCTTTGATTCCATTAATACTCAAGTATCCCTTTCTGAAGCATGTCTTTCATGATCCCCAAAGCTGCATTCTCTTCCCCTCTTAGGTAAGCTTGCGTATATTCCTTATGTATCTTATATGTTTCTAATTGTGCATGATCTCCCACACTAGAATGTAAGCTTCTCAAGGGTACTGACTGTTTTGTTTTTCTTTGCATCTCCATCACTTAGGGCAATGTCTGTCACATCAAAAGTAAAAACAGTTATCCTTTTAAGTAGCACTTTAAAGTTTGCAAAGTGTTGTATCAAAATTCTCATTTGATCTTCTCAACAGCCTACAATAGGAGGTACGATTATTATCTCAATTTGGCAGATGAGAAAACTGAAGCAGACTGAGGTAAAGTGGGATCACAGAGCTAGTAGATGTCTGACACCAGATTTGGACTCTGCTTTTCCCGACTCCAAGCCCAGAGTTCTATCCACTGCTTCACTTAGGCTCCTAGCAAATGTCCAATATTGATTGACTGTTTATAGCTTGGTCTGTGTGTAACTACTGATGTTGCGGGAGAGACCCTTTCAAGATTTTTTTAAAAAAATGTCTTTAACCACCTATTAGGTGCCAGGAATGGTGCTAGGTCCTAGGAATACAGACACAAACAGCCTTGTTTCCTAAGTAATGAGAGTTCAGCCAAAGGAGACAACATATGCACATCACATATAGATATATATACATATACATATATATACATATATATATACATATATATGTATATATATGTATATGTATATGTATGTATATATATATACATATATATGTATATATATATGTATATGTATATGTATGTATATACAAAACAGATGCCAGGTAGTTTTGAGGAGAAAGCATTAGTAACTGGTGGCCTCTTCCTGAAGAGGCTCATCGACTATGCACAAGAGAATGAAATCAGGAAGGGAGACTGTGTAGACACTCTTGGTGTAGGAAATTCCCCTGGTATTTAAGGGGAAAATTCCTATTTACACATGTCTGCAGGGCACTCTCAATTGATGGGGAGCAAGAAGGCTTTCACCAGTGATATTCCACAGTAGATTATATCTTTAATATCATAAAACTGATTCAAAGGTGTAGACAATACACTGTGCTCATTGTATGTTGAAAAAGAAACAGAAAATGATTCTATAAAGAAAGTTGCTGTCATAAAGGTTTTCTTCCAACAAAGTTTCTTCAAGACCTGCATCAAAAGATGTGTTGAAAGACCTTAACAATAGTGATACGAACCATGATCAATAACTCTTTAACTGCAAATTTCAGCTAGATCTAAACAAAAGATCTCATTTGTGCTGAAGGCAGATGGAAGAGGGATTCTTTATTAATGATGAGCTCCCCCAAATCTTCCTATTGGAAGGCAATATTGTTCAAGTTGTGTCATCACCAGGGCATCATACATCTTCTTGTAAGGGATGTGAAACTACTCATAAATCTGTCCTGACCATCCACACAGGAAATACCAAAAGGACAAAGAATATCTATTGCCAAGATTACAACATGCAAAGGGGAAGATGGACTGCTTATAGAGCTCATCAATTTGCATATATATATATATATATATATATATAATATATGTATATGTATACTGCTACCATCTCCTCTGATCTATCAATAAGTTTCCATATTAATGTAATCTATTCTATCTATGTTTGTATCTAGATATCTAAGACAGGAAATACAGGAAATGCTGAGGGCTAAGAGCTAAACACAAGTAGAGAAGCCTGTATTGCCTTTAGGATATTAGAAAGCTTCTTTGATGAAACCCATAAATTTCCCAGAAAAAAAGATTCACTTTTTCTGGTAAATATCAGTATTCTACTATTGATATCATATGACTGTGAAATCATAAAGCATTGAACTCTCTGAAGAGCTGAAAAGAAGTATACTGTAGTATACAATGCAAAGAAGCATGTTGATCAGGATGCAACATATTGCCTATGGGGAATTTAAGGAAGAACCTGATCCAGGTGTTATCATGGAATTGTATGACCAAAGAGAAGATGGGCTAGGTTTATATCAAAACAAGTTATCACCAGCAGCTAATCTGTCCTCCACTGGTATCCTCATGATGTCAGGAGAAAGAGAGCAAGGTCACTTTGTGGCAACCTTCTTCATGGGAGGCCGTAGACAAGAGATGCAAATGAGAAGGGATGGAGCAAAGACTCAGGATTAGGACTGACATCTTTGGAGGGGACATACAAATCTACAAAATCATTGGAGTAAATTGGAATAAAAAATAAATACTAATTAATTAAGAGAAGAGTTGTGCAGTAATAATTTGGGCAATCACTAAATTCCTCAAATTGGAAGCAATACTGAGCTGGAGTCCTTCAAGGCAGGGTACTATTATGGTCCTAAGCTTGTCATCTGGAAGAGGAGGACTTTATTTGGAATTGTCTCTATTAATTAATATGTATGTGACAATGGTGAAGTAATTTCCCTTTTCTGTAAGGAGGACTGATACTGATGAGATCGCAAGTTCATTTGATTATTTTGAGCAGATGTGTGAAAGCACTTTCAGTTCAATTCAACATGAAATTACCAAATATCTATTATGTACCAGGCCCTGTGCTTGGAAATCAAAGACAGCAATGAATGACATCCTGCCTTCAGGAAGCCTACATTCTACTGGAAGGAAATCACATGTACAAACACAAATGAACATAGAACATAAGCAGACTAACACAAAACAAGCTCCATGGCAGTAAGAAGAGAGTGTTAACAACTGAAGAACCAAGAATGACATCTTAGAAGAAATAATCCCTAAGATGAGCCTTTGAAGGACCAATGTGGTACAGGACATAAATATACAAGGAAATCCACCCAGGCCCTGAGGACAACCTGTGCAAAAGATGCAAAGAATTCATAAAGCACTATAAAATGGGAAGATTGCAGCATATTGGTCCAGAATAAACAAATAGATTCTGTATACCCCCCCAAAAAAAAATCTGGCTTGTAAAATACTTGAGGAAAATAAATCAAGGTTGTTTCTCATCTCTCTCTATCTATCCTTCCACCTATCCATCTATCATCTATTCATCTATCATATACCTCTCTGTTCCTTCCAAAAATAAATCATTTTGAAGGACCTAACCTCATATTTTACTATGAGATCTTGGGTTGGTCACAAGTTTCCTACTTCTTAGCTTCCTTATGTGCAAAAATGATGAGGCTGAACTAAATGTTCTCTAAGGTCTCATCCAGCTGAATGTGTATGATTTTATATTGCAATTGATACCATACTGTGACATGTTGCCTTTGAACACATGTGGCAATGCTACAGCCACAGACAGCTAGAGAGATGGCCTTCCACACAAGGATGGAAATTTCCATTCAGCCCTCTTGAGATCTACCTCCAAAAGAGGTGACCTATTGAGAAGTCTACTCTTTGCCCAGAACGCCAGGAAACTTTTCCCTTTGGGTGACCTGGAGTCATGCAACCACATCCTGAGGTGATAAATGTACAGAATTCACTTGCTTCCAAGGGTGACATATATTTAGCATATAAATAGGTTCAGGAAAGGTTTGAGATACATTCATCAATGAAAGATGTCTTGAAGAAAGTTAAGGATGGACACCAGTAGTCAGGAGTAATGACTTTATATCCAGATTTGCAGTATGTTATCTGTGTGGTTTTGGGAAAGTCACTTAACTACTGTGAGCCTCATTTTATCCATCTTTGTAGTATGTACAGTGGCCATACCCTTGTAAACCATCTAAACAGATGGGTTAAAGCAGGTTGAGGGTAACTGACATGACCTAAGCCTGTTGGTGAGTTAGGGGTATGTCTACTCCAAGCATGTGAAGACTTTCCCCAGTGGAATGGGCAGACAAGAACAATCTGTTCCAATAGCTGTGAAGGCAACTGAAGAAGGCTTTGAGGAATGCTTAGAGCTTGGTCAGAGATCTAAGATAACAAAGGTCATCCACTGCATTCCAAGGCATCACCAATTGTCCTGAATTTTATCTTGCCACTGGATTTTGATGGTTCTGGAAGAGTGAGGCTGATGTCTTTGTACAGCTCTGCTTCACTTAAATCTAATTCACCTGTAAGTTAAGACATCACCCCATGATGTCATTGTTGTCTTTGAAAATGAAGGACAAAAAGCAAAAAAAAAATGAGCGAGTTGGACTAGATATTTTCAAAAATTTCTTTCTATTGAAATCTCTAACCACAAACATTTGGAAGTAGATTTCAAGGTGCCCAATTTTATTTCCCCACAATATATCCCATACATTTCTCTGTTGGCAGTAACTTGATTGGGCTACCTTCTTCATTGATGATGACATCCCCTTATTGTATAGGTTATTTCTGAGCTCCAGGTACCCTGTGGCATTAGACAGCTGCCAGATATGTATCCATTTCAGCAGCAGGTGGAGCCAAGTCCAACACTCAAAGAAACATTACTTGGGGATTCTAAAGGATGAAAGATTTCACTGGGCTAAGGACACTCACTAGCATTGAGAGCTGTTTGTTAGCTTAGCCTTTAAATTATGCCCACTCATGCTTTGACACATCATTGAGGCAGAACTTCTTTAAACAAAACTGGAGTGGGAGTAGGCATATGTGAAAGTAATAGCATGACACTTTAATTAAGCTCTCTCTGGGCTGTGGGTCTTGGAGAGCTTGTGGAGGGAAATGTAGCTTGCCAGGCTACTTTTTTTCCCAAGTACTTAAGAAGACCAGTAATATAGTTTGAAGTGAAAACAAAATACAGAAGCTTGGTTAATTTATGTCCACTTCCTAAACTCTGTTTAATGCATTAACTGTTTCCTTAACTTATATGACGGTCTTGATGATTGGTCATCAGAGAATAATCCAACTGACATCTTTGTTTTTTATTACCAGTTGCCTTCTAAGTAACAGTGACAATTCCAAGTTGATCTAAATGTAAAGATTTTTTATTTGTGGAAAGAAAAAAAAACACCACCAACAAAAAGGCCCTCTTTTCCATCTTTCCACCTCATCTTTGGCCTTTTATTCCAAAAGCCAATTGTGCATGCCAAGTTACGTCTATTACATTCCAAATGAAACTCAAAGAACATTTGATGAAGCAGGGCCCCTCTGGAGCAAGCATTGGGACTGCTCTATCCCACAGTGTAATGGACAGAATATTAAGAGCAGATGGGCTGGAATAAAGTAATTGAATATGAATTAACATGAGGATGATGACATCAAAAGGCAGTGGGAGCAAAGGAAAAGGGACGTTCCCGTGCATTTATGGGTCATGGAGATGGCTAGATCAAAGGGAGCAGAAACCACAGAGTTCCTTTCTGATAAAGACAGGATTGCCTTAATGATTTGGATTTGATAGAATGACCCAGGTCCAGGTAGAAGAATAGTTGCCACTGTCTTTAGTAAAAATTTCCCACAAATACAGGAGAAAAAATAATTCTATTCGACTAAGCGGGAAATTGGTATACTGAAGAATAATACCTTATAGAAGGCAAGTCATTCTGCCACCCTCTATCCTTACCTGTTAAAATTAAAGAGTTGACTTAGATGGCCTCTGAGGGCCCTTATAATTCTAGTTTTATGACTCTCCAGATCACCTTCATTTCCTCAGAATAGGGTATATGCCTTGAGGTATCTATACAGATGAACTATGTAGTGATGTCAGAAAGAAAGTAAAGCAAAAATAGGAATGAAAACTTCCCAGGGGAAAGGAGCCCTAGATGGGAGTGGATATGTATGAGAGGGGAAAGCTGAGTGGTTAGTCAGGTCCACTCTGTAGTGTACATATTCTCAGCAACTTTGGCGTAGTAATGATTGATTTGTGCCATGGAAGTAGAAAGGCTGGGTTGCTGGATGCTACACAATGGTTGAAAATTTCGTTGATTAATGATCTACCAAAGAACATGAATGGACCAATGATTAATCTTTATGGCTTTCATTGACAATCAGAACATTGCTAATTCAGTTGGAAAAGATCCAGAGCTGGGAGCTGTGAATCATTGAAACAGAGACAAATGTGACACTGAGAGAAGCTGGATTCCTTCAGTAAAAGGAAGATATTCATCATAGGATTCCTGTCACCCAATCTGAAAGCCTTCAAAATAAAGGTTGAAGAGAGAAATGGCTTTCTCACAAGTTTTATAAAGGCTAGGAAAAGCCACGTCTCAAGAGACAAAGACGACAAACTTAGTGCTCTGAAAAGAGAGGGGGCAAGAATTAATGAGAGTCTGAACCAGGGAAAGGAGGTCAAGGTATAACTTGGATGTAGAAAAAAAGAGTTGTTAGTATTAAAGAAATTCTAAACAGAATCAGTTATCAAGTCAAAGACAAATTTTGAGATAGAATCTGCTCAGATCTATTAAGGCATTTTGCAAACATAAATAACAAAAGAAAGCTGAAATTACTGGCATTTTTTAAGAAAGAGAGAGAATGAATGCGCACAGTCCAAATCTTCAATCTGGAAAACAGTATGAAACTGCAAACTGTTCGAGAGCTTCTTAACAGGCCTCAACAACCCAGGAGATATGATGAGGTTTGGGAGGATCCTTTACCCACTCTTGATATGGAAATTAGAAGGAGAGAGAAAGTCTTAACAGATAAAAATATCCCAAGGTTGAATGGGCTTCCTTCTGAGACCCTGAGCTCCTAGGAATGAGGGAAGACATTCAAGTTTGTGATAAGGTTCGGACTAGATTTTGTCTTAGGTCTCACCCAATTCTGGGGCTCTAGGATCTGCCTAGAGCCTGGGCTCTGCCTAGAGCTCTAGGATCTGCTCTAGACTGCCAAAATTCAGTCTATTTCATAGGGACATGTTATATTAACTAAAAAATTAAACATATAATCCCACTCCAACCCAAGCCTGGGACAGTTTTCCTTAGGGATCCCAGAAGGAGCCTGCCTCTTAAAGTATTCAGAACAGGAGCACTGAATAATGTGAAACTCCTCAGAGAATATTGCCAGGAGATGCAGTCTCAAGGGGCAAATACACTTTTAAATAGTCAATAGGATCCCTTACCATTGTGGACATTTAGGAAAACATGTCACCTTACCTTGTCCCTTGACTTGCCAAACTCATAAGCTTAAAAACTGCCTTTGTAAGATCATTTCTTCTCTCCTTAGCTGGGTTATGATATTTTATCTTGTTTCAAGTCAAAGATGTGGTTTGCAATTATATTTTCTGTGGTTTATTCTAATACGTACAACTGCCCCAATTTCTGTTTAGCTGTTTACTTTCATAAAGAGGTGTGCAAGTTATACATGTTAACTTTTGTACAACCACAGCTTGGTTGGTGGAAGTCTAAAAGGCAATAATAAGTATTACTTTCTCCTTGAGGGTGATCAGAGAAAGGTGCATTTTTTTTTCTGGTACCACAAAGTATTGTATCCACAAACCATGAACATTTCAGGGAGGGTAGATTGATGTAATTCTAGACCAGCATGCCTCTTAGAGAGAGATAAAGGAAAGAGCAAGTGCCTAGCCATCCCTCTCATTCTGCACCCCATAAAGCAGAGATCATGGTTTCCCTTGTAGAAAAGTGACCAGATCCCAGATCAGATATCTAGCCATGCCATGCATGAGCCAGACATTTTGTGATGGCTCACAATGGGAGTTAGCATCTTTCAATGGCAATCACAGATAGATCATATCTTTGTTGTTGTTATTATTCAGTCATTTCAGTCATGTCCCACTCTATGTGACCCTGTTTGGGGTTTTCTTGGCAAAGATCTTGGAGCCATTTCCTTCTCCAGCTAATTTTAGAAATGACTTGCCTAGGATGTGTAAGTTTCTGAGGCTGGATTTGAACTCAGAAAGAAGAGTCTTCCTAATTCTAGGTCTGATGCTCTATGCACTGTACCACCTAACCACCTCTATGTCATATGTGTGTGCGTGCATGTGTGTGTGTGTGTGTGTGTGTGTATAACGTATGTGTGTAAAAATGTATATATATAATGTATGTATTTATGTATGTATATGTGTGTATTTCACATGCATGTGTGTTATATATGTATATATGTATGCATGTATATGGATATATGTGTGTGAATGTATGTATATATATGCTATGGATGATATAGAAGAAGGAAAAAATAAAGCAATTGACCTTGAGAAAGTTATATATTACTTAACAGTTTATAATCCAAGCCAAATCTAAGGAAAAATGGAAGAGTATTCAGATGTAGAACACTGTCTAAAGATAGAAGTGATGAGTGAATTTCCTTGACCTTAACTGAATTAAAGCAAAAAGGAAAGTGTAGAGCTCTAGACTGATACAGGGCAAAGTCAATATTTGTTTGTTAAATGTTCATATCTACATGGTAGGGTCATAGTATGGGATGTTTAGAAGTTATTTAGCCCAAACTCCTTCTATTTTATGTAATGAAACTTACAGCCAGAGAGGTTCATTGACGTGACAAGAGCAAATAACAGTGTGGTGAGGAGTTATTTCTCCATGCTCTTTGAAGTACCAGAATGGGCCATTGATGTCATAGGAAATTATTATCCAGATCATTTTCAAAGGGACATTTTGCTATTTAAATATATATGATAGTTTTGCTTTCTTTTGTTTTCAAATCCTCCAATTAGGTTTTCAACACAGAAAAAAAATGATATCACTTTCCTGAGGTGTGTAGACAAATCCATTCAAATCATCCAGATACATTTTGAATATATTTCCTGTCTGAAAAGGAGAAACAAAATCTTGACCTCTTAAAATTTACATATTCAAATGCACTGAGCTCATTTCCTGTCTGTATTCCTTCTTTTCTCCCTGGATTTCCCCACCATGCCTTAGCTTCCTTCTCTCTCAAGAAGATCCCCCCCCCCATGTAGTCTCCTCATATTCATTGGTATGTTCCTCCCCAAACCTCTATTTTGGGCAAGTGCTGAGGCCAGAAATCCTTTCTTACTCCACCAGCTCCACACTTGACTCTCTAAACCGGGTCATCATACCCCCTTATGTATATCTTCTCTTCTACCTGGACAGTTACCCAGTGATTATAGACTTTGTTCATCATTCTTCCTTTAGAGATATTACATGGCTGTGAATCATGGAACTTTGTAGTCTTAAGGATAATTGACTTCATGGACCATTCACAGAATAACAGAAACTTACATAATAGGGTTTTTGGGTAGATGGCTAAATGAGAGGGAGATGCTACTTTCTTAATATGAACCTCAAAACCAAAGCAAAGCAAACCAAAATCAAATAACAAAAGGAAGTGAAATTACCAGAAACTATCAAAAGGTAAAATAAATTTGGTAAATAAAATAAGGAAAATAAAGAAAAGCTATAACAAAATGGAAACAATATTCCAAATTAAAAATACCTGTGGTAAAAGATGCCTAGGGGAAATAGATAGATAGATAGATAGATAGATAGATAGATAGATAGATAAATAGATAAATAGATAGAGTGTAATAAGAAAATGACAGTAGTAGCAATAGTAGTATTAGTAGCAGCAGTAGTAGTAGTAACAAAATTATAGGCATTGCAAGGAAGAATAAATGCATAATTAATAAACTGAAAATATTAAAGAACAATTCAATTAGAGACAAGTATGGGTTGAAGGAAAGTAACCAAATACAAGCAACATACCTAAGGAAACTGTGATGAAGAGAATCTAAAGTTTATAAATATTTTGGAATATAAACAAATCTAAAAAATATGAATTAATATTTTATTGGAGGAATGAATGTTAGTAGAAAAATAAAACATGAAAATTACTTGATTGGGACAAGGGAATTTAGAAGAAATGCAGATAAAAGTTGATGGATCTACTGTATAGACCAAGGAGGGGAAATTTTATGACTTGTAGAATTTTTTAAAATGTTGAAAAAAGTATCTGGCCATTATTTTAGTAAGCCATACAATAAAAATTCTCAGATATAAATAAGAAACAGATTGAAAATAGAATTCAAAGATTTCCACCAGGGTTAATCACAAAACTCAATTCATCCATACACCATACAATCCAGTTTCAAGATTTGATGACAAGGAGATTATGTTACAAATAGCCAAACAGACCATGTCAAATTCCTTGAGATTTTTCTACAAAATAAGAGCAAATGTGATTGCTTAAAAGGTAAGGAATTTAAGAAGATGCCAAAATCAATTTCTAAAAAATTAAAATTGTCTCCCACACCCACAAAAATAAACAAACAAAAACACAGTGTTCTGTGTTAACAAAAATATTAGACCTTTATACCCAAAGAGACTGAGAAAGAGGGGAAAAATCTGTGTGTACAAAAATGTTTTTACCATTTTTTTTGTTATAACAAAGCACTAAAAACAAAGATGGTGTTCATCAATTAGGGAAAGTATAAACTAAAAACTAAAATTATATATACATATATATCTACATATATCTGTAGATATATATTTATACACACAGACACCCATGTGTGTGATATATAGATATATGTTCTATGGAATATTATTATGCTGCACTAGTTTATAAAAAAAAGAGTATTTCAGAGAAAACTGGGAAGATTTGTATAAACTGTTACAAAATTAAAATGAATAAAGTCAGAAGAACCTGTTACAGTAATACTAAATTATACAGGAAAAACACCTTTGAAAGACTCTGATCAATGTAATTATCAACTTCAGCTATGAAGGATCAGTGATGAGGCATGTTATCCACCTGCAGACAGAAGGATTATTGAATGATGGTGAAAAATGAGACATTCTCTTTTGTTAATGACAATTAGGTGGATTGATTATGCTTTTTTGTTTCAAAGATTGTGCTTGTTTCTTTGTCTGTTTTAATTTGAAGGGGTTAGAAAAGGAGAGGAGATCTAGTAACAGTATTTGTAAAAAGAAAAAATAAAGTAATAAGAGGGGGTTATAGGAGCATTTTTAAGATGCCCAGTGGACAGCAAAGGTAGATTCAGATGGATATGCAAATGGGCAATCCAGTTTTTTTTTAAGCTAGCTGTATACAGGATGGAGATTTATGTTTCATGTATAATTATATTTTTCTATTAGAAAAGGTTGAATATTTAAGTCTAGATATCTAAGTAATTCATATAGCATCTGAGATTTCTGAATTAGAAAATTAATCACCAATGGAATTTCTAGAGCAAAGCTAGAATTCATCAAGCTAAGTACTTTAAGCGAGTAGGTACATCATAGTTGTGATTAAGTAATGTATATCAATTTAGAAAATGTTAGATTGTATAAAACCAATAGTACTTCTGTTTAGATTCACCAAAGTAGGACACAGTCAAGCTTGAGAAAGGGGAAAAAAAGTTACGAATGAATTCATTTATTTTAAACTTGTAGATGGGGCAGTTGTGATTAGTGCCTTCTTTTGGCTCATTTGAAGTAAACTCAGAATGCAGAAATTATAACTCAGAATGCAGAAATTATAAGAATTTAATGTAATAGCAATAGGATAACCCTTTGTTATCACTTTTCAAAGTATGAATAGCTCTATGGTTGAGTCAGAAAGAGCCATATATTGGGCAATTATAAAATCAGTAACTTTCTTGTACAACTTTAAACAGTCAAGCCTTGGAAACTGTTGGCATTCAGTAATTTGGCTAAGTCAAAGAGAAAGCTACCCTTTGGAGACTCAAACTCTGAGCGCAAATGCAAATTGGAGGAGGACCCCAGAGGGAGTCCCAAAAGGATAATGAAAGAGCAAAGGTAAGGAAGAAGGATGAATGCGACAAAATTAGGTGGGAGGGACTCTTAGAACACACTGTTGCGATGTGGAAAGTTTTGCAATATTTAAAGATGTAATAGTATATAGCATAGAGACTTTGTTTAGCATTTTTATCTTAATGTTAAGTTTCCTAAAGAATTAGTGAAATAAGACTCTATCCTCCTCTATCAACATTAATCATTTTAAAAGGATAGTAGTGTATGTCAAATTTAATATTTATAACCTTGAGCCAGAGTGGTGGGGCTGCACCAGGCTCAACTGATATACTGTCTACCCTAAGTCTGGCATCACTCTAGTTAGTTCCTCAAAAAAGGGGCCAACAGGCTGCCTAAAGGGGGAAACTAGCTCACTTAGAAAACAGATAAGGTTAAAACATCTCAGTAGTACATTGGTCCTATGAGAGGCCAATGCACTTCTAGCCTCCATAAGATATACAGATTCAGTCTCAAAAGAGGAAGAGGATAGAGAGGGAGAGGGAGAGGAGGGAAGGAAGAGAGTAAGAGAGAGAAAAAGAGAGAGAAGAAGAGGGAGAGGGGGGAGACAGAAATAAAAAAGAGAAAAATAAAGAGAAAGGAAGGAAAAGAAAGAAAGAAAGAAAGAAAGAAAGAAGAAAGAAAGAAAGAAAGAAAGAAAGAAAGAAAGAAAGAAAGAAAGAAAAAGAAAGGAAGGAAAGAAGGAAGGAAGGGAGGGAGGAAAGAAAGGAAGGAAGGAAAGGAGGGAAGAAAGAAAATTTCAATGTATCAATTAAATATGATAAATCAAACAAAAACATAAATAAGAAAAAATAGTATAAGCTTACATAAAGACTGGAAGAAACTGGAATTGATAGATTTATAGAGAAAAGTTAATAAAATATGAGATTGATTTTTTTCTTTTAAATGTGTGGAATATTGAGAAAATGGGGAAAATTATAGGGAATAAAGGGTATGCAAATAAACAAATAATATGAATTTGTTTATTTACTCCTCAAAAATAATAATATTCTGGTCTACGAATAAATTATATATAAATCCAAGAAGGCTATATTTTTAAGTTGTATATTTAGAAATCATGTTGAAATAACAACAACATTTGAAAAGGAAAACCTAATTTGTATATGCCAATTATGAAAAAGAAAGAACACTTCAATAATAGTCAGTAAGGAACAAATTAGAAATATAATAGCATATTAAGATGACCACAACATAAATAGAACCTATCAAAATTTATGGATCAAGCAGTGCCAGAAACAACTTTATATTAGTGAATGCTCCACTTGTCTCTACTGCCTTCCCTCCCACTCACATCCCAAATTCTTGTAATCTGGCTTCCAGTCCCACCAATTATTGAAACTTCTCTCTCCATGGTCACCAATGATGACTTTTTTCTTTTTTTATTTTGATCAATGATCTCCCAGTTATAAACCATTATGATTTTCTGTGTCCTAATCTGTTGGGAAGATTGACTGACCTTTAATCTAAAATGTGTTGCCTTTCTCCATGACCATGCTCTCTTTCGGTGCTTTTTCTCCCCACTCCACCACTTCTTAATTGCCTCTGGATGATCAACAGCCATTCCACCCCTAAGCCTGGGGCACACAAGGAACTCCATCTCCTTTTCTTTTCCCTCTATACCCCTTAAGTTCAATGGCAAAGAGTTTGTATTTTTTCCCTGACAAAAATGAAGAATCACTGAATATTTTCAAGCTGGTGAATGATATAATCAGGCCTATGACTTAGAAAGACTAATTTAGTAGCATTATAAAAGGCAAATTATAGAAGAGACTTTTCCTTCATAAGCTCATAATTGAAACTTACTGAGCAAAATAATTCTAAAGAAGAAAATCCTGTCTTTATCTGAGATTAATTCAACTGTAATTCCAAATTAACGATAAGATACATACTGAAAACACTTTCATTTATTGCCCTAGAAAGCACTTAAAGTTCATTGTAACATGACTGATTAGGGTCATACCACAGGGAAATCATGAGTCCCCAAACAATTCTAAAAGCTTCCCAAATTTTCAAAGGAGCATTAAGTTGGGAGGCTAACCTAGATAATTGTAGAAGACCCCATAAGGCAGTTCCTGGGCTCAAATCAGATAATAATAGCTTAGAAATCTGATTGTTTATCTTCCTGATCGAATGCAAGCTCCTTGGAGGCAAGGACCAGCTGTTTTTTTGTGTTTCCATGTCCAGCACCAACCACAGTGCCTGGAACATAGTAGGTGCTTATCAATGCTGCTTGACTGATTTGCTCATGGTCATCTATGTCATAAAAGGTAGAGCTAGAATCAAATCTCTACTTCTCTAATCCCAAACCCAAGACTCCTTAATTACATTCTAGGAGGCTAGTGGGCAAATAGGAAAGTTAGTAACTTGCTCGAGGTCACATAACTAATAGGTGTCCGAGGTGGCTAGGTCTTTTAGACAGCTATGCAAGCATCCCATTGACTATGCCAAATGGCATATAGATTGTTCTATAATACTCCTAATAAGCTTTAGAATGTCAGTACTCAATTGTGTAGTTGCTGTTATTTGGAAATCTGTAATTCTCTATGTGCATATCAACATATTTCCACTTAAGAACTATTAGTGAAATATTTTAGAATTCTAATTCTGGACCATGTGGAATGAGTTACCTCCTACAATTATGAGAACTACTGTGTTACCGAGTTGCATTAGCTGCTCTGTTACTAATGAACCATATCATTAATTACAGACATTCAAAATAAAAATGACAGCAAGGCCAGCCAGATATTTATAACAAAGGGAAAGGTCAGGAGTTGTGGAGTAGCCAGCTCATTCTGCACCAGTTTTCTTTTAGTGAGTCTCTCCTTTCGAGTTTAATTGAAAACATTAATTTGACTTATCACGGCAGGCTGGGACGGATCTTTCAGTGCACATGGAGTGGAGAGCAGTAGAGAGTGGCAATCTGGGACCATGAAAGGGCTGTCATCGAGTGCATTTCCAAGATGTGAACCCTGCTTTGTTCCTGACCTGACAATCATAGGTGAACTATGGGAGATCACGCTCTTACAAAGATTCCCTGTTTCTTTGACAAAATGACAGCCTGCATTTTCAAATGAAGAGCTAATTAAGCCGACCAAATGGCTGCTAACGAAATCAAATTTTCAGCATGAAACGCAAATCAGTGAATGAATTGCTGCATTTGAAGACTGATTTTAATGCCTCATGTAAGTCAGACTGGGGGATTCATCTTACCTAAGGAAAACATTCAGAAACTTTCTTATTTCTTTTTTCCCAATTTACTTATTTATTTTTAGTTTTCAACATTCACTTCTACAGGATTTTCAATTCCAGACTTTCTCCCCATCTCTCCCCTCCCCCCATCCTATCCATCCTATGACAGTGGCATGTATTCTGATTTCCCCTTCCCCCAATCTGTCCTCCCTTCTATCACCCCACCCCTTCCCTTCTTTTACCCCCTTCCCCTTGTATTTTCCTGTAGAGTAAGATAGCTTTCTATACCCCATTGTCTGTGTATCTTATTTCCCAGTTGCATGTAACAAAAATTTTTAACATTCATTTTTAAAACATTGGGCTCCAAAATCTCTCCCTTCCTCCCTCCCCACCCACCCTCATAGAGAGGGCACCACTCATTATCTTTTGTTATGGTAAGCCCTACTGCCCCTGAAAGAACCAATTAAGAAAAACCCCCAAATTCTCCAGGCAAAGTAGAAATAGCCCTGGACTTGTGACCCAAGTAGCTGGGTTCAGATCCCACTTCTGCTCCTCACTGTCTCAAAAATAATCTTAAAGAACAAGTCTGAGAAGGTCAGTCTCTTATTCAAGAACCCACCAAGCTACCTATTGCCTTTAGGATAAAATATTTTTTGGGGTTTTCCCTCTGCTTGACATTTAAAACCTGTCATAATCTCCTTCCAGCTCAGTTTTTCAAGCTAATTTCCCAACGATCCTCTTCATGTGCACTACATTCCAGACAAATTGATTGCTTTTTTCTTCTGTACATTTGCCACATCTTGACTGGCATAAGCAGTCCCCCTATTCCCATTCCTCCTCAGCCCTGCCTCTTAGACTCTATCTAGATTCCTAACAGTCTCAGGTGAGTCACCTAAAACCTACTGAAGAGCTTCCTGGTTCATCACTTTGTTACTCTCTCCCACCTTCAGTGTTTTGCATATTTAACAGAGAGATGAGCAGTGGCAGCTCCATCCACAGACCATTTACACAGAGAAGTAAATACAAAGTAATTGGGGAGAGATGTAGTACAGGTAGAGGTAGAGCTACATAGGCAACGTGTAGGAGTCATAGGTAAGGGAGACCATGGACTTCACCAGAAAGAAACAGAGCGAACACTTAATTGTCTAGACATTGACTACAAAAAACTACATTCCCTGGAAGCTGGAAGAGCCATTTGTCATACAGAAGGGTATGAGTCAAGCTTGACTCAGCTCTGCTATGTAGAGGCTGAGGGCCAGAAGGCCCGCAGGACCTTATTAGAAGGTTGGCTCATGCCGGACTCAAGACCACAGAGAATTAATTTGTTTCTCTTCTTTGCTTTAGCCTTGGAGCTAAGGCCTAACAGAGAGCACAATCTTTAGTAAAGGATCCTTTCTGAGATTCCTTTTCTTGTCCTTCTGTCACACCCTATGTGTTAGCGGTCCTCCAATTTCTGTGCTCAGTATTCTCTTCAATCTCTCTCTCTCTTGCAGACACAAACATTTAGATAGAACTATATCTATAGATGTAGACATATTCACTCTTTGAAGCCTCTCCCCCTCCCAGATTCTAATGACCAACTCTCTGTAAATGACTCCCAGATCTCTGTATCCAGCCCCAATCTCCTCCACAAATACTCCTTCTTTTTGCTGGATCTCTTACTCAAACAATCAGAATGTATAAAATTGCTTCTAAATGCCAGGTGCTGGACATGTAAAGAAAAATTGAAACAGTCCCTGCCTTCAAGGAGCTCCCAGGAGAGACAGTAGGGGATGGAAAATAGAGTGCTAGATTTGGAGCCCAAAAGACCTGGGTTCAAATCCCAGCTCTGATATTTACTGTCTGCTCATAGGCAAGTCCCTTCACATCTCTGATCTTCTGTTTCCTTGCCTGTAGAAGGAATGAAGACCCTGGATTGATGGCTCTAACTCCGTGACGCTAGGCTCCTCCTGGCATCTCCAACTGCACATCTAAGAAGCCATCATGCCCACTTCCCATACACTTGTTCTTCTTCCTGTCTTTTGGATTTGTGTTGATAGAAGCTTGGGGTTGCAGAGTCACCTTGCACCCTTACCTCTCCTCCAGGCTCCATGTCCTTGTGCTTCCCAAATTTTGTCGGTTACTCTCTCAGTTACTCCCATCTGCCCCCTCCTCTCCACTCCTAGGCCATCACCTCCTTCCTGGATTAACATCCTCCTCTCTGCCTCTCACATCTCTTCTTTCCAAACTACCCTTCACACAGCAATAACAGTGGTTTTCTGGTGCACAAGACTGACTAAGTCATCCCCTTGTTAAAAACAGATGATAGATGGCTAAAAATAGAGTTTATGTAACACTTAAAGGTTTACAAAGCACTTTGGAAATGTTAGCTCATTTTAGCCAGTGTGTGGCAGGTGCAAGACTTGAACCCAGATCTTCCTGCCTTGCAATGAGATATCTATATATGGCTGAATCTTAATTAATAAATAATTAATAAGTAACTCATCAATCCTTACACCATCCAGACACTTATCCAAGTCATGTGGTGTAATGGTCAGAGCCCTGGACTTGTCATCTTTATATGGTGTTGGGCAAGGCACTTCACTTCCATGAGCCTTAGTTTCCCCATATGTACAGTGACAGTTGGACTGAATGACCTCTGAAGTCACTTATAGGTCGATGATCTACAGTCCTGCCTCCCGGGGGCCTCAGTTTCCTCATCTGAAAAATTGGCTTTTGGATAAATTGGTCTCTAAGGCCCCTTTCAGTTTTAAGTGCTATAAACCCATGAATTTGGTACAGAGTAGAAGAATATGACAGATGAAGAATGGAAGAAAGTCAGAGGATGATGACATCAACGGTAGAGCTGCATTTTGCTTTAATTTTTTTTTCTATCAGTTAAGCCTCTCGATATGACATGCTGGGGCCTGAATGTCACATCAATTGGTATCCTTTCCAACACACATTTTCAATCATTTTAAAAACCATTTTTTACACATACTTTGACTTCCTCTGCTCTCTTTCCCTTCACTCCACAGAAAACCACAATACTACCTTTCCAAAAGGCAGACAGCAGTAGACCAGGCCAACATGCCAAACAGATGGATGTCAACATAGTGGTTTTCCAATGAAAATAACCACATAAAAGTCCTCAGAGCCTTGTCCCCAATGTTTGGAACTTTTTAGTGGTTGGGATGATGGAGATAATAGCAGCAACTAGGTATCCAATGCAAATTTATAGAGAAGACAGAGGCAGCCAAAATGACTCCACTCTTTGGAAACCAACAAATGTCCTAAATTCACCAAGGATCCCAATGATTTTCATTCTGATTTTATGACATTCTCATACATTTTCCAAATGTGCAAAAAAAAACCAGCCAGAAATTATAAAAAGGACTAGAGGGAAGGTCATCCCACCCAGGAGACTAAAAGGAGACATAGGTAATGGTTCTACAAAGTCAAGTTTAAATCAGTGACTGCCTAGGAAGTCTGTACAAGGAGTGTGACCAATGTTTAATAAGTAGAGTCTCAAGTCAAAAGAAATGAAACAGGCCCTCCCATCTGTATTCCTTTGATCCCTGACACAGGGGTATAACCTAAGTACAGAATTTTTGAGAAGAGGCAGGATGTTGGGCGTGGTATGTGTAACAACATAAATATGTAGCTCTAAGGTTGGGGGGTAGGGAAGGCAGGCCAATCTCCCTCCCCCAACTCTACCAGGTTGATAAGATCCTCATGACCCCAGCTCTTCCACTAGGCACCTGACAGAAAACAAACACAAGAGAGGAGATTGACTGCCCTTGTGACATGGTGCTGCATGTGACGGGAGGCCTGCCTCTACCTCTGGTCTGGGCCCAGGCTATTCTGACCCTTCTGTGACTGGGAGCTGGCAAATGGGTGACAAGGCTGTCAATGTTTAAAAGAAAATCCTGATATGCTGCCTGCCTAAACCCAGGCTGTGCATGGGGATATGTATTGTGAATGTATATGTATGTGTATGCCTAGGTATATGTAGGGGGAAGAGGGAGGGGATGACGTGATCCTAGCAACCTTAAAAATACTGTATTTAATTCAATTAAAAAGTATGCTAATCACTGGGCATATTAAGAAAGAAAAGACAGTCCCTTCCCTAAGTGAGCTAACATCCTAAGGGAGACAACATTCAACTGTCTAGGGGAAGTCAAGATTAGATGATAGATGGATAGGTAGATAGATGATACGTAGATAATGAATGAAGATAATCTGAAAGGGGAAGGTGTTAGCAGCTGGAAGAACTAGTAAAGGTATGCCACCGTGAGTGGATAATCTTTGAGAATTCTTGGGAAAATTCTAGAATAGATCTTTAAGGGTCATCAGATCATTGCTTCAGAGCTGTTAATGACCTCAGAGGACGTCTAGTTCAACACCATCTTTTTACAGATGAAGAAGCTAAGGCCCAGGGAGTGAAGTGAGTTATCTAAAATCATATAGGAAGGAAGTGGCAGGCCCCTAACCTGTAGACAGGGGACATTTAGAGAAGCAGCAACTACTTAAAATTTACGTGGATATATGCATTCAAAATGAGTCAGCATTATTAGACTGGTCAATGAGGGAATTTTGCCAATATTACGTATTTTGGAAGGCATTTGCTTAAGGCACAGTCAACATCTTTAAAGGCATGATGGAGAAATGCCAAGCGATTGATAATTAGGTGACTATAGACCTTGCTGATTCAAAGAACAGTAATAGATGGTTCCTACTAGAGGGAGATGTCTACTAATGCATTGCAGAGTTCTTTCCTTGGCACTGTTCTCAAAATTTTTATCAACTACCACCTCACACCTATTATAAATGATGAATGCTGGAGGGGATGTGGGAAAATAGGTACGCTAATGAATTGTTGGTAGACTTGTGGTCTGGTCTAACCATTCTGGAGAACAGTTTGGAACTACGCCCAAAGAGCTATAAAACTGTGCGTACCCTTTGACCCAGAAATACTACTGCTAGTTCTGCATTCCAAAGAGATAAAAGAAAAAGGAAAATGACCCATATGTAAATACACACACATATGCATATATATAGAACATTTTTGTGTGTGTGTTGGCAAAGAATTGGAAATTAAGGGGATGCCCATTAATTGGGGAATGGCTGAACAAGTTATGGAATATGATTGTTGTGGAAAACTATTGTGCTATAAGAAATTACAAAGGGGATGGTTTAAGAAAAACCTAGGAAGACTTATATGAATTAGTACAAAGTGAAGTGAGCAAAACCAGGAGATCATTGTAGACAGTAATAGCACTGTTGTTCTAATGATTAACTGTGAAACACTTAGCTATTCTGCTAAATACAATGATCCAAGACATTCAGAAGACTCATGATGAAAAGAGCTATCTATATCCAGAGAGGAAACAAATGAATCCTAAGTCTAATTTTAAATATATTTTTCTCACTTTCTTTTTCTTGCTTTTTTGTGACATGACTAATATGGAAATATGTTTTGCTTGATTTCACAAGTATAATGGGCTTTCTTTCCAATGGGTTAGGAAGGAGCTGGAGGGAGGGAAAGGATTGGAAAATCATTTTTAAAAAATGAAAAAAATAAATACAAAATTAAAAAATAAAGGCAACCACCAACAAAAAATAAAAATAAACAAAAAACATATGCTATTGATTAAAAATGGAGAGAGATCAATGGAACATTCAAAAATATTAGAGCCCAGTGACCCAGTATTTGATAAAGTGGAAAACATAAGTTAACTAGAGAAAAATGTCATATTTGATTAAAAACTGATAGGAAAACTGGAAAGTGGTCTGGCGGGCATAAGGCTTAGGTTAATACCTTACAACACACTACATGATGCATTCTAAATGAATATGTGACCTCTACACTAAAGATCATGCTATAAAAAGTTAGAAGAGAAACCGATAACATACATCTCATAGTCAGAGGAAAGTTATATTCTTTTTAAACAAATTCATTTATTTATTTTTAGTTTTTCAACATTTGCTTTTATAAAATTTTGAGCTCTAAATTTTCCCATCTCCTTCCATTGCTCCATCCCCAAGACAGCATGCAATCTGATATAGGTTATACACGTACACTCATATTAAACATATTTCCACATAGTCATGTTGTGAAAGAACAATCAGAACAAAACATGAGAAAGAGAACACACACACACACACACACACACACAAACCCAATAATAACAAAAAAGAGAAAATGGTATGCTTCAATCTGCATTCAGACCCCTTAGTACTTTCTCTGGATGTAGATAGCATTTGACATAATGAGTCTTTTGGAATTGTCTTATATCATTGTATTGTTCAGAAGAGCTAAGTCTCTCAAAGTAAGTTATCATGCAATGCTGCTGTTACTGTGTACAATGTTCTCCTGGTTCTGCTCACTTCACTCAGCATCAGTTCATGTAGGTCTTTCCAGGTTTTTCTGAAGTCTGCCTGCTCACCATTTCTTAAAGAACAATAGTATTCCTTTCGCATCATACACCATGACTTGTTCAACCATTCCCCAATTGATGGGCTTCCCCTGAATTTCCAGTTCTTTGCCACCACAAAAAGAACTGCTATAAATGTTTTTGTACGTGTGGGTCCTTTTCCCTTTTTTATGATCTCTTTGGGATATAGACCTAGTAGCTGTATTGCTGGATCAAAGGTTATGCACAGTTTTACAGCCCTTCAGGCATAGTTCCAAATTGTTCTCCAGAATGGTTTGATCAGTTCACAACTCCACCAACAATGCATTAATGTTCCAATTTTCCCACATCTTCTCCAATATTAGTCATTTTCCTGTTTTGTCATGTTGGCCAGTATGAGAAGTGTGATGTGGTATCTAAGAGACATATTTTTAACCAAATAAGAGATAGATGTAAAGGAAAAAAAATTCATAAATCGCTTTGATGAAGGCATAGATAAGACTTCAGTTATTTGAAGACATCACATGGGAGACATTTTAGACTATACAGCACACCTCATACAAGTACTCTGATAAAGAGGAACAAAGATGATTAACTGTACTTAAGCAACAAAAAGCAGAGCCAGAAAAGCGTAGGCTCCTGACCTA
Source organism: Phascolarctos cinereus (assembly GCF_003287225.1). Lineage (NCBI taxonomy): Eukaryota > Metazoa > Chordata > Mammalia > Diprotodontia > Phascolarctidae > Phascolarctos > Phascolarctos cinereus. Next base: position 12,475,053 of record NW_027555847.1, read on the forward strand.
ATCCACTGTCTCACATTAGCCTTAAAAACATATTAAATAAGGGTTTATTTAAGGAGAGAAAGTGGATATTTATAGTGTAGACTAAAAGGAAATTATTATTTTTATCACCTCAATGAGAATCTTGCCTCACTTACTAGCTATACAACTATAAAAAGTCATTTAACTTCTTAGCCTCAGTTTCCTCATCTGTAAAATGGAGATAAGTATAACATCTACCTCCCAGGGTTTTTGTGAAGATCAAAAGTGCTAATATAGTTCGATCTGAAAGCATCATGTGTGCTGGGTTTTCTCCATTACAATGTAAGTATCTTGAGAGAAGCAGTTTTTCATTCTTTGTCTCTGATCCTTTTGATTCCTAGTGGCTAACACGTAACATGAATGCCTATTGCTTGGTTGATTCAAATCCTGCCTCTGACGAATTTAAGGAGGTGACCCTGGGTAAGTCACATCTCTTGGATCTCTGGCTAATCCCTCCTCTCCCTTTTCAGAAAACCACAAGATTATCTTTCCAAAAGGTAGATGGAAGATTACGCAAACAAACTGAATTGATGACATGTAACATGTCAAATAGGGATAATAATTTTAACATATATGTAGTGCTTTGCAAATATTAAACACTGTGTGAAAATCATCTGTTACGGTTATTGTGGAAAACCAGTGCAGGATGGCATAGTGCAGAGGTGACAGGCTTGGATTGGTGGAGGAAGGGAAGGAAATAAGCATTTATGTAGCACACACTATTTGTCAGGCACTATGCTAAGTCCCAGTGAATATATTTAAAATGAATGAATGAATACACTTGGAATGAAGGCAATCTATGAATGGAAGATATTCACAGTTTTAAAAAGAAAGTAAAAGGCTGGCTGTAGTCAAGACAGGCAGACAATCTAGGGTCATCCAGGCACATGGGAAAGCAGGCAACCCTGGTGAGAGCCAAGAAGAAGGCTGAGCTGGGCTCAGCCTCAGGGTTGTGTGGCAGAAGACAGCAGGCAAAGGGCATTTGGAGCGACATGTTAGTTTCAAGATGGCGTGACAGCAAATTTCCTGGTCGTGGGGCAGGCCGTTGTTCTCTCAGAGAACTAACAAAAGAAGTAAGTGTCCTAGAGGAAAGGGAGCCAAGTAAAAGTCAAGATACCAAGGCAGACACAGAGGCAGGGAGGGGATAATAGGAGGAATGGGTAAGACAAAATAGGGCGCAAGAGAAGAGAGAATGAACAGGGAGCTACGCTGGATGAGGCAATAAGCCAGTTGAACTGGGGTTCAAGGGAAGAATGGGACCAGACTTAAGACTTACTTGATACTGAGGTCCTGAAGCAAGGGATCCATGACTTTTCTTATCTCTCCTGCCACAGGGAGTGATTGGCAGGGGTTAAGTGGCCCCAGATATGGAGATCGGAGGGCAAAAAGGTCAAGGAGGCTTCCCAGTCATCACATTCCTCCTGCAACACCCAGAATGGCTCTGTCCTCTCTGGAAGATGTCTGCACAATGAGATTGTAAGACCCATCATTCCACGGTTCAAGGCCCATTTGCTCAGCACCCTCCCCTCAGCTAGTTGTTAGGAATAAATCTGAAGTATGAACAATTCAGGAAAATATGATGAAATTATACATAGAGAAATAGAGGGGGGGAAAACATGGAAAATCATTTCACGAGCACAGTAATGCAAAGGAAAAACACTTTGAAAGACATCAGAACTTTGACCAATGCTGTGACTAAACAGGATTTCAGAGGATGATGGGCAAGGAAGGCGTGGCTCCTGATGCTGAGCACACAGGTACAGAATGAGGCACCTACTCTCACATGCGGCCGATATCTCAGCTTGTTTGGCTTAACTACATTTCTTTGTTACCAGGCAGTCTGGACTCTTTCCCAAAGAACCTCCCTCTTATCCCTTAGTATCAGTGTTCTGATACTGTATTTGATTTGTCCATTGAGACCATCACCCTCTCCCTGCTTCCCCATGACCCTGCTTCTACCCCCAAAATATTTGTTTGATTTAGAAAGACACAGGCTTTCAAAAAAAAAAGTATGTGCTAACATTAATTATTTTCTCCTCTAATTTTCAATGAATCCATGAGCTCATTCACATTTGCTCCCTCCATTGGAATATACCAGAAACCAGAGACAATATTTTCCAAGTGCTGGCTTTTGAGTCACAGAAACTGGGTTCAAATTCTGGCCCTGCCATTTCCACCTGTGTGGCCTTGGACAAATTACTTAAACTCCTGAGGCCTTAGGGCATATAAATAAATCGAGGAAGAACTTAACTGAAAAGAAATGCTAAGAAAACTGTAAAATCAATTTGGCAGAAACCACAATAATATCAAAATGGACATGTGACCTGGACATATATGCATATGTTTACATACATGTATAGATGTGAGTATGTGTGTCTGTATACATATATCTATATTTATATATCTATATCTATATCTATATCTATATCTATATCTATATCTATATCTATATCTATATCTATATCTATATCTATATCTATATCTATATCTATATCTATATCTATATCTATATCTATATCTATATCTATATCTATATCTATATCTATATCTATATCTATATCTATAGTGTACATATAAACATAAGTTAGTGAACTACAGGGAGATAAGGGAAACAATAAATAAAGGAACAAGATGATCACATAAGACAAAATAGACAACTGTGATTATGTAAAATTGATAAGCTTTCACACTAGATAGGCTAGAAAGAGAAACCATTGATTGAGAAAATTGTTTGCATCAAATATCCCTGATGAGGGAATCTTTCCTTAATGGATAAGTGGTTATAGGATAGGAACAGATAGTTTTCAAAAGAAGAACTGCAAACTATAAACAATCATATAAAAAACTATTTCAAATCAGAAATAATAATAAAAGAAAAATAAACCAAAACATTTCTGAGTTTTCACCTCCAACCCAGCAAATTGGCAAAAAAAATGATCTAGATTATGAATAGTCAGTGTCAAGAGACTGGAAAATAGAGGAACTTTGCTACACTGATGGTGGGGATGTGAATTGATCCAACCATTCCAGATAGAAATTTGTAATCATGTGAAGAAAGTGGCTAAAATGTCTACACACTTTTACTAGAAGCTCTAAAGGTGGTCAAATACATAAAGAAGTTCCCATCCAATTTTTTATGCAGGTAAAGAACTGAAAACAAGGAAGATCGTCAATGATTTAGGAATGTCTGAACAAGTTATGGTGCCTGAATGTAAGGGATAATTATTGTACTAGAAGATATGATACCTGAGGAATTCAGAGAAGCTCAAGAAGATACATGAACTGATGCGAAGCCATGAACACAACAATCACAAGATTTAATAACAAGTAAAAGAAACAATAACAAAGAAACAAAATGTGTAATTTTCACAATCGAGCTTGACCCAGTAGAAAAAAAATACACGTAGTGCACCTCTCTCTTTCCTATAAAGAAGTGGGAAATGGTGGACGTGGCACGTCGCCTCTACACACACCCTTGTTTGGTGTGTTGGTTAGTATCACTGATCTACTTCTCTCTCTCTCTCTCTCTCTCTCTCTCTCTCTCTCTCTCTCTCTCTCTCTCTCTCATTTTGGAGATAAGATGGTGAAAGAATGGATCTTTTAATGCTTTCCAAACTGTGTCACCTCTAGAACAGAATTTTCCATGTGAAAAGTTCTGGTCCATTCACTCTTTCCAGGTTGATTTGCATGTCATTTCTACTTCCTCACACAGCACATGTATTACCAAAGTGTTAAAATACAAATGCTGTTCAACTTTCAGGGACATTAACAATATGACATTATACAGCTCCCTGAAAATTTAATTTTTCTTTTGTCTGCTTCTTGTTCTCCTTCCAGTTTCATCTTTATATACTCTTGGGATAATCTGGCTTGGTTGAGTCTCATGCAAAACTTTATGCCCATCCATTTTTCCACCAATTTCTCTTCCTTACTGTGTTAAGCAATATTATTCATAATTTTTCACTTATTTTTATTTTTTTCAAATACTATTGCTCTTGGATACTATATGACTGCTTGGTTAGGAAATCGATTATTCACTGCCTCAGATAGTCTCAGAATTTCTTTGGCCTTTTTGTTGTGGCATTTTTTTTAATAATACTTAAAATTCAATAGAAAATGATTCATATCTATGGCTTCTCCTTTAATGTTGATTTTTGATGTCTTAGCATCAGTATCTTGTTTGAATAGCTCAGATTAGATATTTTATTACTAATCATAAGTTCATGTTCTCATCTTTCTTTCCTTCTAACTCTGCCCTGATCTTGACCGTTGCTCTAAAGGAAAGCTGATCTGACTCCATACAGACAGCTGATTCAGGAAAGGCTCCCTAAATAAGTACAGTCAGGTCATGTCTGGTAAAATACAATCAACTTCATTTAGTCCAAACACACATAAAGTGCTAGAGAAATATTAGCTCTTGTTATTTCTAGGGCAGGGAGGTGGTGCTGTGAAGAGGGAGCCCAGACCTCAGAGTCAGGAATACCTGTATTCAAATCTTGCCTCAAGCACTTGCTAGTCATATGTATTGGTCCAGTCATTAATTACTCTTAGCCTTACAGTTTCCTCATCTGTAAAATGGGAAATAATAATAGTACCTACCCTAAAGGGTTATTTTGAGGATCAGAAGAGATAACATACCAGAAGGCTTTGGAAGTCTTAAAACACCATGCACATGGTAGTTATTTATCAATTTTATGAAAATTATTTACTGACCTTAAAATCTTTTTAAACAGAAATAATCATCCATAACACTCCTAAGTAAATCCAGTCAGGTTAAAAGAAGAAAAAAAAATCCACAGGCAATCGAGAGCTTAGACCAACTGAAGAGCCTATAAAGTGTCCCTGGCAAAGACACAACACATCAATATAACTTTGCCTTGGAGAAAACAAAACAGTTTGCTTGCCTCCTGTGATTTTCCTATATGGAAACTGCTTCAAAAGCAGATCCAGTTGTCACAGTAGGATGTGACAAGGCAGAGCTTTGCCATATCTGTTGGGAGGGGGACAAGCAAGACAAAATTGCTGGGGAGAAGCTGATGAAGGCCCTGAAGTTTCATGAAGCCAGGGCCAAGTTTTGTTTTGCTTTCTGAAGCAGAGCTCTGGCTTTAACAGCCTTCTTGGGATGGGCCTCGTGTGAGGGAGCCTGGCTACCAGCACCTATGGGGGTGTGACTCATCTACAAAGAAGATAGGATTCCCTTTGCTCCAGACTTCTAAAGTATCAACCCTGCAGTCATAATGTATCTGGAAAAATTAAGTGGGTGGAAATGGACCTAGATAGGGTGTTTTAACCAATGAACTTTTCTACTAAGGGCTACAGTAAAGGGAGCTAATGGGTGGTAAAAAGGAAGAACTAAGGTGATTATGTGGGGTAAAAAATAATGAACCTGCTGTGGGCTGCAGGGTCCTAAATACTTCACTACTCCAGGGGCCATGTGAGCTCCTTGACATGGGGACTCAGTGCACCTGTGCAGAATTGGAGCCAGCCACTTCTCGTGTCCATAGGATATGAATGAGGACTAGACTTGTCAGTCACTCGACAAGAATTTATTCCGGGCTTCCTGTGTTCCAGGAGCTGTACTATGTACTGCTAATACAAAGAAAGTTATACGCTAGCCCCGACAACCAAGGAACTGTTAGTCTAATGATTTCATTGGTGATTGGTTTAGGGAGTGCCCAAAGAGCAACCTCATTTACTAATGAGCAGCTAGGTACAGTGGATAGAGTGGGGTCAGGAAGACCTGAGTTCAAATCTGGCTTCAGACATTTATGGCTGTGTGACTCTGGGCAAGTCACTTGACCTCTGTCTGCCCTAGTTTCCTCCTCTGTAAAATGCATTGAGCATTAAAAAGAATCTCTCCGGGGTTTTGTGAGAATAAAATAAGATAATATTTTTTAATGCTTACCACAGAATCTAGAACATAGTTGTCACTATATAAATGCTGATTCCCTTCCCTAATAATTAGCATGTACACAGTGCTTTAAGGTTTGCAACACATACGCATATATGTATACACACATATACATATATGTGTAATATGTATCAAATGATATATATATGTATATATACATATATATACATGTGTGTGTGCATGTGCGCAAGTATGTGTGTGTGTGTGGACACACACACATACATGCATGCACACAAAACCTCATTTGATCTCCACAATAACCCTGTGAGGTAAATGGTATTATTCTCCCCATTTTACAGTTAAGGAAACTGAGGCTGAGAGAGATGAAATGACCTGCCCATAGTCACATAGTGATAGTATGAGGTAGAATTTGAACTCAGATCTTCCTTGCTCCAGGACCAGTGTTCCATCCACTATTCTACCTACCTACCTATTACAGGTCAGTGCCTTCTCTACAACTTAGAATTTTAGAGAAATGGTTCAGAACCTTTACTGTATTATAAGGCATCTTTGGGTAGCCCATGAAGTCTATGGATTCTCAGAATACAGTCCTTAAATGGATAAAATAAAACTCAAAGGAAATGAGGTATATTGAAATATAGCAGGCCGGTTTTCTTATTTTAGAGCCCAGACAATGTATCCTTGTCTTACAGAGTTGCCTTAGAACTTCGAGAATTTACCAATCAGAGACAGTCTAGTTATTTTTCCACACTGAAGCCTTTGAAGTAATTCAAGATTGCTTCTATGTTCTGCTGCAGCCTTCTCTTCTCTAGAACACACATGCCCTGTTACTTCAACTGAAATGAATGTGCTGTAAACTCCAGACATTTCACCATTCTCATTGTTCTTCTCTGGACGCCCTGCAGGTGATCAATGCCCTTCTTAAAATGTGGTTCCCAAAGCAGAAAATAATATACAGGCTGTGCTAGGAACAGAATAAAGTTCTGGGGGACTCTCATCTCCCTAGCTCTGCATCCGATTCTTGATATGCCTCGAGGCGACATTGCCCTTCTTAGCTGCATTATCATAGTACTACAATGTGAAGCTGGCTGTGCGCTGCAACCCCAGATTCTGATCTGACAAATTTCTGTATATCCAAACTCTTCACATCTTCTACTTGTGAAATTGATTTTTTTTTAAATCTACATATATGACTTTACATTGATCCCTATTCATTTTTTCAGCGTATTTGATTCAGCCCAAGGTTTTAGTCAATCAAGAGGTGTTTTTGTTTGATTTGCTCTTCTTTCTTTTTTTATCTTACTCTGCCACTGGTGTTCTTTTTTTTTTTTTAAAGAATAATAACCGATTACATTTTATTTTATTTTTTTATTTTTAGGCAATTGGAGTTAAGTGACTTGCCTCGGGTCACACAGCTAATACGTGTCAAGTGTTTGGTCTGAGGCCAGATTTGAACTCAGGACCTTCTGATTTCAAGGCCAGTGCTCTATCCACTGTGCCACCTAGCTGCCCTGCACTCTGTTCTTTACTCTTCCATTTGGAGCTATTTTCTAATTGGATCATTGCTCCATTTGTGTCACTTATCTATAAAAGAACAACAGAATTATTTTTTCCACTGTTCTAAAGAGATTTGTTTATATCCCCCTCAACCCTATAGCCATTTATTTCTTAATGCATTTGCTAACATTACAATGATCAAAACATAATGCAAAGAAACAGGAGACATTATCTGCTTTCAAATAATTATATTGGGATAGTTCCAATAAGTCACACGTATGCGCACATTATATAAACCAGTGCAAATCTGTAAAAGCGCACCCCCCCATCATCCCATCACTTCAGTCCCTTCTGAGTTCCAGAGAATAGCTCCTTTCTTTCACATATATTTTGGACCGTTTTACCAAATATAGAAATTGTGGCTTTGATGGCTTATCTACCCACAGATGACAAATTACAGGAGGAAAGCATCTTTTCAAATAGTTGGAGAGAAAGATACGGTGATTCCTTGGATCTGCACAAATGGTTATTTAGTGGTATCCATAAACATCAGCATCTTTCAACACACATCTTTTTTTTTTAACAGTTACACAGGATGAGCCTGTTTTTTTTTTCTGACAACACTTGTGTCTCTACTTAGAATCATAAATTTAAAAGGATTTTAGAGGTTATTTATTCCAATTCCATTACCAAGGGCCACAAATGAAAGTTGACTTGCCCACATTCATACAGGTAGAAAATAGGAATTTGAACCCAGGTCTTCTGACTCCAAATCCCTTTTACTACATGCACCATACTGCACCCAAACGATTTGAATATTTTAAAACAGCTCCAAAGCTATTTAAGTAAACTTCAAGATGATAAGAACAACAACAACAACAAAAAGAACTTTGTTGTTCAAAACCTGCCTTCCATTGTTAAAAATGTTCTAGCTTTGGTGCTATTATCTCTATAAGTTGTTCTCATAAGGCACACTCCATCTACTGGACTGTGTGATCCCACCAATAGAGTCAAATAAGCACCTTACAACCACTGTCAAAACCAGGAGCCATTCTTGGAGGATGCATTTCAATAACAAGTAACAGTTGAGAAAATTGGGGTTGTTCTCACCGGGAAAGTCAATTTTGCCATGGTCTAATTGATGTTTCTTAGCACACAAGGAAGCCTGATCAAATTAAAATAGACAAACTTTTCCCATTGGCAAAGGAAAAAAATTCACCCTAAAGAGATGACCTAATTTATTGCATAGGAAATGAGGAGCAGGTAGGAAAGTGATGCAGAGAGAGGAGTGCTTTTCATCCCAAGACCAGAACACACACTGAAGCGATTACCAAGGAGGGCCCTTGAAGTTGGCAAAATCAATTTGTTCAAGAGATAGAGGAACTAGAGAGAGAGCTGATGATGAAGGGCTACAGGGAGAAAGCAGTAAATTAAAATCACAGAGTGGGTTGAGGGTTCATTTGGTCACCATGTTCCTCAAATTCCTTACGCTTCTATAAATCCAGAAATACGGCAGTAGGAAATTGAAATATAAGTGAATGGGGGTTGAATTCTGAAACACCAGTATGTGGGATTAAATTCATAATTATTTTCCATTGCCTAGGAGAGATCTTTTTCCCCATAAATTTGGAAGTAAGAAATTAAGTTGAAGCAAATTAGTCGTAACCACCCAGAAAGCTGGACTCATGGAAACACTTTGCAGGGAAACACCAAGAGTTCATTTCCGTTCTGTCTGTCAAGTCCAGCACATTGAGAGGACTGAAGAATGAATGGGTCTCCTCGCTCCCAAATCAGGAAAAAGCCTTTTTGTAGCCTCGTGACTATGCCAGATGAGCCAAAAGTTACTCAGCAGCATCCATAACCATCAGCATCTTTCAACAAGGGTTTTTGTTTTTGTTTTTTTAATTTTTCTCTTGTATTCCTTCTGGAAACACTACCATCTTCTCTATAGCCTTGTAGTAAAGACTTTTTTTTTCTTTAAAGCATGGGTGACAAGTGAAACATCCCCTTTGCTTCTTCCCAGCCAGGTGAAGACTGAAGTGAGACTGACGTGCATAGGACACACAGCAAGAATTGTTGGCGTTCAGATTTTCCACTAAGACCTAAACAATTATTATTGCAGAGAGACTTGCACCAACTGGGAACATTGGGAGAGCATGACAGAAAGTTTCCAATGTCCGCTTGGAGATTAGCTGAGCAGAGAGAGGATTCAGGCGAAACCTGCCTCACTGTGACTACGTGATGAACTACTGCCACAGGCTCTTTCTTCCTCATGGCTGGATGCCCAGTCTTTAGAAGAGATATATTGCCTCATCTTCCAGGCATTCTGATTAAATCTTTAATATCTATCAATCAATAAGTATTTCTTAAAGACTTGCTATGTTCCAGGCACTGTTCTAAGCACAGGGAACACAATGAAAGACATAAATACAGTCCCTGCCTTCAAGGAATTCATATTCTTTTGGGGAAATCAACATAAAAATAATTCTACACTTGTGAGATATAGAGAGAGTAGATGGAAGATAAATTGGGAGGGGAAGGCACTAGAAGCTGGAGGGATGGGGAGAAGCCTCTTCCGGATGTGAGGTTTAAAATGGAAAGGTGGGGAAAATAAACAACAAGGGTCTTGGGTTCTTCACCTGGCCTTTTATCAGGCATGTAAATAGGTAAGGGCCCCAAGGGATGCTTGCTCCCTCATCCCAAAGGACATACACTGGGCCCTTGGCCCCTACTTCCTAGCTCCAGCAGCACCCAGTCAAGCCTTCTCTTCTCTCTTCTTGGTCTTCCTTTCCTTCTTTTTTTCTTTCTCCTTTTGTCCCACTAAGGCAGAAATTGTCATTAAAAACCACTGGAATTTATTATCATAAATATATATTGTTAAAAAGAAACATCTAGAGAGAGTCTGGAGAGGTAAAGGGGAGATCTTACTCTCTGTTTACATTTGGGCAAGCCAGATAACTTCTCTGGCATCTGTCCATCTGAAGACAAGTCCCAGAAAAGCCCATCGCCAGATGTCTGGACACTAGACAATGAGTTCTTTTCACCATGAAGCCTCAGAAGAATGGCAAAAAATGCAAATTGGCACCCATTCCTATGAAGTTCCGTACTCTTCTGCAGTGATAGTGACTGAAAGGTGGAGGGAGGTGCGAAGGGGGATCAAATCTGCCCAATGATGAGACCCTCTGTAAAAATGACCTTATTGAGACTCCGTATGCTCAGTCTTTATCAATAACCAAAAAGTGGACACACCATTGAAGGGACTCAAATATAGCAATAAAAACTGCTCCTATTTACATGGTGCTTTAAAATTGTTAAAGCTCTTCACATACATTATGCCATTTGAACATTATAATGCACAATGAGGTAGAAATTGCATTTTTTTATTATCCATATTTTATAAACGAGGAAGTAAGCTCCAAGTAGTTGTGACACAACCATGATCACCGAAATAAGAAGTCTATAAAACTACAACGCAAGCTAGGTCTTCCTCAGTCTAAGTCAAGTATTCCGTTCATGACAAGATGTTGACATCCACATTAAGAAGGAAAGATGGTGCAGGGGAAAGAGCTTCGGACATAGATTCAGGGGACATGTATTCAAATCCCATCTATACACTCTGGGCAACTTTGGACAAGTCATTTAACTTCTAAAACTATTTCATCCTTTTTTAAAACAAGGAGGTTGAACTATATGACTTCTAAGGCACCTTACAGCTCTAAAGTTATGATCCTATGAGGTTTTTTTGTTTGTTTTGTTTTTTTGGTGAGGCAATTGGTGTTAAGTGACTTGCCCAGAGTCACACAAGCTCTAGTGAGTATTATATGTCTGAGGCCAGATTTGAACTCAGGTCCTCCTGACTCCAGGTCCTGTCCTCTATCCACTGTGCCACCTAGCTGCCACATTTTTTTTTTGATCCTATGATATTCTTGCTACAAATAAAGTCAGATTATACAAGCAACAAATGAAGGAATGGCTCACAGATTCTCCTCAGAGAGATGAGGAAAACAAGTGGTGGAGATATTATCGTCTTCCTAGCAAAGGCAGCAACAAACGGCATTTCAGGCACCTCTTTGCCATCTCACCATGGATCACACCCATCACGTATAAACAAACAGATCACCATGAAGTTCACTGTGGCGAACGTCCCAACGTCTATTCATGAGGATGAAGATCAGTGAAGACACTGACAAAATGCTCTAATGGAAATCAACATATAACAAGATAGAAAAGGAATTCTATGTGGAAGTGGCCTCAGGGAATATGGCAAAAAATCTTGGAAATAAGTGTGAGATCCAGAACTTACCAAAAAGCATAGCTGAACACTGTTGGATCATTGATATTTTCTTCAAGTGGTTCTAGCTTCTACATTGCCTTCTACTCAGGTATTCCTTGCCACCTTGTCCTATTAGAGCTCATGGTACGCCTAACCTCTAAATGCCATTCACTTTTTACCCATTTGTTGCTGAATAGATCGAGAGAAAGTCACTTAATTGTGCTGACTAGGTCTTCTGTAAGTCATATGTATAATCTATATTTGATTTGATGACCTTTCCTCAGTCCTCATTCTTCTTGACTGCTCTGAAGCATTGGAGCCTGTTGACCATCTCCTACTGAATATTCCTGTTCTGTGGCTTCCCATGACACTGGATTCTCTTTGTTCTCCTGTTTGTCTTCTCATAATCTCAGTTGGATCATCATCCATACTTGACCACCAACTTCTGAATTGAGTCCTCATGTTCATCTATTGTCTTTTAAAAATAATTTTATATCTTTAGCTTCCTTACATTTTCCCCTGCGTCCCTCTCTCTACCCACTCTACTTTCTCTCTCAATGACCATCACCTAATGATTATGACTCTCAGGTCTATTTATATAGAGCTTGTCTCCTCCTACTTTTCTTTCTCCTCCTTTTCCTCTTCTTTCTCCTTCTCCTCTTCCTCCCTCCTCTTCCTTTACCTCCTCCTCCTCCTCATGATCTTTTCAGTCTGGCATCATGAACTGACTGTAAACACCTTGTAAAATTGCTGTCCCATAGACATCTCAAACTCAATATTTTCAAAACTGAATTCAATATCTTTCTCCTCAAACCTTCCCATTCTACAAAACCTCACTGCTACTATCAAAGGCAATGCCATCCATGTATTATTTCAAGTCTATAACCTTAGGATAAAACCAGGAGCCTACTTCATACAGTCATCATCCTTGACTGACCTAATGCAATGGTCTCCTACTGGCTCTCCCTGCCCCATTCAGTTCACATCCATCCTTCACTCAGCTGCCAAAGTGACTTTCCTAAAACACAAATTTGATGACATCACAATTTTAATCAATAAAATCCAATTCTCCTATTGGGATAAATTTAAAACAAAATTTAAGGCTTTTTAAAACCAGACCCCTACTTACCTTTCCAGCCTTATCACATGTTCCCCTTCTGACATTCTGCAGCCCAATGAACCCTGTGCATGATAGTTCCTCCTCGCTTCTATCTTCTGGCTTCCTTCAAGATTTAAATCTTATTTTCCTGAAGATAGTTTTCCTGGTCTCACGTGATGATACTGTCTCTCTATGAGATTATCTATCATTTATCTTAGAAAACAGATAAATATATAGATAGGTATGTGATAATATATAGTTATCTATATATCTATAGATAAATATCCGTATCATCTATGCATGTCTCTATGTATTTAGATATATCTATATCTATCTCTCCGAATATAAATATCTAGATACCTAGATCTTGTTTTTACATAATGTTTTCACATTGTCTCTCCAATTTAAATGCAAGCTACCTTAGGGTAGGAAAGGTTTTGCTCTTCTTTTTATCACCAATGCTTAGCATAGTGACTGACACCTAAGAAATTAGTATATGCTGATTGAGTTGTAAATGACTCAAAATTTCTCTCTAACACTATAAGATATAAGAGTTCCCTAGACCGATGAATTGATACGTCCAGGACCTATTAACATCATTTAGGTTGGTGTAAAAACAGGCTAGCCAAAAAATAAGCATCACATATCCATGAAGAAAATAGAGGAGTTTTCATATCATCAGAGAAAGCAAGGGAAGAAGGAAGGAAGTAGGGAACAAAGAAAGGAAGGAAAGGAGGGAAGGAGGGAGAGAGGAAGAGAAGGGTAGAGGAAGGAAGGAGGGAGAGAGGAAAGGAAGTAGGAAGGTAGGAAAGAAAGAAGGGAGGAAGGGAAGGGTAGAGGAAGGAAGGAGGCATGAAAAGGGAAAGCAAAGAGGGAGGAAGGAAGAAAACAAGTATTCATTAAATACCTATTAGGTGTGAAGCACAGGTTTAATTGCCTTACAAATATCTCATTTGATATGGTGATAGCCAAGTTATGATTTTAGATTGACTGCAGTTAAATGTAGTTAAAGAGAGTCATCATCAGTCTTCAAAGTCTATTAAGTTATGGGACAATCCTGATTTCACCACTAGAGACACTGAGGCAGAAAGACTGCAGAGTTTGGCAAGGTTGCATACTCACCAGCAGGAGTTCTGGAACTAGAGCTCAGATTTCTGAATTCTCAACCCTGAACATGTTCTAGCATGAATTGATGTAGAACTCTGTCATCTTATTAAAGATACACATCATAGGATATAAGCTGCTTGAGGGCAGGGACTATTTCATTTTATCTTTTTAATCTCAAATACTCAGTAAAGTATCAGGCATATAGAAGACACCGATTTATTCCCTCTCCTTCTCAGTGTTCTCTCCTCCATACTCCAGTACTTTGCATTGACTTTGTATATAATTCATATCTACTCATATGGGCACATGTTCTTAAGCTCCTTGAGGAAACAGACTATTTTTGTCTTTGCCTTTCGCTCCTCAATAACTAACATAATGCTGACACACAGTAGGTACTTCATAAATGCCTGAATTGAATTGAGTTATATCATCTGGTTCCCTCCCATTCAGAACCTTCCTCACTCTTTAACCCAATCTTATTTTACTTTCTGTGAAGAATATAGCCTGCTCTGGCATTTCCCTATTTTGCTGCAGATGTAAGGTAATCTGGATGCTTCATGAATTCCTCTTTGCTGGCAATTAGGTTTGCCATCCTGATTTTAAGCAACATTTCCTTTATTGGTTTTTATCTAATATGAGATGCATTTCCTATCAATTGGATAGGGTATTTAACAGATCAGAGGTGTTTTTTTTTAATTTTTAAAGCCAGTCACATTGTTTTTTTCCCCATTATTTACTATTCTTTGTGATGTTGTTTATTTGAAAAGCTAGATGTCTCACTCCTCAGTCATCCAAGTCATTCTTCTAAATAATAAAAAAAAAATCTGGACTCACTTAACTTCATTTCAAAGACTTTCCTACATGAAACTAAATGGTATGTTCTGTATTTTTCTGTATTAATCCATGATTTAACTTTAAATAGTAGTGTTATGTTGCCTTTCTAAAGTCTGTGGGACCTCTCCTGAAGTGAACAAGGTTATAAAAATAAATGTTAAATTACACGAATGCTAAAGTTCCTCTCATTTCCTTATTATAAGCACTCTGGACTCAATTGTTTGGCTTTTGATCCTTATCATTTTAGACTCATCAGTGCTGCAGTCTCTGTGATTCCAAAAGGAAGGCTATCATAGATTTCAGCATGCCTACATTGGTCCAAGAACTGGCTTAGAACTTACTGATCTCTTCTTTGATGTAGGATATCTCCATAAATATGTTGGTAGTCTAGACTTTTCTTCATGAAAGCAGTGACATAATTTTCTGGTCATTTATTCATTCTATAAGCCTTAATCAAGGGTCATTTTGTACCAGACCCTCTGTTTTGTGTAGAGGTATATATCCAAAACACTACCACGCAGCTGTGAACCATCAGTTCTGGGTTGTTCTTCATCTATTTTCAAAGAGGAACAGTGACATCATGGTTTATGTCTTCACTTGTCCCTGGGTTGAATTTTAGTGAAGCAAAGTTGTGCAAAGTCATCTGCCTCACTCTCCCTTCCTGAGTCATTGAAGTCCACTGGCAGGACAAAAGTCAAGGTGTCTGGCAATGGCCCAGGATTTGGTGAATGACTGGCATATTCAATGCCTCTAACTGTCTATTCCAGCCACTTTCATGGCCTTTGGAATACATTGTTCTCATCCACCCATCCACCCGAGGAAGTCTTCACATGCTTGAGGTAGACATCCCCCTAACTCACCAATGGTCTGAGGCCTGTCAATTACACTCAACCTGGTTTAGCCCATCTGTCAAAATGGTTTAATGAGGTGTGGCTGCTGTGCATGCTACAGCTTCTTAGAGCCACAGCTGGCCTCTGAGATCAGATCATAATACACTAGACTTAGAGCTGTAAATGACCTCAGGGTTCATCAAGTCCTATCTCACTTTAGAGAGGAAAATAATGGAGGTGCAGAGAAGTTAAATTACTTACCCAAAGGCTTGAAGTTAGGGAAAAGCAGAGTCAGGATTTGAATTCAGGTCCATCATCTCCCTCATTCTTTCAATAGTACCATAGTGCCTCTTCAAGATAAAGGCAGTCAATTCAACTTAACAAGGCTTCATGAAGAGCCTTCTCCATGCCAGGATAAGTGCTTAGGGTGAAGGCTTCCAAAGAAAAGATGAAAAAAAGTCTCTACCCTCAAGGAGTTTATATTCTCTTGGATTTATAAACATAAATATAAGGCAAACTAGAGTGTGAAACTTGCTGAGAAGTACAAAAAGGCCATATAAATAAAGGGCTGCTAGATTCACCAGAGTCTGGGAAATCTGGGAAGTCTTCATGAAGGAGGTGCCCTTTTATCCAGAACTGAAAATATATTCCCCAGTAGTGACCCAACTTGATTTCCTCTTGTTGCTGATGCATTTCAAAAAGGAAATACTTAAATTTAAGGCTACAATGAGCTATTCTGTGATTTAAACCTAAAGAGGTAAATATCAGATAATTTTCCAAGACAAAAATGGTCAAGTGATAGGATAAAAAAGTTCAAAATCAGAAATGTAAACTGTAAGCAACCCAATAAAATATTAGTCCAAACAGCTAACAAAAGGAAAAATGCAAATAAAATCATATTGTAGCATGAGGGAGCAGAAAGAATGGATCATCACCCCCAGACAAGTTTTCATTGTAAGGTGAGGGTTAGGCTTTATGAAATTAGACTCTTAGTCATTGGCTAGCAAAGAATCATGTTCCTGGTGAGCTTTTAAAAAGAGAGACGCAATCTCTATGGGGCAAAAAGCTAATAGTTTGAGGTAAGAAATGACTGAATGTGATCCTTTGAAACTGAGGTAGTCAACTATGAAAGAACCCATTCCTTGAAAAGGAATTAATCCTTCACTCTTATGAGGGATGATGGAGAGGAGATTTCTCTATCCTCTCCCCTATTGGTCATGTTGTCTTATAGTACAGCTACTCTCCCAGTATTGTTCACTGTACTCAAAAGAGAGTTGAACCAATCAGAATAACAACAAGAAACAGCCATGTTATAGATGACCTCTGGCAGTAGAGAAGAGAGCCAACCTAAGTTGGTGAAATTGAGCTGAAGAGAAAAATGGACCCTTAGAGTCTAGATGAGATCCCAGCATTCTACAAAGACTCAATAAGAAGAGGAAAAAAATACTTTGGGCCCTAAAGCACTAGAGTTATGAATGTTGGCCACATACATGCTGCTGTGTATACTTATCTGCAGAATACTCCATCTATGGGCCCACTCTTCACACTGATTGTCTGCCTATTTATGGCAGCATGTGCCTTTAGTTTACAGAGGGAATGTTTGGCAGCTAGTGTACTTACTATTCCATGTTAGAAAATGCCTTTGTTTTGAGCTAATTTTCCCCACTGGCTGACTATTAAAGCAAGATGAACTGAGAGTATCATAAGCCCAGGGAAACTCCCCTCCACACTGGGCAACTTTAACAATGAGTCTGAATTGACTGGAGACTGAAGGGGCTGATACACAGATAAAAGAGGGAAACAGTCAAGGTTAGAGAGGCTAAGCTCATTAATCTACTGTTGGTGGACCTGGGAATTAGGACAATAATTCTGGAAAACCAAATTATGCCTTAAAAGGGACAAAATTGTTTATGTCCTTTGACCCAAGGGCAACATTACTGTACATATACATTAAATGGAGACCTGAAAGAGGGGAAAAAGCCCCATACATAACAACATACTTACAGCAACACTTTTTTGGGCCATCCAAAAATTTGAAAACAAAATGTGTACCCCCAGATTGGGGAATGGTTGTAATCGTAATGGGGAGATCATTGTACCACAAGAAATGACAAATATGAAACACTTCTGGAAACCTGAAGAGACTTGAGTGAAGTAAGGCAGCAAAATTAGCAGAATGATGAAAATTATATTCACCATGACCATAGTAATATTAAATAAAGTATCACTAAAAGAAATTCATCAAAACTGAGATCAATGCAGTTATCAACTTAAGGTCTGACTGGCAAACATACCTATAGCTCCTTGGCAGTGAGGTGGCAGACTGCTAGTTTCGGATGAAGTAACCACTACCAAATGTGGAGCACCAGTAGAGTTTGCTTAATTTCACTTATTGATTGAAAGGGAGCACCTTATGTGGGAGAAGAAGAGCATATTTCAAGTTGAGAGATTTCTTTAAAAATTAAAGCAGCAATAAAATATTGTTCCAAATAGCTAAATTCTGTAAAGCAACTCCAAATGGAATTCTTTGATAGAAAATATAACTGAATTCATGATTCATGGTAGTTAAGCTGCAAATGGAAACATTCTGTCTGAGAAAAATCACAGAATGTAGAGTTGGAAGGGGTTTCAGATGTCATCTTGTCCAACCAATAACTGAATAATAATCACCCTTAAAGCATACTCAACAAATCTCTTTACTTGAAGACCTCCATTGATGGAGAGCCAACTACCAAGGCAGCCCATTCTATTTTAGGACAAATCAAAATTTTAGAATGTTTTTTTTTTCCTGACCTCAAGGGATGGAGGCAAGCTATGTGGCAGTGTGGATAGGGCAGTAGATCTATAGCCAGGAAGACTTGAGTTCAAATCCTGTTTCAGACCTTTTTAAGTGTGTGTCTCTGGGAAAATCACTTAACCTTAATGTGTATGTTTTCTTATCTGAAAAATGGGGATAATGATAGCATCATAGCAATAATTATAGCAACAATTGCAACAATAATGATGATGATAATAACCTTTCCTCCTAGGGTCATTGTGAGGATCAAATAAGTTAACAAATGGAAAAGTTCTTTGCAAACTTTAAAGGGCTATCTATAAAATGATAGCTGTCATGATCACCAACATTATCATAATCAAGTCTTTACCTGCTTCTAACTTCCACTCATGTCTGCTGTTCCTGCCCCTTTGGGCAGGCAGAACACATAGAATTCTCTTTCATATGACAAGCCTACAGATACTTTACAGATACATATGCCATCCTCCCACCCCACCCCAATAAAAGGTATCTTCTTCTCTGGACAAAACATCATTAGTTCCTCCAACTGATCATGCCATTGCCTGGTCAGTAGTCCTGTCATCATATTGGTTGTCTTCTCTTGGACAGTTGTGGATTATCAATGCCCTTCTTTTCCATGTCCATATGTCCTACATTCTTAAAAACCTTCCTTAACCCTACTGTCTTCCTGTTATCATACTATATCTGTCCTCCCTCTTATAATCAAACTTATAGAAATTTGTTTTTTTTTACTATCACTTACTTCACAACCTATTGCAATGTGTCTTTTGATCTCCATATCTAAACAAAAGTGCTGTCTCTAAGGAAGCATTTCCTGCCCCATTCCCTCCTTAGAAACCATCAGGAGTGGTCTCACTCCTAAACTACCTTATATTTAGCAACTTTCTTTGCATATGCATTTCTTAACTTCATATTTATTAATTTATGTATTTTACATGTACTTGTTTTTCCTCATTAGAATACAAGCTCGTTGCAAATAGGGATTGTTTGAAACCTGGTAAATGTATCCTTAGTTCCTAATGAAGTATCTGCTTTCTTTATCACTAAATCCAAAAGGCTTTTCTAAGTCCTAATCTCTCTGACCTCTCTTAAGTATTAGACACTGTTGACCATCTATATTTCCCCTTAGGCTTTTTTCTATCATCATTCTCTTCCTATTGATCTGTCAATTTCTCTGGCCCATCCTTCTTAGTTTCCCTGGCCAAGTAATTGTTCATGTCCCATCTTCTCCCGATGTGTAGATACATAACAGGACACTCCATTCTCATCAGGATGATCAAACACCTAATTAAATTTGTCAAGCGCTCTCTTATATGTAGTCACAGCCGGTCACCAGAAAAATACAAATAAATCCTTATTCAAAGGCAGCGTGATTTAATGGGAAAAGCAATGGACTTGGAATCAATGGATCTGGGCTGTGACTATGCTATTTGCTACCTGTGTGACCTTTAAGAAGTCACTTAGCTTTTCTGGGCCTTAATTCACTCAGTTGTAAAATTCAGGTAGTAGACTGCATATTTCCCAAGGCCCTTTTGAGCTACATATCCTATAAACTTAGCATCCTTTTTTTTTTCTTCTTAAGGGGGCATGGACAAACACATTTTAGAAAGAATTTCATTAAAATTAATTTTCAGGTCAACCTTCAATGCACAGCAGAACTCAGTCAACCAGAAAATGCTATTTCTACAGAATTCTGATTAACTGATGCCTGATATTGGACAATTCACTTTCCCATTCTGTGAATGTTCTATCACCTCACTGCTATTTCACCAATACCTCCTCCAATTCTTGGAATTTTACCTTTTTCACTCACATAGAGTCAACATTTTCCTTTTTCCTTCAAGCCAACCTAACTTCAGGACAGGCCTCAGATTTTATGCATAGCTGAGCTGCATTTAAATTAGCTGCTTATACCTTCAGAACAATAAAAAAAAAAAAGATCAAGAGCAAAGGGTAATCTGTTACAATTTCCAGTGAAGTGGTTTTCCACATGCAACTGTAATTTAGAGGGAAGTTTAAAGGAAGGGTGACTTTTTCAAATAGGTGCATTATAATTTTTTGGGGGAAAATAATTATGAAAGATATCATGATGAAATGGATAGAAGACTGCCTTGGAGCAGGGGATTCTAGGTTCAAGTCTTACTTTTTTTATAAATATTAGTAGTTTGAGCATTGGCTGGTTGTTTCAGCAATCTGTGCTCCCAGCCAGTTCACTGAGACCTTGCATTACAAAGTTAGCAATCTGTACCAGCAGACAAAGTTTCCATGCTATGAGTTCTTGATATTGTGATGAAGTCACAGATCTGGAAAGAATTTATTTTTTCTCATCATACATTTGGGAGTATTCTCAGTTATTTTTGTGATAAGATTATGTTTAATATTTTTAAAATTACTTCAATGGGACAAAGTGAACTGTGTAATCATGTTCTCAGTATTGTCAAGTGGAATATGTCCAAAACGCAAACCTGTTCACCAGAAGTCTCAAGGAGAATCAATTAAGAGTATTGGCTCTGCAATTAAGCACAAGAAACCATTTATATTTAGTTATATAACAATAAGCCAACTTCCAAAACTTCTTGGTAATAACAATCCTAGCAACTGATACTTTCATAGTCTTCTAAGTTTTGCAAGTCACTTCACATACATTACCTTCATAATTAATATATTTGGGAATGAGATGCCTCTTTTAGATTTTGATATGAATAGATGAATGGATGAATGGATGGATGGATGGATAGATGGATGGATGATAAAGCATCTATTAGTGTTCTTAATATCAGACACTTTGCTAAATATTGAGAATATAAGAATAAATAAGAAAGATATTCTCACTAAAGATATGAGAAAAAAAGCATGAAAAATAATCCTACCCACAAGGAGTTTACATTCCAATGAAGGAGGGTGAAGGCAGATGAAGAGGAAAAAGAGTTAGAAGACAGAGGGGACAGGCATGGTCATATGGCTTGGAAATAGCTATGAAGTAAGTGGTGGCTTGGTTCCAGGAAAGATAAGGTGAGCATTCACCTATCATATTACCTATCAGAAATGATACAGGATAGCTAAGTAATATTTACTTCTCATCCCAGCCTTACCCCCAAGGAAACAGCTGGGTGCATGTTGGACATCTCCAGGGATTTGGGAATTATGGAACTAGTTCTCAAATTCCAGTTCTACTACTGTAATGTTGTAAGGTTGAAGAAGTCACTGAACCTCTCAAGGCCTCAGTTTCCCCATCCATTAAAGGAAGAGATTGAGCTTAAATGGCCTGTGAAGGCCCTTCTAGCTTTGAATCCAAGTTTCCATTATTCTAGTCATTCTGATCCCACTTTGTAATGGCAAAAAAAAAAAACAGTTTAGTGAAGTTACACTGTGTTGCATTATTTGTCCCAAAATATGTATAACTGATTAAAAAAATAGATTATAAAGGATAGAGTATGACATAGCATGAAGAACTAGACAAAAATTTATATCCCAAAGGGTATATAATATTTAATATCCCCAAAGGGAATGTGTGTGGAGAGAGACAGAGATGTAGAAACAAAAAAAAAAAAAAAGAAAATGGACAGATGGACAGAGATAGATAGAAAGAAAGAGGCAAAAATAGAGACAGACATAGAAAGAGAGATTTAATTGGTGCAGAGAAACAGTTCCACAAAATTTAGTCTCCCAAAAAATCATATGGATGTCAGCCCCATTGGAGGACACGTGGTGAACCCTCAACGTGATACGCAGGAGGTGAATTTAAGTAACACAACTCTTCTAAAACCATGGTTTCCATATGCTGCATAGTAGCCATACTGGATAAATCTACCATATGGTAAAAATCCCATATGATTCTATAGACAGGTTACCCTTCCCCTCTAGAAATGAAGTCTGCATAAAAAAATAATGATGTATAATAGGAGTCACTTTTCTAAGTAAAGCTGAATATTTTTGAGTAAACTTGTTACTGGACTGGGCATCACCTGGCAGCCAAAATAGTCATAAAATTGTTGGATGGTGTGGGTGGCGGTTCCCGGGATGGTCCAAATGTGCATGTAATTATACTAAAACAAGGGACCTCCCATCACCATTCTTGGCAAAGACAGGGATTGAGAGGCAAAGGCAGGCTTCTGAAGAGGGCTGTCAGGCTGATATTACTCTGCTTGAGGAGTTAGGGCTGAGTGAAGGAGAGGGGGTGGTGATGTATAGCAGGCCAGCCAAGAGTCATGTGGTACCAGGCATGAGGATGAGAGTATTTTCAGTACTAAAAGGAAGTATATCCCCTGGATATTGGTGTCTGGTGGCAAAGTTTCAGTCCTTCTCCACTAGGTTTGACTGTTTGGGGAGTGTTTTCTCAGTGTTTTAAGTGGGATATATAAGGAAACTTCATTTCCAGGATGTGGCTTTTATGCAGATCAATTTGGATACACAAAATAACAGGAAAAGAAAGATAAGGGGAGAGGGACAGAGTTTGGGAGTAAGAAACTGGTGTTTCTTCCAGAGTTTAGCAGTAGAGCCAAACCATCAGAGATCTACATCGGGCCAAGGGCTCACTACTTGTTATCAGTGCTAGAAACATCAAAGACACATTCTGTATTTCTTGACTTCATGGAAACTTCCATTCAGTAAATCTTCCTATCCCTTATTCCTTTTCAACAAACAAAGGAAAATTTCTGGTAGAGGTAAGTTTCTTGAGGGCAGTGAGCGTTTCATTTTCAGCTTTGTGCACCTAATGTCCACACAGTGACTGGCACATAATGGACCCCGCAAAAATTCCTGCTGAATTGACCAGAATTTCATTTCCATTTCTCAGAACTGTGCATTGATAATACAAAAATACACTGGGAGACTCAGGTTCTTTTAAAATTATTCATTGATGTCAGTCAGGTATGCCCTGGACCCACATCATATAGGAGTCAGGAAAGGGGAATGGCTCTTTGGGGATCAAGAAAGCCTCTCTCCAGGAGATTTTCCTGTTCTTTGGCTGAGATATCATTTACTACAATGACATGACCCTGCCCATACCTGGTACACACACTTCATTCTCATCAATTGCATCCAGCTCTGTGCAAAGAGCTAGTCGTAACACATGTAAATAGAAGAAAATTCCTTGTATTTACCTCCAAACTCTTTCTCTCTGTGTCTCTCTCTCTGTCTCTCTCTCTCTGTCTCCCTCTTGCCTCATTCCTTCCACTCACATGGACCTTCTGCTTTCCAAGCTACCTAGGAGAATGTGCCCTGCACTAAAAGCTCTCATCAAATAACTTGTATTGTGACCGATGTCCATGTTTGGGATGAGGGGCGCATAATTGGCTTTTACCTACTGTGGAGTCTGGTTTGCAAAAAAAAAAAAATTCTCCTCAAATCTCCAATAAGATAATATTTGTATTTCGCAGGTAGTAAGTATTTAATAAATGATTGTTGCCTTTCCTACCTTCCCTTCTCCCAGTTCATAGATTTGGAGTTGGAAAGATCTCCAGATGCCATTCAGCCCAACTCTCTCCTTTGATAAATGAGAAATCTGAACCCTAGAAAGTTTATGTGACTTGTCTAAGGTCACACAAGTAACAATAAGAGGAGGAGCAACAACAGCAAACAGAATAATAATGATGATGCTAGTTAATTACATAGGACTAATTTGAGTCTCACAACAACCTTGCTGCTATAGCCATTTTACAGATTATAAAACTGAGACTGAAAAGTGGAACTTGCTAGAGTCACACAGCTAGTGAGTGGCTGAGCTGGGAGCTGTATCCAAGTCATCTCCATATCCAGAGTATTTTCCACTGCACCAGTATCCCCTGGTATTTCTGGGAGTCATCAATAATGAAATGCCATTTCTCCCATCTCCAATATGTTGCCATAGTCTGAGGTTTGGAGAGCAGACAGTTTGAGAACATATTTGAAATGACGAAATGATGGAGTTGAGACTTTGGAAGAGAGTGAGGCTGGGACTTCAAAGCTTTTGTCTAGGACAGTTTTTTAACTTGGAATCCATAGACAGTCAAAGGTCTATGGATAGATTTCAAGAAATCTCTGAAGAAAAGTCTTTCTTTTCACCATTATTTCACCTTAGCATTTACTTCAAGTATAGCTTCAGACAAGAAAGCATTATTGTAAGAAAGGTCTACAGGATTCTGCAAACTGTTAGTGGGGCCATCACATACACACACACACACACACACACACACACACACACACACACACAGAGAAACAGAGACAGAGAGAGAGACAGAAACACAGAGAGAGACAGAGACAGAGAGAGACAGAGAGACAGAAATACAGAGACAGAGAGACACAGAGAGAGAGAGACATGCAGAGAGAGAGAGAGAGAGAGAGAGAGAGAGAGAGAGAGAGAGAGAGAGAGAGAGATTAAAGAGTCCTGGTTTAGAGCAATGATTTTCAAAGGCATCAGCCCCACTCTTCATTCTTCTTTAAATGACCCTGGGCCATACAGCATTTTTATCAGTAACTTGGACGAAGGTAGAAATGGCATACTCAGCCAATGTCATGATGACACAAACCTGGAAGGGATAGTTAACACATTAGAAGACAGAAACAGGATCCAAAAATATCTCAACCACCTAGAATGATAAGCTACATCTAATAAATTGAAAATTGATGGTGATTAAAGTCATGTTCAAGTGGAAAGAATCAACTGCATGTGTAGAGGAAGGGTTTAGACTAGCTGTGTCTAGATGAAAGTTCACAGGGAAAGTCTGGGTGTTGCAATGGATGCAAAAGCAAAAGGAGTTAATGGCGTTCTTTGGTGACAAACAATATTGAGATGACGATGATTGCATTAAAAAGAAGGTCAATGTTCAAAATGCTGGAAGGGAAGGGGACAGTCTCACTGTCCTGTACCTCAGCAAAGACACAGCTGGAGCATCACGAATAGTTCTAAGAACAAGATTTTAGGAAAGACATTGATGTGCCTGAGAGAAGCTTGAAGACCCCTCATGTGAGAAAGGAATTGGGCTTGGCCTGTCTGGCCTCAGACAGAAGAACCAAGAGTAGCAAGGAAGAAAGGAATTAAAGAGAGGAAGGCTTCATGTCACAGAGTGAACAGAACCTTCCTAACAGTAAAGCTGCCTCAAGACCAAACGAGTTGCTTTACAATGTGACATTTGCCCATCAATGGCAGTCTCTAATTAAAGAAGAGATGAGCGACTAGCCCTCCTTGATTTTACAGAGAGGATTTTGTTCAGGAAGGGCTTGGGTGAGGTAACCATCAGAGGCTTTGATTAAGTCAGTGATGTCAATTTTGAATCAATCAATCAACAAGCATTTCATGAGTGCTGATTGTGAATCAAACACCGTGATAAGGCACTGGGGACATAAACAACAAGAAAACCATGTGCACCCTCAAGACCTCATATTCTCCAAAGAGTGACACTCTGCACTCATCTAAGCATATTCTGAATATTTAAACAATAAATGCAAGGTAGTTTTGGAGAAAGGACACTAAGTGTTGAGGCAATCAAGAAAGGCTTCATGCAGGAAGTCGTATTAACTGAGTTTTGAAGAAAACTAGGCACTAGAATAGAATGACTCAAAGTGCTATTGGATGGACACTCAAGAGTTCTGCAAATCATTATCAGACATGGACAGGTGAACAATTCATGAATAAGCAAGAGGAGGAAATAAAAAAGAGAAAAAATTACATGATAACTTTATTATATATTTTAAAGGAATAGTAAGTTGTACAAAACAGATTTGCAGTTTCTTGTGCAGCCTTATTATTATATTATGTCATGGAAATGCTTGTTTTATTCTATAAATTAAAAAGAAAATAAATTTTAAAGGGGAAAAAAAGAAAAACACCAGGAAGGTTTATAGGCTCATATTGGATGTTAGAGGAATGAATGTTAAAGGAAATTTGACAGATGAAGAAAAGGAGGCCCAGAGAGTTTACAAGACCTGCCAAGGTGTAGGTAAAAGATAATAGGCCTTGAATTTCAAGGAGAGGAGTTGAAAGAGACCATGAAGGTCATCATGTCCAATCCTTGTTTTACAGATAAAGAAAATGAGGTTCAGGAAAATTGGGAGATTTGCCCGCTTTGACACAGGTAATAAGCCTCTGAAATACCATTTCAGCCAAGAGCCTGTGATTGGAGCCAACCGCCTATGTCATTCCACTTGGACTGGGTGGGACAATGATAACAGACAATTGAGAGAAAGGAGTAAGTGGAAACTCATTTTGCTTCTCTTTCTTCTGTCAAGGACAGTGATCTTTGGACTACAAAGGCAAAGGAAAAATTGCTCTCAGTCGATACTCAGGATAAGGAGAGTGATAGTAAAAGGATATCCATCTTTTCTTCATGAAGTCAAGCCACAAGGCCCAAGGGAACTGCTTCCTAGCATATTAAAATAATGGACAGGTGCTATTGCTGAACCACTCTGTGATCTTTATAAGATTGGGAAACTTGGAGAGGCACCAAAGGATTATAGATGAAGATCATATAACCACATCCACACCTTCCCTCTGACACACACACACGAAGTCTAGGGAAGAAAACAGAGGCTACAAAGCATCAAGCTTGACTTGAATTCTTGGCAAAATTGTATGATGTCCTAATAAAAGAATGGTTTGGGGACATACAGAAAAGGGAATTGGGAGAAAAGATCATTTCAAACTAGTCATCCCTCAACATTCCTGGGTTTTACATTTGCCATTTTGGTTATTCACAGGTCTGCCATTTATAAACAAATGGGAATTTTTGGAGATTTACACATAGCGTGGAAAATCATAGTTAATACATGTAGGTAAAGAAAATTTAAAAATAGTAAGCCAGAAATGCATAAATACTATATATTATTCATCTATTTTATATTTTTTTTTAGCAGGCATAGTTCAATTTATTTGTTTATAAAAAACATCTATGTGGTTGCCACAGCAGCTGCCTGGATCCTCTGGACAGACACTCGAGTGTGAGTCATCACAAGATGGTTGGTGAATTCCTGATAGGGAGACTTAGTGAACACAGTCTGCTTCCACAGGTCTGGGGTTAGATAGCTATATGTTTTGGAGATGGCGTCAACAGTAGCTTTAGCGAAGTTACCCGGAGTAGCAGTGCGGCCTCTTGCAGAGGTCGTCAATTCTAGCCACCAATTTCAGCCGCTCCATCAATTCCATCAGGAGCTTCTTAGACACAGGAACTGAGACGATGCCAGTACCTCTAGAGGCGGGGATCAGGTGCACCAGAACCTATCCACATTGCCCGGTGACCTTACAGGGTAGTGTGTGAGCCTTGCCAATTTTGTTCCCCCAGGAGCCACGTCTCACAGGAAACAATGGACAGCTTGGCCAGAATGACAGCACCAGAAATAGCTGTGGCCACTTCCCTGTAGCACTTGACACCCAGGCCAACATGGCCATTGTAGTCTCACCAATGGCCACAAAAGCCTTGAACCTGGTACGTTGTCCAGCTCTAGCTTTTTTTCTGAACAGGCATGATCTTCAGAACTTTATCTTTCAATGAAGATCCCAGGAAGAAATCTATGATCTCAAACTCCTTGATAGGAAGAGAGAAAAGATAGATCTCTTCTTCCAAAGACTTGATCTTCATGTCCTTGATTAACCTGCCCAGCTTAGAGACCCCCTCCTTAGTGACTCCGTAGGAACCCCATCCTTGTTTTCGGCCTTTCCTCCCCAGGCTCCGCGGCCACAGCCACGGCCTCAACAGGCCAACCTCGACCTCGGCCCCCACTGCAGAAGCCATCGCGAAAGCCACCAAGGCCTCCGACTCCGGAGCCCCTGGGGCCTCCTGTTCTTCCTGCAGCACCGGAGTCATCCAACATTTGGTATTCACTAGAAGTAGAAGCTATTTTATCATTTCTACCATAGGTACAGATACATACATAAATTTATTATAAACAGTTACATTTTATTAGAAGTTTCAGTGCAGTAAGGAACTAAGGGCTATACTCTCCCTTTGGGGATTCTTCCTCTTTGTTCCTCTACCTTCCAGACTCTCTCACGTGATTTTCTTTCATTCATTCATTCATTCATTCATTCATTCATTCATTCATTCATTGGCTAGGCAATGCGGTTGTGACTTGCCCAGGGTCACATTGCTAGTAAGTGTTATGTGTCTGAGGCCAGATTTGAACTCATCCAGGGCAAGTGTTCTATCCACTGCACCACCTAGCTGCCCCTCAGTCACATGATTTTCACCCACAGTGATCATGGTATCTTGTGCTTTTTGTAGGAAAAGGAAATCCATGAAGCAGTTGCTGCAGCTACCCCGGCAGCCGTGTAGACTTTGCTTAATGTGCAAAATGCTGATCTTTCTTGTGTAGAAACTGCAACTTTTTTATGGGTGCGGTGTGTTGTTTTACTCTTTTGTGTGTTTAATAAACATAATCAGAATTATTAAAAAATAAAGGTTTGGGGAAAACTCTAGAATTATTAAGTTTTTCACATTTGTGAGGGTCTCTAATTCCCTCAAATGTCAAGGGATAACTGTAACTGTTTCCTTTTTGACTATGGTTACTAGGCAAGTAGGTCAGGGAGATTCTCTGTATATTGGCCATGCAGATGTTTAGCAAATTTCTTGACTAGTTCTCTCATATTATTCTTGTGGAAAAGATGGAGAGAGGTAGGCTCAATGACAAATACAGTAACATAAATACGGACAAATAACAGTACAACTAGTTGGAAAGCCAGACCCCAAAATCTCAGGTTGGATAGAGGTATCCAGAGGAATGGACTCATGGATTTTTACTCAGCCTGCTTCCCTTAGCATTTTCATCAATGATTTGAAGGTGGCATAGTTGACATGTTCATTAAATTTTGAAATGGGAGGAAGAAAGATAGGATAAAAAAACAGATCTTGAAAGTTTAGGAGCATTGGACCAAATAGAGAAAGACGAAATGTATGAAATCTTATACTTGTGCTCCAAAAAGTCAACATCAAAGTTGAAGTTGATCAATTTCATCTAGCAGCAAAGGAAGCTAAGGTGACCTGAGGCAACATTGTGATCATAGCTCCTAGGTCTAGAGGGGTCTCTCTGAACCCTTCTCTCATCAGACCACATCTGCAGTATAGTCGACCGTTCTGACTGACAACCTCAAGACTGTCCAGAGGAGAAAAACCAGAAAAGAAAAGGACCTTAAATCCATGCTGTACAAGGATCATCAAGCTGAAAAACTAATTGAAAGAATTAGACATATCCAGTTTAGTGAGGAAAGACTTGGGGTGGGGTGGGGCAAGACAGATTTTTTCAAGTATTTGCTGTCATAAGAAGACAGAACGGACTTGTTCTGCAGAACTAGGAAAAGAGCAAGGAACAATAAATGACATTCCCACAGAGTGAGTAAACCCTCATGCAGGACTGATGAAAGGAAAACAAGCACAACTACTTTTTATTAGAGTTATCCAAAAGTGGCCTGGGCCGCCTCCGATTGCGGGCTCCCGCTCAGTGGAGGTATTCAAGCAAAGGCTCAGTGAGTAGGCATGCTGTAAAGAACATTCTTGTCCAAGAATGACTGGGACCATGAAGTCTCTACCAGCTCTGAGATGCAATGAGTGTCTGAAATGGGTAGTTAGTACAGCAGTTGGATGTGGGGGGTAGAAAAGAAGTCTTTGAGGATTTGAGGTTGCAGTTCTGGAAACATGGCACTGTCATTAACAAAGAAAAAAAAACGAAAGTCCATAGAAGCAGATGGGTTGATGGAAAGGAGTAGTGGGGAGAAGGGAAGGCTGATGAGTTTCCAAGAACCCCACTGGGCTCTTGGCAAAGAAAAATACTAAAAACTTGCTGATCCAGGAGGCTCTCTGAGGTCATGTTGCCATGGGCTTTGGCACTGGCCTCCGTCAGTTGGATTCAATGAAATCTGCTCCTTATTCTTATACACTATGTCAAGGGGAAAAATAAGTCAAGGGGTAGGGTGTGTGTTCAATGGCCACCCTTCTACCTCTCTCCATTTAGTCATTGCAGGCATGTAGTCAAGTTCTCGTTGAAAGTAAAGGATTGAAATGGAGTTCTTTACAAAATCAGAGCAAAGAAACATTTGGGGCTGAATTTCAGGGAATATGGTTTAATGATAAAATTGGGAAAGTGGAAGATGCATTTAACAAGGGAAGTAGTACAATCCCAGAGCTTGAGTCACTTAGAGCCTTTTAGGAGAAAACACTAGGGAAAAATGGAGTTTGGCAGATGAGAGGAGGACATAGTCAGGCATTCAAATGGGGGTCATACAAAGCCCTCTCTGTTAGTCTTTTCCATTTAGTACTCATGATTTTTTTTTATCAGATAGTGTTTGATTGTACTTCTCAATTAAGAAGGGCCTTTCTTCTAAATACAAGAACAATTTTTTTAGCTTTTTGTACTGTCTCCTCATAGGATAAATGCAGTATATCAATGTAGCTTAAGCAGCTATTCAGTCAATAAACATTTATTAGGGACATTCTCCTTGCTTAATGACTTTCTTTCTCATAGTTACAAGACTCATCATTTAGACTTCTTTTTTTTTTTTTCAGGCTAGACAATCATGTCTTCCAATCTTTGGGTACCATATCTGAGGTGAAAAGAAAAGGGGAAATGACTCCTTGTTTCTCCTCTATAGTGTCCTCCTTTCCATTCCTCTCTTCTTTACCATTTTTCTTTATCTCCTTTCCCTACCATTCCCAACCACCATCTGCCAATGGCAAGCCATTCATTAAGAATTCTTAAGTTCTTACTATGTAGTAAACATGTGAGTCCCCCAAGGTTCTGTCTTGGGCCCTCTTTACTTCTGTCTGTCTGTCTGTCTGTGTCTGTCTGTCTCTCTCTCTCTCTCTCTCTCTCTCTCTCTCTCTCTCTCTCTCTCTCTCTTTTTCTCTCTCTCCCTCTGTCTCTCTCTCATCTATTCCCCTCAACAGCTACTGTGAGTAGAACCATCATCTCTATGCAGATGATTCCCAGATCTAGCTATCTAGCCTCAGCCTTAGGCTCTCTCCTGATCTTTACTCTGTTATCAATTGCCTATAAGATATTTCAAACTGGATAACCTAAAGAGAGTTTAAATTCAATTTATCCAAAAAGGAAGTCATTTTTTCCCTTCCTCACCACACTGTCTTTTCTTAACTTTTTTTTTTTTGCAGTATCACCATTATCCTACTCACCCAGGCTAGAAATTTAGATGTTAACCATCAAGATTTTGCAACAGATTTGGACATATGGTATGAATACAAGTGAGGAGAGTTGACACTCAGGTTGAGATCTTAGGTGACTAGAAGAAATATGGTGTACTGAATAGCAATAAGGATGTTGGGAAGAGGGGGAGGTTTGAGAGGGAAGATATCTGTTGGATATGTTGCTTTTAGGATGTGTCAAGAGGGGAGGGATAGATCAAGTGAGGTGTTTTGTTTTGTTTTTTTATGAATGGGGAAGACATTGGCACAATTGTGGAGGGGACATGTTCTGGATAAATTCCTTTAGAGTACCTCTTTCTTTGTCAAGAAGATGGGAAGAGGAGCATCTTTATCATCTCTATCATAAACTTTCAGTATTCAAGCCAGCTCAGGTGAAATAGGCCTCTCACACCCTTATGTTAAGAGCCTTTTGGAATGGGGGTAGGATGGGGAGAGAACAAATCTTCAGTGATGTGAGACAAAAGAGACTAATGTTTATATCTGAAAATTTCTGCAGGGTAACTGTGGCTTTTCTTAGGGTTATATATGATTTTAGATGGTACAATAAAATATGGTGCCAACTGAAAAAATCCTCAATTATCCTGGAACAAATTAGGGGGCACACTTCAAACTAAAAGCGCAATTGTGCTTAACTCATATCTCTAACTAGAAACCAGTGGGGCCCACTCTATATAGGAGTCAATGCTCATTCACTTTTTGAAGTGAATCAGACTCTCATGACCACCTATTTAAACTACTGTAAGAATGGCCCCAAATGCAAACTCTCTCCCATGTCAACCTACGCTTCACAATGGGGCCAGCATGGTACAGTGGAATGAGTACTTGATTTGGAGCCAGAGGGGTTGGTTACAAATTTTGGGTCTCCTATTTTCTATCTCTTTGAACAGGGGCAAGGAATTTCACTCTTGAGGCCTCTATTTCCTCTGTACAATTCCATCTGTAAAATGGAGGTGTTGAGCTAAAGAGTCTCCAGAACTTACAGTCCTATTCATTGATCCTTATGACACTCTCATCATGACATGCTTCTGCTCAAAACCCTTCAATGGCTCCCAATTGACTACAGAGTCAATTACAAAATCCTTTTTTAAACCATTGACAACATCTGTTTCAGTCTGTCTATTATATCAGGTCCAAATCCATATATGTATCTTGTACCTAGGAAGCAATAAATGCTTAATCTATAATAATACATGCTTAGTCTAGCAAGCTATTCTTCCTTCTATCTAGTTCTCTCTATCTGTCTATCTACCTGACTCCCTCTATATTTCTAAGTATGCCCTCATCTAACCCATATCTTTCCCTGTTTCCCATCAGAACAGTATGAAATACTTACTCAAATGTTTTGCTAAAATTGAAGTGAATTATACTAATGACACTCATCTGCCTTAGTAGCCCTGTCAAAAAAAGGAAATAAGGGAAGTCTAGCATGTCCTGTTCTTCATGAAGCCAGGCCAGCTCTTTTCAGCCATTATCTCTTAAATGACCTGTTCTAGAATTTTCCCAGAAATCAAAGTCAAGCATAATCCAAAGTAGGATGTGATGGAGAAAGGGTGATCCAGACCAAGTGTTTTGGGAACATTTGTGGAATCAGAGAACCCTCACTGGCTTTCATGAGACTCCCTTGCCGGGAAGCTTTTATGGGTGAACTGGTTTTTGTGAAGATGTCTCCTCAGTACTTTGTCATCATTAAATTTCCCCATAAATTTTTTGCAGGAAGAGGAAACCATGCAGAAGGCCAATGGGGAGGACTGTGGCTTTATGCAGGTTGTGTGTGCTGGCAATGGTTCATTCTATCTTGGCACCCAGATGGCTGTGAGTCACTGGAAGCCAAAGTTGCGTATCCAAGAGGGCAGCAGGAAACCACAAGACAGAATTTCACTTCTGTGCATCTCCCAGAAGGCTGTGAGGCTGTAGGAGGGGCCCAACTGCTCCTCTGATGGCTGCCTTTAGGTTCACTTTTTGACTGTTGATATTGGCTGTTCAGGACACGAAACCCATGTTGGCAGAGCCATTGGGTTCAGGGAGACAGCCATTTCCTGAGTTTCTCAATCTCATATTCCCTGCTTCGACAGCCATTTTGCAGAATTTCCTCCCCACTGTATGCAAGCAGGATTGTTCCAGCAGTATTGAAGTAGGGGGAGCTCTCATTGGCCCCCATGCCTGTATTTTCTCACTAAGGCAGAAAACAACTTTTGAAGTGGCATCTGCTCCAAAGTGGAGCTGGGGCCCCCACTTAAATGCTGAGGACCTTGTCCTTGGATGCCAGGAACATGGTATCTCTGAGGGGAGACAGCCTCTTCAGGCACTTACCCACTCAGGCGCCGGCCACTTCGATGGAAATAGCTCCCTCTGGGCCCTGGCTGCCTCTTCTGTCCAAGCCACAATCCCTTCTCGTCTGAAATGCTTGACAACAGCAAGCATCTTTCCCAAAAGGGACAATCATTAGATTAAAGTTCACTGAGGTCCTACTATGCACAGAGATGAATCCAAACTACCTGAAAACACATGGAATATGATAACATTTACTTATTTTTGTATTTCCTCTCCCAATCATAATGAAAGACATAAATGGTAAAAGGCACCAGGATCCAGGAGATAGGGGACTGGTATTAAAGTCAAGATGATCTAGATTTCAGTCCTGTCTCACTAGTTGGGTAACCATGGACAAATCCCAGAAACTCTTTCTTCCTCACTTTCTTCATCTGTAAAATAATAATAATAATAATAATAATAATAACAATAATACTAGCACCTACCTCACAGGCAAATAATAATAATAATATTTACACAGAGCTTACTATGTGCAAAGCAGTGGGCTAAGTCCTTTACAATTATTAATCTCTTTTGTTCCTCACAACAAGTTTGGGAGATATTATCCCTACTTTACAGATGAGGAAACTGAGGCAGACAGAGTTAAGCAATTTGCCCAGAGTCATAATAAGTATCTGGGGCTGGATTTGAATTCAAGTGCCTCCTCACTCCAGGCTTGGTGCTCTATCCACTGGGCCACCTGGCTGCCTTGTTATTGTGATTGTGAAATGAGATGATGGAAATAAAGTACTTGGGAAGCTTTACATTGCTACAAAAAAGTGTTGGACACTGATAGTCATGGACACGGTAAGTGTTTGCTGAATCAATGTAAAAACAAACTCATTGAAGGCAGCTCATTCTTTGTCTCTGTGTTTCTAGTGTCTAGCACAGGGGTTTGCACATAGAAAGCTCTTAAGAAATACTTGTTTTTATTAAGGCATCTAGCTGGTTCAGTGCATAGATCACAACACCTAGAATCAAGAAGACATGAGTTCAAATTCAGCCTTACACAGTCACTATCTGTGTGACCTGGGCAAGTCACAACTTTATGTGCCTCAGTTTTCTCATCTATAAAATGAGCTGGAGAAGGAAATGACAACCCAATGTGGAATCTTTGCCAAGAAAACCCCAAGTGGGGCCACAAATGGGGTGAAAAAGGACTCAGGCGCAGCAATCTGTTCATTGATGGAAGAGATAGTGGAACATACAGAGTACCGGAACATTTGGCTAATCTTCATTTCCTCTCCCAAAAGGAAGCAAAATGATTTAGATACGGGCAAGTGGAGAGAGTGAGATTTGGAGTAATGAGGACGTGCATTTGAATCCCACTTCTAACACTCACCTATTGTGTATGTGATAAGAAAGAGAAAACTGGCTGTGGACTCTGAGGAGTAGAGTTCAAATCCTGCTTACAACATTTCCTTTCTATATGATCTTGAGCAAGTCACCTACCCTCCTTGAGTTCTCTTATCTGTGAAATGTGGAGATTGGACTAAATGGCTTCTGAGGCCCCTTTCAGCTCTGGCCATGAGCCTCTGCACATGGACAAATCACTTCATCCTAATTTGCCTTGGTTTCCTTATCTGTAAAAGACAAATAGCTCGTGCCAGGTAAAGCCAGCAGTCTCAGATAATGTAAGACCTATTGTAAGACCTTTCCCAGTCTTTAATCTTATTACCTTCACCTCTGGGAATGACCCCAATTTATCCTGTCTATAACTTTTTTGTAGGGGTGCCTAGGTAGTGCATTGAATAAAGTGCTAGCCCTGGAGACAGGAGCAATTGAGTTCAAATCCAACCTCAGTCACTTACTAACTGCGTGACCCTTGGAATATTACTTAACCCTGTTTGCCTCAGTTTCCTTATCTGTAAAATCCACTGGAGAAGGAAATGGCAAACCATTCCAGTATCTTTGTGAAGAATGCACCAAATGGGGGCACAGAGATTTAGAGGCTACCACACAACAAAGCTAGCTTTTTTTTTAAACATAGCTGTCTGAATGTTCTCTCCCCAATTAGACTGTAAGCTCCTCAAGGGCAGAGTTTGTTGTTTTTACTTTATCTTTCTTTCTAAAGCTTAGCTCAAAGCTTAGCCAAGTGCTTGGCACATAACAGGTACTGAATATTTGCTTCCTATGTACAGATGAGCTCTCAGGGACAGTTTTTGTTTGGACTAGACCTCTGAACAACATTATGGCTAAATGTCACACTGCTTTCCTGGACTCTAATACTTTCCTCCGTGCTCCCCCCTTATCATCATCATCATTATTATTATTTACACATGACATTTATTTTCTGGACCTATGATTTCCTTGGAATAGAAGTTGAGGAAATTCTGTCCACCAAGGTTGTTCATCAGCTTCTCCACAACTTAGAGACTCAAGAGAGAAGCTCAGAACATCGAGAAATTAAGAGGCTTCTTTTATGTCACACAGACAGCCTTTGGCAGAGATAGGAATTGAAGCCAGGGCTGAGTGACCCCAAAAGGGAGCCCTAGCTGCAAGGCCATCCTACCTCTCCTTTCCATTCTACCCCATAATTCTATTTATACTTCTGCTCCTCCCTGTAAACCACACCAGCTTCAAGGGGACCAAAGACGAGTTCCATGCTTCTAACACCTGAGTGCTCACTTTCCTTTAGCCATTTTCTGCCTAGACTGCCAAATGAGTACCCTCAACCACATCACATTCCACCTCTTACTCTAAAAACTGTAATTAAATCACTCTTACAACTGGGCTCCAACAGGGCCTGCAAACCATCTTGCACACTCGTTTTTGAGACTTCTTAGACCTTAGCTATTCCCTGGCCCCCATTCAGTTTTGAACAGTATCTTCCCCAATAGGAACGTAAGCACTTTCAGGGCAGGGACTCTCTGGCTTTGGTATTTTAAATCAATAAAGGGGATTGAGAAAGGTTTCAATTAGGAGTGGTCACATGAACTGAGGCTTGAAGGAAACAAAAGAGGTGGCCAAAGATGAGGAAGGAGAGGTTCCTAGGGTGGGGGCAGCCTGATCAAAGGCAGAAAGGTGGAACCTGGACTAACAAATTCAAGGAACAGCAAGTCAGCCAATGTGCCTGGAACTCAGCCTGCATGGAGGGGGTAATGTACAATGAGCCTGGAATAGGAGGTGGGAGCCAAAGTATAGAGGGATTTAAACTGAGGAATTGAGATTTTATCTTAGAGGAAACAAAGAGTATTTCCAGATGATGATAGCCAAGATGAGAGGACTAGAAATCATTCCATTTGCAAACCAGTTAAAAGAATTGGGGATCCATAGCCTGGAAAATGGTAAGACTTAGAGGCATATGACATCTATCTTCAAGTTTTTGAAGAATGTCATTTAGAAGAGGAATAAACCTTCTTCTGTTAGGCCCCAAAAGGTAGAAGGTACAAAAAAGCAAATTTCAACAATGCTGGGGGAAAATTTCCTTACCATATTTTCCTTAGCAGGCAGTGGTTACCCCCTCCCATAAGGAGAATGAGGTGCCATGGGAGGCCATGGTCACCCCCTTCTTGGAGGACTTTAAGTAGCAGCTCGAAGACCACTCCACATTTTGTAATGGTAATTCCTTTGGGGGAAAAATTGGACTAGTTGATTGCTGAAGTCTTTCCAAGTTGGAAGTTCTCTGATTTGTGATAGCTGATTCATGATTTGGAAGAAGGACTCAGAGGCCACTTGGGACATAAGAGCTTTCCATCCATTCTGCCAGCCTCAAAATTTTTCCTTGAGATGATGAGAATTCAATGATGAAAGTTACAATGAAAATATATAGTTATAAGGAAACAGTTGTAATGAAATAGATATAGTAATAATGAAAAATAAGAAGGTAAAAGTCTTCTTCGTTGAAGGCATTAGCTCATCAGTGTTCATAATTCCTACTAGGCCTGGGGAGGGCCTTTTGTTACTTTGTGTCTCCTATAATTGTTCAGGATCTCCTGCACTCATGCAGCTTCCTATCTAATAGGGGACAAAGGGCATGTTTGGGAGAAAATAGTAGGTCGAGTACAGCTTAGCAGAGTGCAGAAAAAAAAATCAATATAGGATGGTTAAGAGATGTGGCATTGTAAATATCAGGGAAGGGTGTATGGAAGAAAGGAGTCATGTTGTAGATTTTTGTTAACTATAAATGTGTCTCATTCTCCTGGGGCAACACCACTCATGTGGGCCAAGATTTTATATCTAAGCTTTGCATTGCTGCCAGCACGAAACACAGTGCTCTACACATGTGTTTAATAAATATTTGTCCTATTTCCCTTTTTGCAGAGGTGGTGAACTCCAGGTGTGGAACACTGAAGGTACTGTAACACTCAGTTGATGTGTTGATTAGTTTTGCTAAACTGATTTTTTTTCTCTTTCTTTTTAAATCCTTCATTGGGAAGTATGGTTCTCTGAGGAAGGTGATGCTTGAAAATTATGATAATGTGAAAAACAAAAGAAGTCAATAAAATTCAATGTTCTCTGAAGGATGAATGAGGGTTCCGTTGGAGTAGAAGTACGTGAATTCATTCAGACAGAGGAAGAGAAGTTGTAAGAAAAGAAAAGGCTTGAAATAAGTCTGTGAAAATGGAATTCTTACTGGAGAATAATAAGCAGGTTGAATAGAGTGGGGAGTCATTACAGGGTAGCAAAGAAACTCACTTTACCAAATCAGCTCAGAACCTTCTCTGAAACTGAGTCTGAGGGCAAACTCAGCCAGTTTCAGACTGCACACATTATTTCACACCCGTGGTCCCCAACATTTATGACAAGTATTAATTGTATCTACTCAGTACTGAGGGTGAGGCAGCATGGTAGAATAGGTAAAGCAATGGTCTCAAAGTCAAGAAGCCTATCTCTGACACATACTGGTAGTATGATCCTGGGCAAGTCACTTAGCATCTCAGTACTCTAGATGGTTCTCTGAGGTAGAGATGAGTGACTCCTCAACTTCAGGAGAGTGGGTTTCTATTTTGGGAGTTTCCTATACCAAAGAAATAGGTACCAAAGGAAAAAAAAAAAAAGGAAGGTACTAAGTATGCAAGGATGAAAAAATGAGATGATAAAGTAGTTTCTGCATGCAAGAAGTTACCATTCACTATGGTATTCTAAAAGTCAAGGTCAACTATTGAGACTAGAGGAGAATACTACCAGATATATGTGTGTCGTGGGGGGTGTTACGAAGGGGAATGAAGGGGCAGGTAGGTGGCGCAGTGGATAGAGTACCAACTCTGGCGCAGTGGATAGAGTACCAACTCTGGAGTAAGGAGGACCTGAGTTCAAATTCGGCCTCAGACACTTGACACTTACTAGCTGTGTGACCCTGGGCAAGTAACTTAACCCCATTGCCCGGCAAAAAATAAAAATAAAAAAATAAGAAAAGAACAATGAAGAAGGGGAATGAAAAGAAAACTGA
The DNA here is from genome assembly GCF_003287225.1 of Phascolarctos cinereus. Classification (NCBI taxonomy): domain Eukaryota; kingdom Metazoa; phylum Chordata; class Mammalia; order Diprotodontia; family Phascolarctidae; genus Phascolarctos; species Phascolarctos cinereus. The sequence continues at coordinate 12,514,203 of NW_027555847.1, forward strand.
TGTTATATAGCACGTTGAGGTAGGCGAAGTACTTATGTACATACTCCTACCTAAACTTCACAAAGACCTATCTAGCAGATGTAGGGTTATTATCTTTTTTAAAAAAAATTTATTAGGAAAATCAGATTCAGAGACATTAAGTGACTCACCCAGGATCAAACAGCTTGTAAAGATCAGAGGCAAAATTTGAATTGAGATAACTTCCAGTGCAATATTCTACTTACAAAGATGCACTGCTTTGCCATGAAGGGAAGACTACCTGGAGAAAGTGGCACCTGGGCCAAGCCTTGAAGGAAGAGAAAGTCATTCTATCAAGAAAAAGAGGAAGTTACTGATAGGTAGCCTGATTTGGGCATTCATCACCTCCAGATATGGAAGGCAGCCAAGGAAGACCTCTAGAGGATTGGGGTTGATGATATTTTTCCTGTAGGCCCCACAAGGGGCCCCCAAGCCAACAAGTTCCCAATTCTAGTTCAATGGCTGAGGCAATAAGATTTGCTACAATTTGGCTGAGGTAGCCTGGGACGGGTAGGTTGTGTGCTTTGTGGATGCTCCCGATGCCTTTAAGGAATTTAAATACCTTCCATTATATCAGCCTCAGTTCCTTGCGAATCCACAATCTATGTGAATCCACAACCCATGGGAATCCATGTTTGGTTCTTACCAGGATAACCAGAATTGGCAGAACTTGGCGAGATGGAAAAGGGAAGCTACTTAGGTTGTCAGAAGACCCCTTGAAGAATTTCCCCCAGGCACACTGGCTTTGAACCAGTTTCTTCTAGAGGCTGCCAGGAGAATTGTCACCTTTACACCACCTGGGTTCTAAAAGCCATGACCAAGGAAGCATCATTCCAAACTCTAGATCTTTTAGGCAACAGTCAATGACGGAAAAAAATCCAGGCTAGTGCAGGGGAAAGAGTGCTGGCTTTGGAGCCATAGAATTGTAAAGGAATCTCAGAAGCCAACAAACTTAACCCTCCCACTTTGCAGGTAAGTATACTGATTCCAAGCAAGTTTAAATAACTTACCCAAGATTACACAGGCAGAAAGAGTCAGAGACAAAAGACCTGGGTCTGAATCTCAGCTCTCCTCTCCTTGCCTATGTCTCCTTGGGCAAATCAATCCACCTCTCTGAGCCTGTTTCCTCAATATAATTAGTAACAACAATAGCAGCAACAACAATAATAATAGTTATAACAGATTCATACCACACTTTGAGGTTTTAAAGAGCTCTTACGCAGATTATCTCATTTGAGCTTCACAGCAACGCTATGAGGTAGGGGCCAGTATTATTTTACAGATAAGGAAACTGAGCCCGAAAGAAGATAAGAAACTTGTCCAGGATCACACAGCTGGTGAATAAGTAGGGTTCATACTCTGATCTCTTGACTGTAAGGCCAGTACTCTCACCGCTAAACCACCTAACTCCATCAAATAAGTACTTTGTACTAAACATTCTCTCGGGGCCCTTCCAGATGTAACAACTTACCATCCAAGGATACCTAATCACCCAATAAATATTTAGGAGGCCCATATTGTGTCAGAAACAATCTAAGTCATAGCAAATGCCATTTTTCCCCTAGCTGGACACTGCAATAGGAACACCCCTGCCAAGATAATTTTGGATTGTCACCCGTGATGCCAAGACATATTGGCACAGAGTCTATAGGAATTTTTATCCAGAGTAGTTTTCATGGTCAAAGTCCACAAATTATGAGCTAGAAGGAACTTCCACGGCTTGTCAAGGCCAATGCCTGCATGAGGAAATAGGCTTACGAGGGTTTAAGGGTCCTGTCCACGTCACACAAATGATGTGTAATGGAGCAAGGATTTGAACCCAGGTTCTCTGATCTCAAACTCACTGTTCTATTTGTGAATCTTCCTGAGCCTCATCTCTTCTTCTGAAACTCACACATTTGCCACTAATTGTACATTGTATAGATTTTTGAAACCTGGAATGTGGCTGCCGTTGGCTCAGACTCCGAAGGGAAAGGCTGCGTACAGTCAGCAGACCACACTGCACACCAGACTCCAAACGCAGAATTATATTCGGAACTTCCCTTAGAGTTTACACTGGGTTCATTGGCCACATGATCATCCAGAGGTTCTGCTCTGGGTGTGTTTTCTCCAGAGCCATTCATGCAACACTAATAAATGTGAGTTGATGTTAGTCTAAACACTGGAATCTGGAGCAGCTGGAGACCCACCTATTGAAGTCTGCAGACAGGACCTACTTCTAGGAGGATATTTCAAAAGTTGAGATGTTGGAATTATGCTGAGTAGGCAAATGATTTTGTTTTTTCTTCATGAAAGTTCATGCTGAGCTCAGAGCATCATTATATCTGCATTCCTCCAAAAATATGACCAGGTTCAGATGCTTGATGATTCAGCCAACACTGCCAGCTTCCTTATTTCTAGCCAGATGCAGTATATTGTCCTAGACCTAATTTTCCTTTTGATTCCCCAGAATTATGTGGGAAAAGGTTTTAATATCCAATAAAAGCTCAATATATGGGCACACATTCATTCAATGAGCATTTAAACATGTATTACATTCATGGCACTGTTGTAAGTCCTGAGAATACAAAGTCAAATATAAAAACAGAAAAAAATCTCTCACCCTCAAAGGACTAACCTTCTACTAGAGGAAGCAATGTGTATATAGATAAGTAAAAATGAAATATATACAAAAAGTAATTTTCTTGGAATGAAGAGATAGGAAGATATTGACAGGTGAGAGGAACAAGAGAAAAAGAGCTGATGTTTTTGGCATTTCTTAAGCTGAGCTTTCAGGAAGGCTAGAGATTACAAGAAAGCAGAAGTGAAGAGGAAGAGCACCCCAGGCACAGGAAATATTTGCAGGTGGGAGGTGGAATGTGTACATATCTCTTGGATCTGGAGATAGACCCAACTCTCACTCTCTGAGCTGACTGGCTCATCTCGAGCTGCCATTACCTTGTCAGGTCTGAAGTTCTCACATAGCGCCACCATCTTAGGACTAAGAACCAAATTCTCTAAGGGTCCTTACAGCAACCCTATTGTGAAGATGTGTTTCCACTACTCACCATTGTAGCTTCCGAGCCTCTACCAATGTAGTTCCAAGTCATACAAAATGCCATCATAGCAACATTAGCTCAAACATAAAACAATGATTTAATAAAGTAAAAATATGACTGTTATATCACAGTTAGATAAGACAAATGAAAGAATAAATCATTGACACAGTCTATCTGTAAACCTGGGTCTCACTTTCCCATTAACAATCAGTTTCTGTGAGGGAAAGTAAGCACATACTTTCAGAAACCTGGCAAGGCACAAGAGTGGAGAAAACCATGTGCTTCAGGGCAGCTCAGAACTCTAACCTGTAGAACTAAATGTTCCAGATCCATTCAGAGGCAATGTGTATCACAGAATGCTGTTTCTCTGCTGGTTTCCATAGTCACACTACTATCTTCTCCCTTTGTCTAACTCACTCCAATAATCATTGCAAATGCACACTAACATTGCACCCACATTCCAGCCCATGCTTTGCTTTCTGCTCTCACTGTACTCCCAATACTTTTAGGATCGACATTCATCCCTGGTTTCCTAATGTTGCCTGTTGCATCCAGTTGCTATCTGGAGAAAGTCCTAATGATTCCTTTGTAGCAGGTATGTAGCCACAAGGCAATTGGAAAGCCCTTTATCAATTGGGAACAGAGTCTCTACTTCTTCAGAGGCTACCAAGGTATATGAAATAGCTTGGAAAAGAAGGAGAGTTTAAAACAAATGCAAAAGAAGGTGTAGTGAACACTACGTTGGGATGTTTGTTTATCTGTTTATTTCTTGCTGCAATGCAGTGCAAAGGAGTATTTGCTTTCCCTTCCTTCTTCATTCCTTAACAGGTATAGAAAGCATCCCAGGGTAATTGAATGCCCTTGCCCAGTTGGCCCCAGAGGGATGAATGGGGAAAAAATGAAGGCATTTTGCAAATGTTCTTAGGATCATAGAATCATAGGTTTAAAGATGGAATGGAGCATAGAGTCATCAGGTCAAAATCTCGTTTTAGAGATGAGTAACATGAAAACAGGGAGATGCAGTTACTTACCCAGCATCTCAGAGTCAGTAGGTGACTAAATCAGGATTCAAACTCAAGACTTCCTAATTCCAAGCTAAGCCATCTATCCACTGTGGTGCCTAGCTACCACTGATGCTCAGGAGCTAGGAGAAAAAACACATAGTACAATTTTTTTTAACCTAACTTAGTCTCAGTAACAGAAACATGCTTAATGTTGAGAAGGGTATGTTTATATTCTTGAATACTGGATAAACTCCTGAACGAATAAGTGATGTGCTGAATGAATAAATGAATGAAAAAACATTTATCAAGCCCTTAATACCTGCTAACCACTTTTTCTAAGTCCTAGGGCTACAGATAGAATAAATGAGACAATAATTAGGGAAAGCAACACATAACAATGAGTTCAGCTCCAGGTCAAATGAAAAACCTGAAATATTCTGAGCATTCATTACTGAGATAGACCGAAAGGCTTCGGAGTCTTTACAATGTACTAGTGGGGCAGATACTCCACATCCTGTTTCCATATGTTTTCACTGGCTGTCCCCCATTTTTCACCTCTGGCACCTGGCTTCCTTGGCTTCCTTCAAGCCTCAGTTAAAGTTGAACCTTCTACAAGAAGCCTTTCCTGATATTCCTTAATGTTAGTGCCTTCCCTTTTCCCTCTGAGATTATCTCCAATTTTACATAGACACATATATATATGTTTATGAGTATATATGTATATATACATATATGTGTGTATGTATGTGTATGTTATTGTATGGACATAATTTTAGTGTGTATTGTCGTTATGGGAGAGGGGTCCTGTCTCATTGGACTGTGAGCTCCTTGAGAGAAGGGACTCTTTGCCCTTTCTTTGTATCCCCAGCACTTAGCATAGTGCTTGGTACATAGGTTTTCATAAATACTTGCTGACCTGATAACAGTGCCTAGGGATCAGGTGGGTATAGTGGTAAGGCAGATGGCAAAGAAAGCAATGGCAGGAAAGATGGTAGAGTCTGGTGGAGATGTATCTAACCAGAATGTTTGTAATTGGTAACTCCCAGGTCATCCATGTGGGGCGAATAACCATGTTGCTAATCCCACACAACAGGTATCAGACAGCTCCGGTCAGCCATGAGTCACTGGGAGAAGGGCAAAGGTAACCAGAGTGGAAGGGAGGGGCCGTTAAGTACAGACATCCTACCTGGCCTCACATTTGAGCTGTAATTCCACCAGGACCAAGAGCACTGAAATACCTTCCTCTGCTCTACAAAGTTGGACCAAATATATAAGAAAAAAAAAAGAGGTTTCTTTCCCGGAAAAAAAAAAGTTATCTGAGGTAACTGTGGCTCTGTAATGAAATTTGCATATAAGCTACATGGCTGGAGAAAAGGATGAGGAATGATGCCCAACAGGAATGGCTGGGAGATACCAAAAAGGAAGAGCAGGGAGGAACATTACGTGCCATCTGCTGGCAGCTGAGGGCACCTACAGGAGAAGACTTAATCTGATAGAACTAAGAGAAGCAGCACATGCTGAGAGGGGGCCCTGTGAAGGGAAGAGCTGAAAGTCCCTGCGGAAGGGTGACATGCATATTTTCCATTGGCTCTGCTAACAGTGCTGTTGGTTTTTTTCCCATTTATTAATAGATTTCAGAAAGATCTCTGACAGTCTCTTGCAAGATGAAAAGAAGTGGTATGGATATGGGTAGACACAAATCCCAGAAACCCAAATTGAAGAGTTGGCAGTGGCCGCAAGGGCCATTTGGGTCCAATTCACCCAAGAAAGGAAACTTCCTCCCCCCATAACACACCAGTTGATGGCCCTCAAGTCTCTGTTTAAAGATCTCCAAAGCCAGGGAGCCAATCCTCTCTCCAGGCTTCTCTCTTCGGTGGATTTGTATCTCACTGAGGGAGGTCTGTAGTGGAATGCCACAGGACTAATAGCTCTATGCCCAGGCTAAACAATTTTTTTAAGTTAATGACTTAGAATAATACATAGATGGTCTTCTTGTCACATTTTGTGGATTATGTAAAATCAGGACAGATAGCTAAACACATCTCTGCCACTTATTACTAGTATGATCGTGGGCAAGACACTTAACCGCACTGGGACTCAGTTTCCTCATATGTAAAATGTGAAGGTTGGACTAAATGTCCTCTGAGGTCCCTTTTAGCACTAAATCTATGGCTCTATTGACTTCAACTCCATTGCCCGTGAGATTTTTTTCTGCATTTTAGGATTACATACTGGTTATGTCCCATCACTTCTCTCGTGGCAATCTCTCACTCATATTTCAAACCAGTTGTCTTTAAAAAAGCTGAGAGTCTGGTTTGATTCTGGGCCAAGGTGGGTTGTGTGGTCTGTTTAAGGAATCCTTGAACACTTCTTCCATCACAGGGCCCACTGGACTCTCCTCTGAAGATGCTACAATCCCATTTGACAAAACGATTGTCCATTTTGAATTTCCCATTGAATGAATATCTCCTGTTGGCTGGAGAACTTTTTTAGAGGTAACTCATTAGCCCATTATTATTTTACCACAATTAAAGGAACCCAATTCTATTTCCATTTGGTTACTATTGCTGGCATAGCCAAGTCCAAGAAAAGCCATTTGTTGGGTCAATCTGAATGTGAAGAAATGCATGATTTTTTTTTTTATGGGATGTGGTGTTTGGGAAGGTTTCCAGGCAGTACAGAGTATGGAAGTAACAGATCCTTCTTGAAACTTCTCTAAGTATTTTTCATTATCAAAAGACAAGGGTGATATTTTTAGATGGAACTGTGCCTATTGGCCTTGAGAAAACATAATGCTTTCCAAAGACCTTGCTGGCACACAGGGCAATGAACTTGGATTTATATTTTGTTGAAAGGGTCCATAGCATTCATTCTGTTCTTAGCTATCCAATTCTCCTCTGTGCCCCTACCTGACAGTAAGGTCTTGTTCACGGGCCACACTGTGAGTGGAAAAACAGCGGCTCAATAAAGAGCCAGAGATCCAAGCAGGGGATTCCAAGATCTGTTTCTTATTGTGTATTAAAGATGATTCTCTGGGAATTGTTGAATAATTCCGTGACATGCCATCCATCACTTTTATGGTGGTCAAGGGAGATGTCAGTAGCATCTGCATGGAGTCTTTTCTTGGATAATATTAGTATCAAGTAAAGGCAAGGTGGGAGTATGTGCTTTATAAAAAGCAAACCCTGCTTAAGAAAGTCCCTCCAATGAGCAGGTCATTTACCTTACCAGGTTCCCTCCTGGAATAAACTCGGTATCTTTACAGCTCAGGAAACCAATGCAATGAGGATTGTTTAAAAAAGCACCCCCTTGAACCAAACAGGACTATTTTCCTTTAAAACTGGATATATTTTCAATGGAAAAGCCTGTTGGGTCTCAGACTAACAGTAAATTGTCCACAGCTGTTGTAAGTTGGTTTATCTTCCAGCAAGATTTGAACTGCTGACCAGATCTTAGAGACAAACTTTTGTTGAAATTTGGTGTTTAAACTAACTGTACTGTCTGTTTATCTCTTTTGTGTTTGTTGCAACTGGATAGGTGAGTGGAGGCTTGTGGTCAGAACCTGGACAGGAAACCTGAACTTTGTGGTTCTTTTGATAAATCTTTATTGCATGTATTTTGGGTCTCTCTCTCTCTCTCTCTCTCTCTCTCTCTCTCTCTCTCTCTCTCTCTCTCTCTCTCTCACACACACACACACACACACACACACACACACACACACACACACACTCCCTTCACTCAGACTTCAGCTTCCCCATCTGTAAATCAATTCTATTAGTTCAACTTGAAAACCTTGTCTGAGCCTGGGTGATTGCTTATTTTCCCATCTTCTACTTGACTATTTTTGAGCTAACCTGTTTACTAAATATGGTAGTCATAGACAAGACTCATCTCCCCATTCTAGGACAAGCCATCATATGAACCCAATTACATATAAGTCAAATATGCAAAACTACATAAGGAATGTTAGGATATGAATAGTGCTGGCTCTGAATATAGAAGACCTGGATTCAAATTCTGCCTCTCATACTTAATCTCTATATGAATTTTGAAAAGTTGCAATTTTCCTGGGCCTCACTTTCCTCATCTTAAATAATTAGGACATTAGACTGGCTAGCCTCCAGGTTCCTCCTAGCTCTGTGTATGTGATGCAAAATTTTCCTACACAATCAAGAGAACGGAAAACATTAGGAAAAATAAAAAGATACCCTGTGAGGCAAAGATCTAAAACTCTAGTAAATTGTAATCATGGACTCTCTTTACAGAAGACTTTTATATTTGCTTGGAGGGCCAAGGAAGAAGGCTGGACATTCAACTTCTCCCTGTCTCTCACTTGACTATAGTTGGCCAACCTACAGGAGACCACCCCTGGTCTCCAGCTGTTCTGGACCCAATAGTGGAGGAGGCTTAGCAAGAGGATCAAGCTATTACACACAGATCAATGTTTCTTGGGTTAAAACCCAATGTAAACACATGTTCCTTGGGGCGGGAGAGATGAAACAAAGCTGACAAGATGAAAGGAAAGGTTTCTATTCTACATTATTGGCTAAAAGAGAAGCAAGAAAGACCAGGCCACCCCTCCCCCTGGGCCACCCCTAATTGCATATTAGGCAGTGATAAGCACAAGCCTATGTCTGATATATGGAAATCATCCTTGTGCAGGACCTTGTCATTTTGCATCAGGACTATCACGTTCAGGCCTATGTGGTACAGTCTCCTTCAGTTCAGTCTCTCATTCTCTCTGTCTTTCTCTCTGTCTCTCTGTCTCTCTTTGTCTTTCTCTCTGTCTCTCTCTGTCTTTCTCTTTGTCTCTCTGTCTCTCTCTGTTTTTCTGTCTCTCTCTCTGTCTCTGTCTCTCTCTGTCTTTCTCTTTGTCTCTCTGTCTCTGTCTGTCTGTCTGTCTCTCTCTCTCTCTCTCTCTCTCTCTCTCTCTCTCTCTCTCTTTCTCTCTCTCTCTCTTCAATCAATCTAGCCCACTTCTACCCAGTTTCTTGTCTTCAAAGGCTTCTTTCACTTTTCTTTGCTCCACAGCCTTCCCTTGCTTATGTGAATGATGTCCTTAGACTAGCATTTAAGGCTGTTCACAAGCAAATCTCAATTGCTGTTGCTGCTGTTGTTGTTTTCAGCCTAGTATCTGATTGCTTCTCTCTGGGGGCCATCTTTAGAGAAGATCCTGGTTCATTCACTGTCAATCAAATCAACTTGGACATTCTCATCATTGGGCTTACTGCTCATGCCTTTGCCTTGTCTCCTTGACAGAATTCTACCTTTGCCTTAATCCTCCACAGCGAGACTTTTCTTATTACCCCAGGGGACTGTGAGAGTATGCTAGAAGAAGTCAGAGGACTACAGTTTGAGTGGCCTCCCAGGAAATCAATTCACATTCCTCACCTGGAAAAAATGGAAATAATAATGCTTGAGCTAGCAAATCCATAGTGTGACTGTAAATCAGGGCTCTATGAATGGAGACTAGCATTATCTCACAGAATATTTGTTGCAGAAGGAGCTTCACTGCTTATACATGGAGCATAGGCTTTGGCCCACTGTGGGGATGGGAAAATGGTCAAGGAGGATTGGCTACTGAGCCATGAAGATGTGGACTGGTGGCTATTAAAGACATGCAGTCAGTAAATGTTAAAGGAGTGTCTGAGCTCTCTGGTGCTCGTTCTTTTCATACATCCAGAATGGAGGGAGTCTTTGAGACTCTTTTGGACTTTCCTGGTGCTGATAGTAGGTGGGGGTGGAATCCCGAAAGCTATGGAATCTGGTTTATGTACTGACCTCTATAAGCCTGAGAAGGACCTAGAATTCCTGACAGTCTCTGTTTCCTTGTGCTTCTTTCCCTAAGCCTACGTGACTGAATGCCAACTGCAAGACATAGACTTTTCAGCAGTGGCTGCTTTAGGAGTTTGGGAGCTCCTGGGTTCCTTATCCAGAACTGACTGCTAGTGGGTACAAGTACATGCTTCTAAGAAGAAAAGATAGTGACTGACAGAAGAATAAGCCCAAGCACAGGCCTAGCTTAATAGAAGGCAGCCCCACAAAATGCTTCTGAACCACTTAGAGAATGATAGCAGTTATGGGTTATTATGTCATATTATAAATCTTTGTTATTGTGAGAGAAGTCTTTTGTGTTTTAAGCATCCATTTGTGAGTGTGTAGGAAATAAATAGCTGTCCTATGCCTGATCTAAAATGTGCTTTGAAAAAATTTTCTATCCCTTTTGTATAAATCCTAGACAAGAGCCAATTCTTTGCCTTCTTTTTGTGACTTTCTTCTGTGCTCTGAAGTGGGAACATAAAAAGCCAAAAACAATGAGAAAGAGCAGGACTCCTCCACGGAGGAGTGAACTCATTCTACATGAGCCCAGAGCTGGGCTTCCTCAGTCCAGCTCTGGCATTTTGTAGCACATATAGGACAACTAAAGCCCCTAAAGGGGAAGTACTTACTGTGAGTCTCACAGGTGGGGAGTAGCTGAGTGAGAATTCATTCAAACTCAGACCTCCAAACTCTGCCATGGTCTGGCAATTATATGAGTCTTCTCTCACCTTTGAATCCATAGCCCTGGTTGCCATGATACTTCGCATGGCAATTATGCACAACAACTAATTCTGAAAGTTGGAGGGGCCTTCAGTGGCCTTGTAGAACAAGCCACAGTCCTGTGTCTGACTGCCAAGTGTCCAGCCTCTGCTCGAAGCCCTCTGAGAAAGGAGATCCAGCACCTCTCAGGCAGCCCATTCTACTAGAAAAACCACATACCAGTTTGGTTCACCATCTTTTCTTCTTTATTTTTATGATGTAGCAAAGGTTCATTCCCAGAAAACTGGCCAAAGGGAAATGGTTTTTGTTTGTTTTTAATTCCCTACATCTCAGGAGATGTGTGTCCTGGAGAAAGCATTCACAGCAAAGAAAATCACAAGTGAACATTCTGGATTGGTTTATGCCTATCTTTTCTACTAGATTATAATCTTTTTGAGGTTCATATTTCTTCCTAATTAGATGAGAGATGGTGCATTGTATCGAGTTTTGGATGCCACATTTTAGGAAACACATTATAATGTTGTAGAGTAACTACAGGAGGGCAATTAAGACAGTGAAGGAGTCTTGCCTCTGACATATATTAACTAGGTGACCCAGGGCAAGTAACTTAAGTCTAAGTCTAGACAACTTTCTTAGACTAAGGTGTAGAGAAGGTGCTGATTTTCATTGGTAGAGGGCATTTCTTCACCAAAGAGTCTCTTACACCTATGAAACCAAAGTCCCAATCCCTATTCCCATCACTCTCCCTGAAAAGATAAGCTAAGGATTTATTTCCAGTTCATTTCCCCAATTGTACCTTGTATTGAGTGCCTGAAATCATTAGAATTTCATCTGCCAAAACTCATCAAGAGATGTTTCCTAGAGCACATTAAGAGGCTGAAAGAGTGAGGTGCTGAGGATCACAGAATTTCCAGGTTGAAAGGAATGTCAATGTTCTATTAGCCTCCTCCTTTGTAAAGTGGGGAATCTTAATATGGGAGCTAATTACAATGTGGCTATGAGATTGACTCATCCTTGAGGGGTAGTGTTCTGACTTTGCTTGAAGGTGTCCAATGAGGACAGACCTGCTATATCTTGAGACCGCACATTCAGTTTTGCTATACCTGTTATTGTTAGGAAGGATTTCCCCTCCACACTGTCCACCCGATACTTCTGGTTCAGCCCTCTGGGGCCAAGCAGAATTATTCTTAACCTTCTGCCATATGATAGTCATTTGAGTCCTTGAAGACAACTATCATGTCTTTCCAAGTTTTCTTTAAAAGAAACATTTTCATTCCATTCAACTGGTATCCCCGTTCTAAGATCTCAGACACCTTCACCATCATAGTGATACCTGTAAGAGGTTAATGGGAGCCCCATGTCTTCTGAACATAGTTCTAGGGTTTAGGTACACTCAGTAGCCTAAACAATTTAGAACTGATTTGGTATAGACAGTGATCATTTTCTTTTTTTGACAAATCAGTGTTTGCTGGAAAAATCCAGTGTGGGGTCATTTATTTGTTCACCCAAGTGTGGTTCTACCTCTACCACACATAAACACACAAGTACCTTTCCTGCCTCACTTTGCTTGCTTTCAGTTCTTTCTGCTTCTAAGGGCCTAACAGTAGTAAAGAAGAAAGGGCCACATATCCTAATGGAGAGTTTCCTATACACTGTGTGATTGTAGGGCTAATTTGGTTGACCTCATAATCCCGCCAAGCTCCACACTCCTCCTTCTTGAGGTCCACCATGGATTCCTCAGATGCCTCCAGGCCTATTGTCATTCATTTAGCACACATGTGGCTCAGCATCCACATAAGTCGATAGATATATACATGTCTCAGCTTTGTATAAACATACTCCCAACACTGGGTTGCTTCCATCCAGACCTCTGCCATAAATCCAGACCTCCAGAGATACCTCCTAATGACTTAACCATTAGACACAGTAAGAGATTCCAAGGGGACTCGATGAGGATATAATAATGGGCCAGTGTCAGGCAGGATTTATGATTATTATTCATATGACTCAACCATATGCTCTGGCTACTGCAATCAGCTTGCTGGCTGTGCTCTGACATCTGTGGTGATAATGAGAAAAGTTGCATTACACCACAGGAGGAAAAAACCCCCATCAAAACTCCCACCCAATAACTAGTGGGCTGCCAGGAGAAACACTGACCTTCCTGGGGAAGTCAGGAGATGGTTTGAAAAATCACTTGATGTGTCTCAGAAAACAAGTCGTGCCGACCTGCAGATCTGGCTGCCAGCTGTTCTAACAGTCTTAGAGAAGACAGCTCATCGAGCTGCATCCCAAGAACATCTGTATTTATCACCACAGGCAAATACCAAGGAAGATGGCATCACCAGACTACAACCTGGAGGCCAGCCTGGGTCTCTTAAATTATTTCAGCAAAACATACAGGTTTGGGGACATGCAGACCAGCTTCCTGACCTTCACTGACCTTTCTCTGAGTGTCTGGGGGGGCTTTGGGTGTCTTGGTCGATGACCCATAAGCACAGCCCCTGAGGGTCCACTCAACAGTCCTTTCACCAGCTCCAAGGATCAGAGCTCTCAGTTTCTGGGAAACTGATGAAGGAATGAAAGATGAATACCATCTCTCTTCTCTTGGAGAGGTGGTAGGTGAAGGGTGAAGAATGAATAAGGGCAGTTTCAGTGCTGCTTAAGTATGGAAACACACAAGTTATTGGCATGCACTTGTAAGGGGGCTACTGACTGCTAAGCTGAAGTTCAGCTAGGTGGAGTCAGTGGCCTCTGTGAGTTCATATGGGAGCCCAGTATCTCAGAGAGGAATAGAGGATAACCCTAGCCATACATATCACAATGTTTTGAGTATGTAAGTGTATAGGGATGGAATGGGGCTCAAGGCATGAGTCTTTCTCTTAACCCTAAAAGTGCTGACCAGAGAGTAAGAGGACCCAGGCTCAAATCCAATCTTTAAGTACTATGAGACCTTGAGCAGGTCTCTTCCCCTGAGCCTCAGTTTGATAATTTGTAAAATGAATGAATTAGACTACATGGTCTCTGGGACCCCTCCTGGCTCTCAAACTATGATATACCTACCTACCTACCTACCTACCTACATATATATATATATATACGTATATATATATATACACATATACATATACATGTATATACATATATGTATGTATGTATGTATGTGTATATATATATATATATATATACATATATATACACATATATATGAAGAAGCCACATAATTTCCTTGGCATGGGGGAATTTCCAGTACGTGAAGTCCCTCCAACAACTCAGATCATCCCCCATTCGTGACTTAATACAGAAGTCATGGGGAGTAACTTGAGGAACAAAGAAAATGACTTGCTCATGGTCACTCAGTACTGTGACTTTTGAAACCAGGTTGTCCTGACTCTAAGCCCTGCAATCTCTCCCTTACAGCATGGGCCCATTACACTCAAGACAAATCTCTCCTTGTGGACTTCAAAGGCTTGGCTTCTTGGGCGTGGTGCCATGAGCAAGAGAACAGAAGGAGGAGCCCACAGAAGGGCTCATTCTCTGCAGAATACTTAGAATTCGGTCTGAGAAGAACCACCCTACATGTTTACATGACCTTGTAAGTATGGCAAAGTAATTTGTATGGGTGACAGTCTACATGCTGTTTCATTCGATCCTCCCAGCAACCTTGTGAGGTAGATGCTATTATTTTTCCCATATTATAGAGGAGGCAACTGAGGCTAAGAACGGTTAAGTGACTTTCCTTTTTGTGGTGAGGGTCATATAGCTAATAAGTGTCTGAAACAATATGTGATCCCAAATCTTAATGAGCTATTTAGTGTTTTATCCACTACATCGCCTACTTGCACCCTTTCTAAGCAATGCCCCTAAACGGCCAAGAGCATTAACATCTGCCTGAGCACCTCATCACCCCCTCCTCAACCATTATGTTAAGAACTTTGTAGTCTTCATGTATGGTTACCTTATCACTGAGGATAACACAATTCAGTACCATCTGGCCTGGGACTGGACACCTTCCTATCCCCATGAAACAGACCTGATATGTTCTTATTCTAACTAAAGTCTCCCCCTGTCACCTTCATGTAATTGGAAAGTTTGCCTCATCTAGAAAGAAGGCCTCCACATCTGCACCCGAGTCTGCTTGGGGCTTGCATAAACAGCGGCTCTCAGGGTCTACGTGAGGGCGTCTGAAGCCCTTGACATTTTCCATCTATCTTCCTCGTTTTTAATTACTTCTTGCCTACAGGGTGACCTAATCTACAAAACTCCTGTCTAAGGGCCAGCTCTGTTCTCTGCTTTGGTCCATTGTAGCTCTCATCCCATCCTCTAATTTAAGCCTTGCCTCCCCTTTCCCCCCACATTTCAAAGTACTTTCTTTAATGAGTCCATCAATTCAAAGTCTACATTCTTAAGTTCCAAGTCACAATCGGCTTTTAAGATGATGTTTTCTCAGTGCTGATAGACATGTTCATTCATTGGAATGGACCTTCTTCATGTGGGAGTTTTAGAGCTTTGTTGTAGCATCATATGACCATAGGTTTAGAGCTGGAAGGGCCCTCAGAGGCCATGAGGAAACTGAGGCTAGGGTTGCCCAATGTCACATGTCTGATAAGTGGCAGAGGATGAATTTGAACCCAAGACCTCTGCCTTCTGAGCCTGTCCAAAGGAACAAGATCGTTTGTTAGTACTTGAAGGCCAGTGGGGTTAGATGTGATGTTGATTTAGAGGAAGGCCTTCTCCATAGCTATAACCATAGTAGGATAAGGTGGAATTTGTCCCAGGACCTTGGCAGATAGGGAAACTGGGTGGCACAGTGGACAGAGCACCTGGCCTGGAGTCAGGAAGACCTGAATTCAAATCTTTCCTCAGACATTTACTAGATGTGTGACCTTGGACAAATCATTTATCCCTCTTTGACTCAGTTTCTTTATCTGTAAACATAAGCAGGAGAAGGAAATAGCAAACCGCCCCAGTAGCTTTGCCAAGAAAACCCCAAATGGGTTCATGGAGAGTTGGACATGACTGAACAAAACCCATTTGTTAGAGATTGTGCCCCTGGAGTGGGTAAAAATTAACTTTCACAACTTACTAGTGAGGTTTGGTTACAAAGTATTCATGATGCTTAGAGGAAATGGCGTTGGACAGAATGACCTCAGATAGGAATGCCTCCATTAGCATCTTCTTTTGCAGAAGAGGAAACTGAAGCCTAATGGACAGAGCCACCCTACCTGTGTGCCCTGAGAGTGACATAACTTCCCTAAGCCTCCTTTTCCTTACTTATAAAATGAAGGGTTTTCTTAAGTGGTTTCTGGGGTCTTCTTCAACTCTAGGACTATAATATCATGAGCCTTTGACTTTGAGGAGTTGACTTAACTTCCCTGGGCCTACTTCCTCACCTATAGAATTAAAGCATTGCATTGACTGGCAGTGCAGAAGAAGCAGGAGCTCTGTGGCCCATTTCTTCTCTAGATTCCTGGCCCTTGGGTACTCATACCCTACCTGAGGTCACAAGTGTAAGAAGTAATGAATTTGGGACTCCAAATAAGACCTTATGTGAAAGAAAGAAAGAAAGAAAGAAAGAAAGAAAGAAAGAAAGAAAGAAAGAAAGAGAGAGAGAAAGAGAGAAAGAGGAAGGAAGGAAGGAAGGAAGGAAGAATGAAAGAAAGAAAGAAAGAAAGAAAGAAAGAAAGAAAGAAAGAAAGAAAGAAAGACAGACAGACAGACAGACAGAGAAAGAAAGAAAGAAAGAAAGAAAGAAAGAAAGAAAGAAAGAAAGAAAGAAAAAGAAAGAAAGGAAGGAAGGAAGGAAGGTAGGAAGGAAGGAAGGTAGGAAGATGAATCCTTCCCCCTTTCTCATTCCATTCTGGTGCCACTCAGATTCCTGGGAATCAGAGAGAATAACTGTCATGTGTAATCATGCTACCACAGGCACCCAGGGGAAAGGCCTGGGCCTCTGATGTCATTGATGTTGGGAAGTGAGGAACAAAGAATCTGCCCATACCAATATAGGCCCATACCTCTTCTACTATTTTGGCTTTTGTGAGCTGCCTTGGACCTGGTGATGTTAAATGACTTATCCAGGGTCACACAGCCAATATTTGGGGAGGCAACACCTTGCTTTGAGGGTAATTCTCTGTCTATGACAAGGCTACCTCTGAGCACCCAAAAAAAGAGAATAGGTGTATCCCAACTGCCCATTTCTGGCCTGATGGTGAGTCTGCCTATATGATGCTGCTTTTCTTACCTTAGAATGCAACTTTCAGAATGATGGTGACAGGCATAGAACGTGCTTTAGATTTACACTCAACAGATGACTGAGCTAGAATTGCTTCTCAGACACTCACTAGCTGGGGGGTCCACAAGTTGTTCAAGGTCTCGGGGTCTCAGTGCCTTCACCTGTAAAGTGGGATTACCCATGCCTGGTAATGTTTACACATAAGCCACCACGATGATTCATTCAGTGAGAAAAATCAAGGAAAAGTGCTTTGACATCCTTAATTCATGAGAGAAATGTCACTTCACAGTCTGACTTGAGCTTATCATTCCAAAGCAATTGCCCCCCCCAAGAACACTCAGCTCAAACTGTCCCTCCCAGCTCTATCCCTTTGCATACGTACTTTTCCCCCATGGGCTCTGCCTCTTGGGATCCATAGGGGCAGATAGGGAGATCGGTATGTAAAACATAAAGTCAGAAAGACCTGAGTTTGAATCCTGCCTCAGATACTCCCTAGCTCTATGACCTGGGCAAATCAAGGAATCTCTCTCAGCATCAGTTTCAAGTTTGAAATGAGTGGATTGGAGCTGATGGCCCCAAACATCTCTTCTTGAAGCCTTCCTGATCTGTGCAGTTGTTAGGATGCCCACCCCCCACCCCAAGAGATTAGAGTTATTTGACATGTGTCTCTGTACCTGTCATTGTTCTCAAGAGAACAGAAGCTCCCTGAAGTCAAGGCTTTGCTGATTTTGTCCTTCCACGGGGCTTACTTGGTATTTGGCCAGTTGCAGTGAACTGTTGTCATCCACTGCGGGGTTTTTCGCAGATTTTCATTTTTGTCCCGCAGCATCCAGCTACACGTATGCCTTAGCAAACATCAGTAAGAATTACCCAGAATGGAACTCATCGTAAAAGGAATGTCTTATAGTTAATTAAGAATGGGATCACCCTTATTGGCTCAGCCGATGAGGACAGGGTTGCAGATGGTCAATATTGCTCAATCCATCAGGGTCTAGTAATTACCACCCTATGAGGTAGTGCTCCTTCTGGGCACTTGTGCCCTTTATTCTAGGGTCATTCCTGAGGCTAGCCATGAAACAAAGCCTGCTAGGAAGAGATTCCCTTTTTCCTAGTTCATGACAAATCTCCTTTTACTAGAAACAGAAAATTGTCATTTTAATACATCAGTGTTATCCTCACCTCTCTGCGCACCATCACCATGCCTCTGACGTGAGTTACCAAACCTTGTTGTTTCTGCCTCCACATCTCTTCCATCTGACCCTTCTCTCCATCTCTCAGAGACCCCTCTTGTGCAGGCCCTCATCCCCTCTCACTTACCCCTTCCACAGTGCTAATCCACCCTCCAAATGACTGCAGTGATTTTCCTTAAGCGCAGATCTTAGCATATCACCTCTCCTCTCAGTAGTGTCTAGTGCAGGGGTGGGGTACCTGTGGCTTTGAGTCCACATGTGGCCTTCTAGGTCCTCAAAGATGGCACCCCTGCTCTGGTGGGTCTTACTGCTTAGGAAAGCAAATGCAAACTCATCTGGTTAACTTTTTAAAACCTTGCCAACCTGGCCCAACCTCCTTTCTGGGACATTACACCCTTCCTACACTGCTGTGATCTCTCAAACCAGCCTTCTCTCTATTCTTCCTATGTGACCCTCCATTTCCCACCTCTACGACTTTACTTAGACTGTCATCCATTCTGGGAATTCACTCCTTTCTCACCTCTATTTCTTCTTCCAGAAGGAGTCCATTTGGCACCTTTTACAAGGAACTTCTGATTTTCTCAACACTCTTACATTTAACTGCTTTATACTTATACAGACAGCTAGGTAGCACTGCGTATAGAGCACAGGCCTGGAATAAAGAAGACCTGAGTTCAAATCCATCCTCAGACATTCACCTACTGTGTGACCCTAGACAAATCACATACTTCTATTTGCCTTAATCCACTGGAGAAGGAAATGGCACTCCAATACCTTTGCCAAGAAAACCCCACAGACAGTATTGTTGGGTATGGTCCACGGGGTAACGAAGAGTTGGATACAACTGAACAGTAACGAAAATATTTATTTGTATCTATTACCTTCCTATCTATTTTATGTGTTTCTAGGTATACTTGTTTCTGTTCCTTTAGAGTACAATCTCCTTATAAGGAGGAACTGTGTCATATTTGCCTTGAATCCCCACTGCCTAGTGTCACACGTGACATAAGGAGTGTGGAAAAATCCTTTCCAGACTGGGTTAGAGTCTGAAAATCTGCCTAATGAGATTCACCAGACAGTTCCTGAATTAGTCCCAAATTTAAATCCTACCAAAGTATACTCGCGCTTCTGTGAATCATCCATCTAAAAGAAGCATTTGCATGGCTTGCCTCATCCAAGGTTAGGGCTAGGAAGAAGCTGAGAGACGATCATAATAACAGTGATGCTAAGAGTAATAACATTCATAGCTTAGCATCTATGTGGCTTTCAGAGCTGCAAAGTATTTCTTATATAATATTTCAGGTGTCACTCCAACAGCTAAGAGATACTGCTTCCTGGGAGACTGCCTGCTTCCTTTTGGCTTTGCCTACCTGAAATCTAGATCAGTAGTTCTCATACAGTAGATGTTTGATTAATCTTTGTTGAATTAAATGGGGAAACTGAGGCTGAAGAAGACTGAGTGTCTTGCACAGGGTCCCAAGGTTAATGTGGAATTTGAACTGTCAGGTCCTTCTGACCACAAGGCACTTGCCCCCCTTTTTAAACAAGGAAACCACAGGCCAAAGAGGTTCAGGATTTAACCGAGGTCCCACAGAGAATTAGTAGCAGAGAGAGAAATAAAATGTAGGTCTCTTCCTTTTTAATCCAGTCTTCTTTTCACCTAGATCAGTGGGGCTTGTTCAGTCCTGAAAGGTGATGACGAAAAGGGATGTATAAGGCTTGAAAAGCCATAAAGGGCCCACAAAATGAGGCAGCAGTTCTATGTAATAACATGATCCAAGAGACAATAATCATAGAGGGGAAAACCCCATTCCAAATGACTATAAACTGCCTAAAACACTTGGGGATTAATCTACCAAAGCACATAAAAGATTTATGTAAATTCAGTAAGGAAAGGCTCCTATAAAAATAATAATAATAACAGTAATTTGCATAACATTTACTATGTGTCAACCACTGTGCTAAATGCCTTATAATTATTATCTTATTCTAACCTCACAACAACCCTGGGAGATAAGTGATATGATTGTCCTCATTGTGCAGATGAGGAAACTGAGACAAACAAAGATTAAGTGACTTGCCCAGGGTCATAAAGCTAGTAAGTTGTCTGAGGTTGAATTTGAACTAAGGTCTTCCTGACTCCAGTTGCAGGCTGGGTCATGTCAATGGAAAAAAATCCATCCATCCATCCATCCATCCATCCATCCATCCATATACATACATACATACATGTGTGTATATAATACTACCAAAGTTAATGTACAATGTTAATGCTAAGCCAATCAAGCTAACAAAGGAGTACTTTACCAAACTAGATAAAATAACAAAAAACAATGTGAAGAAACAAAAGATTTAGAATGGCAACTGAAATAATGACAATGTGGAGGGATAAAAAGGAAATAGCCCTCTCAATCTCCAACTCTGTCATGAAGTGGCAGCCATCCCAACCATTTGCATCTGCTAAAATATGAAGAAGGAGATTAGGGGAAGTGACTAGGTAAGGGAGAATCAGAAACAGTGCAACTCAGTAACCCATTATTCACTAAGCCCAGGACAATACCTAGGAGAACACTCCCTATTTGATAACAACTGACTGGAAAACTGGAAAGTAATCTGGCAGAAATTAGTCTGTGGTCAACATCTTATAACACATAGCATAATAAAATCAAAATCAATATGTAGTCTTAATATAGGCAGCCAGGTGGTAAAGTGTTTAGGAACTGTAGCCAGAATGACCCGAGTTTGAATTCTACCTCAGATCCTCTCTAGCTGTGTGACACTGGACAAGTCACTTGACCTCCCACATCTCAGTTTTCTTGTTTTTTAACACAAGGATGATAACAGCACCTGCCTTGCAAGGTTGCTGTGAGATTCCAATAAGACACTATCTGTAAGATGTTTATCACAGTCTTTGGCACATTAATAGGGCTTTGTAAATACTTATTCCTTCTAACCACATGTGTACATGTACACATACATGTCATTGTTAGGTCATTTAAGTCACGTCTGACTCTTCATGATCGGATATAAGATTTTATAGGCAAAGATAATGGAGTCGTTTGCCATTTCTTTCTCCAGCTCATTTTACAGATGGGGAACTGAGGCAAACAAGGTTAAGTGATTTGTCCAGGCAGCTTGTAAGTATCTGAGGATGGATTTAAACTCATGAATCTTCCTGATTCCAAATCCAGTGCTGTAGCCACTGTGCCATCTAACTACTACCTTGTGGGTGTATATGTATATGTGTGTGCATGTATACACACATACATATATGTGCATGTATGTACATGTATATACACACACATACAACCTAACTGAAGCCATTCTCCAAAAGATTGGTGGTCAAAGAATGTGAATGAAAAGCTATCAAAAGAAGAATTGTAATCTATTAACAATCATGTAGAAGAATGACCCAATTTCCAAATATTAAGAGAAATTAAAATGAAAACAAGCCTGAGATTTCACTTCAAACTCAAGAAATAGACAAAGAAGAAAAAAATGAAAACAGTTAATGTTGGGAGGGGTTGTAAGAAGATAGGCACACTAGTGTATTTTGAGTGAATCTGCAAATTAGTAAAACCATTTGGGAAAGCAATCTGGAATTCTACAAATAAAGTAACTAAAACATCTATACCCTTAACACAGAAATTCTATTGTTAGATATCCCAAAATCCATTAGATATGCCAAAGTTAGATATCCCAAAATTCCAAACAGATTTTTTTTTTAATGGGAGGAAAGAACTGAAAACAAAGTATTTGCCCATCACTTGGGGAATGTACAAATGCATTTTGGTACATGGACATAATGGCATATTAATATGTGATATGCTGTATGAAATTAGCTTGATGACCAGAGAAAAGAGTGAAAAGGTTTATGTGAACTGATGGAGAGAAAATAGAGTCAGGAAAACATTATACTCAATTACTACTGTAAATCAAAATGGAAAGAACAAAATAATAGAAAACAATTGAAAAAGAATGCTACAAAAAAATTAAAAAAGAAAAGTGAGGACACCATCTCCCATTATTGATCGGGTGAGGGATGCATGAATGTAGAATTTTGCAGATATTATATGTGTTTGCAATGTATTGATCAATTTTGTTGATCTTTTTCTCTTCTTTCTTTTTTTTTCTCTTTAAAATATGCACAATAGCTCTGTGGGGAAGAGTGTAGGAGAGGAAAACTGTGAGAAAATTTAGTAAAACAAAAAACAAAAGATATCTATAAAATTATTTTTAAAAAGAAGGATGTCATAATGGGGATGTTAAAAGTTTAGAGGATCATAATAGTGGCATGGATAAGTGAAGTAATTTGCCGAGAACCTGAAAGCTCGTTAGGTAGCCAAGGCATTATAGAACCTGCCTCCATGACTCAGTTTAAAGTTCACTCGGCCTTCTAATAGCAATACTGAGCATCCACTTGTAATTTAAAAGTACATTGAATTCTGAGTTGCAAACAAAGTTGAAAAAAAAAAGACAGATCAATGAACATATGATGTTCTAAGAGTCTAGAAAAAAACCAACAAATTCTCCTCAAAATAGAAAGTCTGAAAATCAAATAAGAGATTGCAAACAAGTAAAACTAGGGGCTTAAAAAAACAGATCTTTAGACTATTTTATTTGAAAAGAAAAAGAAAAACTAAATGACTATTATTGAAAATGTGAAAGGAGAATGTGTGAGAAATGTAGGAGAAATAAGAGAAACTACTACAAAATATTTTGATCAACTATGTCAATAAAACTGAAAACTTAATGTAAAATGAATTAATATTTACAAAATTAAAACATTCCCATGTCAACAGAAGAAATAGAAATTTTGAATAATAGAGTATTAGGAAAATAATTGAAAAACCCAGAAATAAGCTCACAAAGGATAAAACCTCAGGACTAGATGGATAAGAAGAGAATTCTATCAAACATTTAAAGAACAAGTATTTTAATATTACATCAACCATTTGAAAAATTAGAAAAAGAAGACATCCTGTAAATTCCTTTCATGAAGAAAATATGTTAGTATCTAAGCCAGAGAAAATCAAAACTGAGAATGAAAACTTTAGAACAATATATCTAATATATATTGACAGAAAAAAAAGAAAAAAACTAAAATCAAATATTATCAGAAAAACTAGAGGAATGGATTAAAAATATCTTATACTGTGGCAAGGTTGAATTTATGCTAAGGACACATAGTTGGCTCAATATTATGACTAATATAATCATAACTGACCATATTAATAACAAGAACAACAAAATAATGTGATTGTGTGCATAGTCAGAAAAAAACACAGTACCTATTTCCGTTTTTTTAAAGTCTAAATTGACCTTTCTTTAACACGTTAATTAGTATATATGTAAAACCAAGAACAAACATAATTTGTAATGTGGACATATTAGAAGTCTTTTAAATAGAATCACAGATAAAGAAATATCTATTATCATCACTATTAGAAGTGATGGTTTATTGAAACAGTCACCTAAAAATTAATTAGTAACTTCAGCAAAGTTACAGACTATAAATTATATTCATATAAATCATCATCATTTCCATAAATTATCAGATAAATCCAACAAGAAGACAAAGAAAGTTGTTATTTTCTTAAAAAGAGAAATTAAATTTTAAACAAGTGCAGAATTTATAAAACACATGGTAGTTTACCTGTCAAGATGCACAAGTGAATTAATATGAATATAGTTACAAAACACATTTTATGGAACTAAAGCTAGGCTTCAACAAGTAGAAGAAAATTAATTGTATAGGGGTAAATCAAAGTAATATAATGATAAATAAAATACAGCCAAAATTACTTTACTTATCCAGTGCCCTACAACTCAATCTTCTAGGGCTTAAATTATTACACTAGGGGAAAAAAAAGATAATAAAATTCATCTGGAAAAAGTAAAGGTCAAGAATTCCAAGGGAATTAATGTCAAAAAGAAGGGGAGGAAGGGAGACCAGACTAGCAGAACCACACATTCAACTCTAGCAGAAACAGAAATCATAAAATGATTGGTACTCATTAACATGTAAAAAGGCTCACTGGTAGAACAGGTTAGGTACATCACATATAGAAACAAATAGACCTGGTATCTTAGTGTTCCAAACATCCAAAGTCACTGAAGAATGGGTTCTATTTGACAAAAACTGCTAAGAAAACCATAAAGTAGTCTGGGACATGTTAGGTTTAAACTATTACCTTACAAGACATGGCAAGGTTAGCTCCAAATGGAAACATGACAAATAAAAAGTGACAAAAATAAAAGGAAAAAGAAAGCAATTACCATTCAGATGTATGGATTATGGGGAATTTTTGACCAACAAGGAATTCTAAAGGATGATAGAAGATAAAATTGATAATTTTGATTTCACAATTGAAATTTTTGAACAAGCAAAACCAATGAAGCTAAATTTCCAAGGGAAATGGGTAACTGGGAAAACAATCTTTGGAGCCAGTTTATCTTAAAAATTTCTGACTCCTTTAATATAAGGAACTGGTTAAGATTTATAAGAATGTAGATACCAGTAAACGGATGATGAAGAGGAGTTTTAAAAAAGAAGAAATCAAATCTATCAACAACTATTTAAAGTGCTTTATATCATTAGTAATTACAAATTATGGCAAAACTAAAGTTTTACCATACAGTTGACAAATATAACAAAAAAAAGGAAAGTTACAAGCTGTGCTAAAATAGGCATATTGATATCCTGTTGGTGAAGTCAAGAATTGGTACAGCTATTCTGGAAAGCAAGTTGAAATTTAGTCCAAAATGTTACTGAAATGTGTAATATCTTTGCTCCAAGAAAACCTTCTACTAAGCTTATACCCCACAAGAGATCAAAGGAAAAAGGAAAAAGGACTCTATCTATCTATCTATCTATCTATCTATCTATCTATCTATCTATCTATCTATGTATCTATCTATCTGTCTATCTAATCTGTCTGCCTTTCTTCTTGCGTTAGCAAAGAACTGGAAATTAAAGAAGTTTTATTCAGGTAGGAAATGGTTGAACAAATTAAGGTATGTGAATTTGATGTAAAGATCAGCTGGGTTGGGCAATGGATAAAATGCTGGACCTCGAATGAGTAAGACTCATCTTCTTGAATTCAAATCTGGCCTCAGACACTTGCTACCTGTGTGACCTTGGGCAAGTCACATAGCCATGCTTGTCTCAGTTCCCTCCTCTGTAAAATGAGCTGGAGAAGGAAGTGTCCAACCACTGCAGTGTCTTTGCCAAAAAAATCCCAAATGGGGTTGTGGAGAGTCAGACACAATTGAAGGTGTTTGAACAACAACAAAAAATGTGATGTAACATTATTGTGGCATGAGTCAGTATGAAAAGGATATCTTAAGAGAAACTTGGGAAAACTAGTAAGAAGAGAAAAGTAAGTGAATAGAAACAGAACAATCCCTACCATAATGACAACATTTATTCTAAAGACGTCTTTGCCCTCTTGCAGCCTGCTTTCTATCCTTACAAAGGCCGTGTTGCTCCTCCTGTCTCTTCCTGATCCCTCTGAAGGTGGGCAGTGTGGGGCTCTCCTCCTGTACTTTCTTCTGCCCTCTTATATTTGATCTTCATTGAATCCAATGCCTTTTAGGGTTCGTTCCTTGGTCTTTCTGCACGTTTGACTAGGAGGTTGTCTGTCAGGGCTTCCTCGCCTTTCCCTTCCTATTGTTTCCTCCTTTTACTAGACTTGTTGCTGTTTTGAAGTGATGAAGCAGCACTGAGCTGAGTCACAAGAATTAACTGAAGTCATCTGCCCAAACCACCTGCCACTGGGCCTTCTTCCACACAAACCATTTAATGTCTATCAATCCGTCAACAAACCTTCATTAAGGACACACGTTGCTATGAGTCGGGCACTATACTAGACACCATAGAACTGGGAGGAGAGACAAACAGAAGCTTACATTGTTCTTGGGGGAGACAATATGTTCACAAATAAATATACAATACAAGCATTTATGTATATAAACAGGAATATAAAACACATTTAAACCTGTGTAAACAGTATGTTAAAATAACATTTATGTATATATGCAGACATTGCATGTGTATATTTTGATATGTTGGTATATTGTATCTACAGTATACATATAAACACATATGTATATGCATACCTATAGATATCTATTATGTATATATGCCTATATCCCTACATGTATTACATACATTTGTAACACATACACACATACAGAAAAATGTGTGTATGTATGTACATGTATGGGTATATATGGTACATACTTGGTGTTTGTATGCATGCATACACAGGCATACATACATGTATGAAGGAGGTTCTGTTTCGTTATATTTGAGATTAGTCTTACCTCTGTGCCTTCTCTGATAATTCACTCCTTCTTATGTAATTGACACTTTGAAGCCAAGTGCCACCTTCTGGGATGCTGATTCTTTTACACAAATTCCCTTTCCCTCCCATGTTTGTGACGATTGTGACTGACATCTCTGCCTTCCTTAAAGTAATTGATGGAAAGGCCGAGCAGACAGGGCTAGGAATTGATTCTGCCGAGCTCCATCAAAGACCTCCCTCTAAGCTGACAGGAATCCATTAATAACGTGTCTTTGGGCTCATTCCTTTCACTAGTCCACAGTTCAGCTTAGTACACTGCCAGAGGCAGCTAGGGAGCACAGAGGATAGAACATTTGGCCTCTAGTCAGGAAGACCCCAGTTCGTAATCCAGTCTCAGATAGATACTAGCTGTGTGGCTTTGGGCAAGTCACTTAACCTCTGTTTGCCCCAGTTTCTTTGATTATTAAATGGGGATAATAAAAGCACTTAGCTCCCAGGGTTATTGTGAAGATCAAAGTAGATAATAATTGTAAAGGGCTTAGCCCTGTTGCCTGGCACACAGTAGACACCATAGAAATGATTATTCCCTTGCCCATCCTTCCCTCGAGGGCAGGGCCTATTTCACTTTTGTTTTTCTATCTCTAGTGACTAGCATAGTGCATGGCTCTAGTACATGTAGGTGTTTTCTAAATGCTTGCTAATGAATGGATGGATGGATTGTTTGATGTAGGGAAGTGGAAAGAATATGTTTTGAAGTCAGAATACTCAGATTTAAATCCAGCTCTGAATGATGTCATCTACAATATGACTGCAGGCCAATTACTGAACCTCTCACAGCTTTAATACCCTCCTATCAGAAATGGAAATAATCATATTCCCCACTACAAATTCAGAGCTATTGTGAAGAAAGGACTTTGTACATCAGAAAAGACCAGAGCAACATGAGGTACAAGTAATCCTGTGGAAAAAAAGAAAATGAGGTTTCTTTGGCCTGAATTTTAGATGAAACCACATTGTTTCTTAATAACAATTTCCTGTTGTTAAGAGTCCCAACCTATGCCTTGAATAATGTCAGGCAAGACCGCTATCATACATTATGAACATGCCATTCTTTTCCTGAGAAAACCAAACCAAACCAAAATTGTATCTGTTCTTTCTGAATTCTCCAGGTTCTTTGAGGCTCATCAATCAGAACAACCATTATTGCCTGTAATTTAGGAGGACATTGCAGATCTGTGCTGACCCAACAAGTCTCCTGGTTCTAGGCTCATGTTTCATGCTCAGTTTCAATCTTGGGAGAGCCACTTCTCTACAGAAAGATGTCACGTTCTTTTCCTCAAACTCCCTGGTCTTGAATCTTTAATCTAGAGTCCCAGAGAGAACATTAAAGGTTAGGATTCATTGGATCAAATCTTCCACAAAAGCTGTAGATGGGGTTCAATGTGCGTGAGATGGAGGATTACTATTTTCTCTACACAAAAGACTCTCAAAAGCACAAATTGAAAGACAAACATTAACACATAGTTAGGATGGTGTCACAGGACCAAAGGAAGATAAGATATTAGATATTTTCTGCAGTCCTCCTTCTCTCTCACTAATAATAATAATGATAATGATAATACATTTTTATGGCAGAGGTAAAGTAAATCCCCAGTTCCCCCAAACTGAAAGCTCTATACACTGACAGCTTTATGAGTGGTAGGTCACAGTGGACATCTCTCCCTCAGCAGCCTTCATGCTCCTAAAGGGCCCATAAGACAACCAGCTTGCTTATATATGGGATGTACTTATCCATCATATCATATTGTTTCCCAGTACCTCTTAATGTCAGTGCTCAAAGACTTCCAATACGTACTGTGTGAATCTTATCTATGCCTAGTTCTTCTCATGTTGCCTCTACTTTAAGACTGTGAGCTCCTTGTGGGCAGGAACTGGGTTTTTTTTCTCCCTTTCTTGTTATGCCCTGCTTAGCACAGTGCTTGGCACATAATAAGTACTTACTAAACACTTATTTACTGACTGATTAACACAGTAAGAGAAGCTGGATCCTATGTTCTAGTTCAGCCACTGAAATCAATGGAGATCAATGGAAAAACAATGAATTTGAAGTTCAATCCCTGGTTTTGAAGCTCCAGTCTGTCATTTACTGCCAGTGGTAGAGTGGAAAACAACAGGTCTTAAAATACAAAGGAGTGGGTTCAAACTGGAGCATAGGTAACTTCCTGTCCCTCTCTGGGCCCCTGGTTCCTCCTGTGTTGGGATGTTGAACTAGATGACCCTTGAGATGGGGGCTGACTGGGCCCTTCCACCTGATTCAAAGCATAAGCTTGCCTTGCTACTGAATTCTGACTCTCTTCTATTACAAAATGGGTGCTCTGTAATTGGAGCTCAGGGCCCCCTTCAGCATAGTTTCAGTCCCCTAAAAACTGCAGCTCACAAGTCCTCATAAAGTTCAGTACATCTCTTTCTGCTCACTGGCAATATGTCTATCAGACAGAACACTGGAATTTCAATCATGAAGATGAGTTCAAATTCCACTTCAGACACTTATATACATACACACACACACACACACACACACACACACACACACACACACACATCTGGGGAAATCATTTGATCACTTAGAGCCTATTACTTCATCTGCCAAATGGGTTCATCTATCTCACAGGGTTGTCATGAGAAGCAAAAGAAATAATGTCCATGAAGAGGATGCAAATTTGACTCTAGTTATTATTATACAGCTTTGGGTTCCTTTCTCTGGCAGTAAATAGCTCTGAAATAGAATTCTTTCCTACATTTGCTACTTTATTATTTTTTTTCCTGTGAGTTGCTAATTTAGCAATCAGTCCCACAAATTTTACATAGTCAGGTCCACTAAGAAGCTAAGGAACTCAAAAAAGATTGCAGGATCAAGTCTTGAAATAATTTATACTGATGCAGGGTTACAAATACAAATTTGAGCATACAGGAGAATAAACGAAAATTGGAACAGGTCTAATAAATAATGAATTTGATTGTTTTCTCACATTCTCTTTAAGGATTAAGTTGTGGTGGGAAGATTCTGGGAAGGTATGGCCCCAGGATGTTAAGGGACTATAGAAAGTAAACTTGTAAACATGTTATTTACACCCAAACATTCTAACTTCCATGTGGCTATGTGCAAATTACTTGAAGATATCACTTGAAGTTTCTGACACGAATCAAATATTGATAATTAAACTGCAAAGCAAGTCTTACAAGTAAATGGCAAAATAAAAGTAGTAAGGATTTCAGTTTCCCAGGGGGCAATGCAGCATTGTCAGAAATGGGGTGGCTTTGGACTCAGAAGAGCTGGGCGAAGATCCTGCCTGCATAAGCTGACTTAGGTCACTTTCCCTTTCTGTTCCCCAGAACAAAATGCAAAATGAGGGGCTCATCTAAATCTTACCCTGAAGCCCATGGACCCACAGGGTTGATGGATAGATTGTGGAGGGGGAGGGGTGTCTATAATCTTGGGATGGCAAATAAGATCAAGAGATAATCAAGTTTTTCACTTGTATCAATATCTTTGTGAGACTTATTAAACATGTGTCTTTACAACATCTGCCTAGAATGTTTTTGGCTTTATTTTATTATTAATTAATATTTCTTTTTATCTGTCTTACTATTGTGAATCAAAATAAATGCCCCCTAGTGGACAGTTTGCTAGTGAGTTTTCCACCCCTATGGACACAAACTTATCAACCTAAAGGAACCAGGATAAGGGCTGCTTTCTGTCTCCAGGTGATTAAGCCAAAACCTCGTTTTACCTTGCATTCAATGTCCAGTCATTTCCTATATAAAAAAGACCTCTTAAATGCTGCTAATGTTTTTAAATGTTAAATATTTGTTATTGGTGAAATCCTCTTTTTTTCCTCTTTTCCTACAAAATTCCTAAATGAGAATTCAATGATACTTTAAAAAATTTTAATTTTAAGAAGAGAATCATAGTTTCCATTCTTTCTAATTCCTTGCTCTCCCCCCAGCAGCTATTTTATATCATCATATCTCTCCTCCTCCACCCCTCCCCCCACTGGACACAGCTCTATTTATGTATGTTTGTGTGTGTGTATGTGTATGTGCAACATAAAATAGACTAACTTAAACACATTGCTGTATCTTTAAGTTGATATTTTAAAATTATACATTTTCAAGTTTAAATTTATTTAAATGAATAATTAACTACATTATTCAAAAATATTAAAGAAACATTTGGAGATTCACAGGATGAATATAATGCCACTTAGAATTATATAGTAAGAATGAATTAGAATAAATGCTTGTCAATTGATTGGTGGCCAGGACAGTCAAAATGAAAGTTTAATTCTTTTAAAATAACTATAAAAAAATAACTATAAAGGACATATGAAGAAAGATGTTATCTTCATCCAAAGAAAGAACTGATAAATAGAAATATACATATATATATATAGAATAGTTTTACATATATGTGTGTGTGTGTGTGTGTGTGTGTGTGTACTGTTTTTATCTATTGGTACCCATATCTAGAGTGGGAGGAGTGAAGAAAAAAATGTATATATATATATACATATATATATATAATTTTCTTGTATATTTGAAAGAAATAGCAAGTTGTGCAAAGTAAATTCACAGTTTCATGCGCAATCATCTCTTTTTTTGTACTATGTTGTAGAAATGCTTATTTTATTCTATAAATTAAAAATAAAATAAAATTTTAAAAATGCACAGCTAAATTTATTTGTTAAATATGAGATCTTTAACCATTCCAGGAACATTATAAGTTTCTGTAGACCTTAAATATCTTTTACTAATTCCACATTCCCAAATGATCCTATCTCTTGAAAATAAGATATAACATGAAAATTCAATCCTATGATAAGGGACCACTGAACTTTTTGCATGTAATGAGCATGTTTTGATATTTCTTCTGAGAAAGGTGTGAACATCAGATGCCCAGTTAAGGATCTACTATCCCTTAGGATAAAGTTGTAGTTCCCTAGATATTTTCTCTCTAATGTCCGTACTTTCCCCACCATTCCTGGAACTCTTTGGCATTTGGGGTAAATGTATCTTTAAATCAATGGTAATATCTGGAAATAAGTGAGCTGTGAAGGATATTCTGTGATTTGAACACTCTAACTTTCCATCAGTTGAGCTGTTTGTTTTTCATTAAACTTTTCCCTACCAATATGATTCTTTCAATGAATGAATAGCTTTTGTCACTTTTCAAAATAAAAGACCACCGACAGATCCTCCATATTTTTTCCCTGAACTATTTCACAAACAGCTCTACCAAATAAAAGTATGCCTGTCTCTTAAGCTTTCCAAAACACAGCTTGCCGTTAATTGCTAAATTCATGTGCAGTAGAGTTCCCAGGAATTTCCTTCACACACATAAGTTTACCATGGAAAGGCTATATGGTGGATTTCAAGTGTGGAGGGAGAGAGAGGCAGGAAGAGTGGGAACAGAGAGGGAAAGGGGGAGGAGGGAGAAAGCAGCAGAGAGACAATGACAGAGTGACACAAACATAGAGAAAGACTGGAAGAAACAGATCCAGAAAAAGAAATAGAAACAGTGAAAGAGACTCAAAGACAGTGTGAAGCAAGAAGACGAGACAAACAGTAAAAACCAGATAAACAGACTGCTCGAAAGACAGGCTAAGGAACAGAGAGAGAGCAACAGACAGAACGCAGAATGAAGATCTGCAGGGATTTCTATGGTCATTTAACAATTAGAGTCACCATGAAGACATCACTGTGTATTCTATTTTTCAGGCTAGGCCTGGAACTAATGGGATTGTTTGTCTTCGGGTGGAACAATCCATATGTCCCTAAACCTGCTTAAAGGGGTAGTTGGGGTGGGGGTGGGACTGCAGTTCTTTACTTATGCAAAGTAATGGCACATCACTCCAGCGATATACTTTGACTTCTAGTCATGCCTCTTTGTCGGAACAGGGATGTCTTGGACCTTGACAGAAGAAGAATTTGTACATTTTATCCAGAAAAAAAAAAAAGCAGCTGCTTGCCTTCTCTCTTGTTTTGTGTAGATTAAGCCTCCACTTCTATGTTTTTAGTCCCCCTGCTCTTCCTAAATAAACCAGAAGCTAACACATTTTAGAGAAACTTGAAGAAGTTTGTGTTCTGCATTTTTTCTATCTCTTCACATAACAGGATTGACTTAGAAATGGAAAATGAAAGCCTTCTATTATAGAAGGCCACTTCAGTGACAGAAGACTGGCTTGGAAAAACAGAGAAAGGATTCTGAAAAACTGTTCTCCAGTGAGGTAGCGCTGGCAGGTTTCATTGGCTGAATTCAGGAAATCACACACACGTCAGGCGGCTCCGTTTTCAGTGACGGCCCTGAGAGACGCGCCTTGGCATTGGCTGGCACAGCCACCAAAGGCTTGCACTGGCATTTTATGGGACGTAAATGATAGCTCTGCTGCTGAGACTTTGTAATTGTTTAATCAAACCCAGATGGTGGAACCTAGAGGGACATCATGTATACTTCTAAAAGAGGAAAAAAGGCAAACTAGCCATGGCTTACCAACAATGGAGGAAGGCAATCCCTTAGGCCAGCCTGATCCTTTTACCAGGGATGGCCAAAGGTTTTAGCAAGGCTGCTTCCTGCCCACAGCCTGCCTCATCATGAAGGAGGCATGTAGGTAGGCCTTAACTGGCCAGCCTCCTCCCTCCCACCTGCTTTGATGTGCTGGTGCCAGTGGAAGGGAAATCAATTACTTCTGTTTCCTTTCAGGGTTTGAAATCAATGCCCAGTTGTATCCAGGAAGTCGCTCTTTTGACAGACTATTTCTCCATGACACACATTTATAAATGGCGCATGCCTCTCACTTTATATTTATATTTCCAATCTGGAAGATTACAGACCTGTTGGGTTGGCTTCCCCAGCTAAAATGTTGATAATGAACAGGGGTGGGTTCAGAAATAAATCCCATAACATGGTCTGTTTGGTGCCAGGTTGCAGCATACAGGCCCGGTAATGTTCCCTAGACTCTGCTTTCTAAACCAGCTTTCAATTCTGTCCAAGCCTGATGGAAAAAAAAGGGGGGGGGGCACTTAAAATTTTTTTTTTCAAAAGCAGGGATTGTGTGTTGCTGTTAGAACAAATTGTTAAATTAAATTAGCGTTACATTTCATTCCTAGCCCCTAGGAGATTCCGGGACTTATAGAAGGTGCTCTCTTGAATTTGGTCGTTAAGTGTAAACTTAAGCTTTCTTTTTTCCAGTCCAAAGAAAGGATGCCTGGCCTGGTGATGTCATAATGGCATCCTTTTCAAAGAATATTAAGTTAAAGGAAAACACCTTTGGATGAACAGACTTCAATGCAATTTTGAGATAGAGAAGTAAAAAGGTAACTCCTCTAGGTGTCTGTACTATCGCCAAGGAGAAATTATTTCAGTCTAGATGTGGAGATCTTGTCTCGACCAGGCAAAATAGATGAGACCCTGCCCAGTGTGTCACCCCACTAGAAAGAAATTCTAAGTCAGCTTTTCCTTGGAAATTTACCCACATTCTCGTTGTTCAGGGGATGGAAGGTTGAGACTAGGAGATCAGCTGCTAGCCTTCTTTCTCAAAACACACGGGTTCCTATTAAGAGAATCCTTCTCCCCCCATGCTCACATTCGTAGAAACTCTGTAAGATGCGAGTTTCGCAAAGGAAGTATAACAGACATGTAGCCTTATGCCTCAATTATGAGCTTGGTATTAGTTTCCTTGCTTTCTTTCTTTTCTTTTTTAGGATCCAAGGCTTTGAAGTGGAAAATACTTCAACAACATAGTAAGACAGTCACATAATGGTGCCTCCCTCCTGAGAAAAAAACCCAAGGGTTTTACAGATGTACCTCCAACTATGATTTCTTAACTGTGTCTTAAGAAAATGAACCGAGACAAAATTCATTTTCTTTAATACTGACAACAATAATGTTGTTTTTCCCCCCCTAAGGAAATAAAAGCCCAATTTTTTTTAAAAAAAGGGAGGGGAATAATGTTGCTTTATTTTTTTTCTTTTTTTTTTAACTTTGCCTTTCTCATTTTTTTTTTTTCTCATCAGGGTCTGTGTCTTTTTCTCCAGATTGGGCTGGCAGCATGCATGTGAAGTTTCGTGACTGTGAACAGTTTGGACCCAGCTTCCTTCCTGTGATGCAGAAATGCATTTTTTTTGTTTCTTCTTTCATGGGCTTTTTAACAGGATAATAATCTTCTTTTTGCCCTTATTTTATATACCTCCAGTCATGCTAAAATCGTTTATATAGAATCTATAATTAAAGAAAGATGTAGACTCATTTTACAGGTTGCAGTCAACACTCCAATTTTGTTCTATAAATGAATTAAAAGGAATTCCGGTGAGTGGGAGGGGAGGAGGGGGGAGAGGAGTTCTGTTTATGGATAAATGATCAAGCAAAGAGGGCCAAAAGATGCTCCTGAGCTTCTCAGATCCTCTGAAGACCCCTAGACAGTTCAATTGAGAATAACTTAGACTTTACCTTGGGCAGGCTCTGCTATCTGCCTTAGAGGACATGCCCCAGTTTTCAAAGAGCTCATTTCCTCATTTCCTCCTGACAGCCTAAGTAGGCTGAGGAAGGACCCATACGTAGATTTATTACTTTTCAAGCACTCTTGTTCCAGCAAAATTGACCTCCTTTCTGTTTCTTCTAAGTAATAGTCCATTTCTGTGCTTTGGCCCTGGCTCTTCCCTAATGCCTGGTAGACACTCTCTCCTCGAACCCACTTTTTTATCTTCATATTCTGGCTTTACTGGCTTCCATCAAGTCTAGATTTAAGTCACTCATAAACCTTGGGCCAGAAGACTTTCGTGCTCGCCCCTTGATGCTGCTGTCTTCTGTCCACGGGTTACTTCCAATGTATCTCGTCTACATTTTGTTTGTACATACTTATCTTTATGTTGTTTTCCCAATTAGCCTGTGACCCTTTTGAGAAGACAGATGATCTTTTACCTGTTTTTGCATCTGTGGTGTTTCGCATGCTGGCTAGCACACGGTAGGTATCTAATTATTGCTTTTTGACTGAATAAGCACAGAAATTCCTTAAAAATGTAAATGTTGCCTCCTACAGGAGTCTTGATCTTCCTATTTGCTAGTCTAATTTGCCCCTCCCCAACAACAAATCAGTAAAAAGTTTTGGGGTTAACTTTGTACATATCATGTATTCAATTATAAAGGGTGACATGGTGTGATAGAATATACGTTTGCTTCAGAGTCAGAGGATTTTAGTTCCCATCCTACCACCTTACCTGGCAACCTTGGGTAAACCCTTTTAACTCTATGGGCCATAGTTTCCTCATCTATATAAAATGAGGGAAATGGAATAAATGGTCTCAGAGGTCCTTTCCTGATCTCAATTTATTATTCTCTCAATGCACTTCCCAGGTCCACTGAAATCATTTTTCATCTTAGATTCAAGATTGTCAAATGAGGGGAGGGGAGAGGGAACTCACTCTTATCTGAATTGGTCAAAGTAGAGAAAAATAGACAAAGAGACACACACAGACGAGTATTAAAATATATTTTACTCAGTAGGAAATAGGAGGGAAAGGAGGAATGAGAGAGAGAGAGAGAGGCAGAGAGAGAGAGAGAGAGAGAGAGAGAGAGAGAGAGAGAGAGAGAGACAGAGAGAGAGACAGAGAGAGAGAGAGACAGAGAGACAGAGAGAGACAGAGAGAGAAGATTAAGGGAGAGACTTATCTTAAGTCAAACAAATTCTTAAAGGGGGAATAGGAAAGAAGGTGTAGGCAAAGTATGAGATTAAGATGGAGGGAAATATGGGGCAATTAGGTGGCACAGTGGATAGAGCACTGGTCCTGAAGTCAGGAGGACCTGAGTTCAAATCTGGTCTCAGACCAAACACTTGACACTTACTAGCTGTGTGACCATGGGCAAGTCACTTAACCCCAACTGCCTAAGAAAAAGATAGAGGGAAATACATACTTAGTAATCATAACTGTGAATGTGAAAAAGTTGAACTCATCCACAAAATAAAACACAATAGCAGAATGGATTAGAAAATAAAATTCAACAGTGTGTTCTTTATGAGAAACTTGAAACAGTAAGATGCGCACAGAGTTAAAACAAAGCACTGGAGTGAAGTCTATTATGCTTTAGCACCAAATGACATAGCATCTAAATATTTAAAGGATAATTTAAATGAAGTAAAAGGAGAAATAGACAGTAAAACTATAATAGTGAAGGGCCTTAATTCACTCCCTCTCAGATCTAGATAAATCAAGCAAACAAATAAAAGGAAATAAAAGAAAAGTTAGTTATGATAGATCTCTAGAGATTATTGCATTGAAATTGAAAGGAATATACATCTTTCTCAGCTGTACACAGCACTGTCACAAAAATTGACCCTGTGTTAGAGTTTTAAAACCTCACAAAGAAATGCAGAAAAGTAAAAGTATTAAATGCATCTTTTATGGCACACAATGCAATAAACATTGTATTTGATAATGGGATGCTAGTGAAATAATTTTAACAGAATACTTAACAACTTAATCCTAAAGAATGTGAGCCAAAGAAAATATCATAATCAAAAACTTCGTTAAAGATAATGACAACAATGTCACAGCCATACCAAAATTTGGGGAAAGGAAAGAGCCAAAGTTTCTTTTTAGGGAAAGATGTATACCTCTAATTGCTTTCATCAATGAATAGAAGGCAGACAGAAGGTCAGCAAATTGGTCATAAAACTAAAAATAACTAGAAAACTAACAAAAAAATCCCACCAAAATATGTCCTGAAATCAAAGAAGAGATTCATAAAATTGAAAGAAAAGAAGAAAAAAAAATCTTTGTTTTTATAAATGAGACTAAACTGTTCTTTGGGAAAAAAATACAATAAAACAAATAAGCCATTAAATAATTTGATTTAAAAAATAAAGAAAATCAAATTAACAATATTAAAAATGAATGTCATGATTTCACAACAAAAAAAAGAGAAATAAATTGTTAGGAACTCTTTCATCCAGTTATAAGGCAATAAAAATGACAATCTAAAGAAAATGGGTGAATATTTATAAAAAGATAAAAATGCTCAGATTAACAAAACAAGAAATAAAAGATGGAAATGATGCAGTTTTAGAAAAAGAATTAAATAAACCATAAATAAAATTCCAAAGATGTAATAAAAACCGTACCAGCTAGATTTATAAGCAAGTTCTATCAAATGTTTAAAGAATAATTCATTCAATACTGTGTAAACAGTTTGAAAAAATAGAAAAAAGGGTTCTGTTCAATTATTTTTATGATTCAAATAGGTATTTGACACCTAAAACAAGGGGAAGAAAAAGCAGAGATAGAAAACTATATACAAATATTCCTACTAAATATTAATGAAAAAATAAATAAAATAGTAACAAAAAGCAAATATGAATATACCTCAGAGAACTAGGGCTAGAAATTCAATTAGGATAAGAATAATCTTAGAGCACGGTAGATAGAACACTGGTCCGAGAGTCAGGAAGACCTAGATTCAAATCCAGTCTCAAACATTTATTAGCTATGTGACTCTTGGAAAGTCACTTAATCACTATCTCCTTAAGTTTCTTCAGCTGTAAAATGGGGATAATTATAATACCTACCTCAGAGGGATAAAATGAAATATTTGAAAAAATGCTTGCCACAGTGTCTGACACATAGTAGATGCTTAGTAAATATTTGTTTCCTTCCTACCTTTTCCTTCCTTGTAGCTAGGCCTGATTTACACTAAGAGTTAAGGACTAGTTCAATATTAGAAGAAAAAAACTGTAAACATAATTGACCACATTAATAATGAAAACTCCCATAATTATGGTTACTTCAATAAATGCAGGCAAAGCTTTTATTAAGATTTAATATCCATTCTTGTTTTTTTTTAAGAACTAGAAAGCATAAGAATAACTTTGTTTAAATAATTTTGTTGTTATTGTTTAGTTATTCAGTCATGTCCAACTCTTCATGATCCTATAGACCATAGTCCTCCAGGTCCTTCTATCCTCCACTATCTCTTAAAGTCTGTCAAGGTTCATGTTCGTTGTTTCCATGATGCTATCTATCCATGTCATCCTCTGCCTCCCATTTTAAGTGTCCTATATTCTCATTATATGGACAAAGTATTTAAGCTTCAGCTTCAATGTTTGATCTTCCAGTGAATAGACTGAATTAGTTTCTTCAAATAACTACAAACAGCATAAAATACCTGGGACACTACTTGTCAAGACGTAAGCAGGAACTATACGAACAAAATTACAAAACATTATTTACACAAATACACACCTAAATAATTGGAGAAATATTAATTGTTCATGTGTGGGTCAAGCCAATATTATAAAAATGACAGTATTACCTAAGATATTTTACTAATTCAATGCCATGTCAATTAAGCTACCAAAGGATGAAGAATCTTCCCATCTCCAGGTCTGGTACTCTATGCACTATGATGCGTAGCTGATACTGTGTAAGAAATAGAGATGTTGATCGGTGGAACAGATTAAGTATGAGATACAGAGATGCAAATGCAAAACACTAGATAATAATCTAGTGTTTAATAACACCAAAGATCTCACCTTTGGGATAAGAACTCACTTTGTGATTAAAAAAAAAATAGAAAACCTGGAAATTAGTCTGGACAAAACTAGGTATAGACAATATCTCAAATTAAATACCAAGAAAAGCACCAGATGAGCAAATGCCTTAAACATAAAGAATGATATTTTAAAAAATAAGAAGAAATTACCTTTAAGATGTATGACTGGGGAAAGATTTCATGATGAAATAAGAGACAAAGGACCATGGAAATTAAAATAGGCCCTTTGGATTGTATGAAATGAAAAGACATTCTTCCCAACAAAACCAGTGAAGCTAAACTTAGATAAAAACTGGAAATTGGTGGAAGGGAATCTTTTCGGTAAGTTCCTCTGATAAAACTTTCATTTCTTTGGTAGAGAATGGGTTCAAATTGATCAAAACAAAAAAGCATTCACCAAAAGATCAACAGCCAAAGGATATGAGTAGGCAGTTTTTGAAGGAAAAAAATCTATAAAAAATGCTCTAATGCAGTGAGTAAATAAACATTTATTAAACACTTACTATGTTCTTAGTACTGCGTTAAGTTCTACAAATATAAAGAAAGGTAAAAGCACAGTACCTGCCCACAAGGTACTTACATTCTGACAGGGAGATAACATGTCAACAACTATGTCCATACAAGAAAAAGAAAGAGTAGAAAGAAGGTAATCCTGTACAGAAGGCACTAGAGGTCTACAATGAAAAGAACAAGATTGGCCTCCATGTGCTCTGTGGTCCCCTTTTGAGTTGATGTACAATCATATATATGTACGTGTTGCCCCCACCTCCAATTTAATGCAAGTTCCTTGAGGACAAGAACTACTTTGTTTTTGTCTCTGTCTCCAGTGCCTAGCATAGTACCTGGCCCATTGTATTCATTCACAAAGTGATTATTATTGAATATACGAATGTTGAAAGGTATATTAGGGTACATTTGGTACATTGTTAGATCACATATGGCCGCTTTGAGATGTTAATACTCAGGCTTTTCAAACTTGTGGGTTAAAAAACAATCCATCATGTTAATTCTGTCACAGCACAGTGTAGTCCAAATACCTGGATTGTCTTTTTTCCCACTGTGTAGTAGGCTGTTTTATTGTCGTCACTGAGCATAGGATAATGGGATAAAAAATGGGCTGGGGCATGGGGCAGCTAGGTGGTGCAGTGGATAGAGCACTGGCCCTGAAGTCAGGAGTACCTGAGCTCAAATCTGGCCCAGACCAAACACTTGACACTTACTAGCTGTGTGACCCTGGCAAGTCACTTAACCCCAATTGCCTAAAAAAAAAAAATGGGCTGGGCATCCAAAGATCTTGTCTTTGCCACTTAGTGGTTGGAAGCAAGGCACTAAATCTCTTAGTTTCCTTCTCATCGTATAAAATGTGAATAATGTT
The DNA here is from genome assembly GCF_003287225.1 of Phascolarctos cinereus. NCBI lineage: Eukaryota > Metazoa > Chordata > Mammalia > Diprotodontia > Phascolarctidae > Phascolarctos > Phascolarctos cinereus. The sequence continues at coordinate 12,554,510 of NW_027555847.1, forward strand.
CTCTGTCCTTCCTTCCTTCCAGGGTTAGAGTGAAAGTCACATGACATTATTCATTCATTCAACAAACACTTATTAAGTACTTACTCTGTTCAAGGCACTGAGACAAGTACTCAGCATGAAAAAAACAAAACTAGTCCTGCTCTAAGAAAGCCTAAGTGGTATTGAATTTATGTAAAAATGGGAGAGTATAATTAACTTGGCAGCTAAATGATTTACTCAATAGAGCTTGAGTCTTGGAGTCAAGAAGACTTGAGTTCAAATGCTGCCTCATATACTATCTGCATGATCCTAGTCAAGTCACATCTGTGCCTCAGTCTACTCACTTGTAAAGTGGGGATAATAATCATACCTACCTCCCAGGGTTGTTGTGAGGATCAAGTGAGTTAACATGTGTAATGTACTTTGCAAAACTTAAAGTGTTATGACAATGCTAGCTATTATTATTTGTGATGCAATCATGCTATGCTGGATATGATTAAGTGGTAACATATTAACAGTAGAAGCCAGTGGAAACATATGACCAATAAAGGAATATGCATGGGAGACGTGGTATAAAGAATGCCATTGGAAAGATGTGTGTCCAGGGACAGGTAAAACTTCCCATGCCAGAGACTAAGGAATGTCAGGTGGGTGGCCAGAATGACCATTCATGGATATTCATCCAGGGTGTGGGATTTGAAGCAAAGGCTGTATTTCTTCACATGCCACCCAAGGGTTTTTCTTCTACCACCCCTACACCTGAAATGCTGCCTCCTCTCATCTCCACTGATCAAAATCCATCCCCTCTGCCTTTGATCAGTCATAGAACTTCCAAGAAGCTTTAAGTTCTCTGGACTTTAATGCCCGTATGCATAAAATCCGAAGTTTGGATGAGATGAGCTCTTAGGTTCATTCCTCAAATGATAGACTTCAAAGTTGGAAAGGACATCAGGACCCGTCTAGCATGAGTCATATAAAAAGCATCCTGCACAACATCACCAATGAGGTGTTCATTGAACTTCTCTGCTCCAACTACTCTAAGACAGGGAGGCAGGGGGAGTGGAACGTGTCCCCTGTGGAGGCAATTTGTAAAACTTAATCTACTGGAAAGAATGTTGTTTGATGCGGAAAGTGGAATTGAAATCTGCCTCTTGATGCCTTTTCCCCCCTCACTCCTAGTTCTTCCGTCTGGGGTCAAATAGAGCAATTCTACTCTCTCCTCCACCTAGCCTCCATACACACTTGAAGACACCTATTAGGCCTAATATTCTCTTCTCCAGGCTAAACACTCCTTAGTTCCCTCAAATATCCCTCTTCTGCATAGAATCCAGGCTCCTGGTTTTTCTTCTCTGGCTATTCTCCAGCTGGCCAATAAAGCAGGGCACTCAAAATGTAATTTGTTCAGTCATTTGGCCATGTCTGACTCTTTGTGACCCTGTAGACACAAATACTGTCCATGGGGTTTTCTTAGCAAAGATACTAGAGTGGTTTTGTATTTCCTTTTCCATTGGATTAGGGCAAGCAGAGGTTAAATGACTTGCCTAGGACCAACATTGCTAGCGAACACCTGAGGTCAGATTTGAGCTCAGGTTTTCCTAACTCCAAGCCCACTGAGCCTCCTGCCTGCCTCTTTAAAATGTAATACAAAATTCCAAATGCATCTGGGACAGAGGACAACAAGATTCTCACTCTTCAGTTTTGGAAGCTACTGCCTTAAGGGGCAATGTGCTATATTGAAACCAACACTGGTGTTGGAGGCTGGGGGATAGGAGTTCAAATCCTGTGTCCCAGACCCACTGACTGGGTGATCATGGACAAGTCATTTGATTTCCACAAGCCTCAGTTTCTTGATCTGTGAAGTACTAGTAACAATATTCATGCCTCTCCAGATTGTCTTGAAGATGAAAGGAAACAATAGAAGTCACACTATTTAAGTTCCAAAAATATAAAAATTGCTTTTGTTTACCTTCATATCCCCAGATCTAATCACAGGGCCTCCTGCACAGTAAAGCATTAATGTTGGCTGATTCATTCATCTGATATTTCTGATTTCTCCCAAACAGAGATTTTTAAAAATAAGCTAAATTGCCTGACCTAAGATCACAGGTCTAGTCTGCATAGCTCTAGTCCATTTATCAAGTGGCTCCGGATACTGGCAGCGCCTCCATTGATTTCCCATGTTTAATAGAGTTTCTGGAAGGGTGTTGTTAGTCAACTGATATCAGGTTCACTTCCCAAAGAGTCCCTAAAAATCTATTTAACATGGTAACTACTCATGTGGATGGAAAATCAGCCTGGAGTCTTGGGTGATTGCCAGCTGAAAAAAAATAATGATGGACTCCTAGGATAAATATTTTAAAATCTTATGGATTAAAAACTCGAACTCCGGTTAAAGTGGATGAGTCATTAGCTTTGTGTTGTCCTTCATTATTTTCACCTCCCACCCCTGAAATACCCTTTTTTCCCTCATCGTCACATGTTAAAATTCTTATGCGTCCCCCCCCCAAGTTTTAACACTCTCCCTCGATGTTACTTTGAATTGGTTTTGTAGTTATTAGGTTCATAGAACCAAAGATCAAGGGTCAGCAAACTATAGCCTGAGAGCCAAATCCAGCCCCATTTTTGTGTAGTACAAGAGCTAAAAATACTTCTTATATTTTTAAACACAATAAAACTGTGTAGAAAAAAATGTAAAAATCATTTTTAGTTCAGAGGCCATCTAAATCCAGTCAGCAGGCAGAATTCAGCCTGTGGGGTCCTAATCCTGATGCTAAGAGTAGGAGGATGGTGATTGTTTAACTCAACTATTCTAAATCACCCCAATTCATTTAAAGTGAATATCAGACTGCTGTGCCTCTGTGGATTAACCAGGTAAGAACACTTCTGTATTGAGTCAATCAATCATAGGCTTTAGATTAAGTGCACAAAAAAAGGCTTGGTTAATTTAACTGTTCTTGAAAGTCACTGAAGAATTCGTTTGATGCTTCAAAGGAAACCCAATCTGAATGCTTGAGGGACCTGAACATGGCCTATGGGCCTTATATAAGACCAGCCCACTAGTTGGGACTCAGGAAATTAGAGAGTCTGGTGGCAGAGAGGAGAGAGGGCCTAGCCTGTGAGAAGGAATTGCTTTAAGAAGGGGCATTGTGGGAGAAAAAGAATAACCCTGTTCTTACAAGGTCTAACACTGTGTGAGCACTCCCTCCAATGATAGAGATTACAGCCTGTCTGTGCCAGCCCACCCAATATGACTCTTGTCCATGAGGTCCCATGAGTCATTCACAAAGAATGCACCGAATCCAGTGAAGCCCTTCCTCCAGGTCTCATTGTCTGTTTGTAGAAGTACAGCAGTGACACCAACCATTTGTTACACCTCCTAATTAAGGAGCAGCCAAATGAAATTATTGACCTATGGCATATTTCCATAACCTTAAGTTTGGTTAAATTCAATTCAGTTTGACAAGAAAATTAAGGGCAAGGTCTTGGTCTCAGTGCTGAGTATACAAGAGTGAAAAAGGGGAAAAAAAGCATTGCCCTCATGGAGCTTATACTCTACTCTAAATCCCATGCTACAGACCTCATCGATGCCTATCCACAAGCAACTTTCATTAAAGTGACTACTAAGGATTTGATCCAAGAAACATTTATTGTTTGCAAGGCATTGGGACAGTGCTGGGGAAACAGACAAAAGGAACCAGTCCAAGACCTCAAGGACATTACATTCTACCAGAGGAGGCAGTACGGATACAAATAAGGATTTACAAAATAAATTCCCATTAAATGTTTGGGGGGAAGGCTGGAGAAGATGGGAGGATAGGGGAAGGCTTTGTGTACAACTTTGTGCTATAAAAGTTGTGACAGAAACAAGGTATTTCAGGCAGAGGAGCATCTTTAGCCAAAGGATAGAGATGGCACATAGAGTGCCATGGGGAAGATAGAGAAGGAGTTCACAAAGACTTCGATGCCACGTAACGTGTGTAAGGACTTTCCAGTTTCAAATTAAATGATAATGATAAGTCAGCCCAACTTCGTGGCTTTGGGTTGGAGAAGAACTTCACTGAGCTTCGAGAGACATACTTTGCATGTGGATCTCTCCATGCCATTCACATGGAAGGTGGCTTGATGATTTTTCCACTCCGGTGTGCACCGACACCAAATCAAAAAGGTTTTCTGAATTAGGGAAATAATATGGTACAACAGAAAGATCAATGAATTAAGAGTCAGATTCTAGCTTTTTCATTTGTTCCAGGGGTAACCTTGGACAAGTCAATTAACCTGACACAACAGCTTTCCTGTTTCCCATATGTAGAAAAAAAAAAAGATTGCATTAGAACAGGGCTTCTTAAACTTTTTTTGCATCATGGATGCCTTTCACAGTCTGGTGAAACTTAAGGATCACTTCTCAGAATAATATTTTCTTGCCTGTATTCATAACTGAAGGAAATATAAAGTATAGTTAGAAGTTAATGAAAATAAATTTGTATTTTTCCTATCCAAAATGATAGATTCCCTGAAATGTATCCAGGGACTCCAGGTGGTCTGTGGACCCCAGAATAAAAATCTCTGATGTAGATGGGATTAAGTGGTCCCTTAAGCTCTAAATCTGCAATCCTATGATTCTATGCTATCTGCCAAAAGATAGACATTTTTCTTTTCGATTGCCCTTGGCTCTTTCTCCTTGAGGCCGACAGATCTAATTCAATTGAAAATCTCTAACACGTTGCAAAGGGAAGGTGTTCACTAGTTCTCAATATCAGAGAACTGAGGATGAGGCTGTCCAGCCACCTTAAAGACAGAAAAGCAGAAAACAGGAGCTTCAGAAGCACTGGGTGTTTTATTCTTACAGTGGCAGTCAAGTGTGGGGAATCCAACAGTGTTCCATGATCCATTGGTGAGAGGAAACAAAGACGAAGAGGCTGGTCCCTGAAATACTTTCCAAGGATGGTAACCAGTTGGAGGCAACAGGAGGGTTTTTTGTTTGTTTGTTTGTTTGCTTGCTTGTTTGTTTGGGGTTTTTGTTTTTAAGAGTATAGTTTAGGAAGCATATTGACATGATGTTGTTTCAGGGGAATAAAATGCTAAATTGCTAAGGAAATAGGACCCTGCTGTGGAAGGGGTCCTCTTGAAGTGATACTTCCATATGAAATTAGCTTGCTGCTCTATTAGGCTAATATGATACTGTGCTAATACAAAGAGGGAATCAACTCTGATATGCATATTAGTGCTTGGTTGGGTGAATAGCATGAATTACAAAAGGCTACCCTGAATGAGTTCGGATCTGCTAAGACAATGGTAATTTATTACTTTAATACATTGTCTCAGGTTCTGTGCATGGAATGTTATTGTTATAACCTCCCATGGCAAGCCTTCATGCTGTTGTCTTAAATTATATGCATTCTACATGTCTCCCTTTTCTCCAATTTGACACTAAGCATGCATTCTAACATGCTCAGTTTACTCAGATTCTCCAGAAGGGATTATCTTCCTTTTTGCCAGCTGGAACAGAAGACAGTCCATGTGGCAGATTCCTATTTGTGTTTCATCCAGATGTTCTGCCTTAAATGATATCCCTATGTTGATAGTACAGCAGGCCAGTTCCAGTTCCTCATCTGTGGCAAGACTCAAATCTTGCTCTTTGTAAAGACCCATCATTTACTGCACCTTTAAAGATGAAAAGCAAAGGTATTTTTCAGAGGAAACATCCCATCTACCGGATTCTCTCCCTTTGTCAATTGCAGATGTGACTTTTCCTCCTAAGGCTGCACAATCCATCACAGAGTGGCTCTATTTGTAGTACAAGGACATTGTTCTGAGATCTGTCATTCTTCATGTTAAGTGGATTCTTACATGTTCGCACTTGTGCTTACTTTTAAGGAAATTTATGTGTGGTCCTAAGAGCATGTTGAGACAAGGAGATCACTCACTCAGTGTGAGAAAAGAAGGCTTGAGACTGGAGCTAGGCTTATTTTGGGGAAATCCATTATTGAACCTTGGGAGATCCAGTCAGCTGTTTGGATGGGAAATGTTTTCTGGGGATAGCTTCTAAAGAATGCCTTATTCAAGACTGTACTGGGACTCTCACAGAATGTCCAGCCCGGAAGATACCCTGGATATCACCTATTCCAATTTCTTCCTGAACAAGAAGTTATACAACATACCCCCAAAGTGACTACCCAGCCTTTCCTTGACATTTGCCAGGGGGTAAGAACTTTTTATCTCTTGAGGCAGCGCATTTCACGTTTTTGTGGTCCTAAGTATTAGAAAGAGAGGTAGAGTGGTATCATGAATAGAGAGCTATCCTTAGGGCATGGAGAACCTGAGTTCAGATTTCACCTCTGAAATATTTGACCTTTGACAAGTCACTTAACTTCCGCCTGTTTTAGGTAACCGATCTAAGACTATAAGTTGGGAAGAAGCTGCCTTCATAGAGGGAACTTCCTAATCTGGGAGGACCCTGTTCCAATGAAATAATAGGTCAAGTACATAAATGTTAGGAAAAATGTTTCCCCTGACATCAAGCCTAAATGCTTCTCTTAATGACTTCCTTCCACTGTCCTGAGTTCTGCTATCTGAAGCCAAACGGAACAAATTATTTTTTCCCTCTTCCATTTGAAAGTCCTTTAAATACTTGAAGATGGCTCTCATGACCCCTCATCTCGAGTCTTCTCTTCTTTAGATGAATGCAATGATGAACAGAAATTCCACTGGTCACCAAATAGGAAGGTCATCAGATCCTTTCCCATTCTACCCACCCCTCTCTGTTTATACCATACTTATTCTTAGCCTTCTTAAAATGTAGCTCCCAAACTGAACGCAGTAATCCAGAGATGGGATAATGATATCAAAAGCTAACCTTCATACAGGGATTTAAGGTTTGTGAAGTACTTTGTATTTATTATTTCATTTGAGTTTATAAGGTGGGCTCAATGATTATCCACTTTTAACAGATAAGGAAACTGAGACTTAGAAAAGTTAAGTGATTTGCCCAGGGTCACAAAACAGATGAAGAAGGATTCGAACTCAAGTCTTCCTGACTCTAGCCCCCTCTCCTCTCTCTATCCACTGAGCCACTCATTTTCCAGGTCTAACAAGCTCAGGAAATAGTATAATAAGCATTTTCTTAGTACTATAATATAGCTTGTTTGCTTTACCATGTGGGGCAGCCATGATACATTGGTACCCCGTGTTGAACATACACTAACATCCTAAAATCTTTTCTTAAAAAATATTCTTAGTGATCCAAGAATCTCCCATCTTGTCCTTGTGGAAATGATTTGTTTTAACCCAAGTGTAGGACGTTGCATGTCACCCTGTTCCAGCCCATCTTTTTAGAGCCAGCCCAATCTGTAAACTCTTCAGATAATCATGTGACTAGATCCATTATGGTTATTCTCATAATGATTCCTATCATCTTGTAGCCGTTAACATCGCAGTAAGTTCTCTAAAGAAAGGTTTGAGAATAAGAAGCCATTCTGCTCCAGCATTCTGCTTGGTTTTCCTCACCTTTCCTTCTGTAGTTAGGTAGCACAGTGCATAGAGTGCTGGGCTTGCAGTAAGGAAAATCTGAGTTCAAATCCAGCCTCAGACATCTACTAGCTGTATGATTCCGGGCAAAATCACTGAAACTGTGTTTGCCTCGATTTCTTCACCTGTGAAATAAGGACCATAATGCTTTCCAGGGTTGTTAGGAGGATCAAACGGTATTTGTCAAATGCTTACCACAGTGCCTGGTGCATGGTTGGATGATTGCTGTCCTTTGTGTTAGAAGAGGACCAAAATGACATCATTATGTTGGGGGTTAAGGTACAGTGTGCCTGACTGTGGCTGATCAGATCAATATGAGCTCCGAAGGTTCTACCACAGGTCGGGCACAAATAGTCCGCGTGAACATCTGGAGTGGAGAAGTGCTCTTGCACATCTCACATTTCTTTTGAGCTGCTGAGATTCTGCTTTGCTTATAGAGTACACCTCCTTCTTTGCTGCAGGCGCACCATGCTAGGCAGTCCTGTGCTAGTGTCTCCCATGCCTCTGCCAACAGAGAAACTGAATCAAAACAATAGTGTCCCAGAATCAGGGAAGGTCTGGTCTGGAAGGCACTTTGGGGGCATCTAGTCTAACCCATCCCTGGCCAAGTATTGCCTCTTCAACCTCTGTAAAGATGGTCTTCCATTTCTATTCAAAAATGGCCAATGACGAGGGACCCACTTCTCCACAAGGCAGATCATTCCATCCTCGGGATACTCAAACTGTTCAGATTTTTTTATCTGACATAAAGCCTTATTTATTCTTTTTGCAATTTCAGCTCAATGCTTTCAATTCTTCTGTCTAGGAGATTCCCCCCCCCCAATATATCATCAAAAAAAAAGTTAACATAAAGCATGAGGATAACATCCATCATATATACCCGCAGATAATGTCAACCTATGCAAGTCTGACAGCTCCAGGAAATAGTGATCAGAGCAGATGATATGCCTTTTCATGATAGCTTATATTAGGATGATGTGCCTTATTTCTAAGTCTGTCAAAGGCCTAGCTATTATACCATTTGAGCCACATAACAACCACCTATGCTAAATCAAATATAGGTTATTATACCTATTTTGTAAATTGGAAAACTTAGAGAAGTGAACTGACTGTGCCTAAGGTCTGTGGCTGGTGAGTGACAGAGCTTGTCTAAGACCCAGGTCTCTTCTGTTGTACAGAATGGATGACCTTCGATTTTCCCTCTTAACTAGTACTCACAGAACTTGGAGCTGATACCTTCTGGCCTTTAATAGTCACAAGTCTAGCCTGAAACCACCATTTTTAATTTCTGAGTTCCAGATTAGATTTTCCTCCAGCAGTATGTCTAGATTTATTACTTGTGCTAATTCAGCCCAGCTACTTACTGATTTGTATTATTAATCCTCTATTCAGCAGAAGAGCCCGAACACTGGAACAAGGGGCAGAATAATCTGAGTTCGCCTTCTCCTACTGATACTTCTGGGCTGCAAGTTCTCTTCACCTCCTTGTTCCTCAATTCTCTCCACAGCGAAGTAGGGGAAATAACACTCATAGTAGCTGTTTCCTAGTATTGTGAGGTTCATGCCCCATGAGAACCCTCATGAACAATAAAAAATGTCAGCTATCATGCAGGTACAAGTTCCCCTCTATGCCCAGAGTATTTGGATTTCAGTAAATATCTTAGTGCTGATGCTTTTCTCAACGATTTTATCCATTTCATACGCAGAAGGGTGAAACCATGTGAACGCTCCGAGCAACTTACCATTTGAATCAAACCTAGTCCATCTTCTAGAAATCCACCTACGGGAAAATTCAAAGCCAGATGTGGTGGAAGTGAACAGCAGCCTAAGAAGACTGCCATAACTACACAACCCCCAGGCACCAATACCATCAGTCAGCAAGCGGATCAGCAAGAACCCAATGGCGTCCCAACTTCGTGTTAATTTAAATTACTCCAAAAGAAGATGTCCTAGTTAAATACAGGCTGGGCAACCACTTGGGAGTTAGTTAATACTTAGACTATTTAGTCATTCGTAACAATGCAATTAAGGGTGAATCATGGCTCGGCAATCCAAACAAAATCAAATTAACGCACGCGGCAATTCCTTTGGTCTGGGATGTTAATTCATAACCTCCCACCATGAAGTTCTGGGCTCCAACTGCAGTGGACTCACTATCCTGATTGTTTCTGATTTTAGCCAAAGTCCAGGTTATAACTATATGCTACAATGGAACAAAGATTTTGTGAAAATGTTCATTGAGAACTCAGAGACAAGAACTTAGGGTGTTAAGATGTGAGTCAAGAATACATGCAATACCCTCAAAAGAAAAAGCCAAGAAGAAGGAAGGTTTTTTTTTTCTCAGAACAAAACATCTTTAGATTCTCTTGCTTGAACATGCTGTTGACTACCATACTTGTCTTTCTTCAGTATCTTTTTAATTTGGAGATCTATGAGTATAAGCAAAAAGGCATGGAGTAATAAGAACATACTTTTAGAGTTGGAACAGACCATAAGACTAATTTCAAAAAGAGGTCCTAGGGTACATTAATTTGTTCATTTTTAAATATTTTTGTAAGTTATTTTTTATATAGTTTCATTTTTAATCTCATATATTTTTTATTTTATTTTAATTTTATTTTAAAACATTCTTCTCTGGATGATTCTAAAGGTTTCACCAGAATCCCAAAAGTGTCCAGGACACACAAAAAATAGATTATGAACTTCTTATTCAGTCCAACCATTCTATTATATAGGTGAGCAAAATGAATGCCGTTGTGCTCATGTGATTAGCCTAACTTCCAAAAGCTAATTCAGTTTTCTTGGTTCCCAGTATAGGGGTGGAATTTAACGCTTCCACAGATAATGCAATGGCAAAATATCCCAATGTTTCAACTGTATAAGACAATCAAAACTCTAAGCTGTGTGTGAGTCAGTCATTAATCATTCTAGAACAAATTATAGCACCTTCTTCTATGGAAGAAAATCAAAGGGACCAATATGCCAAACATTTTTACAATTGGTAGAGAGAACAGGACACTTTTTTGGCCTTTGTATAGAGATATCCATCAGTGTGGCAGTGAGCTAGTCAAGCAATGGACCAGTCTAGTGATATAAGTGTTCTAGTTTGGAGAGCAAAGTCCAGTTCCTGAGAGAGGATTATTCTTGGCAGTGGAAGAGAGAGTTCCTCTATTCCTCTATCTCTCTTGCTTCCCACCACCACCACCCCACACATACACAGACACAGATATCATTTATCCATCCGGGATAAGCTAAATTGGACCAGGAGGAGAAAGCATTTACAGTCAGAAATATCAGTTCCCAAACAATGACAGCTCCAGAGAACATGGCCCTTCTGGGAAGAAAAGTGGTCACTACCAAGTCACTGAGCCATGAAGCCTAGTAGAGATTTATGCCTGAGAAGCACTTTATGAAGACTGCCAGATTGGACAAAAATTCCAATAAAAAGGTGTTGAGAGAGGCCCTTTGCCACATGGATTTGCCATGTGTGTGCCCTGCTATCCTTGAACTTGAAGTTTCTGCCCCCTCTCCTCCCACTGACTACATTTGTAGGAAAGGGAACCCTAGACTTTTTGGTGGTTACTATTCTTCTTAATAATGCCATCCTGGGAAATATCTTTGCTAAAAAGTGATTTATGTTCAGCCGAGTTTTAGTGGAAAGTATACCATCAGTGCTTATGAGTTACAATAGGATTAAAGAGTCATATGATTAATAATTTAGAGCCGGAAAGAACTTGAAAGGCAATCCAGTCCAATTCCTGCATTTTACAGATGAAGAGAGTGAGGTCCAGATGTTAACCTTAAATTACTTGGCCAGGATAGTGCAGCTAGTAAGGCACTATTAGTAACCTATTGGTGTCACCTCTAGGACCTGAGAGTTGGTGACCTGGCCTGCAAACGTGAGGACTTATTCAGAAAGAAGTCTATGCAATGCTATACTAATCCAAGAATTTTCCAGAAAGGGTAGCAGGTCAAACATATTATTCCCATTTTTAAGATAAGAATGTTTACAGAAGGAATTAGTGACCATTCCAGAAAACTAAGCATGATGGCTTGAATGTTTCCCATCTGATCTGGATACTACCTTTGTTCTAGGGTGACCTTTGACATCTGAGTCACTATTTGTGATTGAATTTTCTGGACATGCCCCTCAGAGCCTTGTTGAGACATCAAATCTTTTAGTCTGTAGTTAAAGGAATGTTCCTTTAGCATCATTAGGTAGTCTAGAACCCCAAGGTCCTAGCTAGGTACTGGTAGTTGAAATCATAGGGATGAGTCTTTAAGGAAGCTAATTTACTTTTTCTAGCAAAATTCCTGGATAAAATAGTAATGTCAACATGAATAGATTGTTCATCTATAGAAAGAGCATCAAATGAAATGCAAATATAAAACAAGAATGTAAAGAAATGTAAAACTGAGGCATTTTATAGGCTACCTCTGCTGACACATAGCAAAGTGCCTGGTATATAGAAGGCACTTAATAAATGTTTGTTGACTTGAAGTCGCTTAACTTGCCTGAGCCTTTATTCCTTTACCAGAAAAATGGATGTTAGACTAGATAGTGTGTAAGGTCTCTTTCAGCTTGAAATTGATGATCTGTAACCATCAGACACACAGCCCATACTGTAGTGGATATCTCCCCAGGATAGCCAGTATAGCAGGAAGGCACGTACACACATGGGAGGGGAAGATTGCACAAAGCCCATGTCATCATCATCATGCTGGTCAGTAAGGGGAATTCAGTTGGATCCTTCCAAGCTTGTCCTATTATTTCATAACTCACTGTGTGCAGTATAATACAATGTGTGTATGGTAGTGGTAAGAAACATAAGCATATATTGGTTCTCTGGCCAAGTCACTCCAATAATTAATCTAGAGGAAGCACAAACATGTGTACACGTAACAGCGAATCCTCCTGTCAATTCAGTCTACATGAAACCTGCTTTTCTTAACTCGCTTATCTGTATGAACCCGGATATACACATACACACATATATGTATAGACACATACATACACACATGTATATATTCATGTCTGTATAATACAACATATAGTGTGTATAATATATACACATGCGTGTATGTATGTATAGTGTGTATGTATACATACATATACTGCCTAGGTTTTTCATTTCCTTACATTTCTGTTTTACATTTGCATTTCATTTGATGGCATTTCTATAGATGACATTTCTATTTCTTTATAAATCTACTCATATCGACATTCCTATTTTATCCAGGAATTTTGTTAGAAAAAGTAAATTAGTTTCATTAAAGAGCGATCTCTGTCATTGTTATATGCATATTATATGTATATATATACACCTATATATAAAATCACTAGTATAAGAGATACATATTTATTTCTCTTCATATATACCTTCTATATGACTATATTGCAATTATATATATATATTTATATATATATATATTTATATATATATATTTATATATATATATATAATATATGAATGTATGTGTGTGGTATATATATATACATATATATATATATATATATTATATTAAATGCATACACTTCATGTGTATGTATAGAGATGAACATAGAGATTTTCCCCCTGGAGCAAAAGTTATTTCATTTTTCCTTCTTTTTTTTAAGTTTTACTGCCAAAAGCTTGCAGTTTCTATTTCATCATCAGTACTTAATAAAGGCTGTGGTCATGCCCTTCCTAAATATAGAAGTTCACCTAAATATTCACTTCTCTCTAAAAGCTTCCCAAACTGTTGCAAAGCTTGAAAATCACGTGTGTGGCAGAAAGGCTGACTCTCTGCCTTTCTAATATCTCTCAATATGTGCCACCCTGATACACTCATAGTAGTGGCCACTCTGGCTGAGAGCTGTACAACTCAGAACTGTCCCTTTCCACAGCATTAACTTAGTTCCCAGGTCCCATCTTCCTCTACTATTCTTGGTCATGGCACTGATACCTTTGATAATCAGACTCTTCAAAAGCTGAGAATACTCACTCCATAAGCCTGTCAGGAGGAATCCTCTTAATGATTGAGATATACATTATCCAAGGTAAGCAGGAAGTCACTTGTCTCAGACATGTTTGATCTCACAAAGATAGGGGGAGACATTTCCCTTTATTTATTCTCCACCTGATTCAAATCGAAAGGTAAGAGCCTGTCGATCTTGCAGCCCCCACCCCTACTGGGTCCCTGATATACACATACACATATAACTACACACATATACATATATATACACACGTATGAATGTATGTATAATGCAATGTATAGTGTGTATAATATGTACACATATGCACATGTATGCGTATGTGTACAGGTAATGTATATACACATATACTGACTAGGTTTTTGCCTAATAAGGGACTACAACTTGGCATACAAAGGAAACACAACATTCCAGCACCATGCTTTGCTAGACGGCAGAGCTCAGAGTACTACACCCTTCTGTGGCATGTGGATCACTGAGTCCATTTCCATCTATAACTCAAGTCAATACCATAAGAACCATTTACCAGTGGAGTTTCTGCATGAAAACACATGTTATAGCAGAGATTCCCTTAAAACTGCTTTTCTCATGATGGAAACTGTATTTCAAGCACTTTTAAGGCCCAATCCCTTTGTGAGCAGTTTTGAACTGAATTTGAACATATAAATTCATTTATTGGCCACCTCTTTGAAAGCGCTCACTAAGTGTAAAGAACAGTATTATGTGCTGGGGGAAGATTCAAAGTTTAGGCCAAATATCCTCATGGCGTTTACAATCTAGGCAGGTAGTAAGATGTAAACATCTGGCAAACAGCTAAATGAGCATTAGCTTCTACATATTCTCAATTGCCTTTATTCTACCTTGTCTTATATTTAAATGTCTTTTATTTATTTGGTATTTACTGCCTTATGCTTATTCTGTATACACTTATTGTGTATATACTTATATATGTGTGTTTGTTTGTTTTTTTCCATCTGGTAGAAGGTAAACACTTAGATGGCCAGGGATATTTCATTTTTGACTTTGTGACCCCAGAACTCCAATGATTTGCATGTATTAGACCGCTCATAAATACCTATAATTGCTTCTATGTTCTTAAGCGGGAGAGGAATAGGCATTTATATATGCTATGTGCCAAATTCTGTGCTAAGTACTTTAACAACATTATCTTACTTGGTCCTCAGGATAACTCTGTGAAGTAGATACTGTTATTATTCTATTTTACAGTTAAAAAAATTGAAGCAAACGAAAACATAGCTGGTAAATATCTGAGGCCATATTTGAACTCAGGTCTTCCTGATTCCAGGCCCAGCAGTCTATCCACTGCTATCCAGCTGCCTGTTCGTAGGCAAACATGATATGGCTTCCAGGTTCTAACCACTGCCCACAAGTAGAATTTGTTGTTTGAGAAGTTGCTTTCTAAGACTAGCCTCATCACAGAGGGATTTTCTTTCTTTCTTTCTTTTTGATGAACAAAAATTCATCTTCTTTCCCTACCATTCTCCTCTCAACTGACAAAGAAAGAAAAGCAAAATGCCTGTAAAAAAATATTTGCATGATCAAGCAAAACGGCTTTCACAAAACAATAGTATTATTACTGTGTAACTGGTTAATCTTGTTTTGTGTACTGGACTCTTCATCAGTTCATGCAAATCTTCTAGGAAACCACTCATTTCTTCACTTTTTATGGCTTAGTAGTCCTTGGTCACATTCATTCTTCAATGGAAGGGCACTCGCTAGTTAACAATTTATTGCCATCATTTATTACACAAAAGAGGTGATCAAAACATGTTTTGCATATGAGACTGTTTCCTCAGTCTCTGGGTCCAGTAGCGGCATTGCTGGGTCACAGTATGCAGACTTTACCTTTTGAGGTGTACTTCCAAATTGCTTTCCAAAACAGCTGGGCTATTTCACAGTTCCAACAACAGCGTGTTAATGTATTTGTTTACTCACAATCCATCCTACATTCATGATTTACTCTTTTTTTGTCGAGCTAAGGTGTGAAATAGAACCTTGGATTTGCTCTAATTTACATTTTTTTTAAATGTTAGTGATTCATAACTTTTTTTTCATATTGCTGTTGACAGCTTGAGTGTCTTCCTCTAAAAACTGTTCATATCCTTTGGCCTTGTGAAGGGACTTTTAGACAATATTCTCATTTTGGACATTTTCACTCTGTCCTCAGTGATAAGTTGTTAAGTAGCTTCTGTGACTACAGCAGAATCAGGAAACTGGAGCTTATAGATACTATGAATAAGAATAAGGAAAACCTGAGTTCAAATCCCACTTCTGACCCATATTAGCTGGGTGAACCTGGGAAATCTACATCTTTTCAAAAATGTTTTAGCAAATGCCTATCATGTATTGTGATAGATAGAATGGCTTAATAAATCGAGAGCCATATTTGAATCAAGTAAGACTTTTGTTCTCACTGGAACCAAGAGGTCTTCCTTCTAATCCATGTGGGCTATAGGAGACATAGAAGCAATTAACCATTTAGTGTTCTCAATCAATTCTGAAGGACTTGAAGTTGCAGAGATCATGACCAGCCTCATTAAAAGGACAAAAGACATTGCTCACTGAGGAATCCGCTATAGCAGTGAAGTTGATAGGTCCAAACCCTATGCATCTAGACCAGACACTGTGCTAGGAGCTCCAGGACCTGACACTCTACTGGAGAACACAGTATATTATATATATATATATATATATATATATATATATATATGTATACAGATAAATTGGTAAAAAAAAAATACAGCATGTGCCAAACAAGGACACCTTGTATATGCAAAGTAATTACAAACACAATCTCATGTGACCTCTGTTGACGTAGAGCAATTGTTTAGGATGTATCCACTAAGTCAGAGATGACCGGGATTGGGAGTTCCTCCGGCTTAGGAAATGACACAGTCACATAGTCCCTTATTTGTGTAGGTCTGTGCCAGGCACTGCAGGGAATGGAAAAGTAGAAAACATTGGTCTTTGTCCTCTTAGTACTTGTAGTCTAGTTGGGAAGCTAGGACCATTAGCTTGTATCCACTTTGTATATCTCTTGTATATACCTAGATATGTATCTGTTGTCTCCCACATTAGAATGCAAGATCTCTTCTTTTCCTCCCTCCTTCTTTTCCTCTTTCCTTCCTCTCTCCTTCACTTCCTTCTTTTCATGCATCCTTCTTCCCTCATTTCTTTTCTTCCTTTCATCATCTCTCCCTTCCTTCTTCTCTTCCTCGCTTTCTTCTTTTCTTCCTCCCCCTCTACCTTCCTTTCTTCCTTCCTCCCTCATTTCCTTCCTTCTCTCTTTCCTTTTACCTTCCTTCCCTCTCTTCCCTCCTTTCCCTCCTTTCTCCATTCTGGCTATCCTTCCTTCCTTCCTTTCTTCCTTCCTTCCTTCTTCTTCCTTCCTTCCTTCCTTCCTTCCTTCCTTCCTTCCTTCCTTCCTTCCTTCCTTCCTTCCTTCCTTTTTTTCCTTTCTCTTTCTCTCTCTTGCTTCTTTCTATCTCAATAGGAATTCGGAAAAGAAAAAAGATCTTGCACAAAGGAAGACATGAATGTGGCAGAGGAGACATGGCAATAGGATTGAAAGGGGGATCCCAGCTTGCCTAAAATGGTGGCCATGGGTGCAGGAGGATATGGGCTTTGGAGACCATACACCATTTTGAGGAGGAAATGCCATCTCAGTCATGGCTTATCCCAACATAATCTTGAAGACTGGGAACCTCCCCTCCGATCCCCTGCACTTAACCCGCTTCTGCTCTTAGTGCAACTTTTTGTTTGTTTGTTTGCACTGGGGCACCTTCTCTCTGCCACTTCAGCCTAGGTGAAGATTTCCCAGCCATCCTTCAGCAAACATAACTTGTCACCATGAAGTTTCCAGGATGTGATATTTCCCTCTAATTACCTTCATTCCTCCAAACTGCCTGCATACTTTCCCACTGACAGAACTGAGTGGTTTTTTTTGTAAGCCTGAAGTGAGATGATTCAAGTGTTAAGGATTCCTGTCTCCCCTTCAGCCCACAAGCCAAGTGGTTCAGGGGCCATGGAAGCTAAGAAATCAGAGAAATCAAATAAACAAAGGTAGGGATCATTTCAGCGCACTTACCTGGTGGTTCACTTCAGCAGAAAAACTGGCTGAATGAATGGAGACTGGGCAGAGTTCAGGCCCTAAAATGGTATGACTAAACTGAATTGTAGAAGGAAGTGGATCAGGTTGAATCTGCACTCATTTTTTCCATATTCGGTTAGTCTGAACTTGACAATCAGTGTGACTTAGTGCACGGAGTGCCGTACTTGGTTTTAGAAGGAGTTAGATTTAAACCCTCTCTCTTCCTTTTACTTTGACTTACAAATCACTTAACATCTTACAGCCTCAGTTTCCTCATCTGTAAAATGGAGGTGGCAGTCTCTATTTCCCAAGGTTATTGGGAGGCTTGAATGAAATGAGGTATGTAAAGAACTTTACAAAACTATAAAAAACTCAGTATAATGATAAGAGTGAGAAATCTCTAGTAATCTCTCACACACACATTCATACATGCACACACACATCATGCGGAGGCAGTCAAATTTCAATTACCCGTAAGTCAGTGTGTCAGAATGTGGAATAGATTCAAGCTTAGAGCTTTGAAGGTCATGCTACACTCCCATTAGAGCATTCAACAGTTTTGCAAAGTCGGACTCTGGGCACTGCCATGGGCTGTAGGGCAGGATATGTCTGCCATCCTACCCACATAAATGCTTATGTGACTTTCTCAGGGAAATCAGACTGACACAGATAACAGTCAACCAGTTTCTAGGGAGTGGAATAAATTGCAAAATAGCCTGAACTCCCATTTTCATTCATACTGACTCTGATCCAGGCACTAACCATTAAACAGTGATTAAAAGGACCAAGAACGGTGTGTGAATTATCAAAAAATTCCAGAATGTCAGAGTTTTAAAGTACTCTAGAAATCATCTAGTATTCCTTTTATAGATAAGGCAAGAGACCTGGAACCGTGACTGGACTTCTCCAAGGTCACACAGTCCTTAAATGGCAGATGCTGGAAATTGTGCTCAGGTGTTTTCGTTTCAAGGCCGATGGCCTGCTCAGTATACCACACTGGCTCCCCAAGTAGGGGAGTCTGAATGATTAACGCTTTACTGTATTTTCCTCAGAAAAAGTCCCAGATCTGTTAAAAAAAAATTAAAAGCATAAGAAAGCAAATAATGAACGCTGGCACTTATTCCCAATCACCATCAGCTTCAAGTAGAGTGCAAGAAGGCAAGGAAATTCCAGGTGTAACCTGAACACAATAATCAAGGAATAAAGGCTTTGGAAAGTCTCAGGCTAAGTCAGAAATAGCTATGTACAAGAAGAAAGTATACCACATTTGATTTTAGCAACTGGCCAATGGGTAAAGACAGTGATGGGGCAAGCATGCCCCAAGTAGAACGAATGCCCATCTTTCAGGTTCATAGCTAACCTACCAATTGCATTCTGCTTGGTTCCCTGTCCAGAAACAACAGCAATGATAATTGAGAGGATCAGACCCATGATTTGTAGGGGGAACTTCCAGTGAGGAAACTTGCTCTACCAATGCAAGTTGGCACCCTCCCTGCTCTGTCAAGGGAGAGAAGTCTTGGAGAAGAAAGGCAAGCAAGCATCCTAGGTCTGGAGTCACAACTCGGGTTCTGTGGCTTTTATCCATGTGACTTTGGACTCTTTGCAATTCTCTGGGCCTCAGTTTCCTCATCTATAAAATGAGGGTTTCACCTAGATAATTTTTAAGATACCATAAATTCTGAATTTTGTTCTATACAGCTCAAGCTAAAAATGAGAGGATGAATGAAAGGAGTGGTAATAACACTCCAAGTAGGCTACATCATCATTAATGTTGAGTACTAGGCAGCTACTTGGCATGAACAGAAATGACAATGTTCTACCCATCCCTCCAAAAGAGATCTCTTCTTTCCGGGTGCCAATGTTGCTTTAAAAGTAACCAACTATCATTTGTTGCAAACACTAGCCTCTCTGTTTTACCCTTTTATTAGAGATATTGTGGGATTATCCTGGGAGAAAGGAACAGGGTCCCGAATGCCCTAGAGAGAATTGGCTTTATATGGGTTCCTCGATCCACCTTCTCCTAGGAGGGGCCCTGAACAGTACGTGAGCATAGTACCTAGTAGTGAAAAGGCTACAGAAAAATATCATGAGATCTTTGAATTAGAAGAAACCTTTGAGGATATCTAATCCAACATGTCATTTTATAGATGTGGAAACCACGGCCCATGGATATTCACTGATCTGCCCAAGTCCACAGAGGAAGGAAATGATGGAAATAGAATTTGAATTCAGGTCATCTGACTCCAAATAAAGTGCTCCTTCAAGTGGACTCACATTGCCTCTCAAAGGCAAATAGTCTTGAGATAGGAGATCAGGTAGAAAAAGAGCAGTATGATAACATGGAGAGTACTGGATTTGGAGTCACATGATGGAGGTTCAAGTCTGCCTCTTTGGTTTACTCCCTGCATGACTTTAGACTAATCAGAGAACCTCCAGGAGTGATGTTTCCTCTTCTATAAACTGATGTGGTTAGAGCAGGTGGTCTCAGAGGACCCTTCCATATCTAAATCTAGTATCCCATGAACTTGGCTCCTGACACACAATTTGTTTATGGCCCAGCCCTACTTCCTACCTTTTGAGAATGGAGGCCAAAACACATTCTGCTGTTTCAATGATTGTAATACTCATGTGCTAAACTTTCTTCTCCATGCTGGCCACAGAAGAAGTCCCAGACAACTTTCCTTAGGACTTTCCAATTCCAGTTTCATTTGCAGCTTGCTAATGAGTGAGGCCCACCATGACCTTGCTCTTCAACAATTTCCTTCCTATGGCCAGCTGCAGGCTGGCTTGGGATGAAAGCCTCTCGCAGGTGCATTCATCTGGGGAGACAGGAAGGGCAGTTGCTCCAACCCATCCTGAGCGGCTGATGAATAGACAGATGCTGCTAACACAGAGAAGCTACCTCCTGCTGGCCCCCGTGGGATCTGGCCCAGCTCCAGGAGAACAGGGACACTAGATTCATGCTGAAGCATTGTAATGTTCAATTATTGTGACCTGCTTTGGAGGCAGGTGGCTTGATTTGGACAAACTTCAAAACTTTGGTCCTTTTTTCCAACTGCCTGCTCTATTTTGTGCTTTGTGTCCATGGCCCTTGGAGGTCCATCTTCTGTTAAAGGAGTTAAACTACTGCTAAATAGCAAGGCATCTCTTTTGGCCTATGTCAGAATAATAACCTCTATAGATGACTGTAGGGGTGGGATGGGGAAACATAAAAGGGAGGGACCATAAACTTTTGATGTTCTTAGTGCAGAAAACTCTTGGTTTAGAGATTCTCTTGACCAGTATAGCTCTGCCAAGTTCTGATGCATAGTTTTAGAAGTTTACATAGGGCATTGAAAGTTGAAGTGACTTACTTAGAGTAACCCAGCCAGTAACTTTCCAGAGATGGGTTCAGAATCCAGGTCTTCCTAACTGGGAAATCAACCTTCTCTCAGTGCCTCAAGCAATGCTTTAAGCCTGGGGGCATTACCCACACCAAGAGAATTCTACTTAGATGAGTCTAGGTCAAAATAATGATAACAACATAATCAACAAAAATAAATAATTATAGGCCTGGCTGCTTCCGGGAGCCAAGATGGCAGAGTGAAAAGTTAGTCGCTCTCACTCTCCCCTATCAACCTCTGAAAACCCAGAAAATATCACCCCAGAAAAAAAAACTCTGGAACACCTGAACTAGAAGAAAGACAAGTAGCAGCAATGCAGTAGCCCAGCAAACGGGTCTCCCAGTGCCTCAGCAAAAACAAGGGGCCCCAGGCAGATACGTACCCTGTGGCATTCATCTGAAAGGAGGTGAAGAAAACAACCTAAAGGCTTCCTAAAGCCCCGACCTTGCTGGTTCCCACCCAACACCAGGTGAGCTGTAGGAGCCCTGAAGCCTCCAATTGTGAAGAAATCCTGAAGCCCAGGTGGTAGAGCAGGCAAACACCAACACCTGGACCTCCGAGTGCCTCAGTGAGGGTGGGAACCGGTGGAAACCAGCTCAAAACCACCAGAGCCTGCATCCACTGCAAAGGAATCTCCCAGTGCATTAGCAGAAACGAGGGAGACAACACTGCAGGGGGCCCCAGGCAGATAAACACCCTGCAGCACCCATCTAAAAGGAGCTGAAGAAAGCTAAAGGAAAGGAAAAGCAGGCAACCTAGAATTGCCTGAAAGTTCCAGCCTTGCTGATTCCAGCCCAACACAGGTAAGCTGCCAGAAACCTATAGCCTCCAATTGCCAGCATAAGAGGCCCCAGCACACAAAGCCAGTGACCAAGACCTAGGCTCCCAACACAAGAAGCTTGGGTCAGTACCCTCTGTTCCCCAGCAGGAGAGCTCAATCTCTTTAAAGGCCAGGGAATAAAGAAACACCATGAGTAAAAGAAACGTACCATAGATTCATATTATGAGAAGAGTGAAGATCAAGACAGAAATTCTGAAGAGGACAACATTGTCAACAAACCCACATCTGCAACAACAAAAGGGAATATGAACTGGTCTGAAGCCCAAAAAGCCTTCTTAGAAGAGCTCAAGAAGGATTTTAATAGTCAAATGAGAGAGGTAGAAGAGTCCTTCAAAAATACAATTGGCCAATTGGAAAAAAAATACACTGAAGAAAACAAGTCCCTAAAAAACACAATTGGCCAATTGAAGAAGGAAGTACAAAAACTAACAGAAGAAAACAATCTGTTAAAAACTAGAATTGGACAAATGGAAACTAATGTCTCTATGAGAGAGCAAGAATCAGTCAAACAGAAACAAAAAAATGAAAAAATAGATGAAAATGTAAAATACCTCATCAGTAAAACAACCGACCTGGAAAATCGACTCAGGAGAGACAATTTAAAAATTATTGGACTACCTGAAAATCATGATGAAAAAAAGAGCCTGGACAGTATCTTTCAGGAAATCATAAAGGAAAACTGCCCAGAAGTCCTAGAACCAGAAGGGAAAATAACCATAGAAAGAATCCACCGATCACCACCTGAAAGAGATCCCAAATTGACAATGCCAAGGAATATAATAGCAAAATTCCAAAATTACCAGATGAAAGAGAAGGTGCTGCAAGCAGCCAGAAAGAAACAATTTAAATATCATGGAACCACAGTCAGGATTACACAGGACCTTGCAGCTTCTACATTAAAAGACCACAGGGCATGGAACATGATATTCTGTAAGGCAAAGGAGCTTGGAATGCAGCCAAGGATCAATTACCCAGCAAAAATGAGCATCATTTTTCAAGGGAGGAGGTGGATATTCAAATAAATAGGAGACTTCCAAACTTTCCTGATAAAAAGACCAGAGCTCAACAAAAAATTTGATCTTCAAGTACAGGACTCAAGAAGGACTTAAAAAGGTAAATGGGACAGAAGATACAATATGTTGTTAATAAGGGGGGGCTGTTTAAACCCCTACAAGGGAATATGAGACTTGCAACCCTTGAGAACTGTATTGTTATTACACCTTGTTAAAGGAGTATACATAAAGAGGGTGGATATTAGTTGACTTTGATGTAATGATAAAAAAAAATCTAATCAAGTGGGTTAAATGGATCCAAATAAGTGGATCAATCTGATCTTAGAAAATGTACTGAGAAAGGAGGAGGCAGACAAGGGTAAATTACATTACAGGAAAAGACACAAAATCCTATTACAGCAGAGGGAAAGGGGGGGGAGCATTGTTTGAACCTTACTCTCATCAGATTTGGCTCAAGAAGGGCATAATATAATCAGTTAGGTATAGAAATCTAACTTGCCCAATAGGCAGCAGGAGGGAAAAGGGGAAAGAAAAGGGAGAGGGGAAAGAAAAGGGAGGGGGAAAGAAGGGAGGGAAAGCAGTAAGAAAAGGGAAAGGGATAATAAAAGGGAAGAGACTGAAGCAGGCAGTGGTCAAAAGCAAAACACTAGTGAAGGGGAGAAAGGAAAAAGGAGAAAGAAAAGCATAAATGGGGGAAAAGGATGGAGAAAAAGACACAGATAGTAATCATAACTGTGAATGTGAATGGGATGAACTCTCCCATAAAAGGAAATGGATTGCAGAATGGATTAAAAACCATAATCCTACAATATGTTGTTTACAGGAAACACATTTGAAAAAGAGTGACACATACAGGGTAAAGGTAAAAGGCTGGAGCAGAATATATTATGTCAGCTGAAGTAAAAAAAGCAGGGGTAGCAATCCTGATCTCAGATAAAGCAAAAGCAAAAATAGATCTAATCAAAAGAGATAAGGAAGGAAACTACATCCTGCTAAAAGGCACCATAGACAATGAAGTAATATCATTACTAAATATATATGCACCAAATGGTATAGCATCCAAATTCTTACAGGAGAAGTTCAGGGAGTTACAGGAAGAAATAGACAGCAAAACTATACTAGTGGGGGACCTGAACCTCCCCCTCTTGCACTAGATAAGTCTAACCACAAAATAAACAAGAAAGAAGTTAAGGAGGTGAATAGAACATTAGAAAAGTTAGGTATGATAGACCTCTGGAGAAAACTGAATGGGGATAGAAAGGAATATACTTTTTCCTCAGCAGTATATGGCACATCCACAAAAATTGACCATGTACTAGGGCTTAAAAACCTCACAATCCAATGCAGAAAGGCAGAAATATTAAATGCATCCTTTTCAGATCATGATGCAATAAAAATTATATGTAATAAAGGGCCATGGAAAGATAGACTAAAAAATAATTGGAAACTAAATAATCTAATCCTAAAAAATGATTGGATCAAACAACAAATCATAGAAACAATCAATAATTTCATTCAAGAGAATGACAATAATGAGACAACATACCAAAAACTATGGGATGCAGCGAAAGCAGTTCTTAGGGGAAGTTTTATATCTCTAAATGCCTACATAAATAAAATAGAAAAAGAGGAGATTAATGAATTGGGCATACAACTAAAAAAACTAGAAAAAGAACAAATTAAAAATCCTCAACTAAACACCAAATTAGAAATATTGAAAACCAAAGGAAAAATTAATAAAATTGAAATTAAGAAAACTATTGAACTAATAAATAAAACTAAGAGCTCGTTTTATGAAAAAACCAATAAAATAGATACGCCATTGGTTAATTTAATTAAAAAAAAGAAAGAAGAAAACCAAATTACTAGTATTAAGAATGAAAAGGGCGAAGCTACCACCAAGGAAGAGGAAATTAAAACAATAATTAGGAATTATTTTGCCCAACTATATGCCAACAAATTTGACAATCTTAGTGAAATGGATACATATTTACAAAAATGTATATTTCCCAGATTAACTGAAGAGGAAGTAAAATACTTAAATAACCCCATCTCAGAAAAAGTAATTGAACAAGCCATTGATGAACTCCCTAGGAAAAAATCTTCAGGGCCAGATGGATTTACATGTGAATTCTATCAAACATTTAAAGAACAATTAATTCCAATACTATATAGACTATTTGGGAAAACAGGTGAAGAAGGAGTCTTACCAAATTCTTTTTATGATATAAATATGATGTTGATACCTAAACCAGGAAGAGGCAAAATAGAGAAAGAAAATTATAGACCAATTTCTCTAATGAATATAGATGCAAAAATTTTAAACAAAATATTAGCAAATGGATTACAGCAACTTATCACAAGAATAATACACTATGACCAGGTCGGATTTACACCTGGAATGCAGGGTTGGTTCAATATTAGGAAAACTATCAGCATCATTGAGCATATCAACACCAAAACCAACAGAAACCACATGATCATCTCAATAGATGCAGAAAAAGCTTTTGATAAAATACAACACCCTTATTAAAAAACATTAGAAAGCATAGGTATAAATGGAGTCTTCCTTAAAATAATAAATAGCATATATCTAAAACCTTCAGAAAGCATTATATGTAATGGGGACAGGATAGAAGCATTTCCAATAAGATTGGGGGTGAAACAAGGATGTCCATTACCACCACTGTTATTCAAGATTGTATTGGAAAAGTTAGCTTTAGCAATAAGCAAAGAAAAAGAAATTGAAGTCATTAGAATAGGCAAAGAAGAAACAAAGCTATCACTCTATGCAGATGACATGATGATATACTTAGAGAATCCTAGAGAATCAAGTAAAAAACTACTGGGAATAAAAATAAATAATTATAAAGATTTCTCTAAAAATGTTTTCTATTTTTTTCTCTCAAAGTATGATACGTAGAGAATTTGTGATGAGGAAATTCCTGCTGATTCAGATTAGCCCCTTTTTTCCTGCTTCCAATCTTCAAGAGCAGCTTGGGGCACTGAGACATTCATTAAATGACTTGCCTGGAGTTACAGAGCCAGTATATGTCAGGGGATGGACTTTATATTATATGTTAATTTCACCTCTGTGGGATTAAGAATTAAAAGTTTTCAAGTTCTCAGTTGTCCCTGGGTGAACATGTTCCATTCGACTGTGAATTGTGGTTACAATATTTTGAGGGGTTGATTAGTTTTCCATTGGGGAGTGAGGTTCAGGGCAATGTAGAAAAGCACTAGTAATGCCAAAAAAGAGGGCCCCTGAAACATGTTAATGCACAAGGAGAACAGAAGCGAGCACAGACAAGCAAGACAGTTCTGAAAGTGTGTTGTTCAATTTGTCCTGTAGTTTTTAAAAAGAGCTATAAAATAAAGACTCATGGTTTCATACATAATTCTCCTTTTGTGTTCTGCTCAGTATGTTGAAATGCTATTTTTTGGGTTTATAAGTTCAGAATTAAAAAAAAAAATCAGCATTTTTAAAGGAAAAAAAAATAGCTCCAAGGCATAAATTAAACCTGGTGCTCCAAGTTCGAAGCTCAGAAATCCCCTGGCCATGCCTGGTTTAGACACTGAGATATCTCCCATACTCCATCTCCTCTCACAATATGGCTGGGCCAATGAGATCTGTTTGGGGTGAGCTGAAGTTTAACACCTTATGCCTTGGCTCCAAAACCCATAGACCCTCGGAGTTCACTGAGCATGAAGCCAGGATGGAGTTCCACCTTTATCCATCTCAGTTCCTGGATTCCCAGACTCCCGCAGTAGCTTTTGGATCTGATTCTACCTCAGCCCTTGGTTTTTCTAAAGTTTGGGGCTGACCACTCTCCTACTCAGTTACCTCCAGTGGCTCCCTATTACCTCTAGGATCAAATAGAAAACCCCCCTCTTGTCACATCCCATCTCTGTGCTTTTGCATTGGCTGTCCCCTATGGCTGGAATGTTTTCCTTTCTCACCACCATATCTTGGATGCCCTGGTTTCCTTCAGCATATTCAAGTGCCACCCTATTCAGAAGGTCATTCCTGGTGCCAACAACTGTTATCACCCTCCCTTTCAGGTAGCCTTGAATCTGCTTCATACAGGTTTCATATATACCTACCCATGGGCTTGTGTATATGATCTATATCTAAATGGTACCTTCTTCATTAGAATGTAAGTTTATGGAGGACAAGGATCACTTTACTTTTGTCTTGGTAGCCCCAGTTCTTAGCTCAGTGCCCATCACATGCTGGACAATTCATACATGTTTGATGGATTGACATGTTGTTGCCAATTACTTTTATATCTGGCTTTTAGGGGTTCCATATTGAAGGCCAATGCCTTTCCCCATGGTTTCACTCCAGACTGTGTCTCCAGTCTCTTGGATCCCCCCCCCCAGCACCTCCTTCTTCTCATCTGGCCCTTGGCACTAGGTCCCAAAATCTCTCAGCTGCCAGCTACAAACAGCCTTGCTTTTTGGCTTCAGTCCTGAGACAGGGACAGACGTAAGTCAGGCTTCCTGGCGCCAGGGACCATTTCCCAAGGAATGGCAGTCACTCCACCTCTGATGTATTCTCCCATCATCTAGAAATCTCAGACCCTCCAGGACAAGGTCACTACTCTTTTAAAAAATAAAGTGTTTATTTTGCTGGGATTCTTAACTTAAGGGTTCCTGTTCATTTTTAATTGATATATTTTAATGGCATATTTATTTCCAAATATGTGCCTTTTCACTCATCTTTCCAGAAAACTTTTCTTTCAAACAAAGATAAAGAGATAGATCAGCAAAACTAGCCAACACATTGACCATATCTGTCAGCAAACACAGCACTCTACACCCATAGTCCCCCACTTGTCCAATGAAGGAAGGAAGATATATTTTCTCATATCTTCTCTCATGACTCCCCCAAAGCAGCTGAAGAAATGATGCCTTCCTAGCCAAAACTGAAAACATGCAGATTTACTAGCCTACTGCTCCTCCTAAAGGTACATTATTTTGGCCACAGCTATATCAGAAAGTGTTGGAAAATTTGGGAAGGTTATTATTTTAGGCTTTACATATTTTCTAGTAAACTTTTGTATGAGCCAAAAGAATGAGAAATAACTGATGAACAGCCAGCATCCACCTTTGGTATCCAAGTAATAACCAAGAGATCTGGTGGAAAGTTGCAATATGGAGACTTCCCACCCCCATGCCCCTTTCCCATGGTGGAGTTACAGGAGAAAGTAGAAAGCCATGGCTGGCTTGTGATGTGCACTGTCAAGAGTAGCCACAGCTATGAGATCTCATGGATCCAGTAGATTGTTTTCCTTTTTTAAAAAATTTTTAAATTAATTAACTTAGTTTTAGTTTTCAACATTCACTTCCACAAGATTTTGAGTTCCAAATTTTCTCCCTATCCTGTCCCTCCCCCCACCCCAAGACAGCATGCATTCTGAATATCATTCCCCTAGATTTTAAACATGTTATTGGAGGAAATGAAAAGTTCCCTGCATTTAATAGAAGGCATTACCAATTTGGAGCCACTTTCATTTTCCTTTCTAGCTCAAAGTTTCACCAGCTTTATATTGGACTATTGCAAGTCTCCTAAATGGACTCCTGATCTTGAGTTTCTTTCTTCTCCAAGATGTCCTGCACCAAGCTGTCAAAAGCATCTTCAGAAAGGATAAGTCTGACCTTCTTCCTTACCTGGTCTTACTACTTTGGGACTTCTCTGACTGACTTCTCCATGAGGCCTCTGGAAGTTTATTATTGAGATAATCACATCATCCTGTTGGATCTCCCCACTCTTGGTTCTCTACTTCATCACTACTCTCTATGTCTCTGGATGAAGGGTGAGACCATGAATGCCATTTAAGGAGATGGCCCAATTCAAGACATCTCCTCTCTCACTTGGCTGTCCTACTTTGGGCCTTAGTTGACTGCCTTCTCCACCATGGCCTCATGTCACTTCCCAGTTTTTAGCTTTCTAGTATGTTTCCCCATTGATCACAAGCTCCTTGAGGACAGACACTGTCTTTTTTCACATTTGTATCCACAGAACTTAGCACAGTACCTGTCACATAGTAGGTGCTTAATATATGTTGATTGACTATTAATATCACGACCTTCCTGAATAATCTTTGGGGATCCCTATTGTTTTCCTGATAAAACACAGACTCCTCAGCATGGCATTCCAACCTTTTCACAGTCTGCCCCCAGCCAGCCTTTCCAGTCTTGTTGCATATTACTGCCTTTCACATGTTCTACATTTCATGCACACAGGCCTACTTGCTGTATCACAAACTTGTCATCAATGTCCCACTTTCATGTCTTTGCTTAGACGTTCTCCCTTGGACTCTCAAAGCTTCATTGAAGACCAAAGCCATGCACCACATTCCACTGAAAATCTTTCCTCATCTCTTTGGGTGAAGCTCCTTCCTTCCTCAAAGGACTATGCTCACACCTCTTTGTTTTATATATCCTATCTAAACTTCAAGACAAGAGGTACTTTTTCTTTTCTTTTTTTTTCTTTTGTAGCCCTCAATGCTTAGGACAACGCTTGGTACATAGCAGGTCATTAATAAGTGTTTCCATTTATTTCTCTACCTGTCCCTTGCTTTGTGAAGTCTTCCTAACCATTTTCTTTTGTACTCTGAATCTTACATGTTTCTCTCTTTTTTTCAAAACAACAAGCCTTTCCCCCAGTGCCTGGCATGGTACCCTCTTCTTTTTTTATGAGATAATTGGGGTTAAGTGACTTGCCCAGAGTCACACAGCTAGTAAGTGTTATGTGGCTAAGGCCGGATTTGAACTCAGGTCCTCCTGACTCCGGGGCTGGTGCTCTATCTACTGTGTCAGCTAGCTGCCTCCAGTACCCTCTTCTTGATAGAAAATAAGTTTCTTTTCCAGGCTTTGATGTTCCCAGCAGAAACAACATGCAGCAACTCTTTCCACATGCCATGACCCATCCAGGTTAGTCATGCATTTCTCCTTAGGAACCATACTCAGAGAACACATTTCAACATCATTCTAAATTATCTAATCTTAGGAAAATTCACCGGAGAAAATGCTCAGGGAAACAGAAAATGAAGAAACGACCTACGCAATAGCAGGTGAAGCAAAAGAATGAGGAGCCGTTAGTGACGTGGGGCCTCAAACCTGCTTGTCCTGACAAACACCTACATTATGGAATGTTCCCTTAAACTCTCATCACAACTTTTGGGATGTTCTACACCTGGGGAGATTGGCTGGAAAGCTCATCAAGAAATTACTCTCTTGATAATGACCAAAGCCAAAATTTACCAAGAGTCTCCCGAGGTTTTTTGACACATCTTAGCACTAGCCAGGATTCAAGTGAAACACACTTCGCAAATTAAAAGTCATTTTCAAAAATCCTACTCAACCAAGTCCTTCATTTCCAAATGTGTGAGGCTTCTTCCTTCTACTCTCAGGTGCTCAATCCTCATGGCAATTTCTCCCTCTTCCTTTTTCTCCCTGCAGTAATATACTTGGACCCAGGGGTTAATACTTTGAAGAGAAATTGATGATTCTTCCCTGCTCCTTAAGTGGTAATTTTCAAGGCTGAAGTTCAATTCAATTTGAAATTCAATTGAATTTCATTAAAAAAATGTATTCTTCCTGAGTCAAACCCCTCAAACACGATTAATTAATAATCAACATAAGGATATCTTTACTGTTCTTCACATTTTCAACAGGGGCATGATATGAAGGCATGAGCCTTGGAGAATATAGACCAGGAAATGTTTGTTCTCTTCTCACTTTTATATAAAAGATACCCTGGTTGTTTACATAGGCCATGCTTGCTAAGCTTTTATAGAGAAAAGAAAGTAGACATAGATGTCAGTCACTATTGAATTCAACTCCTTATGAAGTATAGCCTTTGACATTGCTCATCACCCTTTTCTCTTTGATATTCTCTTTTCTCTGTTTTCATGACATTGTTATCTTCTGTCCAACCTCTCCTCAGTCTTCTCTACTGGATCGTCATGCAGATCATGCCCACTAACCATGGAGGGTGGGTCCCCCAGGCCTCTGTCCTGAGCCCTCTTCTCTTCTCCCTCTAGACTATTTCATTTGGTGGTCATAAGTTCACATGGATTCAACTGCCATCTTTGTGCAGGTGATGTTCACATGTATCTGTCCAGCTGTGATCTCTCTTCTGATTTTCAGTTTCATATCTCCAACTGCCTATTGGCCATGTAGATCTAGATGTCACATATACATCTTAAGCTCGTGTCTGAAAATCTTCCATAAACTGGCCCTTTCCTACCTCACTAGTCCTCATATCTGTCTATCTACCTATCTACCTATATATTGATCTTTGTATCTATCCATCTATCTATCTATCAAACACCCCACCTTGTACTCAGAGATCCAGCAACACTGACCTACTTACTGTTCCTCAAACACAAAGCTCTATCACCCAGCTCCAGGCTTTTTACTGGGTGTCTGTCATGTCTGCAATGCTGTCAATACTTATCTCCAATTCTTGTCTTTCCTAGCTTCCTTCCATCCCAGCTAAAGTCCTTTCCTGATGCCTTTGATGCTAGCATCTTCCCTCTGTTGATTATCTCCAATTATTTATTCTGTCTATAGCTGACTGACTAGAATGAGGTAGACTGGGCATAAATAAAATGTAGCATATGTCAAAGATGTGTCCTGCTTTTCCAGGTTAATTTCACAGTAGAACCACTTGGAACTCTGTGCTCCAGACAAATTGACTAACATGCTCTTTTCCAGAGACCTCTAGCCCCTACCTCTATGACTTTGCAAAAGCTGCCCCCATACCTATATGTTCTTTCTTCTCATTTCTTCCTTAAAGGAATCCTTAAGCAACTTCAAATTAAAACTCAAGTGCCACTCTAATGCAAGGCCTTTCTAGATATCACTAGTAATTAGTGCTAAATTATTTTGTAATTTCTCTGTGTAGGTTGAGATTCTTAACTAGGTATCTGTGAACTTCTATATAGGTATGTGTATTTGATAGAGAAAAACAGAGAGAGAGAGAGAGAGAGAGAGAGAGAGAGAGAGAGAGAGAGAGAGAGAGAGAGAGAGAGAGAGAGGATAGATGATAAAGATGATAGTAGATAGATAGAATTATTTCTTTCTGTAATGGGTTTCCTTTGTAATATTATGATTTTTCTTTAAAATTTTATACATTGAAAACATTATTTTGAGAATGAGTCCATAGGCTTCACCAGATTGCTCAAGCAGTCCATGTTGCACACACACACACACACACACACACACACACACACATACACACAAACACAGAAGAACCACTAGCTATAGTTTATCTAGATTTATCTGTGTTCTTGCCCCCTTTCCATACATACACATCCTACAACCACCATCACTACCAGTAGAATGAAAGCTCCTAGAGGGCTATTTTTTGTCTGAGTCTCCATGCTTACCACCATGCCCAATACAAAATAAAAGCTTGATACTTACTTCTTGAATTGACAGACACAAGACACAGTGGAAAGAGGACTGCATTCGGATTCTAAGAACCAGGAGCTAAATCCCAGACTTTCTACTTACTCCCTGTATGACCCTGGAAAGTCATTGATCTTTGTGGATTCCTCTAGAAAATAAGGGGGCTGACCACTTAAGGCTCCATTAGCTTTGAACCTGTGATCCTATATTGTACAATGAACTAATTGAAGTAAACTATAACTGACTTACATAGAACAAGTGAGACAAAAAGGTCCTCAGAAGAGAGGGAGAATAAGGAAAGACTTAACATAGAAGGTCTTGAGCTGTGTCTTGAACAAAGAGAAGGATTATCTGAGTAGCGTGTGTGCCTTTGGGGCATCAGAGATTGCCAGTGCAAAAACACCATCACCATAACTGATTCTAGAATCACAGCTCACAAGACCCCAATAGAAGCCTAAAAATCAACTACCTTATGCAGTGAGTTTGTTGAAAAGACATTTGACATGCATGCCCTATTAAGAAGTGTAGAAACTCAGAATTCCATTCTTCTATGGTGAGGAATATGAAAATACCTGAAATTCAGCTATGAAATACATATGGCTTTGTCTTTCCTGCTAGTGAGAAGAGATTGAACCAAATAGAATCTCATGAGGTAGTGAGTGCCCTGTCACTGGAGGTCTCTAAGCAGAAGC
The DNA here is from genome assembly GCF_003287225.1 of Phascolarctos cinereus. NCBI lineage: Eukaryota > Metazoa > Chordata > Mammalia > Diprotodontia > Phascolarctidae > Phascolarctos > Phascolarctos cinereus. The sequence continues at coordinate 12,587,452 of NW_027555847.1, forward strand.
TAGATGCTTGTATTTTCAGAGCTCTATCCAAGGGAATGCATAAGTCTAGTAACTCTGGATAGACTAGAGGCCCTCAGAGCTTCCTTCCAGCTTTTGAGAGTCTGATTTTAAGTCTCTCCACTTGTAAATGAGGAAATGGAGGCCCAGAGAGTGGAAATGACTCTCCTACATCAAACACCCAATGAACAGTAGGTTTTCAGACTTGAGGCCAGTGACCTTTCATTCCTCTATGCCAGTATGCTTCCATCCAACAACTTCTCCACATGCCCCATGTGTGGTGATTCACATTCCATATATTGATGGTCCCTCTTTAATTCTAGCTACTTTTCTTCTTCTTCTTCAAGAACCCAATCACTCTCTTCTTGTAATACGTTTAACCCTGAAACTTTTCTTCCTGCAAAGTTATGGTTAAATTATCTCATCTGAGTTTTCCTGGTTGTTGTTAAGTTTTATTTTTTTAAGAGAAAAAGAAAGAGAGAAACAGATGCACACCACCAAATAACCAGATGTTGTCTTCTCCTATTTCATTTTCTAACATACAATAAGTTGCAGGTTTCTTGCAGCTCCTCGGGCTAAATTGCAAACAACAATTAGCACATCACCAGCCTAACTGCTTCTTCCCAGAATGTCTGTTTAAAGTTAAAGTGAACAATGGACTCAGATATCAAAGGGATATTGCTCCCAAATTATCCAATCAACTCTGAGGACAGCTGGAGAGAACAGTGGACCAAAATTTTTCAATCAATGGGTAATGCTTGGAAGGTTTAATTGTTGTCGGTCACAGTTTGTTTCAAGGTAAATGACTCTTCACAGCATCACAGAATGCCATAGTTGGAAGGGACTGCTGAGGCCATCTTGGTCCAAACAGTACCTGGGCTAAGAATCCCCTCTACCACAAGTAGCCAGTGAGACTTTGTTTGAAGAATTCAAATGAAGGGGAACTCACTACCTACCACGGCAAACCATTACCCTTTTGGACAGCTCTAATTTTACAGGTTTCACACACACACATTAAACATAAACTTGCCTTTTAGTGACAGTCATTCATTGGTCTTACTTCTGTCTTCTCCCAAAAAGCATATCAAGTCTAATCCTTTTGATAGTTACCATATCCTCCCTAAATCTCCTTTCTGCTGGGTAAAAACCCTCAGTTCCTTCTCCTGATTATGGGGCCTAAACTCAAGACCCTTTTCCATCCTAGTTGATTTTCTATGGAAATTCTCTAGTTCACAAATATCCTTACTCAAATGTGGCACCCAGAAGTTAAGAAAATATTCTAAGTGTGTTCTGATCATGGCAAAACCAAGTAAGATAGTTCTATCCTCTATTTCCAGACAGTATCCTTTACCAGGAGATAGTGTGATGCAAGCAAATCAACCTTAAATTCAGAGTCAGAGGACCGCAGTTCAAATCTTGGTTCTGCAACTTATTTCCTAAATGACCTTAGACAAATCACTTCAGCTCTGTGCTCCTCATTTTCCTCATGTGTCATACAATGAGGTTAGACTTGATAACTTCTAAAATAGTTCCAGGTCTATAGATTTGATTCTCTCATCTTAAGCAGTCTACCATTGCATTGTTATTCACATTGTCTAAGATTCTAACAGTCTAACAGTCTGACATTCACATTGTTATTCATTCAGTCATGTCCAACTCTTCATGATGATATGGACCACAGTATGCCAGGTCCTTCTATCCTCCATTATCTCCTGAAGCCTGTCCAGGCTCATATTCATTACTTCCATGAAGCTATCTGTCCATTTCATCTTCTGCCATCCTCTTCCTTTTGCCTTCAGCCTTTCCCAATATAACAGGCTTGTCCAATGACTCCCGTCTTCTCCTTGCAACCAAAATATTTAAGCTTCAGCTTCAGTATTTGTCCTTCCAATGAGTAGTGTTAATTAATATCTTTGGGTATTGACTGATTTGATCACCTCACTGTCCAATGAACCCTCAAAACTCCAGCATCACAATTCAAAAGTATCAATTCAATGGCACTCACCTTTCCTTGTAAGCCAACTCTCTTAATCATACATTACTACTGGGAAAAAAAAGCTATCATTGTGTGGATCTTTGTTAGCAAGGTAATGTCTCCAATTTTAGTATAATGTCCAGATTTGCCAGAGGAATTTTTTTTGTGGAGAGGAAATTGGGGTTAAATAACTTGGCCAGAGTCACACAGCTAGTGAGTGTTATGTGTCTGAGGCCACATTTGAACTCAGGTCCTCTTGACTCCAGGGCTGGTGCTCTATCCACTCCACCACCTAGATGCCCCTCAGATATTTCCTTCCAAGGAGCAGGTGTCTTCTAATTTCATGGCTGCAGTCACTGTTCAAGAATATAAAATCAACACTGCTTCCATTTCTCTCCCTCTATTAGGAGGAAGTAATGGGGCCAGTTGCCATGATCTTTGGGTGTTTTTTTTTTATGTTAAGCTTTTTTTTCCCCAGCCACAAAGAAGGTTTATTAGAACATCCATCATATTGGCAGACTCTTAAGCAGTGAGCCTTTGGCTAGATTAGGGAGCTATTAGTTAGATTTTAAGGATCAAAGCCTAATGTTAAGCTTTAAGATAGCTTTTATATTGTCTTGTTTCATGCTCATCAAGGTGCTTCTTAATTCTGCATTTTATGCCATCAGAGTGGTACCATTTGCATATCTGAGATTTGATATTTCTCCTGGAAACTTTAATTCCAGCTTTTGATTCATCTAGGCTGGCATTTCACATGTGGTACTCTGCATATAAGTTAAATAAATAAGGTGACAAAATAGAGACTTGTACTTTTTCCCAATCTAACCAATCAGTTGTTCCATAGTCAGGTTTAAATGCCACTTTTTGACTTGCATACAGGTTCCTCAGGAGACAAGTAAAATGATCTGGTACTCCCATCTCTTTGAGGATTGCCACATTTTATTGAGAGCCACACAGTCAAAGGCTTTGGTGTAGTCAATTGAGCAGAAGTAGCTGTTTCTCTGGAATTCCCTTGCCTTCTTCATTATCCAGAAAATGTTGGCAATTTGGTCTCTAGTTCCTCTGCCTCTTTGAAAACTAGCCTGTTCTGGTAATTCTCAATTCACATATTACTGAAGCCTAGTTTGCACATTCATAACCTTGCTAGTATGTGAAATAAGTCAAATTATTAAGGGATTTGAACATTCCTTGGAATTGCCCTTCTTTAGAATTGGGACATAAACTGACTTTTTTTTTTCCTCAATCTGGTGACCACTATAGAATTTTCAAAATTTGCTGACATATTGAGTGTAGCATTTTAACAACACTACCTTTAAGGATTTTAAATAATTCAGTTGGAATTCCAACACCTTGATTACCCTTATTGTTAGCAATGCTTTGTAAGGCTCACTTGACTTCACTATCCAGGATGTGTGGCTCTGGATAAGTAACCACACCGTCACACTTATCAGTGATGTGAAGATATTTCTTGTATAGTTTTTTTTAAGAAGGCCACTTCTTAATATCTTCTACTTCTGTTAACTTCCTACCATTTCTGCCTTTTATAATGCTTATTTTTGAATGAAACATTCCCTTAATATCTCTAATTTTCTTGAAGAAATTGCTTGTCTTTTCCACTCAATCATTTTTTAAAAATTTCTTTGAATTGTTCATTTAAGAAAACTTTCTTATCTCTCCTTGCTATTCTCTTAAATTCTGCATTCGGTCAAGTATATATATCTTTTCCCCTTTTCTCTTTTACCTTTTGTTTTCCTTCTGTCTTAAGCTATTTGTAAACTCTCATCAGACAGCCATTTATCCTTCCTTTTCTTTAGGATTTTTTGTTACTGTTCATTTGTTGTTGTTGTTTTTCCTGCGACTGCCTTTTTACAATACCACAAACTTCTCTCTGTAGTCCCTGTTGTATTCTGTCTACCATATCTAATTCCTTAAATCTATTCATCACTTTACTTCACATTTATAAAGGATGTTAGGTTGTACCTATATGGTCTGATGGCTTTCCCTACTTTCTTCAATTCAAGTCTCAACTTTGTAATAGAAACTCATGACCTGAGCCACAGCGAGTTCTAGGTCTTGTTTTGCTGACTCTATAGAGTGTCTCCACCTTTGGTTGTGAAATATACAATCTGTCTGATTTTGTTATTGACTATCTATGATGTCCACGTGTAGAGTCACCTGTTGGCTTGTTGAAAAAGAATGTTTGCTATAAGCATTGAGGCATCTTAACAAAACTCTATTAGTCTCTACCCTGCTTAAGCTTGTACTCCAAGGCCAAATTTACCTGTTGTTCAATTATCTTTTGATTTCCTACTTTACCATCTTAATCTCCTATAATTAATGGCCATCTTCCTTCCTTCCTTCCTTCCTTCCTTCCTTCCTTCCTTCCTTCCTTCCTTCCTTCCTTCCTTCCTTCCTTCCTTCCTTCCTTCCTTCCTTCCTCTCTCCCTCTTTCTCTCTCTCTCTTGCTGTTATTTCTAGAAGATGCTGTAGGTTATAAAAGCAACTTTGGCCTCTTTGGCATTAGTAGTTGGAGCATAGACTTGTATTACTGTGATGTTGAATGTTTTGCCTTAAATTTGAACAGATTGCATTCAGTCCTTTTTAATATTATACCCCACTATTGCTTTTCTAACCCTTTTACTGACCTGAGGTCTACTTCATTCTTCTAAGGGATTCTTGTCCACAGTAGTGCATGTATTGAACACCTGAATTAAATTCACTCATTCCCATCAATTTCAGTTCACTGACACCCAAGGTGTCAATATTTGAACTTCCCATCTCATTTGTCAATATCCAGCTTGCCTTGGTCCATAGACTTTACATTTCAGGTTCCAATGCAGTATGGATCTTTACAGCATTGATCCTTCCTTTTGTCACCAGCATGTCCACAGCTGAGCTTCTTTTGGCTTTGGCCCAGCTACTTCATTCTTTTTGGAGTTACTTGTAGATGTCTTCAGTTCTTCCCCAGTAATATATTGGATACCTTCAGAAGTGAGGGGCTCAGCTTCCAATGTCATCTCTTTTATCATTTTAATGCAATCCTTGGGTTTTCTTGGCAAAGACACTGGAGTAGTGTTCTGTTTCCTTCTGCAGTAGATCATCTTTTGTCTGAACGCTCCACTAAAATCTGTCTGTCTTGGATAACCTTGCATAGAATACCTCAGAGTTTCCCTATGATGCACAAGCTCCTCTGCCACAACAACAGCGTGATCCAGGAGGGGACTGTTGCATTAGCTTTTTGATTATCCTATTACAGTCATCATACATAAACTTAAAATTTTTTCAATGTAATAAAACCTCAATTATTATTCAGAAGGATGGCTAAATACAAGTTTTTCCCCAATAATTATTGCTTAAGTTGAGTTTTTTGAAACTGTATATGACTTTCCATTCATGTCCATTGAATTTCATGTGACTATTGATAGCTTTGAGGTATTCTTTGGAAAAGTGACCATTCATATATTTTACCCACTTGTGAATAGAGGAATTGCTCTTATTTTTTTTTTTATAAATTTGACTCAGTTCTCTATATATTTGAGAAATGAGACTTTTATCAGAGGAACTTTCTGTAAGTGATTTTTTTTTTCAGTTTAATTTTTGGCTTCATTGGTTTTATATGTGGAAAAGCTTTTTAATTTCATGTAATCAAAACTGTACATTTTATTTCTTGTGATCTTTTCTATCTCTTATTCGGTCATAAACTGTTCCCTTATTTATGGGACTTAGTATATTCATGTCTTATTTCTCATTTATTTTTTTTTAATATCACTTTGCTTAGGAAATAATATCTATCATCTATCATTTTAGAGAAACTCTCATCCTGACTCAGCTTTTCCTGTTAGCAAGACAATGCTAAAGACTGAACTACATAAATGAAAGAGAATGGAATCCAGCATGTAATGGCTGCTCATGTCAGCCATCTCCTGGAATTTTTAGGTCAAAAAACAAAGGCACAGAATTTTTGAGATTGCTCTCAGGTGTCAGCTATTAGGAAGAAGCAAGTTGGTCATCTGCTCTTATCAGGGAGACTATGGCTTTGTGTGGTACTAGGTAATCTGAAGCAGGTGAATGTCAAGGGCTAACTGGATGGCCAGCTACTCACTACACCAATTAACCCCTAAGCCATTCTGATCTAAAACCAGCATATGTGTTGCTATAACTACTACTTCTTTCCCTGCCCTTCTGGGTTCCTATAAATGGTCATAGGGTTGTCATCCCTCCCTTACTTGTTGCTAGCAGCACACCAAATGTTTAGATGATTTCAGGGGAATTTGTCAAGCAGCACTATACAAGATCATGAAACATGAATGGATGGTTCATAGAAACAAGAGAAGGAAGAGTTTCAATATTCACAAGGATTCTTGAAGATTGTACCTATTACCAATGAACTTGTTATTAATTTATTTCTAGATCTTTTGCCCTAAATATGGCTGGCCAAAGCAGTTAGGTTATTTGATTTTTAATAAACATAAGGGGCATTTTTTTGAGAGAGTTAGCCATGGATAGCTTGATAACTGTAGAGGAGAGAGGAATTTTCCAGGCATTGCTTGGAGTACTCCAGTGTGTTTGTCTAATGAGTAGGGTGATATCCAAAATAATTGGCTCCTAATTGAGAACCCAAGTGTTGCCTTTTGGCAGTAATATCCACAAATCCCACTGGATAGTTGATATAAAATTCAGATTTCAAAAGCACTTTCAGTAAGTAAAATGGGAAAAAGGCACAAGAGCACAGAGAATTCCAGAGAAAAGGAAGTGTGGAGAGAATAGACTTAAAAGGAGAGACAGATTTCTATAAGACTTAGAGACAATCTCTTTCTTACTGGGTTTTGATGAAGTAGATGACATTTTTCCTGCTGTGGCTAACTGGTCAAGGTGAGGCAAGACAATGCTTCTAAGAATCAGCAATCTCATCCACATAGGTGTTTCCTCTAACAATGTCGGCCACAACCAATTACTTTCTTCCCAATCTATTAATTTCTACACATTTCTTATAGCAAATATACTAGGGACCATCCTCCATATTTCTTGATATTGACGATATTAATGGAGCGCTGGTACCATTCAACATTCATTGTTCTCTTAAGCTATATGACCAGACCAAATACTTTTCTGGATAATTTACTTTCTTTGCAATTTATAATAGGCCATTCAATTTCACTTTCTGAGGTCAGAAAGTGAAGTTAAGATTTCCATTTCATGTTCTGATAATTTGGATTCATAGTTCTATGGGTGATCATTTAAAATCCTAGTTTTGCTTGAATATGATTATATCCAGTACATTCTGATTATCAATTATTCTGCTAGCTATGAATTCACCTTACTATTTCATTGTAGTAAGTTGATTCCCCTTTCATTTGAAAAACAAGATAACTAAAAGTTTATCAATGATACTACTTGTTTCAAAAAATAAGCTACCTACTGCATGAAGTCTGTCCTCATCCCCTTAATTGTTATTTAGACTTCTTCTTGACATTGTTTTCTTTGCTTTTGTCTATGTGTGTACATGAATGCACTTTTTGTTATTTACTTATGTGCATGCATATTGAAAACTCCCAGGATTCCCGTAGGTTAGAGATACTTTTCTTTCTGTCTTTATATCCTAAGTGCTTTGTACAGGCTAAGTGCTTAATATAGAGTAATTGAATTGGATTGCAAATCTGATTGCTAAAAATCTCCGTGCTGCACTAATAATCAATCCCATCAACAATGAATTAGAGACATGTGAACACTGAATTTTTGACAAGTTTGCAATTCTAATGGTATTTTATAACTTTATTCAAAATGGAGAATATAGGACATAACATCTTTTGTGTGGTTATTTAAAATTTGTAAACAAACTATGATTAAATAGGCCTATGAAAGTGAACTCTCTTTGTCCTTTGACCATCGTTTCATTAGAGACTGTACATTATTCTTGCAGGTATGAATCCTTTTTTAAAATATACTGGAAATTAAGTCTTTATTGATATATCTTCTCCATATATTTCCTTTAATTTTTGAAGTATTAGTATTTTTGTTAAAAATTGGTTTGCTCACTAATAATGTCTTCCATTTCTCTGATTAATAAAAATGTACTTCCTCTCCAATGTAGACACACACACACACACACACACATACATTTTCTATTTTAATATAAAATGTATCTTATTTATATTGCTGTGATATGAAGGATAGCTCCAAACTTATTTTTTCCCAGATGGTTCTCTAATATTCCCAACTGTTTTTTTTTTCCTGAATACTGAATACTTTTTTTAAGCATGGAATTCTCAAACATTCACTTCCTACATAATATGGGTTCTACTTTTGGATTTTCTCTTCTGGTTTATTGATCTCGTACTCTATTTTTCAGCAACAGACCATTTTCTTTTATACTTTAAAAATAATTATTGTTTAATGGCACATTTTAAAGTCAAGCAGATTTACTTAATGATAATATTGCCATGCTCCTTTTTAGGTTTTTAACTATTTTTTTAAAATACCACTTTGGTATTCAGATTGTTAATTTACCAAGGCTATGAATTTGTTCTGTAAATTTTTAGCTTTTGTTGTTCAGTCATTTTCAATTATGTCCAACTCTTCTTGATCCGATTTGGGTTTTTTTCAGCAAAGATACTAGACTGGCTTGCCATTTCCTTCTCCAGCTCATTTTACAGTTGAGGAACTGAGGCAAACAGAGTTAAGTGACTTGTCCAAGGTCACACAGCTAGTAAGTGTCTGAGCACAGATTTGAATTCAGGAAGATAAGTGTTCCTATCACCTAGCTATACCTCTTCTAGGCCTCTACTCCTCCAACTTATTAAAGAAAGAAAAAGATACCCATATTTACAAAATAGTTCAAATCTCTTTTTTGAGTGACAAAGGGTAAGAAATTAAAGAGGTACCGATCAATTAGCAAGTGGCTAAACGTGTAATAGTTTAAACCGTAGTGGAAAGGATGGTTTCAAAGAAACCTGGGAAGATATTTGTGATGATGGAAAGTGAGGTAAGCAGGATCAAGATACAATTTTATATGATGTCAAGAACAATGTAGAGACAGAGAAATTTGAAAGATTTGTGTACTCTGATAAATAGAATGACCAAAAATGATTCCAGAGACCTAGCAATGAACTATTCTACCTACCTTCTAACATAGTAGTGATGAATTATGGATGCAGAATGCCATAGCCATTTTTGGACATGGTCAATGTAGGAATTTGTTTTCCTTTACTATGTGTATTAGTTAAAGGTGTTTTCTTTCCCTTTATAAATGAAGGTGGTGGGAAGGAGAGAAAATAAATGCTTGTCAATTGAAAAATTAACAAAGGAAACAGTCTATAAAATAGGAGTTAATCTTTCATTAAAAGTTTGGCAGATTTTCTTGTAAATCCATCTGGGCCTGAGGACATTGTGCAGTGCAGCTTTTTAATGGGTTTTCTGATTTATCATTCTGACATAGGACTATTTAAGCTTTCCACATCTTAATTTGCTGATTTTGTTGCTTTAGATTTCCATGGCTGGTTATCCATTTTCCTTCAACTTTCTAATTTTTAAAGTGAAAAACTGTGTAGAGTAACTGATGATCATTTTCCTGATTTACACATTGCTCTTATAGTGAGCTTTCCTTCTCTTTAAAAAAAATCTGATTTATTAATTATTAACTCATTTAACTATTTTCCTAAAAATATCTTCTTAATATTTTCAATTTTTTCTAAATATTAATTGTTTCAACCTCTGCTATAACTTCGACATTTTTCTTAGTTTATTTCTTTGTTTCTTATTTATAAGTGCAATCTCTATATGTGTTTGCATCAAAATCCTGCTTTCATTGCATCCCATATGTTTTGTTACATGGAAATCAAATCATCACAATATTTTAAATAATAAGTTAGTCAAAAATCATTTACCAAGGCTTATTATAAGCAAGACACTGTACAAAGTACTGAGAATACAAAAAGAAAAGAAAAAAAAACACGTTATCATTGTAATGGTAGAGGAAATGTGCAAAACAAGTATGCACTAATCTATTACATTTTTATACTGTTATTTTCTACAATCACTATTTAATAAACTGTTATTAATTTTTACATGTCCCTATAATTTTCTATAAAAGCAGAGATTTGTAGAGTTTTTTAAATCTATTTTATAGCTCATTTCCTTTTAATTGGTGATTTAAGTCCATTTACATTTGTAGTTGAAATTGTTAGGTTTTTTTTTTACTTTAATTATTCTGTTGGAAAGGAATATACAATTCTTTCATTCTATTATTTTTACATTTAATTAAAATTTATCAAAACTATAAAATGTATATCTCATGTTAAGTTTATTTAACTTGGAGTTACCTCTTATAAAATGTAAGAATTTCACTCTGGGCTTACTCTGCCAATCCACTTCTTTTTTTTCCCCCTACATATACATACATAGTTATATATGTATACATACACGTATATATGCACATATACACATATACATGTATACATATACACATACGCACATACATATATACATATACACATACACATTTTTTTTTTCCTTGTCTCTCTAAACCACCCTTCTAAAACATTTACAGATTTAGCTGATAGAAGTATCCTATGGATTCTCACACTTTCTCATTTTTGGTTCATCTGGATTTGAGAAGTTTGAATTGATTAAATACTTATCTATTTTGGCTTAGAGACTTGACCATTTTTCAATGATTTCCTTGAAGTGTTCATGTATTCTTGCAAACTTTTCAAGTTCTTACTGATTCTCATATGTCCATTCATTGCCTTCAATTGAAATGCTAAATTTGAATAATTCAGGATTCATACATCATGCTTTTCTTTTCTTTAACATTTTCATTTAAAGTTTTGAGTTGCAAATTCTATCCTTCCCTCTGTACCTCCCTCCCTTCTCACTCCCTGAGACAGTAAGCAATCAAATATAGGTTACATACATATGCAACTAGGTATAACATTTCCACACTTTTGTACAAGAAGACTCAAATGAAAGAAAAAAAAATAAGACAAAGAAAGTGAAAATAACATGCTTCAATCTATATTCAATCAATATCAGTTCTTTCTCTGGAGGTGGATAGTATGCTTTTTCATTATTCCTCTGTAACTGTCTTGGATCATTGTATTGCTGTATCTAAATCATTCACAATTCTTTATTGAACAATATTGCTGTTCCCGTGTACAATGTTTTTTCTGGTTTTTGTTCACTTCACCATGTACCAGTTCATGTAAGTTTTTCCATGTTTTTTCTGAAATCATCCTGCTTGTCATTTCTTATAGTACAATGTAATGGAATAGTAATTCCATTACAATCATATATTACAGATTGTTTAGCCACTCCACAATTGATGGGCATCCCTTCAATGTCCAATTCTTAGCCACCACAAAATGAGCTGTTATAAATATTTTTGTACAAATTGGTCTTTTTCCTCATTTTTGGATGTCTTTGGCAGATGGACAGAGCAGTGGTATTTCTGGATCAAAGGGTACATACAATTTTATAGCCCTTTAGGCATAGCTCCAAATGGCTTTCCAGAATGGTTGGATAAATTCACAACTCCACCCATGGTGCATTAGTATTCCCGCTTTACCACATCCCCTTCAACATCTAAATCTTTTGTACATGTGTGTGTGACATTAACCACTCTGATAGGTGTAAGGTGGGACCTCAGCATTGTTTTAATTTGCATTTCTCTAATCAATAGAGATTTAGAGCATTTTTTTTGTATGATTGTAGACAGTTTTGATTTCTTTGTCTGAAAACTGCCTGTTCATATCATTTTTCCATTTATCAATTGGGGAATGACTTCTATTTTTATAAAATTAACTCAGTTCTCTATATATTTGAGAAATGAGGCCTTTATCAGAGACACTTGTTGCAAAATTTTCCCCAATTTTTCTGCTTTCCTTATAATTTTGGTTGCATTGGTTTTATTTGTGCATGAACCCTTTTAATTTTATATAATCAAATTATCTATTTTACATTTTGTAATGTTCTCTGTATCTTTTTTGGTCCTAAATTCTTCCCTTATCCATAAATCAGACAGATAAACTATGCCAGGCTCTCTTAATTTAGTTATGATATCACCCTTTCTGTGTAAAATAACGTACCTATTTTGACCTTCTCTTGGTGTACAGTGCAAGATGTTGGTCTATACCTAGCTTCTGCCATACAGTTTTCCAGTTTTCCAGCGGTTTTTTTTTTATCCAAAATAATGAGTTTTTGTTCCAAAAGCTTGGTCTTGCAGTTTATCATATACTAGATTCCTATGGTCATTTATTATAATAATGCTTGGTAGACTCCCAAGTATTTTATATTGTCTATAGTTATTTTAAATGTAATTTCTCCTTCTATCTTTGCTGTACTTTTTTTGGTAATATATAGAAATGCTGATGATTTATGTAAGTTTATTTTGTATCCAGCAAATTTGCAAAAGTTGTTTTTTCAGTTGATTCTCTAGTATTTTCTAAGTATAACATCATATCAGTAGATCATGCTTCTTAATATCGTATGTAATGTAATTTAATTTCCTCTGTTACTCCTTGACTTCCTTGAGATATCCACCATAGTCTTGATTAAAATTCTTTTGGTACATATTTCTGTCTTTTTTAGAGTTTAGAGTATTTTTCATATTATTTTAATGTTAAATATTAAAATATACTACAATAACATATAAATGCTACAACAATATATAGTTAACTAATGATAATATGGATATTGTGACTCTTTCCAAGTCCCTTGTCAATGTCCTATAAAACTCTGAGTCAGCATAATTTTCAATTCTTTGCATAATTGAGTGATTTCTTTAAGCCATTTTGCTATTACTCTTAAGCATCTCCCATTGTTTTCCTGTTGCAGTAAGCTGGTCAATATAAGTAATGCTTTCATATGTTCAATGATATTTTTCATATGGCTCATTTAAAATTACATCTTTATAATTTTTTCTAACATCTTTGAATTCTAGTTTCAGTTTCTCTTGCTGTTTGGAAACTAAAAATTATACTAAGTCTTTTATTTTGACTTGTGGTTTTCTTGCTAGTATTCATTCCTGCTTACTTTCCTTAAATGTATAATTCTTGCATTTAATGACAACTCTAAGGAAATGTAGAATTGGCCCTTGGTCCATTAGTACTGTTTCTTGTTCTTTAACTGTTTTCATGCATTTTTGATTGTACTATCACTTTCCTTTATTTTGCTTATTCCCTCATGTGACTGAAGATTTTTGTTATGTGCTTATCCTTTTCTTTGGTGTTTCTCTTTGTTGCTGTTGCTTTTGAAAAGTAAGCATGGATTTTAACCTGGCTCTTCCCCATTTAGGAAGGGAAATACATAACTGCCTTTTAAAGACCTAATGCATGCAATTTTGTGCTGTTGTCTTTGTCCAAGATTTAGTTTGGCCTTGAATAAAATTCTAAGTACATCTGTTTGACAAAGCAGAGGCTATTACATGAGCAGCAGTCGTTTAAAAAGGTATTATAAAATATTGATTTCATCTTCAAAATGAATAGAGATTTTGAGGGAAAAGCCTTCATTAAGAATGCATAAATTTCTTTAAATGTTATTTATGTACCCCATTTGTCAATTTGGCCTAAGCCCCTGACACAATGAACTAGGTTCACTGTGAGGGCTTCTCTCTAATAATAATCTCTATGTCTTGCTTTGCCATCATGTAAAGACTTCTCTCAGAATATATGAATTTGTCACATGGTTTTCCCTAAATGGGCTCTCAGTTTCTATGCAAGCATTGGTATCAATAATATACCTGATTCAGGACAGGCTTTAATGGGACACAGAGTTGGCTCATATGAACTCCCTCAAAAACTCTCCTTTTTTTTTTTTTCAGAGACTCTTCCAGTGGTAAAATGATATGATCCAAAGGCTTCAAGACACCACTAAAGTCATCAAGAGTTATTTCTCAGTACCCATGATACCTTCATGTACTGTTCTATCTTCTCTTTGGGAACTATGGGGAGAATATAACCTGCAAACCTCTATCTCTGCATGCTGAGCAAGTATGGGCTTCTCTGTTTTCTCTCTTACTTTTTCTCATCAAATTTCCATCTCCCCTGCATCTCTATCATTAGTTCTTAGCTCCCTATCATCCCCAACAAAAGTTAATATCTACCTATGACACAGTTTCTTTATGTTCATGTCACACTTTAAGTCTTTGGGTCCATCTTAGGAGCACATGGAAAATATTGAACCCTCTTCGAGTCAGTTTCCCTTTTTTTCTTTATCCATAAGGAGTGTGTTTCCTTTTATGTAAAGCACTTTGTACACCTTAAAGTGGTATAGAAATGTTATTGTAGTTGTTATTATTATTATTATTATTATTATATCTATGTCACTTTTTAAATGTTAGGGTCATGAACCATTTCAAATATATAAACTAGAATGTTTTGTGATATCATTGCAACAGCTCCAAAGGTAATGGGGGTTGGGCGTGTGAACAATGAAACCTCAGAAGGATGAGAAAGAATTCCTTATTAGGAACAGAACAAAGGGGCTCCAATGATGCTGACAGGAAGGTGGTCCTGGGTACCAGAAATATATGTCACTGGACTTCAAAGTCTTGAACAAGTCCCAAAAAGTTGGGAAGACCTTGAGTACAGGCCCAGGGAAAAATTGTACCACCAGAGTTTGGTTTGGAGACGCTCTTCCCCAGTCAGGGTATAGTGTAATGTCTTTTTCTGCTATAACCACAAGAACAAAAATTTGGTGTTTATAATAATGTATTATTACATAAACATTTCAGATTTGCCACTACTACTGCAACAGCTATTACTACTCCTACTACAATTCCAGTAGTAGTAGTAGTCGTCGTCGTCATTGTCATCATCATCATTGTAGTTGTAGTTGTTTAACAATCTCTTCTCTAATGGGAAGAACTGAACCCTATGGCCTTATGAGTATGTTGTTTTAGCATCTAACATTGAGGTAGGAGTATAAAGATTGTAGTTGAAATAATGTGATTTTTTTTACAGTAGTGTTGCCAATCAATTAAGAAACATTTAGAAAACTCCTGCTATGTGCCAGGCACTGGGTATACAAAGAAAAAAAAATGATATGATCAAAAGCTTCAGTTCTAAAAGGTTTTGAACCATTACTTGAAACCACAGATCTTCTTTCAAATATCAGCTCTAAATGCTAATTAAAACAACTTTGAGGCATCACTTTACACCTATCAGATGGGCTAATATAACAGAAAAGGAAAATGATAAATGTTGAAGGGGATATGGGGAAAAGGGGATGCTAATTCACTGTTAGTATCGTTGTGAACTGATCCAACCACTCCGGAGAATAATTTGGAATTAAGCCCAAAGGACTATCAAACTGTGTTTACCTTTTGATCTAGTAACACCACTACAAGTTCTCTATCCCATAGAGATCAAGAAAAGGAAAAGGACCTATTTATGCAAAAATATTCATAGCAACTCTTTTTGTAGTGACTAAGAATTGGAAATTGAGGGGATGCCCATCAATTGGGCAGTGGTTGAACAAGTTGTGGTATATGAATGTAACGGAATGTTATTGTAGTATAAGAAATAACAACCAGGATGATTTCAGAAAAAAAAAAACTAGGAAGACTTACATGAACTGAGGCAAAGTGAAGTGAGCCGAACCAGGAGAACATTGTCTACAGCAACAACAATATTGTACAATGATCAACTGTGAATAGCTTAGCTATTCTATTCTCAGTTATACAATGATCCAAGCCAATTCCAAAGAACTCATGGTTGAAAATGGTATCCACCTCCAGCGAAAGAACTGATGCTGCAGGAATACAGATTGAAGCATCTAGTTTCACTTTTTTTAAAAATTTTTTTCTTCGGTCAGTTCTTCTTTCATAACATAATATGTAGAAATATGATATATAACATGTATCATATATATTACATATATTATATATAACATATAGATATATATTATACAGATATATAGATAACATATAGAAATATGATTTACACAATTGCACATATATAACCTATATCAAATTGCTTATCATCTTAGGGAGGGGGGAGGTAAGAGAGAAAGGGAGAAAATTTGGAATTCAATTTTTAAAAATCAGTGTTTGAAACTGGTTTTATGTGTAATTTGGAAAAACAAAATACCATTTCCAAACAAAACCAAAACAAATGTCAGCTCGTCCACTCACTGGCCTCTACCTAACTTTGGGCAAGTTACTTCACATTTCTGACTACCCCCCACCCCGTGCTTCATTTATAAAATGTGGAGGTTAGACTAGAAGACCTACTAGTCTTTCCTTCTCCTTGATCTTATGCTCCCAGTTGGTTTGAGAATGAAGAATACTGAAAATCCACTCTGTGGTAATATTGGCTATTTTTTTAAAAGAGATGAGCTATCATATTCTAAAAGGAGTGGGAATCCCTTCCAAAATTTTACTCAGAATGATCTGGGGAACTCTGGCAAAATCTTTCCAAACAAACTGTTTTTCAAACCCATTTTTTCCAGTGAATGTTTTCCAACACATGCCAGCCTTTCCTTGTTTATCATCAGCCATCGGAATGAAGCAAATTCAAATTTGTTTTCCAGCTCCCCCTGGGCCCTGCTTTTCAAAAGAAATGAATTTTTTAACTTTTTTTTAAAATTTGGCGCTCATCTATAAGTTATCAAGAGAAACCCGTCTGGCATGACTTGCAGTAAGATGGGAAGTATCCACCCTCTGTAAAGGGGAAAGGAGATGCCCACCCTCCCCAAAGTTGAAGGGTTCTTCTTTCTACTCAAGGTCTGAGCGGGAAAGCAAGGGAGGACATTGATGGCATGAAGATAGAATTTCTATGTCAACATACAATTTTGTGCGTGTGAAGTTTTTCCATGAGTGGTCAGATGTTCCAGCAACACACACACACACACACACACACACACACACACACACACACACACACACACAACATGACAACATTGCCAAAGAAGTCTGTTTAGAATAGATTGTGTAATTTGGAACTTGCCACATAGCCAGTCAGCCTTTCTCAAACCCTCTACAAGAGATCATAACTAAAAATGCTTCCTAATGTGTTTAGAGGCTCAGAGATGTTCTAATTAGAGTTGGAAAACATCTGGCTGATCTGATCAGCAATAGGTTTTTCCCCCCCAATATTTGAGGACACTAACAGGTGGTTTATTGGTGATTGAGTATTGGATTTAGAGACAGGAAGGCCTGAATTCTAATCCTGAATCAGGCAAATCATTTATCCTATCTCAGCCTCAGCTTCCTTATATGTAAGATGAGGATAATAACAGTACTACCTCTCAGGTTGCTGTGAGGGTTAAATGAGATAATATTTATAAAGCACTTTGAAAATCTTAAACTATTTTTTAAATTCACTATTGTCATTGTCATTATTATTGTTATGACCTACCTTTACACTTGGGAATTTATAGCATTCAGCATAGTGAACTATACATTTGGATATTTTTCTTTTCCAATGGAGAGATGTGATTTCCTCCTTGGAAGACACTCCAGGTACGGTAAGTGCTTCCATTGACATAGAAATGTAGCTCCTTTATTACCACTTAAAGAATGGAAGCTCAAGTTTCTTAATTTCAAGCTAAAAGAGATGTGGCAGTTTATCATTTTAGGGGTACAATGTAATGTATAAGCTGAGAACATCAACTGAATCCAGAAGCTTGTAACAGAGTGAGGCTCAACTGTCATGTTCCTGGGCAGCAACTCCAAGACCCATGGAGCACCACAGGTCAGGTGCCATACCAGATGAGAGGAGCAACTCCATGCTTGGCAAATGCTACGCAATGTGTGCAATGTGAATAAGACTCAGCAGGAGTAAGCGAAGATCACCAGAAGCCACTGGTGGCCCCTGCATGTTCAGGGGCATGAATTGCTCTTTGACGCACGAGACATATCTGCGTGAATTCCTCTCCGTGCACACACCTACCTATATTGTTTCTGACTGCCTGCATATCCTACATGTGTCCTTTCACACGTTTTCCCAACACATTCTCACTCCTCCTGGTGATTATATGTGTATTTGTGAGATAATGTGCCACCACATCGTTGATGTAAGTTTTCTATTGCTAATTTTCTGGCTGAGCTATTCCTTTGAATGTCTTTAATTTTAATTGGTTGTAGTGTCTGGATGATTGGTAAGAAGTAAACACATAGGTAAGGGCTTGTGAGCTATGGTTTCGAATAGATTTGGACCCATAGAATAATTTGAACCTGAAACAGATTTGGTGGGGACGTGTATGCAGTTGGGGATACTCCAGGTGCCTCATCAGATGGAGATAGATTGGTTTAAGTAACTCAGATTCAGAAGAGAGAAGCACAGGATTAGAGGTGAAAGAATTGGGACTAGGACAGAGGGATGGAAGATAGTTGATTCAAACCCGCTCTGCTACGGAGACCTTCCAAAGGAAGATCAAGATCTGAACAGGATCTGTCTTCCACGGGACACTGAGCTTGCTTAGCACAACTTCCAAGATAACTAACAGGTCCAAACCTGCTGACTTCTGATTTCAGGAAGGGTTGGAAACGGAATCCTGAGTAGCTGGGAAGAGCAGTGATTTCCAGGTTTTGTTCCAAGGACCCATGGCTGAGAGTGTGGGAAGGAGAGTATGGGAGGAGATAGTTACAGTTGATGCAACAGGCTCCTGTATCCAGACACTCAACTGAATTATTCCTCTTGGTTTTTAGCTCCAACAAAATATGCAATGTGACTCAGGGTAAGAAATGAGCAAGGACACCTTTTGGAGATTGAATATAACTCCATATATGTAAAGTCATGTTCTATGTTCATGAAATAGAAGTTTCATGAACATAGAAATGTAGCTATGATTAATGGGATACAAGGTCATTTAAAAGTGTAACTAGATCCATGGTCACTTGTTATTATGTATTTTCCCAAGCCATGCATCTTACAGACAAAACCCTTTTGACACGAAGCCCACAAAGTTTGTTGATATTAAAAAGTGGTTTTCATGGTGAAAAAAGTTGGAAACTCATGGTATAGAGATTGGGCTTTGAAATGCCCTTGCAAAGAGGCAAGAAAAATAATAACCCTGTGTCTAGGGAATATTACTGGGCCTCCTTGTTGTCTAGCCCAGAAAGGTATGAGAAACTAGAGCTACTCCTACTGACAAGGAGCTTCGGGATTTTTTGGTGGGGTTGGGGCAGTCTGATGAGTGATCATTGGATAATAGTTCCCAGGGACTGGGGGGTATCACTGGAAGATAGTATGAGAATCACTCTACTGATCCTGCCAGCACCCATGCTTTTGGGAAAAAATGTGCAGCCCTTGATAGATCAGGGAGCCTAGACCTGGGAGCTTCTTCTTCAAAGGTTGGCCATTTGACCCAATAAGAAGCATGTATGAATTGTATAACCAGAACTGTGCTAGAGGCTAGAGACGCAACATGTCACCTACTCTATTAGTTGGTGGGACCACAAGTATCAGTGCCATGATACTCACAGTCCACCATAACCTCTTCCGAAGGATTATGCCTGGAGGTCTAGATATTGGCACACTGTTCCAATTATCTCTAGCTTGCTTTAAGACTCCACCCAAATGCAGCCTTCTGCAGAAAACTGTGGACCAGTTAGGTGGCATAGTGGATAGAGGGCTGGGCATGGAATGGGGAAGACTCATCTTTCTGAGTTCAAACCCAGCCTCAGACACTTAGCTGTGTGATCCTGGGCAAGTCACATAACTCTATTTGCCTCAGTTTCCTTATCTGTAAAATGAGCTGCAGAAGGAAATGGCAAACCACTCCAGTATCTTTGCCAAGCAAACCCCCAATAGAGTCGCAAACAGTTGGGCACAAGTCAAAAATGACTGAAGAAGAACAGCAGAAAAACATTCCCAGGCCCCCTTGGCTGTTAAAATCTCCCCACTGAAAATAACTTGTAAGTGTTTCATTCATATCCTGTATGTACCTATTTAGTTAGGTATTTCCTTCCTCATTTGAAATGTAAACTCCTTGAGGGGGAGGTACAATTTTGGCCCTTCTTTGCAGCCTAATGCTTATCTTTGTATTTCCAAAGCTTAGCAAAGTCATTGGCACATATTAAGTGCTTAATGAATGCTTTTTATTGGCTTGAGTTTTTAGGCACGAGTACATACCGTGAAAACTAATGCCTCACACATAAAGAAATAATTCAATTCAATACATCTAGAATTAATTAAGCATGGTCAGGCATGCTACCAGGTGCTGGGGAAACGAAGATAACAGCCCAAACAAACAGGGTCCCTGACTTCTAGGAGTTTACATTCTAGCAGGTCCGGCCAGGAGGGAGAGGGGGAGGAGCAGACAACACAAGGGACTACAAAACATAGACTGAGTAATTTAGGGGAGGGGGCACTAATGACTGAGGAGGCTTCTTGGAGGAGATAAAATTCAAGCTGAGCCTTAAAGAGACAAAGAGGTTTTACAAAAAGGGAAGTGATGAGGGAATGCACCCAACCACCCATCTCCATAAGCTACCAACCCTGGTGTGGGTTACAGGTATTTAATTTAAGAGCCCCTCTTAGAGGCTTAGAATGCCCATTTGGTATTGCTTTTGTATGAGCTGGTCTTTCAAAAAGGTCATTTTAGGCACTTCATAATTTGCTATGCTAGCAGTCACTTGGGAAAATCACTCCTTTTTAATTCTCCAGTTTGTTACAAAGTTGCTTTGAAAGTATCCATGAGAGAAATATTTTGGGGGGGGGAAGGGAGGGAGAATCAGATGAGATTCTCAAGGCAGCAGGGATGTCTAGCCCCCTGAATTACTTTTTTTTTAATAAATTTTTAACATTTTTATTTGAAGTTTTGAGTTCCAAATTCTATTCTTACCTTCCTCTCTCCCTCCTTCCCTGAGATGGCAAGCAATCAGATGTAGGTTATACACGTGCAATTATATAAAATATTTCCATATTAGTCATTTTTTTACAAGAAGACTAGAATAAAAGAAAAATGAATGAGAGTGAAAAATAGCATGTTTCAGTCTGTATTCAGTCAATATTAGCTCTTTCTCTGGAAGCAGATAGTATGTTTCATCATTAGTCTGTGGGATTGTCTTGGATCATTGTAATGCTGAGAAGAGCTAAGTCATTCACAATTCTTCATTGAACAATATTGCTATTACTGTGTACCAGGTTCTTCTGGTTCTGTTCACTTCACTGTGCTTCAGTTCATGTTAAGTCTTTCCAGGTTTTTCTGAAATCATCCTGCTTGTTATTTCTTAGAGCATAATAATATTCCATTACAAATCACATGCCACAGTTGCTTAGCCATTCCCGATTGATGGGCATTCCCTCAATTTCAAATTCTTAGCCACCACAAAAAAAAGAGCTGCTGTAAGCATTTTTGTACAGAAGATACCTTTCTTTTTTTTTTTTTCATTTTGGATGTCTTTGGGATATAGACCTAGCAGTGCTGTTGCTGGGTCAAAGGGTATGCAGAGCTTTATAGCTCTTTGGGCATAGTTCCAAATTGCTCTCCAGAATGGTCGGATCAGTTCACAACTCCACAAATAGCTCCTTAGTGGCCCAGTTTTCCCACATCCCCTCCAACATCCACCATTTTCCTTTTTCATCATTTAGCAGCTCTGATAAGTGGGAAGTCATGCCTCAGAGTTGCTTTAATTTACATTTCTGTAATAAATAGTGATTTAGAGCATTTTTTTCATATATGACTGGTTTCTTTATCTGAAAACTGCCTGTTCATATCCTTTGACCATTTATCAATTGGAGAATGACTTGTATTTTTGTAAAATTGACTCAATTCTCTATATATTTGAGAAATGAGGCCTTTATCAGAGATATTTGTTGCAATTTCCCCCCAGTTTTCTTCTTTCCTTATGATTTTGATTGCATTGATTTTACTTGTGCAGAGAGTTTTTAATTTTACATAATCAAAATTATCTATTTTACATTTTCTAATGCTCTTTATATCTTTTTCGATCCTAAACACTTCCCTTATCCATAAATCTGACAGATAAACTATGCAGGCTCTGTTAATTTACTTATTTTATCACCCTTTATGTGCAAATCATGTACCCATTTGACCTTATCTTGATATATGATATGAGATCTTGGTCTTTACCTAGTTTCTGCCATACTCTTTTCCAGTTTCTCCAGCAGGTTTTTTTTTGTTGTTCATTTGTTTTGTTTCTGTTTTTGTTTCTGGTTTGTTTGACTTTTTGTTTGTTTTGTTTTGTTTTATTTTTGTCAAATAATGAGTTTTTGTTCCAAAAGTTTGGATCTTTGGGTTTATTGTATATAAGATTACTATAGTCATTTACTAAAATTTATTTTGTACCTAATCTATTCCACTGATCCCATGCATTATTTCTTAACCAGTACCAGATTGTTTTGATAATTACCACTTTATAATACAGTTTGAGATCTGGTATGACTAAGACCACCTTCTTTCACATTTTATTTTCATTGATTCCCTTGATATCCTTGAGCTTTTATTCTCCCAGATAAATCTGATCATTTTTTCTAGCTCTATCAAATAATTTTTGATAATTGGATTGGTATGGCACTGAGTAAATAGATTAATTTAGGTAGAATCATTATTTCACTATGTTGGCTTGGCCTACCCATGAGGAATTATTTTTTTTCCAATTGTTTAGATCTGACTATTTGTATGAATATATTTTATAATTGTGTGCATATAGTTCCCGAGTTTGGATTGGCCAGTAGAGTGCCAAGCATTTATATAATCTACAATTCTTTTAAATGGAATTCCTCTATCTCTTGCTACCAGACTCTTTTTGGTAATGTATAAAAATACTAATGATTTATGTGAGTTTATTTTGTATCTTGCAAATTTGCTATAATTCTTAAAATTTCAAGTAGTTTTTTTTAGTTGATTCTCTAGGATTTTCTAAGTATAACACCATATCATCTATAAAGAGGGAAAGTTTTGTTTCATCATTGCCTATTCTAACTCCTTGAATTTGTTTTTTCTTCTCCTATTACTATAGCTAACATTTCTAGTACAATATTAAATAATAAAGCTGATAATGACATCCTTGTTTCACCTCTAATAGCATTGGGAAGGCTTCTAGCTTATCCCCATTACAGATGCTGATGGTTGTAGACAAATATTACTTATCATTTTAAGGTAAGTTGTATTTACTTCTATGTTTTCTAGTGTTTTTAATAGGAATGGGTGCTATATTTTGTCAAAAGTTTTTATGCATCTATTAAGATAATCATATGATTTCTGTAAGTTTTTGTTATTGATATGATTAATTATGCTAAAAAAATTTTCTAATATTGAACCAGCCCTGCATTCCTGGTATGAATCCCACCTGGTCATAGTGCATAATCCTTGACATATGTTGATGTAATCTCTTTGCTAGTATTTTGTTTAAAATTTTTGCATCAGTATTCATTAGAGAAATGGGTCTATAATTTTCTTTCTCTGTTTTAGCTCTTCCAGTTTGGGATATCAGCATCATATTTCTGTCATAAAAGGAATTTGATAGAACTTCTTCTTTACCTATTTTTCCAAATAGTTTATATAATGTTAGGACTAATTGTTCTTTAAATGTTTGGTAAAATTTGCTTGTGAATTCATCCTGGGGATTTTTTCTTAGGGAGTTCATTGACAGTTTGTTCAATTTTTTTTCTAAGATTGGGTTATTTTATTTCTTCTTCTGTTAATCTAGGTAATTTATATTTTTGCAGATATTTATCCATTTCATTTATATTATCAAATGTATTGGCATATAATTGGACAGAATGGCTTCTAAAATGGTCTTAATTTCCTCTTCATTGGTGGTGAGTTGACCCCTTTCATTTTTGATACTAGTAATTTAGTTTTCTTCTTTTCTTTTTTAATTAAATTAACCAGTGATTTATCTATTTTATTGTTTTTTTCATCAAACCAGTTTCTAATTTTATTTATTTGTTCAATAGTTTTCTTACTTTCAATTTTATTAATCTCTCTTTTGATTTTCAGGATTTCCAATTCGGTGTTAAATTGAGGATTTTAAATTTGTTCTTTTTCTAGTTTTTTTTTTTAGTTGCATGCCCAATTCATTGATCTGCTTTTTCTCCATTTTATTGATGTAAGCAATTAAAGACATGAAATTTTCCCTAAGTACCACTTTGACTACATTCTGTATATTTTAGTATGTTGTCTTATTGTTGTCATTTTCCTTAATGAAATCATCAATAGTTTCTTTGATTTGTCCTTTGACCGACTTGCTCTTTTTAGGAATGGATTATCTAATTTCCAATTAATTTTTTATCTCTCTTTTCATTGTCCATTACTGAACGTATTTTTATTGCATTACAAGTTGGGGGGGGAGGGGAAGATGCATTTACTATTTCTGCTTTCCTGCATTTGGTTGTGAGGTTTTTATGTCCTAATAATTTTTTTTTGTAAGTGCCATATACTGCTGAGAAAAAGGTATATTCCTTTCTATTTTCATAAGTTTTCTCCAGAGATCTGACATATCTAACTTCTTCCAGAACTTTATTCACCTCCTTAACTTCTTTCTTATTTATTTTTGGTTAGATTTATCTAATTTTGTGAGGAGAAAGTTGAGGTTCCCCATTAGTATAATTTTATTATCTATTTCCTCCTGTAACTCATTCAACTTCTTCAAAAATTTACATGCTGTACCATTTGGTGCATACATGTTTAGTATTGATATGACTTCATTGTCTATACTACATTTCAACAAGATATAGTTTCCTTTTCTACAACAACATTTGGCCAATTCTATTTTTTAGGGAGTTATTTTCTTCAGTAAATTTTTGTTTATCTTTTCCCATGCTATCAACTCTTTCTTAATGACTCTCTTGCATTACTCTGTTTTCTTTTCCCATTTTTCTACTTCTATAATTTGCTTTTGTAAATCCTTTTTAAGCTCTTCCAGAAATTCTTTTTGAGATTGAGACCAAATTAGATTTTTTTTTGAGACTTCACATATAGCCATTTGACACAATTGTCCTCTTCTAAGTTTAAGCCTTGATCCTCCCTATAACCATAGTAACTTTCTATAAGCAATTTTTTTTCTCTTTTTTTGCCTTTTTTTTTCTTGGTGACTTGGTATTTTTATGTGAGAGTTGGGCTCTAGTCCTGCATTGTCCGAAGCTTTGTGTGCTCTGGCTCTGGGTCTTACTGCTGGCTTTTACTGGGCCTTAGGGCTTAGCAGCTTGCTTTCTCAGGAGGGTAGGCTTCCCTTCTGGCTTGTACTGGGGGGTGAGGCCTTCCAGTTGGTTTCCCCTGGCTGTGGAGTTTAGCTGCTGGCCTGCCCCAAAGGTTGGGGCCTTGCTGCTAGGTTGCCATGGTAACAGTCTTCCTGGTAGCTGACCCTGGAGAACAGATTTTTTTGCTGGTCTGTCCCAGGAGTAAGGACCTACTGTTGGGATGCTATGGAAACAGGCCTTCTCTGCTGGTAGACTTCAGGGGCAGCGCTTCACTGCTGGTCAGCACTGGGTTACAGGCCTCCCTGGTGCATTGTGCTGGGGGTGGGACCTTGCTGTGCGGCACAGACTGCTCATTTGCCTAGGAGGCTGTTGGTTTGCAGGAGGGTTGGACCTCACTAGTGGATTGCCCCAGGTTCAGAGCCCTGCTGCAGGCCCCCTTGCTGTGAGGATGGCTGCTCTTGGACCTCACTCCTCTGCCCCACTCCAGTGAGAAAGACCTTTCCTGTGGGGCTGGTAAACTGTTTCCCTGCTCCTAGACCAATTCTAAGACAGTTTTCTAGTTGTTTGGTAAGGAATTTAAGAAGGCTTCAGAGGGTTCCTTCCTCACTCTGCCATCTTGGAACCTCCTTACTTCCTGACTGTGTTTAAGGCAGGGTTTTTTTTTTTTGTTATTGTTGTTAAGAATTCTGGGGAGGTGTGGAAATGACATCAAGGAAGTCATCAAAAAGTTGAGTGATCAGAAAAGGGGAGGGTCAGTCATGCAGAATGAGCCAGGGAGGGCCAGTTGAGGCAGCCAGCCTGCTCCATTTTCAAGCACAGAATGTCAAGGGTAGGAGAAAAGATCCTGAGAGGCTGGGTTGAGGCCTTGTGCATGATTTATGGGGAGGCCATTAAAAAGATGGATGCAGCTCAGTGGTGCAGTGTAGAGAGCACCAGGTCTGGAATCGGAGCAGCTCATCTTCCTTAGCTCAAATTTGACCTCAGACAGTTACTAGCTGTGTGACCCTGGGCAAGTCACTTTGTAAAATGAGCTGGAGAAGGAAATGGTGAACCACTCTAGCATTTTTGCCAGGAAAATCCCAGATGGGATCATGGAGAGTCAGACATGACGGAACAACAACAACAAGGGTTTTTATGTTGATTTTACTGAGGAAACTGAAATTAATGTCAGTGAGGTATACATTTTGTCTCACATCACACAATGTGATATACTTGTTGCAAAGGACTGTTTCATTTTTTTTCATTATACCCCCAGTACTAATACAGCACCTGGCATATAGTAGGAACTTAAGAAACGCTTGCTAATTACATGATTAATATTATAATCTGACTCATCACCATGTTAGTTTGGGGGTGATGAATTTTCATGTAAGACAACTTTTTTTAATACCAGTGAATAAAGTGCAGAGGAAACTGCCATTGGCTTGGGTGGAGAAAGTCCTATCACTAACAAAATCCCTTAATTTATGAAATAATCTTCATTTTAATTGTAATGGGGCCCAGGAGACATGAATTGGAAGAATGTTAACATGACAGATGGACTTCTTCACTAACAAGTGAAATGATTTGTAATCATAATAAACATTAAATGCTTTTTAAGATATTATCCTAGAAATATATAAGTGGAAGGGAAGAGTGGGTGATTAGTGTATGAAAAAGAACAAATGGTCCGCTTCCTGGAGCCAAGATGGCAGAGTGAAAAGATAGTCGCTCTCACTCTTCTCTATCAACCTCTGAAAACCCAGAAAATATCACCCCAGAAAAAAAAAAAACCCTGGAACACCTGAACTAGAAGAAAGACAAGGAGCAGAAGTGCAGTAACCCAGCAAACGGGTCTCCCAGTGCCTCAGCAAAAACAAGGGGCCCCAGGCAGATAAGTACCCTGCGGCATTCATCTGAAAGGAGGTGAAGAAAACAACCTAAAGGCTTCCTAAAGCCCCAGCTTTGCTGATTCCAACCCAACACCAGGTAGGCTTTAGGAGCCCTGAAGCCTCCAACTGTGAAGAGATCCTGAAGACCAGGTGGTAGAGCAGGCAAACACCAACACCTGGACCTCCAACTGCCTCAGTGAGGGCACGGGAACCTGGTGGAAACCAGCTCAGAAAAGCACCAGGAGTCTTGGCAATCCACTGCAAAGGAATCTCCCGGTGCATTAGCAGAAACGAGGGAGACAACACTGCAGGGGCCCCAGGCAGATAAACATCCTGCAGCAGCCATCTAAAAGGAGCAGAAGAAAGCTAAAGGAAAGGAAAAGCAGGCAACCTAGAATTGCCTGAAAGTTCCAGCCTTGCTGATTCCAGCCCAACACAATGTAAGCTGCCAGAAACCTACAGCCTCCAATTCCCAGCATAAAAGGACCCAGAATGCAAAACCAGTGACCAAGACCTAGGCTCCCAACACAAGAAGCTTGGGTCAGTACCCTCTGTTCCCCAGCAGGAGAGCTCAATCTCTTTAAAGGCCAGGGAATAAAGAAACACCATGAGTAAAAAGAAACATACCATAGATTCATATTATGAGAAGAGTGAAGATCAAGACAGAAATTCTGAAGAGGACAACATTGTCAACAAACCCACATCTGCAACAACAAAAGGGAATATGAACTGGTCTGAAGCCCAAAAAGCCTTCTTAGAAGAGCTCAAGAAGGATTTTAATAGTCAAATGAGAGAGGTAAAAGAGTCCTTCAAAAATACAATTGGCCAGTTGGAAAAAAAATACATTGAAGAAAACAAGTCCCTAAAAAACACAATTGGCCAATTGAAGAAGGAAGGACAAAAACTAACAGAAGAGTACACTGAAGAAAACAAGTCCGTAAAAAACACAATTGGCCAGTTGAAGAAAGAAGTACAAAATCTAACAGAAGAGTGTGCTGAAGGAAACAAGTCCCTAAAAAACACAATTGGCCAGTTGAAGAAGGAAGTACAAAAACTAACAGAAGAAAACGATCTGTTAAAAACTAGAATTGGACAAATGGAAACTAATGTCTCTATGAGAGAGCAACAATCAGTCAAACAGAGACAAAAAAATGAAAAAATCGATGAAAATGTCAGCAAAACAACCGACCTGGAAAATCGATTCAGGAGAGACAATCTAAAAATTATTGGACTACCTGAAAATCATGATGAAAAAAAGAGCCTGGACAGTATCTATCAGGAAATCATAAAGGAAAACTGCCCAGAAGTCCTAGAACCAGAAGGGAAAATAACCATAGAAAGAATCCACTGATCACCACCTGAAAGAGATCCCAAATTGACAACGCCAAGAAATATAATAGCAAAATTCCAAAATTACCCAGTTGAAAAAGAACAAATGGTTACCTTGAATCATGTCCTGATATATATCTTATATTAATAGATCCAGAGGAACCAATCCCCTGCCTTATAACATTGGATTGGAGCTCTAATAAAGGATTTGTGGGAGGACATAGGCAACACTTGTACAGCGTTAGAAGTCATGGCTTCTAGTGTCTCGTTCATGGAACAGCCAAGAAGCCAACGTCAACGTACAAGAGTACATTGGAGAGTATAAAATATAATAAGACTGGAATGGTGTGGGAGGTGAGAGGGGTAGGTTATAAGGAGCTTTACATGAAAAAAAAGATTTTGTATTTGATCTGACTGATTAAAAGTGATACAGAAAATGTTAGTAATGCAGATTAAATCAAAAGCGTGCTGTGTATACATTTTTAAAAATTTGGGATAGGAGAAGATATGGGACAATTGAGACCTGATTCACTGTTTGTGAAACTGTGAACTGATTCAACCATTATATAGAACAATTTGGAATGATGCCCAAAAGGCTATAACACTTTGCACACCCTTTGACCTGGCATTACAACTGCTAGGTCTCTATCCTAAAAGAGATAAAAAAAGCAAAAAGTGGAAAAAGATTTATATATACAAAAATATTTATAGCACTTCTTTTCTGGTGGCAAAGAACTGGACATTGAGGGAATGCCCATCAATTGTGGGATAGCTAAACAAGGAATGGTATATGATTGTGATGGAATACTGTCACGCTATAAGAAATGATGAGCAGGATGCTTTCAGAAAATCCTGGAAAGACTTACATGAACTGATACAATATGAAATGAGTAGAATCAGGAAAACATTGTACACAGTAACAGGATTATTGCAAGATAACTGTGAATGACTTAGCTATTCTCAGCAATACAATGATTCAAGACAACTATGAAGGACTTATGATGACAAATGCTGTCCATCCCCAGAGAATGAACTGATTAAAAACTGAATACGGATTGAAGCATAATTTTTACTTTTTATTTTCCTTGGGGTTTTTTAGACTTTGTTTTCTTTTACAACGTAAATAATGTGGACATATGTTTTGCATGACTACACATGACTACAAATAAAATACTAAATCAATATTTTTTTTTAAAGCACAAATAAAATCAGTTGGGAATAAGAAAAAAATTCTGGAGAGCTGAATGTCAAGCATTTCCCAGCATATCTCTACCTATCATTTTCCAAGTGGCCTCAGCTTAGGCAAACTTGATCCTTCTTATTAATGAGAGTTTCAAATAATTTTTTCAATTAACAAATAATTTTCACTTAAAATTATTTTCTTTCCAGCTCTCATCCCCACTCCCTACTGAGGAAAAAAAAATGTTTAAAAAAAATTGTAGCAAACACAAATAGTAAAGTAAAACAAATTCTCTCATTGTCCACATCCAAAAATATATTTCGTTATGGGTATTGGTCCATCATCTCTCTGTTAGGAGATGGGTAACATCCTTCATTCTCAACTTTCTGGAATCATGTTAGTCATTGTGTTGGTAAGACTGTCTTAAATTCTTTGAAAGTTGTACATTTTTTCAATGCTGTTGGTAGACTATAAATTATTATCCTGGTTCTGCTTATTTCATGCTGCATCACTTTTGGATACAAGTGTATCCAGGTTTTTCTGAAATCATCCTTTTTATTATTTCTTACAAAATAACAGTACTCCACTACTATCATATGCTATAATCTGTTCATCTGTTTCCCCATCACACCTTATCAGTTTCCAGGTCTTTGTCACCACAAGAAAAAGCTGCTATGACTATTTTGGTGCATTGAGGTCCTTTCCCTCTCTATTTGATCTCTTTCGTACAAAGACCTAGTATTATTGCTGAGTCATATTTCAGTGACTTTCAGGGTACATTTAAAAATTGCTTTCCAGTATGGCTAACACAGTTAACAGCTCCACACACAGTACGTTAATATACCTGCCTTCTCACAGCCCTGCCAACATTCATCATTTTTGCTTTTTGTCAGCTTATAAAATCTGATGTGTATGATATAAAACCTTGGAGTTATTTCAATTTGCATTTCTCCAATTATTAGTGGGTTAAAGCATTTTTCACAGATCCCCTTTCCCTAACCTTCTGAGCAGAAGCACGAAATTCTGAAAAGGGAATTTAATTGGGATGCTCTTACCACAGGAGCCCCAGTAGACAGGCTAATGGCATAATGGATTATGAGGGTTTCCCTTCCTGGTCACCTCAGTGTATCTATAACAAGCATTGTAATTTTAAAAGAAACTTCAATATTTCAGGCTCTTGAATGAAGAAATCATCACACAAAGCTATATTCATAGGACTTTTGGATAGACATTCCTTTCATAGCATCAAAAAGGGAATGGTCTTGCCAAATCATATGACACTGGATTTGTACATATACAGTTGTCTTGGCCTCTATATTGCCCCCTAGCTCCTGTAACTTTGCTACTGAGCCAACAGATGACTGCTGTTTACAAATATTAAGTCCTGTCCCTTCCAAAGTCAACATGAAACTCTCATGGAGATCTCCTCATTCACTCAAGAAGAATGGGGATGTGAACTATAGCTGGAAAACTACAAAGCTCTCAATGGTTAGCTTTCACTGGCATGTTGGCAAGGAACCACCTTGAGGAACCTAAGCTCATTGTGATCCCCTCTCACTTAATTTGAGCCTGCCTTTTGTGGTGTTTAACCACACGGGTCCAAGATGACCCAGATAATCCATCAACTACCAAAAAGAAGTACTATTTCTACACTGAATATTAGGATTCTTTTATGCCTACCCTGCCACCGGCCTCAGGATGCATACCCCAAAACAATGAGTCATTCAGTCCTCACCTTTAGCGTGGTCAAAGCTTTAACGTGTCTTGTCTCTGTAAAGAGGGTATGAAATCTGCTGCATTGCTCCTTGGGTCCGAGCGAAGACCACCTCATCACCAAACCTGAGCCCTAATTGGAAAAGGTTTATTTGTCCTCTGGGCTCAATAATCAATCATCAGATTTCACCACTTGTTTTGTGGGAATCCATTTCATCACTTGGTATAGTATATGCTAGTATTCATTAGCTAAATTTGTTAACTGTGTATTTATTTGAGTGAGTCTCCCCTAAATAAAGGGGCTTTATAATTTTTTTAATAAAAGGTTTATTTTTACACCAGCTCTTTGCTTTGCTATACCAACCCTCCGTTGAAGACTTGAAGCAGCATGCAAACGAAATTCCTGCTTACCTAGCCTTCCAGGCCCAGGGATGGGGTTGTGGGAAGGGAAATAAATGCAGCTGCGTTGGCCGCTCCACCAGAACTTGCTTTTTTCAGCCCTGTCAGTCACTTGCCCTTTGAGAAAGGAGAAAGAAGGCTGGTATAGATTAGGAATGGTAATGCAAAAGTTTCTACCTACTGCATTAAATTCTTCCAGAGTCATGCCAGCATTCAATTGTCAATGATTCTTCCTATAAAGCAGATATTAAACGTGCATGCCCGCTGGTGTTCTTCTAAAGTTTTGTCAACATTTTCTGGCACACAGACTTGGCGCCTGGGGTCACCTTCTCCCTTTTTTCTGCACTGAATTTTGTTGTTTCAGTTGTTTTTTACACTCATACATTGTAACTCAAACAGGGATTCTTTTTCCAAAAATGAAATTTGGCAGGCTATTAGTCCATAATGTGGTCGAATGCCTTTGGGGACTTTTTAAAAATGTAAATGGCCAAGATATTTAAATTTTTGAGGTTAAAAAACTGTGCACGCACTACTGACAAGTCCTTCTGCAAAGATATTTCATGTGCATATTTACTGCCCATGTGTATTATATGGCGCACAGACGACACTACAGATTACTAGGGAAAATATACAAACTCCTATTCGCAGGCTAAGTGAAGACTCAGGCACTTGGATTTAATGTCTTCTTAATTCCCTGAAAGGAAAGTTGAGGCAGCAGATGACTGAGTCCAGTTGGAATCCTGAGGGCATGTCAAAAAAGAAGGATTACTGTCTAATCTCTTATTTTGTTAGCCACGTACTCCACTATGCATGAGGACGATATGGAGCCCAAAACATGACATTATATGTATTGCCAAGCCCCACTCCATCTCTCTTTCTCTGTCACTGTGTCTCTCTATCTCTCTGTCTCTCTCTCTCTCTCTCTTTCTCTCTCTCTCTCCCCCTCTCCCTCTCTCTCTCTGTCTCTCTGTCTCTCTCTCTGTCTCTCTCTCTCTCTCCCTCTCTCTCTCTCTCTCTCTCTCTCTCTCTCTCTCTCTCTGTCTCTGTCTCTCTTTCTCTCTCTCCCTCTCTCTCTCTCTCTCTCTCTCTCTCTCTCTCTCTCTCTCCCCTCTCCTTTTCTCTCTCTCTCTCTCTCTCTCTCTCTCTCTCTCTCTCTCTCTCTCTCTCTCTCTCTTTTCCCCTCCTTATCTCTGCTGCTTTCCTTTTGTTTCTCCCTGTCACTATTGGTCTAGGCCTTTTTCTGTCTCCACCTCTGTCTTTGTGTCTGTCTCTCTCTGCATATACATGAATCTAACGCATAGACCTGTATGTACACACATATCAATGTGTAACAGGATGAATAGCAAGCTAGCGTAGTGAGCAAAGGGATGATTGTATTGGCAGCAGGAGAGGAAACACTCAGTACATGCCCTGCTCCACCTATCTTAGTTGGTCACCGGGGGCAAGTCAATTAACCGACCAGAATCCCAGAAAATCTCTAAGATGATAAGTTACACGTGAGTTATGCTTTACTGCTAGACTAAATTTCCTTGACAGAAAATCTGCACACTGATGGACATCATGAGCTTACATATATGTGACTGTGCATATACTCACATACACATATACGCGTATATACACATATACACACAGATATGCGTGACCCTATACAGAATTGATCATAAACACATTATAATATATTTAATAATACAGTGATGTGGTTATAATCATGGCACAGTGTCAGGCACAGGGTAAGTACTTTATGAGTGTTTTGCCTTTTGTGCATGTCTATTTGTCCAGTATGTATGCAGATACATAGATGATAGACAGAGAGACAGACAGACAGACAGACAGATAGATAGATGGATGGATGGATGGACAGACAAATAGATAGCTCATAGGGCAGATTCAATAAAGTGTGAAGGATCAATCTCTTGGCAACTTTTATTCAAGACTTTGTCAGTGGTTTCCAGGGCCTCTCCATGGCTGGTGAGTCTTAAACGCCAAAGCTCAGTTATTCACTTATGTCTCTTACCAAGAAGTAGTGCCATCTCTGCGCCACCACCGGTGGCCAGACTCTTGAGGTTCAATGTTATGAGGCCATCCAGGGTCACTGAATGCTCACTCTTAGCTCATTTGGGAGCAATTTTTAACAATTAGCTTTGGAAAGTATTTTCCAATTTTTGTTAGCCTTTCCCAAGCTGAACTTTTCATGTAATCAATTAAACCTGGCCCTGGCACAGCAGGCCCTCATTAGCCAGGGCTGCTTGAGAGTCATGTCCAATCTCTCCCTTCTGGTGATTTGCAGGAACCTTCTGATGAATGCTGAGATGCTGGCAACATCCCCCAAACATCTCAGACATATTGTCTCTCTGAACCTGAACCTTTTAATGGTGGTTAAACATGTTGTCTGCTTTCGTTTCCTGTCTATCTTCATCATAAGCCAGCACCTGTTTCCAATAAATTAGACCCCGGGCTGTATCAGCAACACCTTGGCAGCAGCTGCCACCCCTAAAAGCCAAACGCCCTGGAGGACGATACACCTGTGAACACATACACTGTTTATTTAGCTGAAAGCCAAAACTTTCAGTTACATAAAGCAATTATCTAAAGCCCAGTGCATGCCCATTATTAACACAGAATAACCTTGTTCTTAAAAACCAATAAAAATCTATTTAAAGGATTTTTCCAAATCCCACTGAAACTCATGCTAGCACTGGAGTCCTGCTATTAGCCCCTGACTTAAAAGCCTAATGGTGGACAAGGGCAGAGAGGGGGTGGCGGTGAGGTTATGGGTGAGTTGGGTTACAAGGTAATATTCTCAGCTCATATTCAGAATTCAGGTCACTGGCTTGTAGATGTAAGATGTGGCCAAAAAACTTCAAGGACGGGTAGGGAAGAATAATTTGATTTTAAGCAATTTTTGTCAAGAAATTGATTTTTCTTTTGTTTTGTTTCGAGAATATAGAGGTTAAAAAAGGAACAGGTTGCTTGGTTTCCCTTAAAATACAGGATAAAGGATAGGATAGGAAAAAGGATAACTTTCCCTTTTTAAGCATCTTAATTTACGGTTCCTTGCTTTCATAAGATAGGACAAAGCAATAAAATATAAAATGATGCATCCCGGTGTTTGCAGGATACAGCCACAACAAAAATAACATGAGTGGAAAGTCTTCCACAGTTCTATATTGCAAAGTGAAAGATGCTAATGCTCAAAAATCTAAGCACATACACAATGCACATTAGATGCCATATTCCCCTTAGAAGTTTATTTATGGCTGCTTGAGAAGATCAAAGAAATTATTCCTAGAATTAATGTAGAGCAGGATAAAGAAACATTACTGCATCCCCCAAAGCCTAATGATTTCTTCTTGGAGATGATGATGATGTTGATTAATAATAATAATAATAACTAGCATTTTATAGTGCTTTAAAGTTTATGAAATTCTTTACAAATATCTCATTTCCCCCCTCACAATAACTAATAGTAATTATTATCCCCATGTTACAGGTGATGAAACTGAGTCAGATAAAGGTTGAGTGATGTACCCAGGGTGATATAGTTAGAAAGTGTCTGAGGCTAGATTTGAACTCACATCTCCCTTAGAATAGGTACAGCTCTTCATCTGCTGAGCTGCCTAGCTGCCTCTGTCCCCTTGTCTGATCCTGCCTGTCGACATTGGACTTGCTTAGGTGAAAATGTGTTTTAACACTCCCGTGTGACTGCATACAAGCCCTGTCAAAAGTCGAGCTAATAATCATGGCAGCTTGGAAGTCACTGCTTTAGAGTCACTGATCATCCTCTTATAAAGTACACCATCACATACCAGTTGAGTGGTCAAGGTCTGTGTAAGTAGCAACTTCATCCCAAGATATTTATTTTTAATAATTCAGCCATCATAGTCATCTGGGAGCTAGATTTTATAAGCCCATCTTGGTGTTAGTGCTGCATGAAAAAAAGTTTGGAAATGCTACGACATTGATGAAACATGCAGTGAAATAGACCAAAGGCTCAGACTTAGAAGGAATTGTAGAACCATCTAGGCCAACACCTTTGTTTTGCAGATTCTGAAAGACAATGTGGCTTGCTTAATTTTGTTCAGGTAGTAAGCAGCGGAATTAGGATATGAGTTGGCTTAGATGTCTGCTGAGCTTGCTTCAAACTCCCAAACTCCATAATCCTTCTGACTACAAAGTGAGCATTCTGTTCACTATACAAGGCTACCTCCCTATGAATTTGCATATTTCCAACACCACACTCAGTGTCATATAATGGGTCCATACAGTGTGTCCATTCAATGGATTCATAATGGATTGGCACCCTGGTTGTAAAAGTAAGATTAGCAGAGCCTAAATTATTTAGTGTTTCTTTTATAACGGAGCCCATGATATCATATTATTCCAAGGACAATCATAGAATCATGGAATAGACTCCTCTGCAATCCTCCCAACTCTAAGTTTACTATCATTGCCTGTACTGGTTCCTGATTTTCATTTGGGGTTGACTCAAGTTCAGCCTCCTTTTTGGAGCCTTTTTGGATTCTCTCCTATCCAGGTAAAATTATTTTTATCAAGCAATAAGTATGTATTAAGCATGTCCTATCTGCCAGGCACTGTACCAAGTATAAAATGACACAAGTGAAATAGTTCTTGCCCTCAAGAAGTTTACCTTCTACTGAGGTAAATGACAAGTGTGTATGTATGTATGTATGTATGTATGTATGTATGTATACATACATACATACACACACCCATATATGTTTGTGCATGTATACATCAACATACATATATATTGTGTGTACAAATTTATGTATGTATATTATACATATATACATGCATACATATATGTGCATGTGTGAGTGTGTGTATTCAAAGTCAATGCAAGGTAACCTTGGGGAGAAGGCACTAGTCACTTAAGAGACCAGAAAATCTTTCATTCAGAAGGTAGCACTTGAGTTGATGAATCTTGAAGGAAAACAAGAATGCCCAGAGGTGAAAGAGAGGAAGGATTACATTCCAGGCAATGGAGACATCAAATGCAAAAGAGCAGAAATGGGAGATCGATTTTCATGTATGAGGAATGAGTAAACCACTTGGACTGGATTTAAGAGTTTGAAGAGTGAAGTAAAGTGTTATAACGGCTGGAAGAGTAGGAAAAGGTCAAGATGGTGAGAGATGCAAATGTCAAACAAAGGAGTATATTTTTGATCTTAGAGGCAACAGGGAGAGACTACAGTTTATTGAGTGGGAGTTGCGCAGTCGGAGAGTGATACAATCATACCCACAATTAGGGAAACGTTTCCATAAGAGTTTACTTGGACTTCTTTGTACTTATCTCATTCTCCTCATGTCTTAAGTGTATACACATATGCCCCTATCCTCAGTTCTGACTGTAAGCTCTGTAACAGTAGGGTCTCTATTGTTTCTCTCTGTTATCTATCCCAGTGGCTACTTGGTACACATAGCTCCTTGAACATATTGGACAGTTAGTTAAAGTTTGTTGAATTAAATTCTGTTGAACTGAATTGAATGTCAGAATCTTCAAGGTGGTGGTGACCCCAGAGGCTGACACCTACTTAAATTATGAATCCCATCTCCCCATTTCAATAAATGGTCATACAGACTCCATGAATAGAGTTCCTGTGATGGGGCAGCTGATTATCTTTCTAAGCTGCCCATTCCTTTTCTAGACAGCTTTCACGATGAGCAAGTTTGGCTTATTTTCTGATATTTTCCCCAAAACCATCACTATGTAACTTGAAACAATGGGTCCTAGTTCTGACCTTTGAAACAAAGAGAAATAAGTTTAATCTTTCATTAAATAAAAGCCTTTCAAAAATTGACGACAATGTCATATCTTCTCTAAGTCTTCGCAAGGCTAAGCATCCTCAGTTCCTTTAGCCTATCCATATTTATACATATGTGTATGTATGTGTGTGTGTGTGTGTGTGTGTGTGTGTGTGTGTGTGTGTCTGTGTGTGTGTCTGTGTCTGTGTTTGGTGAGGCAATCAGGGTTAAGTGACTTGCCCAGGGTCACACAGCTATTAAGTGTCAAGTGTCTCAGACTGGATTTGAACTCAGGTCCTCCTGACTGCAGAGCCAGTGCTCTATCCATTGCACCATCTAGCTGCCCCAGCAGTCCTCTTCCTAAACTGGGTGACTTTATACAGATGATCTTGTCAAATCCTTCCTAAAACGAAAGACCCTGAGTTAACGATAATACTGCAAATGAGGAGCATTTGTTTTGGATGCTGCATTTCTTTTCATGCCCTGTGCCAACTGGTGAGAGTATAAAGACATAAAAACAGAGTCCCTGCCTTCAAAAGGCTTAAATTCTCCTTGAGAGAAATAACACTTACATTTACAGGGATCCCCAGGAATCAAGAAAAGTCTCATGTTGGAGGTGGCTTTGTAAGGCCGAGGTTAGGAAGGAGGGCATTGCAGGCGGAGATGATGCAGTCTGTACAAATGCGAGAAGCATAACTTGAAATGAGGCCTATGTTTCAGGCTGCCTTACATATTTGGACAATGAGGAAGAAAAATTAACTGAGACTTAGAATTAAT
This sequence comes from Phascolarctos cinereus, assembly GCF_003287225.1. Lineage (NCBI taxonomy): Eukaryota > Metazoa > Chordata > Mammalia > Diprotodontia > Phascolarctidae > Phascolarctos > Phascolarctos cinereus. Next base: position 12,625,564 of record NW_027555847.1, read on the forward strand.
CGTTTAATCTCAATATGAGTAAAAAGCCACATCACACCCTCTGAACCAGTGAAACTGCTGCTCGGCAAAGCTAAAGTCAGAGAGAAAAGTCCTTAATACACTCAAATATTAGGAATAGCATGGAAATAAATAAATAAAGCAAAACTGGAACAAAGTGTGAAGCAGCATGGGGCAATACAATTAATACAGAACTTGCAGTCCATAGGACCTGAGTTCAAATTCTGGCTCCAATAATTGCTACATATGTGACTTTGAGCAAGTCACTGAACCTCTCTGACCTTTAGTTTTCTCACGTGTAAAATTGAAGCCAGTGGCGCCAGAGGACTGGGAGATAGTAGAGCAAATTGTGATACATGGTTGCAAGGAATCTTTATTCTGCTCTAAGAAATAATGACTTAGAGGAATCAGTAAAACCTAGGAAGACCTGTTTGAACTGATGGGAAGTGAAGAGAATAAGGAGATTTGCATTATAATATTTCAATATTACAATATACTATATTATATAATTATAATCTAATCTAATATTATAATAATGTGAATAAAATAGCACTAAAAGAAAGAAAAATTCAGATTCCGTCTAAAAACTCACATTGCTCTCATAGAACAGGTGGGACCCGTATTGGTCTTAACGGAACATACTTTCCTCCTCTTGGTAAGGAACTACAAAGCAAAATATTATGTAGGTCATCATTCTTCCCATTGGTTTTGCTTAGATTCTGCTCTTTTCTATTACAAAGAATGGTAAAATGGGAAAGAGGGGCCCAAAGGACTGTAAAATATGAGATGTCTAAAATATTTTATTTAATCCATGTGACATTGACCAACTCTCGTACTCTGTACCAGATTCTTCTATAAAATAATGAAAGAAAAACTGTTCATTTGTTCATACGGGTGTCTTCATCATACTGATGGCTTCATCAATGAGCCAATGCTTCACAAGATCTGTGATCCCACTTGGGCGGGAATTGGTGCCACCAACACTAATCTCATCCCCTTCATATGTGTATATATATATATATATATATATATATATATATATATATATATATACACACATATATATGTATATATATATATGTATGTATGTATATATATTGTTTTATGAGTTGTTGTGGGCCAATACAATGATCTAGCAGTGACCCACGCTCTGAAGGTGCCAAATCCTCCCGCAGTGAGCTGAGCTGATTCTCAAATGGCAGTTCCGTAGCTCATTAATATGTTTCCCTTCCTATCTTCATAGGACCTTCCAGAGCTTGTGCTCTGCAAATAGAGCTACAACAACATAGGGTCACCTACTCAATGCAATGAGGCACAGGAAAAGTATTTCAAAGGAGAGCTAATTTAAGAGGAAAGTGCAACTAAGTAAACCATTGTGGGAACTATTTGTTACAAGAATCAAATTAGAAAATATATGCAAATTTCCTCCCAAGGGAATGCATTCTACAAGATCACAGTGTTCTTATCAACTAAACACACCTAATAGCAATGATGACCATATGTCAGCCAGCTTATGTCAGTAAAGTGATCTTTTGTCATAGTCAACTAACTTTGAGCAATTTTTTTGTTTTACACAAGTAAAGCAACATGTCAGAAAACCCACCTCTAACCTCACACCATGACAGCTAGGGTTTAGTCTCTGAAACTCCAGTGAGAATTCTTATGGGACCAAATTCCCTTCTAAAGGAATGTAGAAAGAGATATTGTTACTGAGTTTCCATGGGAGGAAAGTATAATGAAAGGAGAACAATTACAGGAGTGCATTTTCTTTTCTTAACGGGCAACACATATGATAAGTTGAGGTTCTCTCCACACAGATATGAGACTTCCTTCTTTGATTTCATTTTGTGATTAGGGGACCTCCCAAAGAAGTACATGTTAATGTGAGAAGCTCTAAGTGAGAATTCCAAATGAGAAGGCCATCCAGTAATGGAGGTAAAATGAGAGCTAGTTATTTTCCCCTGGAGTGTTTAGCAGAGGTCAGAAAATTTAGAAACATGCTTTGCTCATTTACAACATGTATGGGAAATAAAGCGTGAATACAAGTTAGCACAGATAAGATTTCTTATTTTTTTTAGATAAACTCTTGTGAATAGTGAAAGTGTATTTGAAAAAAAGGTCCTATTGGTTCATTTTAATCTTTGTCAGATTTCCCATTGGTGATGAAATTGTGCAAAGTATAGATTAAGGGCTGTTAATGAAATGAGACCAGGGCTTGTAGCACTTTAATAATAACTGTGATAATGAATTCATCCATTAATTCCTTTCTTGTTTCCTTACACAAGTAATATTAAACCAAGATGTTATTGGATGTAGAGTTCCATTTTTTAAGATATGTGTACATAAATGGGCTGGTAAAATAAATGATGACTCCAAGATTTCAAATCAAGTTATGCCAACAAGCTTCTTATTATCCACTGCAAATCACTAAGCACGGCAATCGATCAACTGACAAGCATTTATTAAATGCCCACTATGTACCGAATACTGGGCTTGACCGCAGGAACATAAAGACAAAATAATTCCCCATCTCGTAGCTAGCCTCTGATGCTAAGCTGAGTCTTTTACTCAGGTTGGTTGTATCTTAGACAAGAGGCACTCGAATTGCGATAACGATCAAAGTGTTTCCGCTTTGTATGACTTTCCTAAGCCCCAGTGGAAGGCTGAATGATAAAAACAGCCTTCAAGGATCCAGGATAAAATCCGCATCATAACAAGACTTTAAAGTGAGACGTCTGTGGAGCAATATGTCTGTATACATGTATATGTGTGGTAGAAATATGCGTACACATCTATGCACAAATGCATATAGGCCATATATGCAAATATGCATGCAGATGCATGGTTCATCTATGTCTATACACTATGCATATATGCATATTTACAACAAATCTGCTTATAACATACACACGGATATCAATCATATAGGATGCCCACTATTAGATTTTATATTATATGTGTGTTTCTGCATATATGGAAATAGATATATCTACAGAAGCTCTATAGGGCTTGGCATTTTGGCAGGATAATGGAATCTAAGGCTACACAGTGTCCAAGACTAAAAAGATGATGGTCCCACCCCATTGTTTCCTGGTCAGAGCACATCTGGAGGACTATGTTCAGTTCTAGGTGTCAGTGGGTGAGAAGAACATTGGCAAACTTGAGAATATACATGGGAGATGGACCAGCGTGGGTAGGCAGGGTAAGGCTTTTCAAAACTTCCATTTGAAGACTGCTTAAAGTAACTAGGGAACTTTAATGTAAAGAAGAGAATATTTAAGGGGCTGATGAGAGCTCGGCTGAAATATTGGAAAAACTGTCACTTAAAAGATGAATTCAACTTATTTCATTTGGCCTGAAAGGGAATACCTAAGAATCTTTAACAGTAGACATTGAAAACAGATAAACTGAGGGTTTATGTAAAAATAAAGCAAAAGAAAAGGAAAAAATTCCCCAAGAATCAGACCTGTCCCAAAATAGGATAATTTGCTGAGAGAGGTGGGAAGGGCCCTCTCATTGACTGGGATTGAGCAGAGTCTGGTTGAAGACCTGGTGAGCAGATTTGAAAGGATCTCTTGTTTAAAGGATATCTGCATTTGCACGGATTGAAGAATCTCAGGTACATCTGAGTTTAGAAAACCTCTGATCTTCCACTTAATTCTGAGATTCTGTCTTTCTAAGAATCTTTAAAAATAATTGACCAAATTAACATACACACACAGAGAAACAAGCATGTCTTTGTATACACGTGTGTATGTAGATCTGTATATATGTGTATGTATATCTATCTATATATGTGTGTGTGTGTGTATAGATATGTGTAGTATATAAACACACATAGATATATAGTGTGTAATATATACATGTATACACATGAGGATATATAGGTAAATACATATGTTTCATTGGAAGCCTTATATATAATATTCAATTCACAAAGCCAACTTAATCTATTTACCCAGTGAATGTCATAATAAGAAATCATGAAAAAAAAAACAAACAAACAAACAAAAAGAGTCTGGATTGTGAGAAACCAATGGACTCAGTAATATTTTAATCAAAAGAGATATGGGAAAAAAGGTACCAAGGACATAATGGTAATAATAGCTAGCATTTACATAGTCTTTTAAGGTGTACAAAGTGTTTTAGAAATATTCTCTCATTTGATCCTGATAACAATTAAGGAATGGAATAAATATTTATGTAGTACTTACCATGTGCCAACAACTGTGCTAAGCACTTTACACATATGAACTTATTTGATCATAGTGTGGAAGTATAGATGCCCATTTTGCAATAGAGGAAACTGAGGCAGATAGATATTAAGTGACTGCCCTGGGGTCACACAGCCAGTAAGTATCTGAGACTGGATTTGAATTTAGATCTTCTTGACTCCAGGTCTAGTACTCTACCTGCTGTGCCACCTAGCTGTCTATACCTAGTAACGAAAAAACAAATGAAAATTAGAGTAGTCCGAAATTTCACCAGTCAGTCAGTAAAGTATGTCAGTCCTTACTATGTGCCATACACTGTGCAAATTACTAGAGATACAAAGAAAGGCCGAAAAGCACCCCTCCTCACAAGGAGCTCCCAGGCTATCTACTGCATAGCGAAAGAGACAGAAGGACAGGCTATTGTGCGACCCATCTTTGAAGGAAGGGAAGAAGGAAGCCTTGTGCTACCATGGAAAAAGCAGTAACTTGGACTCATTGGAACCGAGTTCAAAGTCCAGCTCTGCCTTCTACTATCTGTGTGACACTGGACAAGTCATAACTTCCTGAACTCCAGTTCATCATCTGCAATGTGAGGAGGCAACATTAAGAGAACAAAACAGACACATACCCAGATCTTGACAACAGCTCTTTTGCTAGAGCCAAGAATTGGACTCAGGGAGAGGCTGGCATCAAAGACGAGTGGATGAAAAAAGTTCAAATGTCCTTTTATTTGATTAGACACATCGCAAGCCCAGTAAGATGCTCAGAATCATGCAATTTCCGAATTGTAAGGAAGGGCTGAGGCCATCTAGATTAGAGGACCCGTATCTGAACCTGATTCCTGCCTGCCATGTTCCCAATATGCAGCTCTTGTGCTTTGTTAATTGAGTGACAAAACCTTTGCTTGACAACTTCCAATCGCAAAGAGCTGACAACCGAACCCCAAAAGAGAAAGTTCTCATTTCTGAGGACTCTCACCTCACATCAAGACTAAAGTGCACTGGTTTCAATGTCTATGACTCCTAGTTCTGTCATCTAAGACTAAGTAGAACAAATGTAATCCCTCCTCCACATGGTCAGATGGCAGCCTCGCTAGTGCCTAGACACATTTAAACATCCCAACCTAGATTATGTCAGATCTCATGTATATTATTAAGTTTAATCTATCTTTTTTATATCCAAAGCTAGATATATACCAATAAATCATTAAAGATTTGTATTCCCTTATCATTCAAAGACAAGTTTATATGAACTCAGCCAAGGTGAGCTAGAGTGATTTTTTATTAAGTTTATGTAAATACAGAGAAAGATCATTCATTTGAAGGACTATATACACACATTACACTGACCACACAAAAAAAGAAAAAATCTAGGCAAGGGAAAGGGAAGATATTAGACTCTAAAACATTTCTTGCTTCTGCAGATTTTGGGTTGAGCCCATGTTAAACTGCCACACCACTGTCTAAAGTCACACACCTGCTTGGCTCCGGCTGTGGTAAAGACATGTATTAGCAAAGCAATGGATGTCAGCCAGTTCCTGGAAATCCTATCTTTTAAAAAAAAAAAAAGCCTTTTTTTTTTTTGTTAAGAGTCTCCCTATAGTCCTAATCCTCTGTTTAACATTCTACTGTGGGGAAGAAAAAAAAAATTAGGAGAACAAAAGGATTATGGGAAAGGTGCCAAGAAAGAGATTGAATTTCAATTCATTAAGTATGGAAATAATCTGTGAAAATGCGAAAGCTTATGATGCCAATGGGTCACTTTCTATCTTGTGGCTTTTAAAACTACAGAAGCTTGGGAATAAAAGCTATTCTTGGGCATCCTGTAGTCAATCCATGAGTTGACCTTCTGAGCAGTAATGTTTGTTATAGGATAATGTCTGTGCTTTGTTTGGGTCACCAACAAAATATTGCCCTGAATTATTGAACAAAATACCCATAGTCTCTCTGTTTTTTTAAAGCAATATTTACATAGTATAATTAAAAAAAAGATCATTGCATGTGTAACTGCAAATATACTTCATATAACTTGTTATTTCTTTTTAATGTAGAACAAAGTTATCATGTAGATTTTTTTTTAATTTTTTTCTTCCCTCACCTCTCCCTTCCCCCAGAAATAGCCACCATTAGACTCAAATGGGTAGATGTATACATATATACATGCATATATGTGTGTGTGCGCTTGTGTGTGAAATTATTTTATATATACTTATATTTATAAACTCTTTCTCTGCTTGCAGATAGTATCTTTCTTCATATGTCCTTTGTAGTTAACTTTGGCGTTTATAATAGTCAAAATAAATTACTCACTCAAAGTCATTCTCAAAGCAATATTGCTGTTACTATATACAATGTTCTTTTGGTTCTGCTCATTTCATTCTTCATTATTTCATGCAAGTCTTTCCATGTTTTTTGTAAGATCATTGAGCACATCATTTCTTATAGCACAGTGGTATTCATCACCATCCTATGCCACAACTTGCTCAGCCACTCCCCAATTGATGGGCATCTCCACAATTTCCATTTCTTTGCCACCACAAAGAGCTGCTATAAACATTTTAAAATATACAGATTCTTTTCCTTTTTCCCTAATCATCTTTGGAAACAGACTAAGTAGTGGCATTGCTAGGTCAAAGGGTATAGGTAGTTTAATAACTCTTTGGGCATATATAAATCCAGATTGCTTTCCCAAATGATTAATTCAGTTCACAGTTCCACCAGCAATTAATCAGTGGCCCAATTTTTCCACATCTCTTCCAACATTTTTCCCTTTTCCCTTTCATTGTTTTAGCCAATCTGGTAGATACAAAATGATATCTCAATGATGTTTTAATTTTCATTTCTTTAATCAATAATGATTTTGAGCATTTTATATGACTATAAGTTGTTTTGATTTCTTCATTGGAAAACTGCCTGTTAATAACTTTTGACCATTTATCAATTGGAGAATGACTCATATTCTTATATATTTGACAAAGTTCTTATATATTTGAGATACGAGATCTTTCTTTGAGAAACTGCCTATAATTTTTCCCCAAAATTTTCTGCTTCCCTTCTGATCTTGGCTACATTTGTTTTATTTATACAAAACTTCTTAATTTAATGTAATCAAAAATATGCATTTTATACCTCTTCTCTCTTTTTTTCGTTTATTCATAATTTTTTGTCTATCCATGTCTGATAAATAACATGCTCCATGTTCTCTAATTTTCTTGTAATATCTCTATATCTAGGTCATATATATCCATTTTGAACTTAAAAAGATAAGATACGGGTCTCTGCCCAGTTTAGTTGGTCTATGCCCATTAATTTTGGTGTGATTTTTGAAGTGGCCAAGTGAATGTAGGTTGTTTCTTTTTTTTTTTTTTTTTTACTTGCAGAAGTGATTTGTGGATGAAATTTTTAAAAAATTATCCTAATGCTATGACTTGGGGATTTATGTCAATATTTGCATGAAACCAGGACATAATCCATCTGGACACTCCTTCCAATGAAGAAAATCACAGTCCATCCAACCCCTGTTTTCTTGGGTGATTCTTATCTGTGTCCTCCCACAAATACTCCATATCAGATGTTCTTAAGGGAATGGGTCTGTGGGTAGATTTCAAGGGATCCATGAACTTGAAAGGCAAAAAATGAATTAAATACATTTTGCTTTTCACTAACCTCTCATTATAATTAGTATTTCCATTAATTATCTGAAAACATTCTTTTGAGAAAGAATCCGTAGATTTCATCAGACTGTCCCATGTGTTCATGACATAAAAATGGTGAAAAAAGAACCACTGTACTAGAAGCAGTGGTTTCAATTTGCTTGGGCCTCGCTCTAGTTCTCTCAATATTGCATGAAATGAGATAATATTTGTAAAGCACTTTGCAAAACATAAAATGTTATGTAAACACTAATGATGATGACATCAGCAATGACAATGATGATTATGATGAATGCAAATGAAACATATGAACTCTGTCTATTGGCTAGACTTTACTCTCACCTACATGACTAATCTCCCTTATTTGCCAGTTATGCAACTTTCTAATGATAAGCTTTAAAAAAAAAGTATGCTTTCATTTTTTTAAATATTTATTTATTTGTAACATTCTTTTTTATTTTAATTTTCATATTTTCTCCCTCCCACTTTTCTCCTCCCCACTGAGAAGTCAAGCAATATCATATCAATTATATATGTGAAATCATGCAAAACATATTTCCATATTAGCCATATCACACAGCAAAGCAATAAAAATAAAGCAAGAAAACTATAATTTTCGCTCAGAGTTCATCAGTTGTTTCTTTTTGCTTGTATTTGTAGCTATAGTGCTTGTTACATAGTAAGCATTTAACAAACATTTGGAGTCTTTCTTTTTATTGTTTGCCCATTTTTCTAGTGGTAAATTTTTCTTAACCTTCTAGACTCATGACAGTTCCTTGGAGATTTTAGAAGTCTGACTTTTATCAAAGATGTTTGATACAAAGCTTTGTGCCCAAATGCCTATCTTGTCTTATTCTAATTTCACTGATATTTTTTAGCTTGCAGTCTAATGGGGGGATGACACATATATAAACATGTATATGTGATGTACATATTTTGTGCAAAAGCATCATTTTTAAGCTAAAATTATCTTTTTTATCTTTTACAATTTGCACTTTAATGTTGACATGTAACTCTTTTCCCAACTTGTAGTTTTGTGAAAAGACAGGACCTTCAATTCTCCTCGAATATGTTCATGGTATGATTTTCTACTTAATTCTTTTTTTTATCATTTGCCATTTCATAGCACGTAGTCTAAGTTGCAGTTCTGAAACTTCTGACCAAACTGTAGACGAGACGGTCTTGCTGTGTTCCCTTACTAATCCTTTGGTTTAGACTCGTTAAGCTTCTGTACCCATTTGTTCCCAGGTCTTATTTTCCCAGCCTATTCCACCAAATTATTTATTTGTCTAATTTCAACCCATATCAAGTCAAGTCGAGAAGTATTTATTAAGTGCGTACTACTTGCCAGGCATTGTGCTAGTCTCCACTCAGAAGGAGATGCCTTGGAAACAACTTGGGGGAAAAGGGGCCACCAAAACATCCAAATGGTGGAATATGGGTTATTTAAAACCGAGAATCCACAAGGCCTCTGAGCTTCCTTTTTAGTATGTGAAGTAGCAGCTGTTAGTAGCTTATTCCAGACTACTTCCAAAACCATTAGTCTTCTCCCTACCCAAGTTTATTCTCAAAAACTTAACTAAGTGTGATGGACCCTGAGACCCAACAAAAATGAAGAGGTTTTAAGTGAACATCTACTTATGCTCGATGAGTTTGTTTCTATAATGTACTGTTCATTTAAGGTCTGTGGCTTAGTTCTGCTCTCCTCAGTGTCCTAAAAGAGCCAATTTATCTGAATTACAGTTGCTGAAGCAGTTGCTATCTGACTGAGAGTTCTAATGACAATAATTACTAATAAGTTTTGAATGTGACAAGCTTTTATAAACTTGAGAAATATGGATTACAAAAGTATTGAATGATTGTGGGATCATTGTATTTTATCTGATTGTCATCTAAAGAAATACAAGTGAAAGAAGAGATCCAGAATTGTATCAGCTAAAGCAGAAGCTGGAAATGATGAATTCTATATTTCCTTTCTTTTTTTTTTTGGTTAGGCAATGGGGTTAAGTGACTTGCCCAGGGTCACAAAGCTAGTAAGTGTTATGTGTCTGAGACCGGATTTGAACTCAGGTCCTCCTGAATCCAGGACCAGTGCTCTATACACTGTGCCAACTAGCTGCCCCTCCATTTTTTTTTTTTGGCCAGGCAATTGAGTTTAAGTGACTTGCCCCAGGTCACACAGCTAGGGCATTTGCTTTTGAGAAGCAAGGATGTTTCTCATTACTAGGACAGTTAGGAGTATACATAGACAGAGGGCATGGGTATAAGTTGAATATGATGAGATGAGCATATAAAAAATAAAATTAAGGTGTAAGAAAGAGGAATGCACTGGGAGAAAGGGAAAGGGAGAAGTAGAATGGATTCAGTTACCCCAAATAAAAGAGGCACCAAAGACCTTTTATACTGTAGGAAAAGTTAGAAAAGATAGGAGGGGAAGGTGCATGGAGCTTGCAAACCTTATTCTCATCAGAACTGGCTCAAAAAGGGAATAATATACACATTCAGTTGGGTATAGAAATCTATCTTACCTTATAGGAAAGTGAATAAGAGAAGGGGGAGGGTGATAGAAGGGAGGGTGGATTGGGATAGGTAAAAGACAGAAGTAAAACACTTTGAGTATGGACAAGGTGAAAGGAGAGAGAGTGAGATAAATAGGGAAAATAAGATGGAGAGAAAACAGTAATCATAACTGTGAAAAAATGTATAGCAATTTTCTCTGATAAAGACCTCATTTGTCAAATATCTGAAGAACTGAGTAAAATTTATTAAAACACAGGAGCCATTCTTCAACTGACAAATGGTTAAGGGATACGAATGGCAGTTTTCAAAGTAATCAAAGCTATCTATAGTCATATGAAAAATGCTGTAAATCACTATTGATTAAAAATGCAAATTAAAACAACTCTGAGCTACCACTCTCCACACCCATCAGATTGGCTAATATGGCAGAAAAGGAAAATGACAAATGCTGGAGAGGATGTGGGAAAATTAAGACACTAATGCAATGTTGGTCAAGTTGCATGCTGAGTCATCCATTCTGGACAGCAATTTGGAACTATGTACAAAGCACTATGAAACACCGCATACCCTTTGATCAAACAGTACCACTACTAGGTCTGCATCCTGAAGAGATAAAAAAATAAAAATGAAAAGGACCTAAAAAAAAAAAATTTACAGCAGCTCTGTTAATGGTGGCGAAGAATTGGAAATGCAGAGGATGTGTATCAATTGGAGAATGGCTGAACAAGTTGTTATATATGACTGTGATGGAATACTATTATGCTATAAGAAATGATGGGCAGAATGCTATCAGAAAAACCTGGAAAGATGACATGTATGTATGTATGTATGTATGTATGTATGTATGTATGTATATTATATATGTATTATGTATGTATGCATGCATGCATGTATATGCATATATCTGTGTGTAAGCATATGTACATGTGTATGTGTGTATGTGTATGTGTGTATATATGTGTGTGTGCTTGTGTGTATATGTACCTGTATACATATACCCATATGTATACATATATACATGTATATGTGTATTATGTGTGTCTGTATGCATATATAAGCTTATACAAAGTGAAATTAGTAGAATCACAAGAACATTGTCACAGTAACAGCAATATTGTATGATGATCAACCGTGAATGCCTTAGCTATTTTCAGCAATATAACGATCAAAGACAACTCTGAAGGACTTATGATAAAAACGCACTCCATCTCCAGAGAAAGAACTGCTGGAGTCTGATGCAGATTGAAGCAGAATTTTTCTTTTTCTTTGTTTTATTTGTCATGTTTCACAACATGACTAACATCGGAATATATTTTGCATGACTGCACAGGTATAAGCTATATCAGATTGCTTACCTCTCAGTGGGGAAGGGGGAGGAGAGGGAGGTAAGGAGAGAATTTGGAACTCAAAATAAAAAAAAAACTTAAAATTGTTTTCACATGTAACAGGGGGGAAATAAAGTATTAAATCATTAAAAAGAAGCAAGTCCAGTTGAGCAGAGGAAGAGATCGGAAGCAGAAATTTATAGAAATCACTCAGCAGATTAAATGGTTTGACCTAGTGTCATGTCCAGTGATGGAAGTACAAGTATAACCTTTCAGCTTAGCATAGGAAGCATCTAATCAGCACAAAAGTTATCATGGAACTTTTGTGGAAATTTGGTGAAAAAGAGAAAATTAAAATTGACCGTCTCAGAGTTGAGATGTCCTCCAAACGTATGTGTTTTCCTCACACTTGTGCTTCCCTGGCATGTCCCTGTGTGTACCCATTTTTGCCCCCCCCCAATCCCACAGATACCAAGTTCATTGGTGGGAGACTGTGGCCTAGGTTTGTATATGAATTACAATATGTTTATTATTTATGTATTTGATGTATGAGTAACTTACTAAAAGAACCATTTCTTTTAAGTTCGTATTATGTTTATGATTTAAAGTGTCAGTATTATATGTGGATCTGTAAATAGAAACATATATGTGGGGGCACAAGATAGAGTTGTGATCAAGAGGAGTATACCCCTCCTCAACAGGGTTACCCTTAAACCTTGAGATAATTTGAATATAGCCACCTGGTGGTGGCTTTTCTCTGGGAAGCTAAATCAAATAATGAGTGAGCAGTTTGGAGTGAGTAAGCCAATTCTAAAACTGAGTTAGTGTTCAGACACATAGGTAAGAAACATAAGGTGCTACCAGGAGGAGTAGCCATCCCCCTGAACTAATCATCGCATTCCCAAAAGCATACAAACCGCATCCTGTGGTGAAGAATGAAAGAAATAATTGTCTTGCTCTACTTTTCTCTGCTCCCAGTCTGGATGAATGAGATCAATTCTAGACATCACACTTAGGAAAGACATTGATAAGCTAGAGCAAATGCAGAGGAATTACCAGAATGATAACAGGGCTCAAAACCATGCACACCATATCAGCACATCTCATCTCACATTTACATAACTCTATGGAGTACTTAAGGGCTTTCCATTTGGGGGTCAGGTGAAGGAATGGGGAATAGTTAACCTGGGATAGATAAAACTAACAGAGAATAAATATTTGATAAGCTGTTGGGTAGCAGAGATATTAGAATTGTTTTTGCTCAGCCCAGTCAGAATTAGTTTGTGTTGAACTGGGTAGAAGTCTCAGAGAGACAGATTTCATCTCAGTTAACAATTAAATTGTCTTAAAGGAGAATGAGTTGTCTTATCCTGTAGTGAATTCCCCATCACTGAAATTCTTCAAGCTGAAATGGGTTAATTATTTAGTTTGGATCGTGTAAAGAGGATTCATATTTCCATTCAAGTTGAACATGGACTAGATTGTCTCTGAGGTCCCTTCAAACTCGGAAAATTTTTACATAAGACTTCCTACTGTATTGAGGGTCTTGAAAAACTTTCAAATGCATTGAGGAAATTGTTTCACAGAGTGCTGGACTTTTAGAACTAAGAAGTCGATAGGGATAGATTATGGATTATGGATTATATTCCTGTCCATGATCAATCAAACCACTCTGATTAAGTACCTCTTGTGTGTCAGGAATTGTGCACATGAGAAAACCAAGCCCAGATAAGAGGACTTACATCTTCCATATGCGTCTTGTCCTGCCACTGCCGGGTGGACGCAGGCACAGAACTTCACCCCTTCTCGTTATAATCAACCAATGAATTAAGAAGTGTTTGCTCTGTGGCTTGCATAGGTGAGACACTGTGGTAGATGCTGGCGATAGGAAAACAAATGTAAGATAGTGCCTGTTCTTCTGGAGTTTGCATTCCATCGGGAGAGAAAGCTTAGAAGTGTGGTGGTATATCCAAAATGAATTCCCAGACACAAAATGATTTGAATGATAAGCCACTTCTAACTGAGAGGATAGTGATGATAATAACAACCACAATAATAAATAATGCTTTATCATTATCATCTTATTTAATCCTCACAACTACCCTGGGTTGTAGGAGCTATTATTATCATCTCCATTTTACAAGTGAGGAAACTGAAGCAAAAATGGATCCAGTGACTTGCTTGTGGTCACACAGCTAGTCTGAGGCCAGATTTGAACTCAGGTATTCCTGATTCCAGGCCTGTTGCTCCGTCCACTGTACCATGAAGTTGTCCCTAAGGATTAGGAAAGGCTGTGAGTGGAAGTTAACAGTTAAGCTGGCTGTTGAAGGAAGCTTGGGATTCCAAGAGGCCAAGTTCCCACTTGGAAGGGTTCAGCATCATCAGGTCAGTTACTTAGTGTTAGAAGGAACCTGAGAGGTTATTCAGCCCAATCCTCTCTTACTACCAAAGAAACTGAGACCCAGAGAGCTAAGGTCAATTAACCAACAAGCATTTACTAGGCACTCATTGGAAGTAGACTGCCCCGGGTACCTAAGATATACAGGAAAAAAGAACAAACAGGTGCTGCCCTCAAGCAGCTTACAGTCTAAAAGGAGAGAAGACATGTACATAAATAGGTCAGGGTTAGGGTTAAGAATAGGCCAAAGGTCATCTAAGACTGAACCAAGATTAAAACCTGGCTCCTTCCGTTGAATAATATGAGCAAAACACTTTCCAAATATTAATATGTTGTATAAGAGATCATCATCTTCTTCTTCTTCTTCATCATCATCATCATCACAATTCCTCCAAGAGTGACCAACCATGTGATGACTTAGGGAAGACAAAAAGGATGTCAATGGGTGCCACAATTTAGTATGGTCAGCGTACATTTGCATCTCACAAACGAACATCTTGGCAGCTTTCTGCCATCCACCTACCCACTAGTGAATGGCAGCCTTCCAATGGATATTCTCATTAGCAAAAGAAAAAAAAAAAAGAAGGCTAGGCATATTATTTTAGGAGCGCAGCACAGCATCGACGGCCAATTCTTAATTTTTACAGTGTTCCCCTTTTTACTTCATTTTCCCATGGCATCTTACCTTACATACCATTCCAACAGGACACGCTGCTGTCTGAACAGTGTGCACCAGGGCTGCCATGTTGAGCGTGAGTCATGCTTTAAAGTAGAAAGTGTTCCACATCTGACTTCAGGTGCTATGTTTGCCAAGTCATTTATAAAAGCTGCTGGGGACCCCAAAAAGACAAAGAAAGAATGTGAGAAACAGTAAGATTGAATGTCCAGTTACACACACTAAAGCTGGTTGACACTGCCACTCTTCCCACTTTCTTCTCTTTTGGGAGTGGTGAATGGTGACCTTGGGAAAAAGTGAGGGAGATGTTTAGATGGCCAGCAATGGCTACTTTACTTACCTAGGGGAGGGGGAGGGTAGTCCCTAAGCAATGTGGGGAGATTTCAGTGTTGAAAACATTTTGACTCATACAGATCAGCAATTCATTGGTAAATGATAGTCTTAGATTTACCTGGGCTCCTGAGACCCCTCTCACTTTGCCCATATTCCCAGACATCATATATGCCAAAGGAAGGACCTGATTGAGCCTACGCCTTTCTGACTCTGAATGCAGCCCTATATTCTCTACCACAATACTGCCTCTTTTATTTGAGTCAATACTACATTGTCACCAGTGTGAGTGTGAAACAAGTCATAGATTCAGAGCTGAACGAGTCCTTAAAAATCATCTAGCCCAACTACCTTCATTTTACAGGGAAAAAAAAATGAGGTTAGGTTGCTTGCCCCAAATCACACAAGTTTTATAGGTGGCCAAATTGAGAATTGAATCCCAATCCTCTGACCAAATCCCAGCACAAGTCCCTTCCCCTCTCTGGCTCCCAGTTCTTCACTTTTAAAGGGAAGAGGTTAGATTGGATGGTCTTCTGGCCCAAATTTACCTTCTAGATGAAAATTCTGCAATTTACTATACAAAACTTGAGCCAAAGGCTTCCTCTTTCTGCTGGTTCCAGACTCCATTCATCCTCCATTACTGCCTAAATCATTCACTTACTTAGCCCTTAGCTTCAAGGTCATAAAGTTTCCCATTAGTCTGTCTTGGATGTAAAAAATCTTCCATTGCTGTACAAATGTGAGTTGTTTTTTATGATTGTTGAAATTCTACAACAATTCAATAAATGCCTTCTCTGTGCCAGACACTGTTCTAGGAGCTAGGGATACAAAGACAAAAGTGAAATGGTCCCTGCCCTCAAGATTCTTACATTTTACTGGGGAAAAAAATAAACAACCTTTATACAGAAGAGTTGATGATACAAAATCTTTTTCAATAAATGTAAAATAATTTCAGAGAGAGGGTGTCCACTAATGGGTTAGGGGCTTATGAAGTCCCATAATAGATGGAACTTATTGTCAGGTAGGGAATAGCTGTTCGGCTGCTTTGGTTAAGATGCAGAGTACTTGGTACATTCAATTCAGAAAAATAGGTTGGGAGCAAATGATAAAGTCTAGTCCTCCCTCCGATGTTACTATGTAGCAGTTCATAGAAATAGGAGCGTCTCTTTTAACAGATAAGGAAACCAAGTTATAGAGCAATAGTACAACTTCCTCAGGGATATACATTTGATATCCAAGTTGAGATTTGCTGTATTATTTTCTACTGTTCTTGCCTTTGATTAAAATTTTTGATTGACTGACTTAGGGAAAGACTTGTATTCTTAATGAAATTCAGTCATGAATTTGTAAAAAAAAATAATAGTAATTAATTTAATAAATGTAAATGATTTAATTTAAATTTAAATGAAACAAATTTATAAAAATCAGTATTTTGATAGCTCTGTGATTTCACCTTTGTGCATACTCTTTCCAATCTGCAGAAAACAACTCATCTGGATCTTCTCATCAATGGATTCATGTCCTCCTATAAGCTGTCCTCAAGCTAAGGGTCTTCCTCTATTATTTGACTTTGAAAATTACCACTTGAATACTTGGGCTGCCCATTGTTTATCTTTGGTTTCCTTATGACTATTTCCCCCTCCTTTCCCAGTCTTTTAGATCATATGTTTTGCATTACTTGTCTTGTCCAATTCTTCATCAGCCATATCCCGGATCTGAGTCATGTCCATGTCCCTCTCCATTTGCCTTTGGATGATTCATGACTTGGAACAGTGTTCTTTGAACACTGTAGTGTTTGATGACTTTGAGCCATGTAATGTTCCTGAAGGAAGATTGATGTCAAAGACATGAGCCTCTGTTTCAAGGGGAGCATTGAGAAGAGCAATGACTAGGAAGTCTAATACCTGGGGAAAATTCCACTGGGGCTGGAAGAGAATTGTCCACTCCAGTCTTGCACAATCACATTGAGAGAAGGGTAGCCCAGCCTCTTAAGCTGCTCTTGCCCTTAAGGAGTAACCATCATGCTCCTTTACAATAAATTGTATGCAACAATCAATGATCCTTGATCTTTCAACTCCCAGAAGGAGATTGATGGGTAAAGTAGCAAGTAAGGGAAGAGTGTGGACCCCAGGAGCGAGGTAGGGCCTTTGACTGTGGGCCTGTGTGTAATGGGACTGGAACACAAATTCACCACTCTTTCTTCCAGGTTGGCACCCTTTGGAAAAGGCCCAATTGTCCTACCCTAGTTATGACTATGAGTCTGACGTCATTGAAGGCAATGCACAGTTTGACCAAATAATCCAATCAATTTTCTTCACTCCTTCAATCCTGGGTGTAGCTTAAAATTCCTCTGCAATGTCTCCACAGTCAATATATGGTGATGGGTCAATGCTGTAGGATTTCCATCTAGCTGCAATTGTATGCCATAACAATAGATATTTATTGATTTGATGGTGGGGTTTGTCTTATTTTGTTTTGTTTTACAACGTATGTGGTTGGGCCAAGAAACTCTTGAATGACTATAGCACATTTTCATCAATAAAACAAGAACATTTAAAGACCTTCCCCATCTCTTTCTCTAGGAAAGCCTTCTTTCATTTGGACTTTGCACTAGCCACCCTCCACGAGCACAAGGAACAGCTTTGGTAAACATACACATGGATCCCCATTTTATGGCTTCCTTGATAATAATGATGGTGTGACCAAGCAAAGTTATCTCTATTTTGTCTTTCAGGGAATCTTTTTATGATATTGACATGTTCATGAGGGATATTTTCGTGGAGAAGTATCTTTAAGCA
Organism: Phascolarctos cinereus; assembly: GCF_003287225.1. Classification (NCBI taxonomy): domain Eukaryota; kingdom Metazoa; phylum Chordata; class Mammalia; order Diprotodontia; family Phascolarctidae; genus Phascolarctos; species Phascolarctos cinereus. The sequence continues at coordinate 12,643,474 of NW_027555847.1, forward strand.
GTATCTTTCTATCCTAAATCAACTGCTATTTCCCCCCACAATAACTAGCAAAGAAGAAATATAACAGGATCTACTATGTTCTGCAGTTTTCAGTGCTGTGTACGACAGTTCATATATGGTCTTTTGAAGTCCATCATTTATGCAAAGCTCTCTATTTGGTTTCATAGATTAATCAAGGATGCCTTCAATACATGGGTAACTTATTTCCCTAAAGAGTATTTAGAGATACAAAAGTAAGCATATGAGTATTTCATTGTTAAAATATTCTTAATCACCATGTTACACTTAATCAGTGTGCTTTATAAATCATAACTATTTATTCTCAGCAATACAATGATCCAGCACTATTTTAATTACTCGTTATGGGGGAAAAAAAACTATCTACCTCTAGAGAAGGAACTGATGTTTTCTAAATACAAACCAAAGTATGGTTTCTTTCTTTCTTTCTTTCTTTCTTTCTTTCTTTCTTTCTTTCTTTCTTTCTTTCTTTCTTTCTTTCTTTCTTTCTTTCTTTCTTTCTTTCTTTCTTTCTTTCTTTCTTCTGTCTTCCTTCATTTCTTTCTTTCCTTTTTTTCTTTCTAGATTTCTTGCACAAAATGACTAATATGGAAATGTTTTACATGATTACACATGTACAACCTACATGAGATTGCTTATTGTCTCTGAGAGGGGGGAGAGGAAAGAGAAAGCGCTAGAATTTAAAACTCAAAACTTAAAAATGAATGTTAAAATTGTTTTTTCATGTGATTGGGGGAAATAAACTATTATTTAAAACTTACAGAAATAAATGGTGGCATTCCTTTGCAAGCCTAAAGTCCATATTTCACCCTACCCCCACGTGAACATTTGATGCCATTCCCCTTTTTCAGCATCTCCAATTTGTATAGCAGAGCTTCTAGACTTAAAGGATCATAGGTTTGGAGCTGGAAGGAACCTGAACTGTCTCATTAGACAGATGAGGACACTGAGGCTTAGCACAGTGTCAGGCACAGAAGAGTAGCTAAATAAATGGTTGTTGACTGACTGAGGCAGAGAGAGGTTAACTGAGTTGCTCAGGATCACACAATTAGAACAATTCTTGAGGCTGGATTTGAAATCAGCCATTCTTGGCTGCAAGTTCAGTGTTCTGGCCTCTACAAAATGCTGCCTTCTCCATCTGGGCTGGGCAATGTCAATCTGCTCTTCCTTTCCACGTTTTATGTTGTGTGATTTTGGTTTCTAACATAGCGTATTGGTGCCTGATATGTTAGAATCTAAGTTCATGGAAAAATACAGTTTGTTCTAGAAATCTTTGCACATCTTTTCCATTTTTTTCTTTCTTTCCCTCTGTGCTATTTCAGTCCTAAATATGTTTAGAATGACTTGTATTTGTTGAGTTTCTCACCAAGTTTTCAGTTAGCGTCTTCCTTACCCTCCCTGTTGTTCAGTATTTTATCTGATAATACTCTTTTTCATATTCTTCTAAAAAGGTAATGTTGTGGAAGGCAGAGTTATCAAACATACCTTCCATGGCCTGCAACCCTCCCCAGTGGGGCCTGAATCAGATTCAAATGCCAGTGGGAAATATTTAAGAAAAATTTTTTAAAAATACAATAGAATCCAGACACAATATGTGATTTTCTAAGTCAATATGTGCCCACAAGAATCATTATGAAGAGTTTAGTGATGCTGCTAGAGTACTGGATTTGGAATCAGGAAGTTCTAGATTCAAATCTTGCCTCAGGTTCTTACCAACTGGGTCACTGTGAGCAATTGATTTAACCTCGCTGAGTCTTAGTCATCATCTGTAAATGGAGACAATAATAGTTAATATTTATAGAGCATCTACTATGTGCCAGGCACTGTATGAAATACTTTAAAATTATTATCTCACTTGATCCTCACAACAACCCTAGTTGCTATTATTATCCCCATTTTACAGATGAGGAAACTGAGGCAAACAGAGGTTAAGTGACTTGCCTAGAATCATGCAGTCAGAAAGTCTGAGGTTAATTTTGAACTCAGGTCTTCCTGAATCCAGGTCCCATGCTCTAGCTACTGTGCTATCCAGCTGATGAAGGCCTATTACAGGTGTTGAGATCTTTGAAAATTCTACAGTGTAATGATCAATGGCAACTATTCATTTGGGAGACAACAGTATCTTCCACAAGCCTTAGGTCACGTTTTCCTTATTATAGGGATATTTTCCCAACATTTTCTACCATCCTTCCTTCTGCTCATTTTTGCATCTGTCACCAAGTTCTCGAGGTGATTTAATGTTGCTCAGACGATGATGGCTCATTGACCTTATGTTGGGGGCCCCTTATTGCACTCTTATCAGAATGGTTCTACAACGCGTCTTCTCTAATAGATATCGGTACATATCAGTTTTATTCATGGTGTTTTCCCAAATGTTGGTATCGAGAGCTCAACAATCAAGTATGACCACACATCCAGTGCAATGGACCTTGCTGCCTTTGACCGTGCCATAAAACCAATATTAGTGACTCTATTAGAGGCCTCCCCAAGCACAACATGTGAGACATCCTTCAATTTTGCAACAGCTTTTCATCTTTTAACCTCATTTCTATCAAGAATGTGAAGCTGGTATTTCTTTCTCCACCGGGAAGTCCACTTGTTGATCACTGGACAAGCTCCTCACAGAGAACCAGCATTTGAGTCATCAATTAAAAATAGTCTAAACACGATGTAATTCTCAGAATCCTTTCCCAAGCAGTGTGTTATCATCACCGGAGAAAGATAAGAGGGACACGCAGCACTGAGGATCAGTCTGTTCTTTTCTTTGTTTCATAAGTTGTCATGGCTAAAGAATTCATGACCAAGTGGCCAGTCTACTGGAGACAAGCCTTAGCGAGGCTGATCCTGGGGAAGCAGACCCAGATTATTGCTGGCACCAATGGCTGAAGCCTAGCCAGCTTGAGAGAAATTTGGCTTTGCCCAGTTGCAGCAATTGCCTAGCCAAGATTATATCCACATCATGATGAGGCATCAGAGGAAGATTTTGTGGAGGAAGTAATATTCACCTCATAATGAATGCTGCCTTTTTTAGGGTGTGTGAGACATGTATTAGGTCAAAATGGTGCAGTTTAGAATGGATTGAAGTAGAAAAAAGGCTGTGCATCCACCCTGCTGCCTTCCCTTGTCTTGACTCCCCAGTCTGGGCCCAGCCTATTCTAACTTTTCTATACAAGGTAGTTCATGCAAAAGGATCTCCTCCAAACCTGTAATGAGTCATTCATTCATTCATTCATTCATTCATTCATTCATTCATTCATTCATTCATTCACTCATTCTTTCCTCCATTCATCCATTCATTCAAAGTATTAAGCACTTGTACTTTGAAATTTGGGGAAAGGTTTTGGGATGCAACCTTTCCCCATGGTATAGGCCCATTCTGAATCATCACCAATCTTCCCACAGAGAACAGGAGGATTCTGAGACTTCTCTGAAGAAAATCTGGATTTTCATGAGTTGATTTGTGCCTGACCAATCAATCAAAGTATCAACAAGGACTTAGTAAATGTCTAGTGTGTTGAATGCTGGGGACAGAGAGGCAAAAATGGGGCAGTCCCTGCCCTCATTGGGTTTACATTCTCTAGGAAGTCCTAATAGGTATAAACCTTACCTAGGAACCTACACACACACACACACACACACACACACACACACACACACACACACTTATTCTTTGCATATCTAGATCCTTCAAAATATGTATGAATTCCTACTTCTCCTATTAATTTTTTTTCTCATTATTCCATCCCATAGTGGCCTTTCCTTCCATTGAACATGTGGTATTTACCACGTGTACTATTCTCCGTACATTGATCATACAGTCGATGGAATTATCCATTGAACTTCCAGCTAATTAGCAAGCTTTCCTGCCACGTTTGGTACATGTGTCTCAAAAGAGAAGTCTAGTAAGTGGTTTAAGGTTAGAGCTACATATTATATTCTTTGTACCTCTCTGTGTAATTAGCATAGCATTGTGTCAGCCATGGTAGATGCAGAAAGAATGAATAGAAAGAAAGAAGAAATTGACATTATACTTTTTTTAAACCCCTTCTTACTTTAAACAATTATTAACTACAAGAAGCAGGCAATGACAGGAAGTTAGACTGCACAGTGGATAGAGTATTGAACTTCAAGTCAAGAAATCCTGATTTCAAATCTTACCTCAGACATCATATGATGGGCATAGTCACCTAACCTCTCTCACCCTCAGTTTCCACATCTGTAAAAATGGGGGGTATAGTAGTGCCTACCTTGCTGTGGAGGTCACATAAGGTAATAGATGTAAAGTGTTTTGTACTTATATAAGAGCTATATTAATAATAACCATGATTAAAGTTATTAAACTTACATAGCCCAGTACATGATCTAGCCCATCCCAAAACAGATGAAATTTCACAATCTAGTCAGACATCTTTCCTTTGCCTGCAAACTTGCATCACACTCAAAACTCCATTTCATCTTTTGCCCTGGGAACCATAGTCAAAATAATTCTACCATTGCTTTTGGAAAGGGTGCAATAATTTTCTTTGACTATGGTTTCATTCATTGTCCCTTTGACTTCTCAAATTCCATTCTCTGGCTCTTATCCTCCGATATGTGTTTTCTCTTATATTCACTGAAGGAACAAACTGTCTTCCTTTTTAATTTGATCCCCCCTACTAAACATGGTGTTTGGTAAATAGTTAATGCTTGAGAAATGTTTTGCATACATTCATAACATCTAGGATTTCTACAATAATCAGCATAATACTGATTTCACAGGAAGAGACTCCTAGAAATACGAACAAGGACACATTAATTACACCATTGTATTTGAAAAAAAAAAAGCTCTCAATTTGAAATTTACTGGCTTACGTAGGCTATGAGGCAAATGGGGATGAAAGATCTTCCTAGTTGAAAACCAGAGAATCCAGCACCCTGAGAATCACTCCGTTTCTTTAGGCAAAGAAAATAATTTGATAAGTCTCCTCATGAATATGTCAGTAGGGGAATCTCATGAAGCTCTTAGTTTCATCGAATCACATAATCAGGGTTGACAAAGACCTCAGAAGCCATCTAGTCCGAATCAGAGATAAACAAGAACTTCGTCCATCCTTCAAGCACCCTTCACTTGAAGACCTCAGTGCTGGGTCTGACTCCAACTCCAGTTCATCACATGTTTGGACAGCTCTCAGGGGTTAACTTCATTGTTGTTCTTGATGATGGTGATAACAGTGGTGGTGATTTTGTTTTCCCTTAAATTGACTAAAGCTTGCCTCTCTGAACCTTGCATCTATTCTTCCCAGTTCTTCCTGTTGTGATCTGATTATAAGAAATTGAGTTGCTCATCCAAACAACTTATCTTTCTCAAGGAGGGAAGGCTAGCAGTGAAAACTTCCTAGGAGATGTAGGGAGATTTCCATTTTCTATGCGTTTTCTCTGTTGTTGCTTCTTTTTTTTTCCCTTGAAGATAGGAAATAGAGAGAGAAAATATAGTAACTCCAGTTCATACTCCATTCCTTCAACTAGTGCATGAGCTCCTCAAGGCCAAGAATATTAGCTAGGATGCTTTTGTATCTTAAAGTTCTTTTTGTCCCTTATAATCTGATGTATGAGTCCTCATTACAAATCCTCAGTGAAGATTCCTGGTTTGTTTGATATCAGAAATAATATACTGATGGAATTGTTATAGCAAATAAATTAAATCTTTGTAAAGCACTTGGGTACATTATTTGGAACCAGCACTGGGTCAATTTGTTATACGAATATGAGACTTTGCAATTGCTGTGGACTTAAGATCTCATCAACACGTACTCTCTATGGATGCCAGCCCCAGTTCATTTGTCCTTTATCCTGTGCAGTTCCTGTCCATTTTGCTCAGAAAACCTCCCAGAAAAAGAACTTCATTTTTTATCAGCTCCCTTTGGCTTGAATTCCACAGAACACCATGCCCCCACCACAGGCAACCCCTCATCTCCCCATTTGAGCTTTGTTTTGTTCATTGTCTTACTCCAGTAGATTGTAAGCTCTTTAAAAAGTAGGGGCTGTCTCATTTTCTTATTTGTGTCCCCAGCCTTTAATAGTGTGCCACCTGAGGTCAAATCCAACCTCAGACACTTGACACTTACTAGCTGTGTGACCCTGGGCAACTCACTTAACCCAGTTTGCCTCACTAAAAAGCAAAAAAATAAAAGTGTGCCTGTCATAGAGATACTTAATACATGTTTATTGAATTGAAAAGAGAGGCATATTTTGGGAGGTAGAGGTCTTTAAGTAAAGGATGGATGGCCTATTCAAGCATGGCTATGATGATATTTATGACAGCTCATACTTATTTAGTACTTTAACATATACAAAGGGTTTTCTAATTTCACTTAACGATGGCATTAAAGGACTTCTTCTTAAGGAATGGATTGTATTAGATACCCTTCGAGGAACTTTGCAGTTCTGAAATTCTGTAGCTCTCTGTTGTACTCCAACTGGGAGAATCCAGCTCTTGTTCTTTTAGGACCTTAGAGGTAACAGTGGGCCACTAGGACCATCAGCTGATCATCCCTCAATCTCACTTCATGATAGAAACACTTCTGTCTTTGATCATATCATCTTTGATAATATCTTTAACTAAATATTATTTCTGTCCACTTTTGTGCCTCAACTTTATCATCTCAAAAATTATGGGCTTGGGCTAGGTGATGTCTAAGGTCCTTTTGAGCTCTAAATCAATGACTTAAGCAGCTATGAACAACTGTCAGCTCAGTTACAACTGCTGACCACACAAATGAAAGAAGAATCTTACCAGAATGCAGTCAACCAAAACTAAATCTTTTTTTTTTATTTTGTTTTAGTTTGGTTTTTTAAAGGAAAAAAAAACCTTAACCTAATTTTGACTCAATTTCATCCACTTCCCCCTTCAGAGATCCATGTGACCAATCTTCACTCCCCAAACCGGCATCCAAAGATACCAAATGGATTTGTCACTGTCTCTCCAAAGAGGAAATTCTATTTCAAATCCATCCTTAGCCCAGAGCAGCTGAGTTGGTTTTATCAGTCATCAGGAAAGACCTTACATTAAATGGTTTATGCATTTTTAGCTCCAACCCTAAAGGGGATTATTCAGGACTTCATAGAAACCATCACAGCATGCATTGACCTTATTGGCTTGACAAAGGCCCACATCTGAACTCTCAAGGCGGCAACCTTGAAAATGTTTATTTGGTTTCACAGGCACTGTGAGGAATGTAGTGGTAAAATATGGAGCAAGCCAACAGGGAAATTACCAATGGGCATGTGTTACCCTCAGAATACGTGACCTAGATCTAAGAACCGGGAAGAAGCATTGCCACAGTGGGGAAGGGATGAGCCAAGACAATTGCTCAAGGCAGCTTCCCCTTAAATGGGAAAAGTTTGGGATAACTTTGGTTTACAATCAGTCAATAAGCATTTCCCTTGCTGCAAAGCCATCCCCCTGAATGAAGAACCTTCCACTCTGAAGCTGTTGCCATCTGGAACAGCCTGCAGATATCTGTTCTTAATCAACCCAACCTCATTTCAAGTCTTACCTTCAAATGTAGTTGTTCTCCCCTGGTCCATGCCTCCTCACTCTTCTTTTCCTTCTGTTTCTGACATTAGGAAGGGCTTTACTTTGTTCATCATAAAAGGCTTTTTCATAACTCAATTTCTGGTGAAATTTGAATGTGAATTATTTATTTCCCTGACAAGTAAGTTCCAAGGATGAATTAGCAGAGGCTTTGTCAGGTGTCCTGAAAATCTGAAGTTTCAAGTTGGGAAAATGTTGCGATTTACTGTGCTCAGTCAAGCCTCTCAGGATATGGCCTCACTCAAGACAAGTCGACCAAACAGGGCCTTACATTCTTCTCTTAAGGACCTTGTTGGATTTGCCACAATCAGTTGTGAAAATAAACACATAGATAGCCTAGCCCATCCCAGTGGGAGGGAAAAAGGTAGTGGGAAGACATATAACAACTTGGATAAATCCTCAGTGAGCCTCTATCAATAAATCGGCAAACATTATTAAGCATCTACTATGTGCTGGCTACTATTCTAGAAGCTGGAGATACAAACACAGAAGAGAAACAGTTCCTATGTTCGAGGTGTTTACATTTTACTAATGTAGACACATAGGGAGCATTAGATAAATATTTAGAAAATATGAGCAAAATAAATAAAAGATATTGGGGGGGCACGAGCAGCTGCAGGACTTAGGAAAAGCTTCATACAGAAGGTGCCCCTTGAGCTGAGCATTGAAGAGAAGCAAGGATCCTAAAGGTGGGGTGAAGAGGGAGGACATTTCAGCCATCAGGGACAGCCCTATGCAAAGACATGGAGACTGGAGATGGGATGCATTGTCTGAAGACCAGCAAGAAGGCCGTTTTGGCTGGACCAAAGAGTGAATGAAGAGGAGCATCCTGGGCTTACTCTGGAAAGGAAGGTTGGAGTGAAGTTGGGAAGGGCTTTCAATGTCCAACAGCAAAGATACAAAGAGCCCCACACCAGCTCAGAAGGGATTCCAGGTGCCCCCAAGGAGTACAGGGGGAAGAGTCCTGGCTCCACAGAAAGGAGAACTGCGTCTAAAGCCAGCCTCTGTTCCTTGCTACCTCTCTAACCTTGAGCAAGTCACTCACCTACCTGGGGCTGCTGTTCCTTCATTTGGACCAGATAACCTTGGAGGTCCTTTCTAGTTAGTGGTTCATGATCCTGTAATCTCACATCTCCATATCTCATCTACGAGAACAGCATGAGGCATCTTATAAAACACTCCATATTTTAATTAATTCTGTGGACCATAAGACTTAGGTATAAAAAGATATCTACCACATATAATAAGACCCAACAATAGCTAGTATGGTCTGTGATGGAAAAGCACATGGTAGGTTTTCTGTCTGCTGAATTTTTTTCATTTATTTATTTTGATGTATCAACAATCACTTCCATATGCTTTTGAGTTGAAAATTTTTCTCCCCCTCCTTCCCCCCCCACCCTCCCCAAGACGGCACACAATCTGACATAGGCTTTACATTTACATACCCATTAAACAGATTTTCACATTAGTGAAGTTGTAAGTAAAAATTAAAACCAATAGGAGGAGCCATCAGAAAGATGAAACAAAACTCAACAGAAGGTAAAAATAAGTGAGAGCGATTTGACTTCCATAGTTCTTTCTTTGGATGTGGACAGCATTTTCCATCCTGAGGCCTCTGGAGATGTCTTAGATCCTCATAATGCTGAGAAAGGTTTGGTTTAACAATATTAGTCATTGCATAACATGGCTGTTATTGTGTACAAAGTCCTCTTGGTTCTGCTCACTTCACTCAGCATCAGACCATATAAGTCTTTCCAGGTTTTTCTGAAGTCAGCCTGCTCATCATTTCTTATAGCACAATAGTATTCCACTACATTCATATACCACAACTTGCTCAGCCATTCCCCAGTTGATGGGCATCCTCTCAATTTCCAATTCTTTGCCACCACAAAAAGAGCTGCTATGAATATTTTTGTACATGTGGGTCCTTTTCCCATTTGTTTGATCTCTTTGGGATATAGCCCTAGAAGTGCTATTGCTGGATCAAAGGGTATGCATATTTTTGTAGCCCTTTGGGCATAGCTCCAAATTGTTTTCCAAAATGGTTGGATCATTTCACAACTCCACCAACAATGTATTAGTGTTCCAATTTTCCCACATCTTCTCCAACATTTATCATTTTCCTGTTTTGTCACGTTGGCCAATCTGATAGGTGTGATGTGATATCTCAGAGTTGTTTTGATTTGCATTTCTCTAATCAATAATGATTTAGAGAATTTTTTCATATGACTATAGATGGCTTTAATTTCTTCATCTGAGAATTGTCTGTTCATATCCTTTGACCATTTATCAATTGGGGAATGGCTTCTGTTCTTATAAATTTGTCTTAATTCTCTATGTATTTTAGAAATGAGGCCTTTATCAGAGAGACTGGTTGTAAAAATTCTTTCCCAATTTTCTACCTTCCTTCTAATCTTAGTTGCATTGGCTTTGTTTGTGCAAAAACTTTTCAATTTAATGTAATCAAAATTATCCATTTTGCTTTTCATGATGTTCTCTGTCTCCTGTATGGTCATGAATTCTTCTGTTCTCCATAGATCTGATAGGTAAACTATTCCTTGTTCTCCCAGTTTATATCTGCTGGATTTTAATACAAGAAAGAGTGAATAGAGACAGTGCAGCCTAATGGATAGAGTTCTGGTCAAGTCCTGCCTGTGACCCCTAGGTATGTGAACCATAAGTCACGCTATCTGAATGACCCTGGGGGAATCACTTCACCCTTCTGAACTTCAGGCCACTCCGTAAAATTTATCCTTTAAGTCATAACTGGGTTGGGCAGAGGCAGCTCCCTGTACCAAAAAAAAAAAATCAGATCCTTGTTCTAATTGAGACACAGACAATATGTGTCCATCGGGGTTTCTCTTTCAAATAAGCCAAAGTGTATGCCTACACTGCCCACATCCACCAGACCAGACACTTACTTAACTCCTTGTCTTGTGGTGACTGAATATATATTTGCTTATCTGTTGGGAAAATGGTCACAGAACAAAACTTCCTGGTCACTTAATTAGTATTTCCAGAGAGGCAAGAAGGCATTGTGGATTAAGTGCCAGCCTTGGAATCAAGCAGACTTGGATTCAGCTCCCCACCCCATTTACCCAGACATTTACTAACTGTATGACTCAGAAAGTTCCTTAACCTCCCTGAGCTTCTTTTTTTTTATTATTTATAAAATGAGGATGATAATAACATCTATTTCATAGACATTGATTTTTCAAATGAGACAAAGTATGTCCTAAATTTCAAAGCATTGTGTATGTTGGCTCTCACTAAAGGAGCAGACATAGTACTGTTGAATACTGTGGAATCTGAAGTCAGAAGGCTGGAGATTCAAATGATTTCTCTCCTACCTAGTCGCTTATGATCTTGAACAAGTCACCTATCTCTCCTTATAAATAAATGGTCAAAAGATGTGAATAGTCAGTTTCCAAAGGAAGAAATCCAAGCTACCAACAAACCTATTATAAAAAAAAATGCTCTAAATCATTAATAATTAGAGAAATGAAAAATAAAGGAACTCAATCTCACTCCTGTCAGATTGGCAATTCCTGTCGTTCAGTAATTTTCATTTATGTCTGACTCTTTGTGACTCCAAGATACTGGAGTGGTTGGCCATTTCCTTCTCCAGATCATTTTACAGTGAGGAAACTGAGGCAAACAAGGTTAAGTGACTTGCCTGGAGTCACACAGCTGTTAATTATCTGAGCCAGATTTGAACTCAAGAAGATGAGTTTTCCTGACTCTATGTGTGCCACTCTATGTACTGTACCGCCTGGGTTCCCTAACAGACTGGCAAAGATGACCAAAAAAAAATAGAAAAAGAAAATGACAGCTTTTAGAAGCTGCAGTAAAAGAAGTATATTGAAGCATTATTAATTATATGCCTAATATATAGAATATTCTCCCACCTTATCCCCTCCTGTTGGCTTCCCTATCCTTCTCCAAGTCCCAGGTAAATTCCCACCTTCTACCGGAAGCCTTCCCAATCCTCCTTAAGCTTGGTGCCTTACCTTTCGGACTACCCCACTTTGTCTTAGATGAATCTCATTCATACATACTTGTTTGCATATTGTCTCCCTCATTGGATTTTGAGTTCCCTGACAGCAGGGGCTGGTTTTTTGTTAATTTGCCTGTCTTTTTATCTCCACCACTTAACACAGTACCTGGCAGATAGTTTGCAATTAATAAATGCTTTTGACCTGATCAAGCTGTGAATTGGTCCAGTCCTCATGGGAAGCCTTTTGAAACTATACCACCAAAGTTGTTAAACTACATATATACCATTTGACACAGTGATACCACGACCATACCTATACCTCAAAGAATTCAAAGAAAGAAGAAAAAGACACAAATGTACAAAAAAACCCCAGCTTTTGTAGTGATAGTAAAGGACTGGAAACTAAGAGAGTACCCACTTATGAGAGAATGACTAAACGAATTACGGTACGTGAATGTAATCGAATATCATTATTCTCTTAGACATTACCAAATGGACAGTTTCATAGAAATTTGGGAAGACTTGTTTTAACTAATACAGAGTGAGTTGAGCAGTAGTAGAAAGACAATCTATACAATAACAACAAAGAAAAACAGCTTGGAAAGACTTGAGAATTCTAGTCAAGGGAATGATTACTCTTTCAACATCTAATTTTAATGAATCCTACCCATTTCTTGAGAGAAATGCAGAATAAGACAAATATGCTCACACCCTGCTAATGTGAGAATTTGCGTCACTTGATGATACCTGTTTGTTACAAGGGCTTATTTCCTTCTTTCCATCCCTTCCTCCCTTTATCTTCCTTCCTTCCTTCCTTCCTTCCTTCCTTCCTTCCTTCCTTCCTTCCTTCCTTCCTCCCTTTATCTTCCTTTCTTTCTTCCTTCTTTCCTTCCTTCCTTCCTTCCTCTCTCTTCCTCCCTTCCTCCCTCCCTTCCTTCCTTCCTTCCTTCCTCCCTTCCTCCCTCCCTTCCTCTCTTCCTTCCTTCCTTCCTTCCTTCCTTCCTCCCTCCCTTCCTCTCTTCCTTCCTTCCTTCCTTCCTTCCTTCCTTCCTTCCTTCATGCTTTCCCAAATGGCAGGTTGGGAGGTGACAGGTAGGAAGGAATAGAGTAACAAACAAAAGAGGAAAGGAACAAGAAAAGAAATAAGAAAAGCAAATAAGGCACTTTTTTAATGCTGAACAGATGACAAAAAGACCAGAAACACAGTCAAGCCAGCTTTGAAAGCTTTAGGTGAAATTTTTGCATATACTTACAAAGAAAAGCAAGCAGTACATGGTACTGATTTGCAGCTTCATGTACAACATTCATTTTTTTCTAATATTTAATATATTTAAATCCCATCAAATAACTACATGTAAAAAATTTAACATACATTTTAAAAATTCTGAGATCCAAATTCTCTCCCTCCCTCCTACTCCTCTCCTTTCCCGACAAGACAGGCAATTGATATTGATTATACATGTGAAGTGATGCAAAACGTTCCCATACCAAAACATGTTGCAAAAGAAAACATACAAAACAAGAAAAATGAAGAAAGTAAAAAAAAAAAAAGTATGATTTAATCTGCATTTAGAGTTCATCAATTGTCTCTCTGAAGATGGACAGCATCTTACATCACATACCCCTTGGAATTGTCTTGGACCATTGTCTTAATCAGAGGAGCTAAGTTTTTTACAGTTGATCCTTGTTATAATGCAGTTGTTACTGTGTACAGTAGTCTCCTGTTTCTGCTCACTTCACTTTGCATAAATTCATATGTCTTCTCAAGTTTGTTTTTTTTTTGTTTCCTGAGACTATCTTGTTCATCATTTCTTCTAGCACAATAGCATTCTATCACAATCATATACCACAGCTAATTCAGCCATTCACCAATTGATGGGCATCCACTTGATTTCCAATTCTTTGCCACCACAAAGAGAGCTGCTATAAATATTTTGTATAAATAAAAATATTTGTGACACAAATATACAAATTACAAAGTTTGTAATACAAATATTTATAACACAAAATATTACAAAATTCATTTTTTCTGTTTTTTTTTTATCTCTTTGTGATACTGACCTAGAAATGGCATTGCTGAGTCAAAGGGTATGACAGCTTTTTGAGCATAATTTGAAACTGTTCTCCAGAATGATCAGTTCTCAACTCTATTAACAATGTATTAGCATTCCAGTTTCCCCACATCTCCTCCAGCTTTTGTCATTTTCCTTTTCTGTCATGTTAGCCAATCTTATAGGTATGAGGTGGTACCTCAGAGTTGTTTGGATTTACATTTCTCTAATCAGTAGTGATTTAGAATACTTTTTTCATGTGACTATCGATAGCTTTGATTTTTTTCTAATGAAAACTGCCTATTCAGATCTTTTGACCATTTGTGAATTGAGGAACGGATCTTATTCTTATGAATTTGGCTCAGTTCCCTATATAGCTGAGACATGAGGCCTTTATCAGAGAAACTTGCTTTTTTTTGTTTTGTTTTTTTTATTACAAAAACTTATATACACAATATGAAAAGAAAAGGAAACATTATAAACTTAAATATTGAAATTCAAATACAAAATAAAAAAAGAAAAAAGGCATGTCATACATACAGCACAACTAAGAGAGGATTCAAAATATGTAGCAATAAATTTCCACCTCAAGAAAGCCTATCTATAAACACTTTGTGTTGTGTTGATAGTTGTTGTCTTTTAGTTTTCTTTTTTTCTCTGCTGTGCACTTTTTACTTTGTTCTTTTTTCCCTTCCTTCCCCTCTGAAGGCTACAATTAATTGTGGATATACTTATATATAGATATAGGTATGTACATACACATATATTTATATGCATATATAGACAAATACTTTCCCTAACAAATTCTGTTTCTGATCTTTGTTTTCATAATTGTGTGTATCTCTTATTTCTTATCCCTCCTGACTCCTCTACCTTACTTCTACCCACTACCTTGCTTTTCTATTACTTAACCTACCCCTCTCCAAGGATCCCTCTTTTATCTTCCCATTCTCATAAATCTAAAAAAAATCCTAGCTATATATATTTTTTTTTCATTCAGCTTTAGGTTTCCCTTTCAATTTTGTCTACACTAATATGATTTGTGCAAAACTTTTTAATTTGAAGTAATCAAAATTATCCATTTTACTTCTCATTATCTTCTTTATCTCTTGTTTGGTCATAAATTTTTCCCCTATCAACAGATCTGATAGGTACATTTTTCCATGTTCTTCTAATTTACTTATGATATCACCCTTTATATCTAAATCATTTATGCACTTTGACCTTATCTTGGTATACGGCATAAGATGTTGGTCTATACCTAGTTTCTGCCAAACTGCATTCTAGTTTTCCTAGCAATTTTTGTCAGATGGTGAATTCTTATCTCAAAAGCTAGAATCTTTGGATTTTTCAAACACTAGATTACAATGGCCATTCACTGCCCTGTCTTGTGTACCTAATTTATTCCACTGATATACCACTCTATCTCTTAGCCAGTATCAGATTGTTTTGATGATAACCACTTTGTAATATACTTTAAAATCTGGACCTGCTAGGCCACCTTCCTTCACTTTTTTTTTCATTGATTCACTTAATATTCTTGATCTTTTGTTCTTCCAGATGAATTTTGTTACTATTTTTTTCTAAGTCTATACAATAATTCCTTGGTAGTTTTTAATTGTATTCATATAGTTCCTGAGTTTGTCTTGGCAGGTAGACTCCCAAGTATTTTATATTGTCCACAGTTATTTTAAATGGAATTTCTCTTTCTATCTCTTCTGTCTTTGCTTTATGATGGTATGTAAAAATGCAAATGATTTATGTGGGTTTATATCATATCCTGTAACTTTGCTAAAGGTGTTATTTATTTCAACTAGTTTTTATTCAATTCTCTAGGGTTCTTCAAGTATGCCTTCTTATATGCAAAGAATGATAGTTTTGTTTCTTCATTGCCTATTTTTATTCCTTCAATTTCTTTTTCTTGTCTTACTGTCATAGATAGCATTTCTAGTACAACACTGAATAATAGTTGTCATAGTAGATATTCTGGCTTCACCCCTGAAATTATTGGAAATTTGACCTCAATTTGACCCCATTACAAATAATGCTTTTTCTTCATTTTAGATGGATAATATTTGTCATTTTAAGAAGAGCTCCATTTGTTCCAATGGTTTCTAGAGTTTTTAATAGGAATGGGTGCTGTATTTTGTCAAAGGCCTTTTCTGTTTCTATTGATAGAATGATAATTTTTTTACTTTTGTTTTTGTTATTGATATGGGTCAATTATGTTGATAGTTTTTGCAACATGAAATCAGCCCTGAATTTCTGGTATAAATCTCATCTACTCAGAGTTCATGATCTTTGTGATATGTTACTGTAATCTCTTTGCTAATATCTTATTCAAAGTTTTGCTTTGATAATCATTAAGGAAATTACCTATAGGGTTTTTTTTCTCTCTGTTTTTGCTTTCCCTTGTTTAGGTATCAAAGCCATATCTGTGTCATAAAAAGAACTTGCTAGGACTCCTTTATATTTTTTTTCAAATAGTTTATATAGTAATTGGGATTATTTGTTCCTTAGATGTTTGGTGGAATTTACTTGTAAATCCATCTGTTCCTGGGGATTTTTTTAGGTAGCTCATTCTTGGCTGGTTCAATTTGTTTTTCTAAGATAGGGTGAAGTATTCTATTTCCTTTCTGTTTAATCTGGGAAGTTTATATTTTGGTAAATATTTGTCCCTTTCAATTAGATTATCAGTTTTAATGGCATATAATTGGGTAAAATAATTCCTAATGATTGCTCTAATTTCCTCTTCATTTGTGTTATATTCACCCTTTTCATTTTTGATACTGATAATTTAGTTTTCTTTTTTTTAATCAAATTAACCAATGGCTTCTCTATTTTGTTGGCTCTTTAATTTAAGAAAAAAGGCTTCTAGGCTTATGTATTAGTTCAATGACTTTTTTTCTTACTTTCAATTTTATTAATCTCTCCTTTGATTTCCAGGATTTCTATTTTGGTGTCTAATTGAAGATTTGTAATTTGTTCTTGTTCTAGTTCTTTTTTAGTTGCAGTCCAATTCATTGATCTGCTTTTTTCTTTATTTTATTATGTACACATTTAGAAATAGAATTTTTCTATAAGTATGGCTTAGGCTGTATTCCATACATTTTGATATGTTGCCTCATTATTGCCCTTCTATATCAAGAAATTATTTATTGCTTCTATGATTTATTCTTTCACTCACTCATTCTTGAGGATTATATTATTTAGTTTCCAATTAATTTTTAATCTAGGCTTCCATAGCTCTTTACTGAATGCATTTTTTGTTGTCTTACAGTCTAAAAAGAATACATTTAATATTTATGCTTTTCTCCATTTAGTTGTAAGGTTTTTACATCCTAATACATGATCAGTTTTTGTGAAGGTGCCATGTACAGCTGAGAAAAGTCACACTCATTTTCTGTTTTCATTCAGTTTTCTCCAGAACTGTATATTCTCTGTATTTCGAGTGTGTTTCTTGTAAATATACTATTGGATCCTGGTTTCTAATTCATTCTGCTATCTGATTCTATTTAATGGGTAAGTTCATCCCATTCACATTCACAGTTTTGACTACTAATAGTATATTTCTCTCCATCCTATTTTCTTCTCTTTCTTCTTTTCTCTTTTTTTATCCTGCTCCTCCTCTGAAGTCTGTTTTGTGTCTGACTGCTGCCTCCTATTATCCATCCTCTCTTTTATCACCCCTCTCCTCTTATCCTCTTCCCCTCAAATTCACTATTGGATAAGACAAATTTACATTACCAATTGAACACATACATATAAATACACATGTGTGTACATATGTGTGTATGTTATATTTAACTATTTGAATCAATTTAGATGTAAATGAGGTTCAAGTGTTGCCCACCTCACCACCATTTTTCCATACATTTAAAAGCCCTTTCTTGAATGTCTCCTTTATGTGAGATTATTCTCCTCTTTCTTCCTCTCCCTTCCCCCTTCTCCAAGCACATCCCTCACTCTCATCCACTTATTTTTTTCACCATCTCAACATAATTGGTTCATTCTCATGTCCTCTTTCTATGTAGAATCCTTTTAATTGCCCTAACAAAATTCTTAGAAATTACATGCATCATCTTCCTATAGTGAAATGCAAAACGTTTAACCTTGAGTACCTTATGGTTCTCTTTCATGTTTACCAAATTATGCTTTTTTTTGAGTCTCATATTTGAAAATCAAATTTTCTATTCACTTCTGATCTTTTCATCAGGAATTCTAGAAAGTGCTCCAATTTATTAAATATCCATTTTCCCCTGAAAAATTATACTCAGTTTTATTGGGTAGCTTTTTCTTGGTTGTAATGTAAAGGTATTTTGCCTTTTCGCGTATCATATTCCAAGCCCTCTGCTCCTTTTATTGGTAGCTGCTAAATCTTGTGTGTTCCTGACTGTGGTTCAATGGTATTGAATGGTTTCTTTCTAGATGCTTGAAGTATTTTCTTTTTGGAGGGTGGATCCAAGATGGCAGAGTAAAAGCAATGACTTGCTTGAGCTCTCCCCAAAAGCACTCCAAATACCTGTAAAAAATGGCTCCAAAAAATTCTAGAGCAGCAGAACCCACAAAAAGACAGAGTGAAACAAATTTCCAGACTAAGACAACCTGGATAGTTGATTGGAAAAGTCTATTGTGCTGGACTGGGAGAGGAACATATTTCAGCACGGGCTTACAGGCAAAGACCAGGCCTCAGCAAAACCAGAGTAGGCCTCAGGGGCCTGAATCACACAGGCAGCTGTGGCGGTTTCCTGACTTCTCAACCCACAGATGCCAAAGACAACTTAGAAGGTCAATGGGAAAGGTCTGTGACTGTGGTGAGACAGAAGCTTGGTCCCAACCCCATTCCCAGCACAGCCTCAGTTCCAGTGCAGACCTAAGGCAGCAGTTGCTTCCAGAGTTCTTGGCCCACAGATTCAGGGGTAGTCGAGTGGCTGATCAGAGGGGAATTTCAGGGACCTCTTTGCTGGTGCAGAGGCAGGATTTGCTTGCTTTTCCCTTGTTTGGATCTGGGTCACAGTTCTGGGTGGTGATCCTGAGGCAAGGAGGAGCAATGGTGTGGTGGAGCTTGTAGGGGCAGTGAAGAGGGATTCTACCTCACAGTTCAAAGGCAGAAAAGAGTGCTTGGGGTAACTCATAGACTACAGCACAGGCCAGGAAAGGGGTAAACACCTCATCCTTGATCGTACCACCTTGGAATAACTGAAAATTTGCAGGTCCCCAGAAGTATCTTTGAAAACAGCTACACAAAATCCCCAAAGTTTGGTACAGTACATTCTCCACACTGGACACAGACCCCTACCTTAACAAAGAGTTCAAAAGTTAAGTAATGGGCTGGGAACATGAGCAAACTTCATAAAAAGGTCAGATCATAGAATCTTTCTTTGGTAACAAAGAAGATCAAAACATACAACCAGAATAAGAAAACAAGGTCAAAGCTCCTACATCCAAAGCCTTCAAGAAAAATATGAATCAGTCCTAGACCTTGGGAAAGCTCAAAAAGGATTTTGAGAAGCAAGTAAGAGAAGTAGAGGAAAAATTGGGAAGAGAAATGAGAGTGATGCAAGAAACTCATGAAAAACAAGTCAACAGCTTGTTAAAGGAGACCCAAAAAATACTGAAGAAAATAACACCTTAAAAAATAGCCTAACCCAAATGGCAAATGAGGTCTAAAAAGCCAATGAGGAGAAGAATGCCTTAAAAAGAAAAATTGGCCAAATGGAAAAGGAAGTCCAAAAGCTTACTGAAGAAAATACTTTCTTAAAAATTAAGGTAGAGCAATTGGAAGCTAGTGACTTTATGAGAAATCAAGACACTGTAAAACAAATCCAAAAGAATGAAAAAATAGAAAACAATGTGAAATATCTCATTGGAAAAACAACTGACCTGGAAAATAGATCCAGGAGAGAGAATTTAAAAATTATTGGACTATCTGAAAGCCATGATCAAAAAAAGAGCCTAGACATCATCTTTCAAGAAATTATCAAGGAAAATTGCCCTGGTGTATTAGAACCAGAGGGCAAAATAGAAATTAAAAGAATCCACCAATCTCCTCCTAAAAGAGATACCCAAAGGAAAACTCCTAGGAATATTGTAGCCAAATTCCAGAGTTCCCAGGTCAAGGAGAAAATATTGCAAGCAGCCAGAAAGAAACAATTCAAGTATTGTGGAAACACAATCAGGATAACACAAGATTTAGCAGCTTCTACATTAAGGGACCACAGAGTATGGAATATAATATTCTGGAGGGCAAAGGAGATAGGATTAGAACCAGGAATCACCTACCCAGCAAAACTGAGTATAATCCTTCAGAGGAAAAATTGGTCATTCAGTGAAATAGAGGACTTTCAAGCATTCTTGATGAAAAGACCAGAGCTGAATAGAAAATTTCACTTTCAGATATAAAACTTGAGAGAAACATGAAAAGGTAAACAGGAAAGAGAAATTGTAAGAGACTTATTAAGGTTGAACTGTTTACAATCTGCATGGAAAGATGATATTTGTAACTCATGAGACCTTTGTCAGTATTGGGGTAGTTGAAGGGAAAATTTATATATGTAGGTATAGATAGATAGATGGATAGAGGGCACAGGGTGAGTTGAAGATGAATGGTTGATATGTGGAGAATACAATTAAGGTGTGAGAGAGAATTATACTGGGAGAAAAAGAAAGGGAGAGGTAGAATGGGGTGAATTATCTCACAAAACAGACAAGAAAAAGCTTTTACAGTGGAGGGGAAGTGGGGGAAGGTGAGAGAGAATAAGTGAATCTTATTCCCATCAGATTTGGCTTAAGGAGGGAATACCATACACACTCAATTAGGTATGGAAATCTATCTCACCATACAGGAAAATAGGGGGGGAAGGGGATAAGAGAGCAGAGGAATGATAAAGGGGAGAGCAGATTGGTGGAGAGCTAATCAGAAGCAAACACTTCCGAGGAGGGACAGGGTCAAAAGAGAGAACAAAATAAACAGGGAGCAGGATAGGATGAAGGGAAATATAGTTAGTTTTCCATGACATAACTACTATGCAAGTGTTTCACATGATTACAAATGTATAATCTGTATTGAGTTGCTTGCCTTCTCAATGAGGGTGGGTGGGGAGGAAAGAAGGAAGAAAATTTGGAACCAAAAGCTTTAAAAACAAATGTTAAAAAAATGTTTTCATGTGAAACTGGGAAATAAGATATACAGGAAATGGGGTATAGAAATCTATACTGCCCTACAGGAAAATAGAAGGTGAAGGGGATAAGACAAAAGGGGAGAGATAGAAGGGAGGGCAGATTAGGGCAAGGGTTATTCAGAATGCATGTCATCTTTGGGTGGGGGGAGGGGTGAGATGGAGAGAAAATTTGGAACTCAAAATCTTGTAGAACTGAATATTGAAAACTAAAAACAAATTAATAAATAAAGGTCAAGCAAAAGCTAAAAAAAAAAGATTTTTATCACAGGAAAGAACTCTTAAGGGGAAGTGGTCCAGGAAGGAACTGAGTGTTGACTGCTTCTTGAACATTAACCCCAAAATGCATTTTAACACATTGTAATCATTTCCCTGATCAAGATTCCTATAAATATCTTCTGAAAACAAAACAGTATTTTCTTTTTTGACCTGAGAGCTCTGGAACTGGGCATAATATTTCTGAGTTTTCATTTTGGGACCTCTTAGATGGTGATTGGTGGATTCTTTTAATTTTTATTTTACCTTCTCTTCCTAGGATATTAGGCAGTTTTTTTTTTTTTCTGGATAATTTCTTGATATGTGTCTAGACTCTTTCTTTGATCATGACTTTCAGGTAGTTCAATAATTCTTAAATTAGCTCCCCTTGATCAATATTCTAGGTCAGTTGTGTTGACAATGAAATATGTTAAGTGTTCTATTTTTTTTTTCATTCCTTAGACCTTGTTTTATTGTTGCTTCATGTGTCATGAAGTCATTAGCTTCATTCACCCAATTTATTTTTAAGGAATTGTTTTATTTAAAGAGCTTTTGTACCTTTTTTCCCATTTGGCCTAGTCTGCTTTTTAAGGAGTTTTTTTTTTTTTATCAGTGATGTTTTGTACTTCTTTTTCCATTTGACCAATTCTGCTTTTAAAGGTGTTATTTTCCTCAGTATTTTTGAACCTCTTTCACTAACCTATTAATTGTCTTTTCATGATTTTCTTCCTTCACTCTCATTTATTTACCTTATATTCCTCTACCTCTCCTAGTCATTTTTTTTGTTTCGTTTTGTTTTGTTTCTGGCAAGGTAATTGGGGTTAAGTGACTTGCCCGGGGTCCCACAGCTAGTAAGTGTGTCAGGTGTCTGAGGTCAGATTTGAACTCAGGTCCTCCTGACTCCAAGGCTGGAGCTCTATCACTGTACCACCTAGCTGCCCCTCTCTTAGTCAGTTTTGAAAATCCTTTTTGAGCTCTTCCAGGAGTTTTTGTTGCCCTTGTGTCCATTTCACATTTATCACTGAGGCTTTACTTGTAGTTGTTTTGACTTCATTGTCTTCCTCTGAGTTTGGGCTTGATCTTCCTCGTTGTCATAGTAGATTTTTATGGTCGGTTTTTTGTTGTTGTTTGCTCATTTTCCCACCCTATTTCTTTATTTTGAATTTTATGTTCTGGGCTCTGTTTGCAATGTGCAGGGGCAGACACACTGCCTCAAACTTCAGGCTATTTTGCACTGCTGTTTTCAAAGCTAGTTCTAGGGGTGTGGATGTTTTCAGTGCTTCCACGTTGGTGTGATTTGGGGAGAGGTGTCATCACTGCTCTTCTGGTTTGCACTCTGGTCCTTACCCAGGAAGGGTTCCTGATTCCTTGGGATTTCGATCAATACTGCTCCTTGGGGACTTCTTGATTGGGACCAAAAATGGTACTGTTCTTCAGGGTCCTTGATCCTTTGTGATCAAAAGAGGCACTGCTCCTACAGGCTCTTGCTTTCTCTTGACCAAAAGTACCCTTCTCCGTTTTTGACCCAGATACGGGTAGAGGCTATAGAGTTGCCAGATGTGTGCATCTGATCCTGCTTCCAGCACTAGCACAATGGTCCTCTGTTATCTCTTTCTGGCCTTTTGCCCCTTGCCATCTCTAGCTCAAGAATTCCTGAATCTGCTGGTGTCTCTGTCACTACCACCTAGTCGTACCACTGGTATTTCATCCACATAAGCTTCAGAACAACTTCAACCCCCATGTTATAGATCATTCTTCCCAAACTCCCAAGTTGCCTTGGGCTAGGTGAATGTCCCACCCTGACCTTTTGTTGGTTCTGTCACTCTAGAATTTGATTTGAGTTCTTAAAAGTTCTTTGGAAGGGAATCTTGGGAGAACTTGTCTAAGTGCTTTCTGTGCTCCATTTTGACTGTGCCCCCAGAAGTCATAATACTCTTTTTCTGTTCTACTGTGTATCTGGAAATGCTAATTTTTTTTTTTTGATGTTTAAGACGTTCAGAATTTTTCTTTCTTTCTTTTTTTTTTTTTTTTGATTTAGTTAGGCAATAGGATTAAGTGACTTGCCCAGGTCACACAGCTAGTAAGTGTTATGTGTCTGAGGCTGGATTTGAATGCAGGTCATACTGAATCCAGGGCCAGTGCTCTATCCACTGCACCACCTAGCTGCCTCAAGTTCAGAATTTTTTTTTAAAAGTTACTGCCTCTCTTCTCTGGCCTCCATTTTCACCACCTATAAAATGAAGTGGTTGAACTAGATGGCTTCTAAATTCACTCCCATCAGAAGATGTGAGAAAATTAGGACAATAATGCATTGTTGGTGGAGTTGTGAACTGATTCAACCATTCTGGAGAGCAATTTGGAATTGTTCTTAAAGGGCAATCAAACCACGTATACCCTTTGATGCCAGCAATACCACTATTAGGTATATATCCCAAAGACATAAAAAGGGGAAGGAGGACCTACGTGTACAAAAATATTTTTAGCAGCTCTTTTTTTCCTGGTGGCAAAGAATTGGAAATTGAGGGAATGCTCATCAGTTGAGGAATGACTGAAAAAGTTGTGATATACAAATGTAATAGAATACTGTTGTGCTATAAGAAATGATGAGAAAGCAGATTTCAGAAAAACCTGGAAACTCTTGTATGAACTGATTGCTGAGTGAAGCAAGCAGAACCAGGAGAATATTGTACACAGCAACAGCAACATTGTGTGATGATCAACTATGATAGGCATAGCTCTTCTCAGCATTACAATGATCTAAGAAAATTCCAATGGTGGAATGATAGAAAATGCTATCCAAATCCAGAGGAAGAATTGGTGGAGTCTGAATGCAGATTGAAGCATATTATTTTCACTTTCTGTATTTATTTTCATGCTTTTTTTTATCTGTTTCTTCTTTCCCAACATGACTAATGGAGAAATATGTTTAACGTGATTGCACATGCATAACATATATCAGACTGCTTGCCATCCTGGGAAAGGGAAAGAGAAAGAAGGTAGGGAGAAAAATGTGGAAGTCAAAATCTTACAAAAATTGATGTTGAAAACTATCTTCACATGTATTTGAAAAAAATACAATTTATATAAAAAATAAACTTCACCTCCATCTCTAAATCTATGATCTATGATCTTTCATCTTTTATTTTCTTTAACTGTTCTTATTTTCACTTGAAGCTAACCAAATTTGGTGGGTTTCATCTTCTCTTGTGTCCTAACTTTCAGATATGTTGCTGCTGCTTTCTTGTTTTGTTCCAATAGAGTAATGCCAAAGATATACATTCAAAGATTGGTCAAAGAAGCAATCTGTAAGAATGGGAAATTTCCAACATATATGGGTGCACCCCATCTCAAAGAACTAATCATCACAGATGAGGTTTAAATAGAACTCTAAAGCTTGCAAAGCAAACTTGATCCTCACACCGATCTGGGGAGGCTGGTACTAGAGGTATTCTTAGCTCTATTTTACAATTGAGCCTCCAAGAATCTAAGTGACTGGTTCATGCTCATACACCCCAGTCCTGGCCACTGGATCCACCATTGCTCCATCCATCCTCACCCATCTCTTGTGTTTTTTGCCACCTTCCCTTTGATTATCTTGCTTCCGTGACTTCTTTTCCACCTTTACCTTCCCTATTGACTTAAATTAAACTGGGTTAGTATTTCTTTGAAAAGAAAACATCAGCTCACTGGGTAGGTAGGTTTTTCCAAGCCCTCACGGCTCTAGTAAAATCCTACCTGCATAGGCCCTGCAAACCAACATTATTCCTGCTGTAAAAACACCACGTGCATGTTCTAAGACATGAGTCCTCTGTGTAAGATCTTTTCACACATGCCCAAACAACTGCTATTTCATCACTTCCATAGAGTGAAAACAAAAGGATCCGGGAGCAGAAAGGTCAGACCTGTTCCACTACTCTTCACCTTGCCTTCTCTGCCTCCTGCTGGGTCAGCTGCTAACATGAGCAGCAATGATGTTCGTGGGCAGGAGTTCCTGCCTCACTGCCTGGAGGGCAGTGAAGCCTAAATTTTAAGGTGGAAAGAACTTTAGAGTTCATTTGGTCTAAACTCCCAACACATTTAACAAGTGTGGAAACTAAGGTGAAGTGACTTAAAGGGGTCAAGCAGCTACTGTCTGAGTTGGGTTTTGAACCCAGGTTTACCTGACTCCAAGACCAGTGCTTTCTCCACTCAATCATGCTACTACAGTTCATTAATATTTTGCCTCATTTAACTCATCTCTTCTCCAATAGTTGACTGAGGTTTCCAATTTGCCATTGCTTGAGTAGGCATGAACTTTCCTTGTTGTGGTGAGAAATAAGGTAGTATTTCATTTGGTTCCCAGTCTTGTAACTCTCTTCTTTGAGAAGAGGAAAAGGAACCAGTGAAGGTTACCACAAAGAATGCAGACCTAACAGCTAGGAAAGACCTGGAGTAGAATTCTATCTCTGACCTTCACCAGCATTAGAGCCATGAACAAATTACTTAACAACCCAGCCTTAGTTGATCACCTGTAGAGGAGCAGCAGGGCCCCATAACTAGGATACTGGGTATGCAATTGATTTTCTCACCTGGATTCAAATCCTCCTTGTGATGGATCCTGGACAAGTGACTTATCCTCCCCCAACAGCTTCTCCATTAGAATGTGAACTCCTTGAGAGCATGAATTGTGTCTGCCTCTCTCTTTTTAACCCTAATGCTTGCCACAGAGTAAACGTTTCACAAATTTGGCAAAAAAACTTTTTTCATTTATTTAACCTCAGTTTCCTCATTTGTAAAAATGAGATAATAATAACACCCAACTCACAGGGCTATTGTAAACATCAAAAGATCTAATGCATGAAAAGTACTTTGGAAATGTTAAATAACACTATTATTATTAGTAACAAAAATAATCTGGAAAATGGGTGTAATAACACCTGTAATATTTAGTGAAAAATAAAAGCCATAGATTACACATGAAGGGCAAAAGAGGGGTGACAATGGGGGTGAGGAGGTGTCAATATATTATTAAGGAAAAATATAAATCAAGTTTATATACATACAATATATTATAAAATTACATATAATTATATAAAATACAGTTTAGGGCTATAAGATGAAGTGCCGAAGATAAGTATTGGTTATAGTTTTTTCTGCTTTCATTCAATAACATGGATGAAGAAGAGAAAAGAAAAAAACACCTTCATTGTTTCCTTTTTTTTTTCCCTTCTTCTTCCCCAAATGGGACTTCTAAGATACTGAGATGGCTTGTTGGCAGGAGCCTGAAGACTGCTATTTTTATGTCACTATGTGTATCTATAGCTATGTGTATGTCTGTACAAAAATGAAGGTGATTTCAAAGCAAAAGCTATCTGTAACTCTCACCTCCATACCTACTCAGTTTCAAGTTTAGTCATTTCTACCTCCATAGCTTGTCTCCGCTCATGCATCCAGCACCCTCATTAAGACTCTCATCACCTCTCAGTTGCCATTTTCTATGGGTATGACCATGGCACATCCTTGCTCAGTAAGTTCTACTGACTCAGTAAGTTCAGTTTCATCTGTTTGGCATTTCAAGCATTCAGAGCTAAGCTCCAGCCCACACACTCACCACCCATCCCTTTCATGTATATGTGGCCCAGACAAGCTGACCTACTGGCTTTTCCTCATAGATGATACTCCAGCTCCTGCCTCTTCCTCTACAGAGATTTTCCTCCACCACTGGGATCCTCTCCCTTGTCACCTGTGCCTCTTAGAACCTTTAAGATACTTGAAAGCTCGCCTTGATCACCACCTCTTCCTGGAAGCCTCCCTTGATCCTCCCAGCTGCTAGGGCTTCCACCAATCACAATCCAAATTAACTTGTCTTTCTTTTATAGACATTTTATTTTTGCTTATCTGTGTTCAAAGTGCCTCCAGCAGGGCTGGAAACTGCTTCGGTTTTTGTAGCTGCAGAAACTGTGTATCTCTAGAGAAAATGCTTGTTGATTGATTGATGTGTCTGTAAGTAGTAATGCCTCTTGGTCCTTGTGTATCACTGGGAGAAGTACTTACATGTTGGGAACACAGTATGCATTTAATAAATACTGGTGGATTTGACTCAATTTGACTGAGGCTCCCTGGGAGGACATCAGTGGCCACTGAGTCACCTCTTCCTGATGTCAACTGAATGAAATAGGGTCATGAATTAGATGTGTTTTTGTGGCAGGCATGAGGTGTCGTTGACAATACTGATGGTTTCCAGCAAACTCAACACCCAGATTGTGCCTCTTGACCTGCCCGGCCCAGTTCTTTGGGGAATTTCCATGGGCAGACATTCATCTGTCCCCTCCTCTTTATCACTGGTTTCAGATCTTTTGTTTTATGGCTCTTTATTTCTTATCTCTTGCCTCTTTCTCTTCATGAACTATAATATTTGCTTTAAGCAATGAGATGGATAAAATGTGCCAAGCTTTTTAAATGCAAAGTATGAGGTTATACAGGGTTACAATTGTATCTTAATGAATATCAAAAAGTTTGCCTTCAGAGATTTGGATTTCTGGGATGTATACCAAAGGGGAAAAGGCTTTCTAACAGCTCATTGTATATTACGCAACTCAACTCATCCTATATCTAGTAGAATAGGGTTCCTTAAGGGCAGGGACTATTTTGTTTCTGTCTATCATTACTGGCACCCAGCACAGCCCTCTGCACAGAGTAGGTGCTTAGGAAATAGTTCTTAAATTGAACAAAAAATGAATTCAACCTTATATATTATCCTCTTCATATTTTTATATTCAATGAAATAATGACACAATAATGCAATAAGAGGCAATATAGCATCAAAACTTAAGAGCTGATAAACAATTATTAAGCATCTACTATGTGCCAGGAATTGTGCTGAGGGCTGGGGATACAAATAACAACAAAAAAAAGACAGTCCCTGCTCTCAGGGAACTTATATTACAACAGGAGGGATGATACACAAAAGGAAGCTAAAAAGATTGTGGGGTGGGTGTGGGGGGAGCCACAATAGTGGACCCAATGTTGGGACATGCATGGCATTCCTGAAGTCAAAGCTAAGCACAGCAGCTGATGACAAAATCAGACTGGCTGGAGAGTTTTGAGCCTTCTGGAAAATGAAGGCTTTGGGAGGAATTTATTTCTCTGTCCTCTAGCCCTCCAATGAGAGGGGAGAGGCAACTGAGGACGTTGAGAAGGTGCTGAGGATCAAACGCAGATCAATCTCCCTGGTGATGAGATTTCAGGTGATGAGCCTATCCCGGGGAAGGAAGGATGTTCCTGGAGTTGAAGCCAAGCAGAGCAGCTGGTGGCAAGTAAAGTGCAGTAGAGAGCGAGCTTGAGAGTGAAGAAGTGGGTTCAAGTCCTACCACCTGTCCCATACTGGCTCTGGAACCCTGGCAAGTCCCATAACCCCTCAGTGTCCCTAGGCAATTCTCTAATCCTATAAGTGACAGAGAAGGCGGGGACCTGCAATGGAAGAGTTTCCTCAGGGGGAATTGCCTTCACAAATGAAGTCACAAGTTAGATCATTGACAATGATGGAGGATCAACGTCCTTCTTAAACTTGGCTGCCCAGAACTGAGCCCAGTGAGACAGGTATGACCTGCTCCAGAACCAAGTGCAGATAATCTCAATGATTACCTTAGAGGAGAATGAAGAAGGAAAATGATCCAGAAGCTAGTAAAGAGGGGAGTCATTTTCCTAGGTAGATCAAATGTGCAGTGTTGCTGATGTCTAATCCCTGGTTACATACAATTTTCTTTACGTTGAGCCAAAATCAGCCTCTCAGTAACTTCTGCCCATTGATTTGAGTTCTGCTTTCTGGCATTGAACGAAACAAACTACTCTCTCTCTCTCTCTCTCTCTCTCTCTCTCTCTCTCTCTCTCTCTCTCTCTCTCTCTCTTATACATGCTAGTATTTTAAATACTGAAAGACAGTGATCCTATCCACCCCCTCTCTTAAATCTACTCTTCTCTAGCATAATCAGCCACAGTTCCTTCAACTGACTCTCAAACAGTATAGACTCCAGGCCCTTAACTCTCCTGCTTGTCATCGCCTGAACAATTCCCATCTTATCAGTTGCCTTCCAAACATGTATTGCTCCAAGAATCCATTTGAATCCTGGTTCTACCAATTATAAATCAAAAAACAGCTATTATTAAGTACTTACTACACTCAAGATACTTGTGCCAAGTGCTGAAGATACAAAGTCAAAAGCCAAAATGGTCCCTGCCCATAAGGAACTTACAGTACATGTATACATACAGGCAAATACCAAATACATATGATACAGATGCAAGGTAACCTGTATAATCCTCTTATTTTAGGTTATAACAAAAAGCACAAAAGTGTAGATCACCATTTTTCAAGGCATGGCATGAAATTTACAAATGCATCCTGTCCTTTTCCTCATGTGGTCCATTCATATCTCTGTCAGATATTCCTTTTCCCACTATCCCACGTCACTGGGTCAGAGGGTACAATGACAAACCATTACTATACTATTGCACCAGTCCTCCAATGTTGTGAGTTGGGCCAATTTCTAAGGCTTGGCCACTTTGAATCCTCCATAATTGGATCAGGGAGTAAGGAAAACTGAATTTAACTCAAAGAGCAAACTTGGAAGTGTATTGCTGGTTCAATTGCTTTTTTTTTGCAGTATGTAAATTAATAAATACATCAACCAGGTTAAATCCTAAGAGGCAAATGTCCAGTTAGGCATTTAGATATAAAAATCAGAAAGCTCTCTGTCTCTCCAGAATAATGGCCCAAATCTAGTATGGTGAAATTTAATAAGGATGAACATAAAAGTTTTTAAAAACCAATTTCACAAGTACAAGAGAAAGGAGTAGGGAGGTGGCAGTTTTTTTTGTTTGTTTGTTTTTGTTTTTGTTTTTGTTTTTAAATATCATGCAAGGTCTTAGTAACCTGTAGAGCTGAAATGAGTCAATGATGAGCTAGGACCATCAAGAAAGGCCTAGCAGCCAGGAATGGGAAAGTGAGGGTCAAGCTGGTCTCTCCCTTGGTTAGCCCACCACAGACTAAATGAGGCTCTTTTGGGGTGCCACACTTGGGAAGGACGATTAGCTGTCAAGTATCTAGAAGCACACAACCAGAAAGGTGAATGGTCTGGACATCTTGATATACATGGATTGGATGGAGTACATGACGATGCTTATTTTGGGGAAGACTTTGGCAGGAATGAGGAGATAGGAGAGCAGTGATGAGAAAGAATTTTTTTTTGCTTTTCCACATAAATTTTATTATTATTTGATCCTATGTTCTTTGTCCTTTTTTTTCTTTTTTGATTTATTTATTTTTAGTTTTCAACATTCACTTCCACAAGATTTTGAGTTCCAAATTTTCTCTCCATCTCATCCCCCCCCAGCCCAAGATGGCATGCATTCTGATTACCCCTTCTCCTGATCTGCCCTCCCTTCTATCTCCCCCCACCTTGATGAGAATTATTTTTAAGAATATGAAGGGATGTCCTGTGGCTGTGGGAATAGACAGTCCTAATTGGCCTCTGAAGATGGAACAAAGAGATGTGATTTGCGAAGAAATACATTTAGTCTAGACTTAAGGTAAAATGTAAAACAACAATTTCTCTAGAAAAGGTAAGTGCCTTGCCTGAGGAAGTAGCAAGTTCTTCCTCACTCCAGCTTTTCAAGCAAAGGTTTGATGACTTCTTGTTGAGTATCTTCAAGAAGGCCGACTTTTTGAAATATGGGTAAGACTAAAGATGATCACTGAGATCCCTTCCAGTTTAGAACTTCCATAATTCCAGGGAGCAAGTTTTGATTTGTAGGAACATCTCAGTCACTATAGCCTCTGAAGAGCTTCAATGTCCTCAAGTGCCTCCTCTTATACTCTGATGAACTCTCAAATTCTTTATATGGTCACAATTTGTTGTCATTACACCTTTGTAGTGCAAGTCCAAAGCTGTTCTTTATTGAAACCATGACCTCCAATCCCTTGACTTCTTAGTCCTTTCCCAATTCCTGTACTAGCTACACTCTACTTGTTTCCCATGTCTGTAAGTTCTACTATATTATTCTCTTAAGTCCCTTGGCCTCTTACGTTATTGCCAATTTTGCCCCATCACATTTCAGCCCTGAATTGCACTCACCATCTGCTGTCTTTACTCCTACTTATGAGTTGCCAAATAAAGCTGGAGGGGATCACAACACTGTGCTCATTAGATCCACTAGGATGAGTCTTATCTGCATTACATAATTTCACTGCTTCTGAACAATCCTTTTTATACTTTCCTAACTGACTTAATATCCCATTCACCTCATCCACTTTTCCAAAACTTTTCATTCCTCTTCAAATGCCTGATGCTTCAATCCCTCACATTCTCAGCTGAAAATGTTTCCTCATTTCACAATGAAAAAATCAAGACATTTCATCGAGAGCTTCTTCTCTTTTCATCCCCAACTCATCTTCCAGATCTTTTTCCTCTATCTTTTCCACATCTGCCTCCCATGAGGTAGACTGTCTCTTTGTCAAAGCAAAGCCTACTATGGTCACAAGTGAACCTGTTCCATCCCATCTTCTCCAACAGATTGCCCTTCTATTGTCCACTCTCATTTATCTTAGGTTACTCCATGTCTACTGACTGCTTCTGTATTATGAACAAACATGCCTTTCACCCCTTCATCTTCAAGCAACCCTTACTTGATCTATCCTTCTCTGACCCCATTTCTTTCTTCCCTTTTGTAACTAAACTTCTTGAGAAGACTTCCTAAAAGAGGTAAACATTAACCTTTCTCCTCATCCACTCTTTATTTCCCTATAATCTGGCTTCCAGTTTCATCATTCAAATGAAATTGCTCTCTCCAAAGTTGCTAATGATCTCCTAGCTGCAAAATTGAGTGTCCTTTTCTCAGTCCCCATTCTTCTTGACCTCTTGGCATATTTTGACTCTATTGATCACCTTTTTCTCCTCTACACTCTGTTTTCTCTAGGTTTTCATGAAGGTACTCTCTACCTCTCTGACTTCTTTTTCTTCTTAATTGCCTTTGCTAGATCTTAATCTATTGGGGGTCCCATAGGATTCTGCTCTGGCCCTTGATCTCTTCTCCCTCAATACTGTTTTACTTGGCCATCTCATCAGCTCCCATAGATTCAATTATTATCTCTCTAATGACGATTCTCAAATATGCTTATCTAGTCCTAATATCTTTGCTGACCTTCTGGCCTGCATCTCCAATTGTCAGTTGTATAAATGGATGTCCCATATAGATAGATAGATAGATAGATATAGATATAGATATAGATATAGATATATAGATATATAGATATAGATATAGATATATAGATATATAGATATATAGATATATAGATATATAGATATATAGATATATAGATATATAGATATATAGATATATAGATATATAGATATAGATGTAGATATAGATATAGACATACATATAGATGTAGATATAGATAGATAAATACATATATATCTTAAACTCACCAGGGCAAAACTGAGTTAATTATCTCTCACCCCTAAACCCTCCTCTCTGCCTAATGCCTTTCTTATTCTCAAGTTCGCCACCATTCTCCCAGTCATTGAGACTCACCACCTGTATGTTATCCTCTGCTCCTCACTGTCTTTCATGACCCATATTCAATATGCTGACAAAACCTGTTGAGTTGACTTTTGTAACATCTC
This sequence comes from Phascolarctos cinereus, assembly GCF_003287225.1. NCBI lineage: Eukaryota > Metazoa > Chordata > Mammalia > Diprotodontia > Phascolarctidae > Phascolarctos > Phascolarctos cinereus. The sequence goes on from NW_027555847.1 coordinate 12,676,212, forward strand.
TTGAATCTGCTCCCTCATTTCTTCTGGTACTACCACCACCCTGGAACAAGTTTTTAATACGCAAGTGTGAGCTATTGCAATAGATTATTGGCAGGCCTCCCTGCCTCTCCCTGAATCTAGTTTAAGTCATATGAAGTAATTTCCCTAGTGCACTGGTTTGACCACATCACCCATACCACACACTTAGTAAATTCCAGTAGCTTCCTCTCACCTCCAGATCAAATATAAAATACTTTGGTGTTCGAAGGCCTTCATAATCCCTAAGTGCCAAGCTTCTTATACTTTGAACCTTTCCCCACCCCACATGCTCTGTGATCCAGTGAAGCTGCCTACCTTGCTATTCCTTGCACAAGACACTCCATCTCTGGGACTTGAGACAATTCTGGTGGCTGTCCCTCATGCTCGCAATTCTCTTCTTTCTCATCTCCACCCTCTGCATTCTTCTAAGGCCAAGCTAAAATCTCATTTCTACAGGAAGGTTTCCCCAATTCCTTTTAAATTTAATGCCTTCTTTCTGTTAATTATCTCCAATTTATCCTGTCTATATCTTATATGTATATTTTCTTTGAGAGTATATGTACTTTGAGAGCAGGGACTACCTTTTGTCTTCATCTGCATTCCAGGTGCTTAGTATAGTATCTGTAACATAATTGTGTCCTTTATAAATGTCTATTGACTGACTGACTGAAGCCAAATTCCTAGACCTAGATGCCCTACTAAGCTGACCATTCCCCTGCTCAAGACAATTCAATGATTTTGCGAAACATCTACTTGGCCATCCTCACAAATAAATAGCACTTCTGAAAATGGTTAAAAGTTATGCAATTTTCCCTGACATGCAACTATATTCTAGATATTCTTGCTGCCTTTGATCAACAAATGAGGTGAATTCTTTACATTCCATTCCAAATTGTGATTTCCCAATAAACGACTTCTTACTTCCAGTTCTACCACTAAGCCACTCAAGTGACCCAGGTCAAGTCTTTAGGAGGGAGAACAAATGCTCTGGGAAGGAATAAACAGGACTGAGTATGGATTTTTTCATTGAGAAACAGGATTGACTCTCTCAAGTGCTGTATCAAAGCAGTAGCTCCCAAGGTCAAGGCTCATCTTTGTGAACCAAGTGAACTGAAGACTTATCAAGGGACTGAACAAACAGATTTCTAATTTACATTTTTTTCCAGGGGTTATAACATAAAACAGCAATGAGAGCAAGTAGCCTTGGATATTCCCTCAAAGCCACCATGTAGGGGAGTGGGAGTCAAGAGATTTGACACCAGCCTTATGAAAGAGACACTGGACACCTGAGAAGACACAGTTGGGAAGGCTGCCATCTAAGAAAGAACCAAGATGGCACTGAGAGCTTAGCTTGCATTTTTTTTTTGCATCTGTTAAATTTCAGTGCATAAGTACAAAGTTCCAATTGCCCCATTTTGTTTATGCCTTTAGATAAGAGTTGTATATACCATCCATGATCTAGTTAAATATATATGCTATTTTATCTTCAACACTGATATTCCACTCTGTAAAGAAACTGCTACATTGCAGAGGGAAGTGATTTTGGTCAAATAAAACAATATAGTTTACATAGCTTATGAATTGTTATTTTTCTCTTGGCTTAGGTTTCCTGGGCAATAACAGCAGCGCTTACTACATAATAATATATAGGGATATTGTGAAAAATATGCATATTCATTTCAAGAGTTTTGAGTTCTTTGGAAGAAGCATGGTCTTTGAGGTGTCATCTTCATAGAGTGTACTTCATTACTTTGAAGAATGCTGGGCATGATCAAAGTTGGGTACTCATTCCATCAAACAGATCACAACTCTCCCATGCCTTCTCAGCCTGGGCAATTCTTAGCCATCTTCTCCCATGAAACTTTGCATGAGGTCCTGCAAGATAAGGCAGGCCTTCCTCTGGGTCTTTTTGGCATTTCTGAGATACCAAGCCAATACTCAGCATCTGTATCTCAGACCCAAAGTCTGTCACTCAAACCACAAACCTGAGAGTAGGAAGGTGCCTCATTAGCCATCAGACCCTAACTGTTCTTGAAAAAGAATCCACTTTTCAACATGTCTAGCAAGGTACCCTCCCATCTTGGTTTGAAATCCTCTGAGGGGGAATGGAAGATAACCCATTCCATTTTAGGACAGTTCAAATCATGAAGAAGCTCCCCCTCTTTGGAATTTCCACCTCCTTGCTACTGGATCTGCCCATTGAAGGAAGATAATACAAGTAGAATTCATCCTCCACATAACAGGCCTTCAAATATAGGAGGAAAGCAATAACTCTGCCACAACCCAGAGTCTTCTCTTTTCAAGGCTCTGGTTCTTTCAACCAATCTTCATCCAACAAAATTGAGGGCCCTGCAGCTTCTTGCTTACATTTCTCTGGATGTCGCACAACCAACCCTCTCCTTTTCCAAGTGCCAGTGTCCTCCATGACATCCCTTCTGCCACTTGTTATAAGGATGTCATCCTTAGAAACAGAAACCACTTACTTAAGAGCTGAGCATCATCACTTCAGAGCTACACGTGATTATTGAGTCTGTACCCCTCCATTTTACAGATGAGGACACCAAGGCCCAGACTGGGAAGTGATTTTTCCAGACGGACTCAGCTGACAAGTTTCTAAGGTGAAATTTGAATTTAGGTCTTCCTAACCACAGCTACAATGTTTTATCTACCATACTACCCACCACAAGTATTTCCACTGCCCTAGGAGGTACTTGGAAGTCAAAGTATTTCTAGACTTATAATCATAATAAAGGTATTGCTAGAAGAACATTTTGGATGGTAAAAATGGATAGAAGAGCTTTTGATGCTGAAAGATTTAAAGACAATACTATCTCAATAGATGGAAACTCACGTCTAAAGAACTGTGTGGGACCCCTTCCCAGAAGCCGAAATCTAAAGGGATCATTGATCTTGTATTCTCCAAACATATTATAAATAACAAAATTATTTATTGTCTGAGAAATACCAATAACAAAAGGTTTGACAACTAAGATGAGGCAGCCACAGTCAGCAGTTACAAGGCATCATACTACCTGCAATTGTTTAGCCCAATATTTTTCAAACATACTCACATTTGAAATGGGCCAACAAATTTGAAAGACATCAATATTTATTCCTCAGTTTAACTTCACTTCTCATATTTGGAAATAATCAACAAACACACGTATCTTTTGGTACTACCATTTCTTTTCTAGTTTTTCTTAAATTTGACTTTCAATTAACCACTAACCTTTCAAGGTGACAAGTGGAGGTTATCCATACAAATATCAGTTGTTTTACACAAAAGCCTCCTTCAAAGAATCTGAGGCATTGGTCACCTTTCTGAATACTGAAGTCCCTCATACTCTGCATACATAATGTTTGAACATCTTGTCTGCTACCTTACAACTGTTCTTGAGCCCTCATTTCTTCACTCGTATAACCATCACTCTTGTTCAGGCCATCATCTTCTCTCCCTTGGACTATTATAATAGCTTGCCCATTTGTTTCCTCACCTCCAGTTCCACCATCACCACAAGTTCATCTTACTGACTAAAATTATTTTCCTGAGACATAGATCTGATCATACGATTCCCCTGCTCAAGAATTATCCATATCTCCCTGCCTCTAGGATAAAACACAAGTTTTCCTCACATTCTTTGAAGTGGGAAGCAATAGAACACATTGTAGCTTACATTCAAAGTAGCTAACTTGTCAGTGAGAAGAAAAAGCCCTACTGCTGGCTTCTGAAGTCTCTTCCCTGAGCCTAAGCCCCATCCATAACAAATGACCTCAGTATGGCCAAGGAGATGGATGAACTGCTGAGCCACACTGTATGACTAAAAAGAGATGCTTCCTTCCTTCCTCCATGTGTCTATGTGTATACATGCACATTTAAACACTTGGGATTGTTTACCAAATGTTATAAATGGTCCTCAATTAGTCTGGCGATGACCATAATGCAGTAAGTTAGTATCCTTTGTAATTGGAAAGCAAAGAAAAAAGAGAAATAGTTTAATTCTGTGTTATGTTATTGGTCTGGTTGGAAGACATTACAAGGCTAGCTTCCTAATGAAAATCTGGACCATGAAGGTTGGTTTACAAGGAATACTTCCCTTTTCGTTGTTCTCTGTGGGTGGGCTTGGGACCACTGATGGTCAGAAAGCAGCCACCAGGAGGTCTGTGGGAAGCTCTTGTGTAATGAGCATGCTTTGGCAATGACAATGTCTAGGATTTGGATTTTGGGGGGTTATTGTCATTTCCTCTCTGTTAAGAATTGATAATTTGCCCATGTTTTGTCTCATTATATGTTAGTAATAGTACCACCATTTTTCCTACATTTAGAGCATTAACCATCAAAACATGCTAAAGTATATATACCAAAATAGTTCATAAGCTCACATTAGAAAGTCAATGAGAGTCACAAGAATCATGGAATGAATGATGTTTATGGAACCATGATATCACCCACACTAATTAATTCAACCACCTTAATAGGTATTTATTAAGGACCTAAGAAGAAGACTCTGGGAAGACACAGAGATAAAAATGAAAATGCTTTCTGCCCCTATGGAGTCTTCTTTTTTAAAAAAAACATATTGTTTTCAATGTGCTATTTAGTTATTTTTAACATTCTTTTTTTTAATTTTTGAGTTCCAAACTCTCTCTTCATCCTATCCCTTCCCCCACTCACTGAGAAGGCAATCAATATGATATCAATTATAAGTGGGAAACCATACAAAATATATTTCTATAATAGACATTGTGAAAAAAGCAAGAAAAATAGAGTGAGAAAATTATACTTCAGTTTTCACTCAGAGTTTATCAGTTCTCTCTCTGGACGTAGATAGCATACGTTCATCCTGAATCCTTTGAAATTGCCTTGAATCATTTTATTTGTCAGAGTAACCAAGTCTTTCACAGTTGACCATCATTACAACATTGTTGTTATTGTGTACAAAAATCTCCTGGTTCTTCTCATTTCATGCTGTATCAGTTCAATTAGATATTGCCATGTTTTTCTGAACCCACTCCATTATCATTCCTTATAGTTCAACAGTACTCTATCACAATCATATGCTACAGCTTGTTCAACCATTCCCCAACCGGTGATTTACAATTTTTTTGACACTACAAAAAGAACTGCTATAAGTATTTTTGCACATATAAGTCCTTTTCCTTTTTCTTTGACCTTTTTGGCATATAGACTTAGAAGTGGTATTGCTTGGTCAAAGGGTATGTCCAGTTTTATAGCCCTTTGGGCACAGTACCAAATTATTCTTCAGAATGGTTGGACAAGTTCACTATTCCACCAAGAATTCATTAGTGTCCCTATTTTTCCCCTCATTCCATCCAAAATTTGTTATTTCTTACAGGTGGGAGGTGGTACCTAAGAGTTGTTTCAATCTGCCTATCTCTAATCAGTAGTGATTTAGAGCATTTTTTGCGACTATAGACAAGTTTGTTTTCTTTCTCTGAAACTCCCTGTTCATATCCTTTTACCACTTATCAATCAGGGAATGGCTCTTATTTTTATTAATTTGACTCAGTTCTATACTTAGTATATATTTGAGAAACACATACTTGTGTATCAGAGAAACCCTTTATCATAGAAATTTGCTGTAAAAATTCTAATATTACTCCACTGTCTACGGTGCCTTTTAGCAAAATGTAATTCCACTGAATATCTCTTTTAATTAGGTCTATTTTTGATTTGTCTTTGCTGAGAACATGAATGCTACACCTGCCTTTTTTCAGTTCAGCTGAAGCATATTATATTCTGCCCCAGACCTTCATTTTCATCTTGTGTGTGTCCTGTTTCAAGTGTGCCTCTTGCAAACAACATATTGTTGGATTCTGGTTTCTAATCTACTCCCATTTTTTAGCACATTCACAGTAATGATTACTAACTCCATCCCATTATTTTCTTCTATTTCTCCTTTTTCTCATTCTTCTCTCTCTCTCTCTCTCTCTCTCTCTCTCTCTCTCTCTCTCTCTCTCACTCTCTCTGTCTCTCTCTGTCTCTCTCTTTCTCTCTGTCTCTCTCTTTCTCTCTCTCCCTCTCTTTCTCTCTCTCTCTCCTCAAAAGTTTATTTTCTTCTAAGCACTGCCTCCATTAATCTGTACTCCCTTTTATCACCCCCCTTTCTCTTATCCCTTTCCCCTCCAATGGCATTCTTAGATAAGTTATATTTCTATACACAACTGTGTGTGTGTATGTGTGTGTGTGTGTGTGTGTGTGTGTATGTATATATGTATACATTCTTCCCTCCTCTCCCTTCTCTTTTCTTCCAGTGCATTTCTCTTTCTTATCCCTTCGTTTTTTTCTGGAGATCATTTCAAATTAATCAACTCAAATGAATGCCCTCTAACTATGTAAACTCCTTTTAACTGCCCTGATAATGATAAAGTTTTTAGGAGTTACATGTACCATCTTTTCATGTGGGAATATAAACAGTGTAACTTCAAACCTTTATGATCACTCTTTCATGCTTACTTTTTTATGCTTCTCTCAGGTCTTGTATCTGAAAGTCAAATTTTGTAGTCACCTCTGGTCTTTTCCTCAGGAATGTTTGAAAGTCCTCTGTTTCATTAAATAGCCACCCCCAAAAATACTATAACGAGCTTCACTAGGTCAGTGATTCTTGCTTTTAATCCTGCCTGTTTTGCCTTCTGTAATACAACATCCAAACCTCTCCAATTCTTTACTGTAAAAGCTGCTAAATCCTGTGCAATCCTGACTGTGGCTCCACAATATTTGAATGGTTTCTTTCTTGCTCCTTTAAGTATACTCTCTGTGTTAGTAATGTAGGTTTTTTAGGCAATTGGGGTCATACAGCTAGTGAGTGTCGAGTGTTTGTTCTGAGGTCGAATTTGAACTCAGGTCCTCCTGACTTCAGGGCTGGTGCTCTATCCACTGTGCCTTTTGGCTGCCCCAAGTATACTCTCTCTGACCTGAAAGCATGGAATTTGGCTGTAATATTACTGGAAGGTTACATTTTGGTATCTCTTTTGGGAAGTGATGTGGTGATGTGTGAATTCTTTCAGTGTCCAGTTTATCCTCTGGATCTAAGATATAGAGGCAGTTTTCCTTGATAATGTCTTGGAATATGTCTAGGCTGTCCTTGATCCTGGCTTCCAGGTAGAACAATAATTCTTAAATTATCTCTCTTTGATCTATTTTCTTTGTCAGTTGTCTTTCAATGAGATATTTCTCATTTTCTTACAATTTTTTTTCATTCTTTTGACTTTGTTTTCTTGTTTCTTAATAGCTCACGAAGTCCATTAGCTTCCATTTGCCCAATTCTAATTTTTAAGAAATTCTTTTTCTTCCATGAATTTTTATACCTTCTTTTCCATTTGGCCTATTCTGTTTTTTAAGGCATTCTTTTCTTAAGTGAATTCTTGTGTCTCTTTTACCATTAAGCCAGTTCTGTTTTTTAAAGTGTTATTTTCTTAGGTATTTTTCTCTGCCTCATTTACTAAGCTGTTAATTCTCTTTTCATATTTTTTTGCATCACTCCCATTTTTTTCTCCCTCACTCATATCTCTCTTTAACTTTTCTAGGAATTCTTGTTGAACTTGGATATAATTAGCCTTTTTTTCTTTGAGGTTTTGCTTGTTTTCTTATTGCTGTCTTCTGAGTTTATGTCTTGGTCTTCCCTGACACAACAGTGGCTTTTATAGTTAATTTTTGTTGTTTTTGTTTGTTTTTCCAGCCTATTTTATTTGTTTATTCTTTCTTTTTACTTTGAACTTCATGTTAAAGTTGGACTCTGCTCACCTAGGGGTGGGGAGGCATTGTCCCAAGCTTTAGGCCTTTTCATTTTGCGGTTTTTAGAGCTAGTCCTGGAGGTCTGTAAGTTTTTTGTTTTTTCCAAGGAGCTGCGATGCTGGTAGAGATATGGTATCTGCTCCCCTACTTTTCAATCTGGTATTTAAGCAGGAAGGGCCCCTGGACCCTGCAGCCATAAGCCCTAGCACTGTCTTTGCCTTGGAATTGCATCCAGGGCTCCTGCTCCATTGCAACTAACCCCTAGTACTCCTCTCCATTCTGGAACTGTGATACAGAACTGATTATGGGCAAAAGAGATGCAAATTAGTGCCAACTGTACCCAGTGCAAGCAAAAGTCCCTCATGATCTCTTTCTGACTGCTTGTCTGAACCTTTTCCCATCTCTGGGCTGAGAATTCCTAAAACTTCTGGTGGTGCTGGGGCTACTGTTGCTCCTGTTGTGTGGGGGTCTTCAGAGAGGATCCTACCCCAGTGTCACAAATTCCTCTTGCTAACTTCCTAAGTTTTCTAAGGCTGGAAAAATGTCTCTGGCCTTTTGTTGGCTCTGCCACCCCAAAATTTGATTTGAGACACTGTTTTAAAGTTGTTTGAAGGGGAATATTGAGAGAGTTCAGCTGAATTACCTTTAATTCACCATCTTTGACTTACCATGTAAATGTAGTAAAGTTTGGATAATAGGTACTAATAGCACTATTTTAGAGATTGGCCATCTTTATAATTAACTTAAGTGGAGTGATCACATCTCATTCTCTCTACCTGTAACAGTCCTGTTTTTTTCTTATTCTTCCTCTCGTGCTAAATCCTAAGGCAATCAAAAGGTATATTTTTTGTTATTTCTGCATTATTAAAACTAAAATAGCTCTCATTAATACATTACCTCCCATCTGACTATACTAAATATTAATTACTTAATAAATTAGAGAAACTTCTCATAAGTTTTTGCCCATTTCTCTTGAAATATCAAATTCCTTTAGCACTCAGGCTTAGATAGCGGGAAAAATTACTGTAAGTATTATTTATTAGCAGTATAATTAGCAACAAAAGCCATAACTAATTATTTACAATATATTAGCTCTGTGATCACAGCCTTTAGGTATCACTATGACTGCTGACTTCTCCTCTGTTCTAGAGTCTCAGTCCTACCACTCATTCACTCATTTTAAGATACCAATTAAAGTATTTTCTCAAGGATTCTTGTAATTATGAATAAGAAAGGAATTAAAACAGTTCTCTTAGAAAAAAATTCTAATCATCCTCTTTTTTTCTGGACATCACTAGGTCTGTCTAGAATGAAAATTAAACTGTCATTCTTTCAGTTTTCTAATAAGAGACTATTAAAGCTGATATTACACATACACATATATATACACATATATGTACATTTATACTTACACAATATATTTATATGTATGTATGACACAAAATGAGCATGTTTATATAAATATATACGTGTGTGTGTGTGTGTGTGTGTGTGTGTGTGTAAAGCATAATGTAATTTGGGGTGGGTGGGCACTAGTCATTAGGAAAATCAGAAAAGGTGAAGAAAGTGCCACTTGAACCTGGCCTTTCCAGAAGCTAGGGTTTCTAAGAGGCAGAGATAAAGATGCAGCCCATTTTAGACAAGCAAAGGGGAAGGGAGATGGAACACCAATTAGGAAAAATAGCAAAGATGCTAGTTTGGCTGGAATGTAGAAGTCATCAAAGGAAGTAATGTGGAATAAGTCTAGAAGAGGAGACTGAAGACACATTATGAAAGGTTTAAAAGGCAAAAGAGAAGAGTTTGCATTTCATCTTGATGTCAATAGAAAGACACAGAGACATTTTGAGGAGTAATATTCTCCAATTGGATTTAAGAATACCCTTTTGTTAGTTGTAGAGAGGATGGATTAGAGAGATAGAGATTTGAGTCAAGGAGACCAATTAAAAAGCTAGTTCAAGAGTGCAGGCAAAAAGTAATGAATGCCTGAATGGGAAAGGTGGCCATATGAATGGACATAAGAGGAGGAATTTGAGAGTTTTTGAGGTAGAATTGACAAGGCCTGGCAACTGAAGGATTTGAGGATTGAAGGGGAATGAGTAAGCAAAGGTGACTCTGAAGTTGTGAATTCGGGTGACTAAAAGAATGGGGGTGCCCTCAACAGAAATATGAAATTCAGAATGACAGGTGGTCTGGGATAAATGGTAGTGAGTTTGATTTTGAATATGTTGAGTTTTCAATAGTTAAATGAGATATCAGATTGGAAATAGCCAACAGAAAGTTGTGATGTGATGTTGAAGATGAAGAGAAAAATTCTAGTTTCATATTGAAATCTATGAGTTGTCTACATAACGATGGTTATTAGACTCCTGGGAGTTGCTTGTGTCACCCACAAGACAGAGCAGAGAAAGAGACAAGAAGAGAACCCGGTGCAGAGCCTTGAGGCAAACCCGCAGTCAGGGGCATGTGATGTGGTTCATGAGTCAACAAAGGAGACTGAGAAGCAATCAGAGAGACAGGAAGAAAAACATGAAAGAGTGATGTCAAAGAGGAGGAAATATTGGGGAGAAGTTGGTCAATAGTATTAAATGGCACAGGGAGACCAAGAATTATGTCAGAGGCAAGAGACAAGTTGAACAAAATACTCCCTCTCACCTGTGACCCACCCTAACCAAAGAACTTGGGGAAATGAGAATCGTGAACAATTAAGACCCTAGGGAGTCTATTCCTTTGTATTTAAATCACACTGTACCAAACCCTGAAGATAATAAGGGATGTGATTCATAGCCTCAGAAAACAAAGGCTTCTATTAGAAGTGGGTCATGCTGGCTTCTGCCATTGTTTCCCAGGCTCCTGTTTTCATCATCCATTCAAACAGAAGGGCACTGCCATCTGGTACTATAAGGAGAAATCAATGCAGTTCCCAGAGAGTGAGGAGGGAAAATATAATAAACTCCCAAACTTACCCTGAAAATAGTGTGCTTTACCAACAGGATATGTTATCCATATGAAATGACAAAGGAAGATGTTCCATGACTACTCCTTTGTCACCCAGATAGATAATGGATTTCCACAAAGACCTTTGGTTTTTGTTTGGAACATGATCTTCACATAGCTTCCATACTTCTGTGGAACGGGGATCTATAAATTACAAGTTCTTGTTCTTTGGAAATACTAGATTGTGTATGAATGCCAAACAGAAAGCTTTGTTCCTCAGAATCACAACTTTCTAATTAAATTGCATTTTAAATCCACATTGACATGGCAAATGTCTCCTCATTGATCACCAGCTTCCCTGTCTCGGCTAGTTCTATTCAACTAACCAAAACAGGGAAGCTGGTGATCAATGATTCTATTCAACTTGAGAAGGGAAAACCATGCTGATTGTTTCTTACTATTTACAAGTACCAAGTGAGATGAAAATGGAACCAGAGGGCATTTCTTTGGGGTCCTCACTACTGTCTAGCACAGGGCCATCTATGTAGGAGGACCTCTGTAAATGCCTCTGCAATGACTGAATATGACATTTATTCCAGAAAAACACATAGGCCCATAGGAAATGCCCAGCTAGGCAGATTCATGGTACACCCAGCTCAATGTACTTCGATGTACATTGAAAGATGACTTAAATGAGGTGCTCATAAAATCTGAAACATCTGACCGCACCAGGCCCCACTCCAATCCAAAAAACATTTATTAAGCCATCTGCTATGTGCCATACTGCTATGCAAAGAACCAGAGAAACAAGAAAAAAGAAAGGCAGTCCTTGGCCTCAAGGAGAATACAATCTAAAAGGGAAAGCAACACACAAAAGTGAAGTGGGAAGGGGGAGACCAGGATGTACTCAAACTGACATCTTGTTCCTTGGTATTGAAACCAGGCAGGGCAACAGATGCACAGTGGAGTGAAGATTCCACTGTTCAAGAACCCTCAATGGCTCCCTAATGTCTTTGCTTTGTTTTGGCACTTAAATCCCTTCACAACCTGACTCCAACATGTCTTCCTTCCAGACATTTCTAATTACTCCTCCTCACATACTTTGTGCTCTAGTCAATCCATTCAACTTGCTAAGTCTCATACATGACATTCCAGATCCTATCCCCTATACCAGGAATGCTCTCTCTCCCTACCTTCAACTCCCTAGCTCCCTTCAAAACCCAGCTCAGATCCTAACTCTGGCATTAGCCCTTTCCTGATCTTCCCAGTTGTTAGCACTCTCTCTCTTTAAATTATTTAATATTGTTTAGGAAAGAAGAAAGGAAGAAAGGGATAAAGAGAGGAGGAAGGAAAGAAGGAAGGAAGGGGAAGGAAGGAAGGAAGGAAGGAAGGAAGGAAGGAAGGAAGGAAGGAAGGAAGGAAGGAAGGAAGGCTATTTTGATAGTTCAGCCGAGGATAATAAAGGCATACAGTTATGGCTAAGCAAAACAAGGACAAAACATGTTTTGTTTTATTTCTCCCCCCATTAAGGTAACTGCATGAAAGAACCCATACTGCCCTCCATTGCAGTACATTTATTCCCTATCAAAATACCTACATTAGGTTAATAGCTGGGTTTTATTGGTTACTTTTAACTTTCCCTAATACTTTTAGCTGGTTCCTATAAGAATTGAAGACATGACTTCTGTGTGTTAGGTTCAGGAATTCAAGGATGAGAAATAGCCACTTCCACCACAAGCTAGCCACAGAGCTACATATCCTGTGCACTTATGTTACTCATACAAAAGGTATACAAGGAGACATTCCATTCTAGGATCACCTCACTGCTACATGCTGAGTCACCATCTTTCTCTGGCTCCTGGGAAATGAGACTGAACTTGAAACTGCTTTCAGGTCAGATCTTCCTCAGCAACAGCCCAATTGCTAGATGACCCATGGCTATCAGAACCTTTGGCTTTGTGTTGTTGTTATTGTTGTTGTTGTTTTACTGAAGTAGGTAAAGGAAACTAGAACCTTTGGCTTTGTTTTTTTTTTTCTGAAGTAGGTAAAGGAAACTAGAACCTTTTACAAATATGCCAATCCAACAGTAAAGTGAAAACACTAAAAATGGGTGGGTAGAATTCCTTTTGATACAAGGGTTTCACACAGAGATCTCACTAATCACTCAAGCTATCTCTGTCTATGTATTTCCTTTGCTCCTTTCAGTTGGGGAATTGATCTAGCCAGCTGGCATTATTCTTTTAGGTCACAGGCTTGTCCAAGATTCTAACATGGTGACTCAGCACCCATGTTAGCAACTCAGACCAACAAGTTGGGGCAGAAAATACTCTCCTTAGCTTTTCCATAGTAATACAGGGGGGAAAGTACTCCTGCTATTTGGAAGACATGGACTTGGCACTGATCAGACCCTCATCAATTAGCTAAAGGCAAAGAATTTCATGAACAGTATTTTTGCCCAAGTGAGGTCACTTCTTCCCTAGGTATTGAGTTAAAGAAGAGAGGACAACCCTTGTCTTTGCATAACCAGCAGCCTAAGAGAAGCATCCATGAGAGGTGCTCTTTCCATATCCAGCAGCTTACTTCCCGAATCTTAAGTGTACTGTCCATCCACTCACCATGGGGCTGGCGTCTAGGGAGCTGTCATTATGGTGCTCACTCCAAGGACTACGTGCTAAGTCCCCACCTGCTGGGCCCCAACAATCCCATCCCACCACCTGTGCTTGGGGTGGCTGCCAGGAATGTGAATCTCCTTTATGTCTGCTAGTTGGATCCAGGACAGCTCTCTCCCACTGCCAAGCAGGGATGTTGTTTTTAAGAGATAAGACTTGACAGGAGTATGTTGAAGCAAGGCGTCCCCCATCCAGCCTGACCTGCCAGTGACACAAGGAAGTTGGCTCGGGGGTTGATGCTGTTTGAAGCAGTTTTGAAAACCAGGTCATGTCAAGGTGCCACTCATATGCAAAAGAAGCTCAAAAAAGAAATAAGCCCTCCAGTATTGATTGTACAAAGGAAAAAAGGGAAAAAAAGTTGTGAAGCAGAAATTTCTTCCACCTCTTGGTCTCATGTTTGTTCCTGCTTCACAATTTCTTTCCACACGTTGAGGATGCTGTGGAAGCTGGCTCCAGAGGGAGGCCAGGGTCTCAGGGCTCTGTGTGCTTCTCATCATATGAATGGAATATCTCATATAGAGCTCTATACCAGATGAAAACAATCTATCTGCTGCACTGCTCGTTTCTACTTTGAAGCCTCTAAGTAGAACTTTGGAATTTATTCATTTATCTTTGCACAGGCGTTTACTTCCCCCAAAAGGTTGCCCAAAGCATTTCAGTAGGTGGTCAATCAGTCAGTCAATGAGCATTAAGCACTTACTATAAGTGAGGAACTATGCTAAATCTTGAGGATACAAAGCAGTGTAAGAGGCAGGGTGGAGTCTTAAGCTGAGAGTCTGGAAAACCTGTCTTTGAATCTCCCTGAAGATGCTGACTAGTTATGTGGCCCTGGGAAAGTCATAACATCATATATTCAGTCACTCAGTGAGTCAATAAATGTTTATTAAATGTCTGCTATGGGTCAGGCACTGTGCTGAGTGCTGGAGATGTGAAGAAAGGTAAAAGATAGACCCAGCTCTCAAGGACCCCAGTTAAATCAAGGAGGTCACCAACTAATACTGAAAATATTTAAATTGACCTAAGGATCTTTCTTTCCCCCATTCCTCTCTGGGCATTACCCCCAGCCCCCCCTTCCCTCTTCCTAACTTTCCTATTACTGTTAAGAGCAACATCGTCCTTTCAGTCCCCAGGATCCTTGCTGCTGCTGTCCTTGGTCTCTTTCTCTCTCACCCACCACATCCAGGCAGCTGCCAAGGCCTCTCACTTCTTCCTCCACCACATTTCTTGTTTCCTGCTACGCCTCCTTTTCTCCTTTGTCTTTTTCACTCCTTCTACTGATTCAGAGGCATGCTGAAGCCAGCTTGCCCTGCCTCAGGAGAGACGATTGGCAACATTTCATTGGGAGTGTTTGCTCCTCAAAAATCAGCCAGGCCTACAAATCAGAACTGGATTTATTGGACTTTTTTTAATTGCCTAGACAAAAGAAAAATGACAGAGAAAATGCTAATGCATTTTTTTCTTGAGATGTTTTTTATTGAACATTTAGAAACACACCATTGCATATAGGTCATTTAAGCCTTACTTACCTGAGGGAGAGAAGAGGAAGGGAGGAAGCATTTATTAAGTACCTACTACATAACAGATGTTGTGCTTAAGAACTTTCCAAGTATTTTCTCATTTGCTACAGGAGACAATTTAATGAATTTCTGTGCCCCAACAAAACCTATTTACTGGTGACCATCCTTCTTGTCTCCTTTCCTGGTCCTCTCATTAGTTCATACCTTCCCTCTCAAATTGTCTAGTGTTAAACTATTTTGTATGTATTTGTATTCATTCTCTCTGTATTTATTCTGTATATACATATATATGAATATCTTGTCTCCCCCATTAAAATGTCAGCTCCATTCAATTAGGGTTTTTCTCATATTTTATTTGTATCCTCAGTACATAGCACAATGCCTAGAATTGCTGGTTGATTGCCTGATCAGCTGATCATGAGTACCTTTAGGGTCAGCCAAGTTGGTGCTCAGATGGCAGGCCTACACTGCGTGGCTGGGAATACTCAAAGCCTTTCCAGCTTGCGGAACCTGTCAGGCCTTTCCCCCCACTTCCATAGCCTTTGAAAGCCCAGAATTATCTCTAGTCTATGATGAGGTCAATGGAGAGTAGTGTGGTGGGTGTAAGCAGGCTGCAACGTATTACAAAGAGGTAATTACAAAGAAGAAGTGGAACAAAGGTTGTCATTCAAAAGCTATATGAGCAAAAATAAGATGAGTGGGTCATGGCGTAAGAGCAAAGAATAACTTCCAGACAGCCCATTTCTTCTTGACATCAATAAGACTCAAAGAGAACTCAAGGAGGGCCCCAGCTTATTAAGCTGATCCTCTGCAGTGAATTTGTAGGAAGAAATAAACGAGGGTCACACAGGATAAGTAGGTATGGATGAACCCAGATCTTTGTGATTGGGCATTAGTCCTACATTGAGATGACTGATCCAAGTAACTGTTTGAGTAATGGAGAAGGATGAAAGTGATGTCAAATTAAAGGCTGCCAGGTGAGACATAGGCTAGAGTCCTGGGCCTGGAGGCAAGACAGGATAGTTGTGTGACCCGGGCAAGTCACTTAACCTCTGTCTGTCTCAGTTTCCTAATCTATAAAATAGGGATAATAACAGCACCTATCTCACAGGGTTATTGTGAGGATTACAGAATATCTTACAGTGCTTAGAAAATCTCCAAGGGCCATTAAATGCTAGCTATTATTATTGTTATTATTATTATTGTTGTGAATATGCCAAGCAACTTTGAAGGGAAAAAAGATAGGGCCACACAGTTAGCCTTTAGTAAGTTGGGGTTAGAGAAGGGATCTGGCCTATTGTATGCATGTAAGTAGGTTTTCTTGAGCTCCAGACTGGAGAGGCCCTGTCTCCCTCCTGTCCTTCCCCAAATCTGGTACATGGATGCCCCGTCAAGAAAAGAGTCCTGCCAATATGCCCATTTTATGGGGTATAAATCAAGGCTGGCTCTATTTGGCTAGAGATTGTGGGGTCTTACCTTCTAGGACATTACAAATACGTTGGTGAAAGAAAACAAGGATACCTGAAATAATGAGGGAAAACAGTTTAAACTACACACAATTAAAAGTGCAAAAAGCTAAGAGTGCACCTGATTCACTGGCCAGATGGTGGGTCTAGGAATCCGAAACAGCTAGATTTGAGTCCAACCTCATTGTTATTACATGACTAGCAGTAAATAACTTTATCTTTTAGGAAAGTCTCTAAATCATCCTAGGCCTCAGTTTCCCCATCTGTAAAATCAGGGAGTTGGACAAGAAAATTAATGGAGTCCCTTCCAACACTAAGTTTGAGAACCTGTAAGACTATGAGTTACAAGTAAGCTATTTATCTACACAAACACATGTGTGCATGTATGCATACACACATTTAAGTGTTAAAGTGAATGGTGCCAATGATTAGCACCACAAGTTCAAGCCAGATGGCTCCTGTTTGGAGGATGGTGAAATCAAGGCATCCAAGAAACCTTTCTCATTGGGCAGCCTGAGTCTGAGTGAGATCATAGGAATCCCATGGAGAGACACCCAGCAAGATGAAAATAGAGCTGCATAAGCATTCAGAAATCCTAAGAAATGTTCTAGTGAAATTAGTGGAAATCAGACAAAGACAAATTTTGAGGATGTCTCTGAGTCCTTCCTCATCGGAACCCCATGGGGTTGATTTTCAAAGCCTCATGTGAGGTTTGGCCTGTGAGACTCCCATTGTCTAACAGAATCAGGCAGAGCCAACCCCGCCTTCCTCCACCACTACCCCATACAACCCTTTGACAATGTAATTCTGTAGAGCAAGTACTTCCCTGACTGCCCATGGGGGAAAATACCAGATGACAGGTCATAAATCTGCAAAGTCCTGGTCTCCGGGTGAGCTTGGCTGTGAGCTGCTCCAGGAAAGCACACCGAGCAAGACTCCTGCTAGAACAAGCCTGTGTGTGTGTCAGGGGCGGGGGGTGGTAGGATGATCACAATATGAGGCCTCTAAAGTCTAGCCTCAATCTCTGGTCTCCTTTCTGTCTTTGGAGGCCCAGTAACTGACTGGGCTACACAAACATGTAACCCCTTGGACTCAGAAAGAGGTTCCCCCTCCCCCATTTAGCAGGGGGCTGTGCTTACCACCTGTGGGACCTTGAGCAAGACACAACCTCTGTGCCTCAGTTTCCTCAGCTGTGAAATGAAGGGATTGGACTAGATATTTTTAGACGTCCCTTCCAGCTCTAAATATGAGATCCTATTGTCCTACTGAGACTGTGAAAGAGAATAAAGCATAGCATCATAGCTTTAGTGCTGGATAGACTGATGAGAAGGTTCCAATAATTTTGATTGAGAAACTGAGACCCATCCCCAATTGATAAATGGTCAAAGAATATGAACAGGCAGTTCTCAGATGAAGAAATTAAAGCCATCTATGGTCATATGAAAAAATGCTCTAAATCACTATTGATGAGAGAAATGCAAATTAAAACAACTTTGAGGTACCAAATCATACCTATCAGATTGGCCAACATGACAAAAGAGGAAAATTATAAATTTTGGAGAGGATGTGGGAAAATTGGAACACTAATGCATTGTTGGTGGAGTTGTGAAATGATCCAACCATTCTAGAGAGCAATTTGGAACTATGCCCAAAGGGCTACAAAAATGTGCATACCCTTTGGCCCATACCACTACTAGGGCCATATCCCAAAAAAATCATACAAATGGGCAAAGGACCCACATGTACAAAAATATACATAGCAGCTCTTTTTGTGGTGGCAAAGAATTAGAAACTGAGAGGATGCCCATCAATTGGGTAATGGCTGAGCAAGTTGTAATATATGAATGTAATGGAATACTATTGTGCTATAAGAAATGATGAATGGGTTGACTTCAGAAAAACCTGAAAAGACTTATATGGACAGATGCTGAGTGAAATGAGCAGAACCAGGAGAATGTTGTACACAGTAACAGCCACATTGTACGATGACTAATATTGATAGACTTAACCTTTCTCCTCAATGCAAGGATCCAAGACATCTCCAAAGGCCTCATGATGGAAAATGCTATCCACATCCAAAGAAACAACTATGGAGTTTGAATGCAGAGCGAAGCATACTATGGGCTATTTTTTTTCTTCTGTTGAGTTTTGTTTCCTCTTTCTCATGGTTCCTCCTTTTAGTTCTAATTCTTCCTTACAACATCACTAATGTGAAAATATGTTTAATAGGAATGTATATGTGTAGCCTATATGAGTTTGTGTGTCATCTTGGGGAGGGTGGGGGAGAAAAATTTAGCTCAAAAAGCTAGTGGAAGTGATTGTTGATAATTCAAAAAAAAAAAAAAAAAAGAAAAATGAACTGAGACCCAGAGAGGTCCACTATCTTACTCAAGGGCATAGTCAGTAAAGGAAAGAGTCAGTATTGGGTTCCACATCTTTTTCCTCCAAAGATAGTGAGTGTTCTTTTCACTAAAATATGCCAATTTCAGGCTCCATATGAATCACAGGATGTGGTCATTTTTTCCTCTCTTTTCTCTCAATGGGGGCTAAGAATATCAAGAATTAAGGTCCTAGATAAACAGAGGTGAGCAAACAATGTGTTCAGGTCAAGGAAAGGGGAGAATTCAGGTCTACCAAGTGGAGCTCAAGAGGAATGTCCTAGACGCAGATACCAGCTCATCCCTTCTCTTTCCCAAACTTGACCAAGGAAGGCTGGGTGTGCAGCCTCTTCTCCCATGCACTGACACTAGTCCTTACTTACACACCTTCTATTCCTGAAAGGACAGGCAGAAGCTGCGCCAAGTTAGCTACAATGACAGAATAGAGAGTGGCGTGGGGGCTTGGGGGAGGGCGGAGGCCTGAACTTCTCTAGTAGCTTTGAAACCCTGGACAAATCACTTGGCCCCTCTGTGCCTCAGTTTCCTTATTGGTCAAGAGAGACTAAAATACCCATATGATCTACTTCACAGGGTATTGTAAGGTTTAAATGATATAATGCATACCCAACACATTTCCAAGTTTAAATCTATCTATCTATCTCTCAGGTACTATTGTGGTGTCTTTGTATCCACTTAGCACAGTGACTGGCACATAGGAGGCATATAAATGCTTGTTGATTAATTGATGTGTTTTCCATCCTAGATGCATTTTTGATTATGAATAAACCCAACAAAAGAAGCTCAGATCCAGTGCCTAGGTCTTAGGAAAGGCTTGATAAATGTGTACCAAAAGGAATTGAATTGACTTAGGAGCTATGTAAGTAAGGCACAGAAATCCTCACCTCCATCTCCATCCATTTCCTCCTCAATTAACAAAATATTTCTGGGGGAAAAAAAACACTTTGAGTGCATTTGGAGCTATCGGCTGGGAGATCAAGAAGGGGTGCCAAACCCATTGGTAGGATTGCCTCTAGCCTCCATCATACCTTGGCCTCTACCCCAGTATCAGAGCCAGGGACATTGTGTTACAGCAACGTTAACATTCGTGTGTGTACCCTCTCTCAGCTTCAGTTTCCATAGCTATAAAATGGGGGGGTAGTAAGAGCACACAAAAGCTTAAGTGACTTGCCCAGGGTCACATGGCCAGGATGTGGAAAGATGAGAGTTGGCCGCACACCCAGCTCTCTATCCATCATGCCATGCTGCTTCTCTTGCAAATCTCAAAGAGCCCTATAAATGCATGCCATCATCATCATCATCATCATCATTATCATCATTGTCATTATTATTATTACTATTACCTTCACATGGGGTAGGCACCTTTTCGTACATTCCCCATTTTACTGCCTCCAGTTGTCTTAAGCCAGTCTCTCAGAAGGAAAGTTTTGGTGACTGAAAATCATTAGTGTCCCTGACATAAGCTCTTGGTTTCTAGGTACAAATAGCTGAGTCCATCCTCCTATGTTGGGGGCCCAGACCCATCATCACCATCCTCACCAGCACATTCTCCAGCCAAAGCCTGGGGCTTGTTCTCTGCACCTGTAGCAGCAAGAGGTGAACACCTCTGGTTATAGCAGGCAATGTCTCTTGTGGAGAGAAAGCCAGCTTTGCTTGGGGACTCCTTCTCCCCTCTGGCTTTAAATGACCCTTGTCTCCTCTTATGCATGTCTTGTGAATGCTTCTGAAACCTCAGCTGGTCCTTCCCCCAGAACCCCCATGTAATTACAGAAGTCAAGGCCACAGTGAGAAGATATTTTATTACCCACGTATTTACGTAGGGGGTTTTTCTGGCATTTAAAACTGGCAATTAAAACCTTGTAAATTTGTATTATCAACAAAATAAATGTAGAAGGGTTCGTTACTCATTGCTAATAAAGTTGATCATTCATTTATAATCCAAAAGCTCACCCAAAAAACACACAGAACACTCTATAAATATCACTTCACCAAACCACAGGCCACCTCAAGGAGGAAGGTACACAACACCCCTGAGGGGCTAAATCAACCCTCCCTAGATGTCAGAAATGGAGAGGAGAGCTCATGAATCCCCTCCCCCTTGGCTCCTCCTCCTCCCACACACAAAGCCAACTTCCACCCCAAGGGTGTTTGACTCCTGGTATGAATGGGACCTTGGATTGTTGCCTCATTGGGACCCCACTCTGTTAGTCCTTCAGAATAATTTCTAAGGCTGAGGCACATATCTAGATGTTCCTAGGAACCCATGTGTATGAGGTCTTGCTCACTCTCCCAGGGTCAGCAGCCATCAGGACAAAAAATGTCATGTCAATCTACCTCCCCACCAGAAGTACCAGATAGCAGCACAAGCTTTAGCTTCTGTTTAAAAAAAGATGTTGGACCACCAAGGTATTACTGGAAACAACATAGTAGAGAGATAAGAGTCCTTCTGTGGGAATCAGCAGGGGTAGCTTATAATACTGGCTTTTTCTACTACCTAGCTACATGACCTTGGGTAACCATATCACCTCTCTGGATGTCAGCTACAAAATGAGTGGGGTAGGTTTCATGGGCTCTCCCACGGAAGCCTCCAAATTTTGTTCAGTTTTTTTTTTTTTTTTATCATTTTCAAAGTTTATCTTGAGCAGGTGGGATGCCATTGCTTCCAGACACAGGGGAAGGACAAAGCCTTATATAGTAGGTCTTTGTGCTTTCTGCTCTAGCAGACCTCTCCCAGAGATCTAGATCCAACTTAGAATCAGCTCCAAGGAATTTGCCAGCTATCATATACTGAGCTTTATTTTGATTTCTGAGGAAAATCTAGGAAACATTATGAAAGATATGATGAATGGGCATCTGGAAAAGGAAGTGGTGATCACAAAATGATACATGATTTCATCAAGAACACATTATGCCAAACTTAACTTGCTTCCTTTCTTGACTAGGTGATTAAGCTGATCTATCAGAGGAGTGTCATAAGTATAGTTTGCTCGTATCTTAGCAAAGTCTCAGGCTATTCTGACAGAAAAGATGGAGAGATACAGACACTCAATGCAGATTCACCACTGGTGCAAGGACCAGACTCAAAGAGTAGTCATTAAGGAATGTCAATTCAGAGTCCTGTGTCTCCAGTGACCTGCCCCAGGATTCTCTTTCTGCTTGGCTTACAGCTGCTTACAATTTTTATCAGTGAGTCAGATATTAACTGACTTGGCATCCAGATCAGGTCTGCAGTTGACCCAGATCAGAAAAAGGATAACTAACACATTGGATGGCAGAGTCAGATTTCAATGTGATCTTGACAGGCTAAAAAATTACTAGAAATAATATTATTTTTAATACTTATAAACATAAACTTTCATATGAGGTCAAGAAACAGATTTTGCCAAAATAACATGTGGGAATCAGTTAGACAGCAGTTTATCTGAACTTGGGGTGTGAGTGGACCATAAGTTCAATATGGGATGAGAAGCACCAGAGCTAATGTGATCCTGGGCACAGCTTCCAGGAATTTGGAAATGACAATCTGGATCATGTCAGAATTACTTTGTTGAGTTTGGGGCACCACATTTTTAGAAGGACCTTGAGAAAGTAGAGAACATAAATATGGGGAAGAGTGCAGATCCCTGTGCCCAGATACTGTTGGGATCAGTTGAGGAAACTAGGGTGAAGTTAAGAGGTGAAAATTGGCTATAAAAAGAATTAACCAGTTGCTTGGGGTTGAGGTATAAATACTCACAAGGAATTCAAAGAAAGAAAGCTGATGACCTCACCATTACAGATAGAAGAGAAAAGGTATGTATGGCCTTGTATTAGGTGTGATGTACCATATTATATTTCAGCCTTAGCTGAGTGACTGTTGTCTGTGATTCAAATATAGGTTAATTTTCCTCCCACAGGAAAAATTGAAGAATTCAAAAAGGACCTCTGTAAACTCCAGGCTGAGAGGGAAAAATGAAGGGTTCCTAAAGGAATTGGAAGCAAAAATTCAATTGATTAAAAAAGGGGAGATCTGAGGTAGCAGATTAAAGAACCTTGTCAAGAAAATGGAGAAGGGAAAAAGAGAAGGGGGCAAAGGTCAGCTGTGTAATTAGAGCTTAAAAACATATTTGGGAGTCTTCCTAAAGGAAGCAGAGAGATCTGGGTGTTTTGAGGCAAAGAAAGCTGCTTGTCTTCCCACAAAATATAAAAGAGAACCACAGAGGCCACTGGGTAAGGTGTCACCTGGTATATAGAAAAAGAGAAGAAGAGTGACCATTGCTATTTCCCTGTTAAAGAGTAGAAAGCTATTTGTGGACTTTATAACAATAGAGGCCTGCTGTCTTCCCATGACATGTCTAAGATATGATAGACAAGCTCTTAGCATCTTCCTCTTATGGCTCATATGGGCACAAATTACACTTTCAAAAGGAATCTGAAAAGTATCACCACTTTTGATGCAGTCTTGGGCAAGAAACTTAAATCCAGAGGATTACAGGTCATGTTTCCTTTATTTCTTACCATCAAAGGCAAAGTTATACAAGAAAAAATTCAACTGAGAATTGTAACAGCTGACTAAGAATGTTATGTCTGAGAATGGATTTCTACATCAAACTTGTCATATAAGGCTGACAGATATCTCACCAGAGATGGAATATACTCAACAAAGGCTGGTTTGAATGTATTTGGCAGGTATCTTTCAATACTGAACAAAAGGGACTTTAAGCAAAGGAACGGTGAGAGAGGGAGAAGCCTGCCCATGTATTCCCTTCACTTAGATGTAATAGAAAGTAGACACAAAGAAAGAAAAAGAGAAGTTGAAACACCAAGAAATTCACACCAAATGACATCCAAGAAAGAAGTCAATGAGTAAATCTCATCATCACAAATAATCAAAGTTTAGGCAGCAAATAAAGAGGAATTAGAGTTCCCAGTGCCAGAAGGTCAATTTTACCTCAAAACTTTCAGTAAGACTTCTTGGGGAGAAACTTGTTACTAGTCTAATGCTCTGGATAGGTGTGTCTGATTCAAAAGGAGCAAGATGGATGAAATGGAGTAGATATCATTGCATAGTAAGAAGACAGACATACATGAGAAAATCTAGGAACCAGAGAGATGGAGATTATTTGGGTGAAGTTCAAAGGAGAGTGAAACGGAAGTGATTTTTTTACTCAAGTATACTACAGACCACCTGGGCAGAGGGAGGAAACAGAGAAGTTTGGGAAATAGATCACAAGTCTTGGACAGAGATTTGATATAGTAATGGTGGCTGACATCATCCAAATATCTTCTGGAACTCAGCAGATTTATTATATACTCAGAGCAGTGCAGCTAATATCTTCTTGACTTCCCACTGGGATAATTTTATCCTTCAAGATGTGGGGGAAACAATGAGAGGAAAATCTTTTCTAGGTCTTATTCTCACTAACAGGGAGGAACTAGTTGTTGGGGTGAAAATGATGGGAACCTTAAAGAGAGGTAATCACTCTATCTTAGAACCTGTGACATAGGAGAGGAAATGAGGGCACAGTCTGAAATGAAACCCACATTTTAGGAAAGCAGACTTTAAAGGGTTCAGAGGGAAGATAGGTAGGATGCCATGGACTTAGGAATGCTCAGAAATGAGCAAGATACAAAGGGAACTAACCTACTGATGTATTTTTTTAAACTGTACAAAATATGGAAGCAAGATCAGATAATAGAGAATGACATTTTTCCAAGAAAATAATGTCAGAAGTATCAAAGCTCAAAATGATCTGAGACCGGAAATGTCTAATAAGGCCAACAAAGTGGGTTGGATTTTTTTTAATTGCTGTTGGGTTTGATTTGTTTTTTACAATATTACAAGAAAAGCAAGGATCATGGGAGAGAAATGTTGCTTTAGGTAGACAAAATGATAATAATTAACCACAGAGGAATAATAATGGCAATAATAGTAGTAATAATGATAAAAAGGATGATAATAATAATGATGATGACAATAATAGATTTAAAGCTAACTTTACATAATGCTATGTGCCAGGCACTGTACTAAGTACTTTACAATCATTACCTCATTTGACTCTCACAACAGCCCTGAGAGATAGAAGCTACTATTATTTCCATTTTACAGATGGGGAAAATGAAGCAGGCAGAGGGTAAGTGACTTGTTCGTGGTGACATAGCTAATAAATGTCTCAGACTGTATTTGAACTCAAGTCCTCCTGACTCCATGTCTAGCTCTGTATCTACTGTGCCAACTAGCTTCCCCAAGAAAAGGCAAAGAGCTGCTACTTATATCTTATTCTGTTTATTTTCTTGGCAAAATAATTTGACCTTTGCACTGGAAATGATAAAACAAAAAATTATTAACCAAAATTCAATACCCAAGATAAGTAAGGACATAGCAAGACAGAACTGGTGGGCTTCTTTTCACTCAAAGCTTTCCACCAAAGGCTCAGTGATGATTTTTCAGTGCCTTCTGGAGAGATTCTTTTTGTCTAGCTGTGGGATGGTCTAGATCAGTGATGCCAAACTCAAATAGAATTAGATTCCTATGGTCCACATATCATAGCATTGGAGAAGAAACTGAGCGGTTAAATAGTTCAACCCAGCTAGATAGGGCAGTGAATAGTCAGGATGACTCCAATGACACTAATAGAGAACTTGATTAACTAGACATTGACACTCAATGACTCTGAAAGGAACAACTGTAGGGACACATCACTTGGTAAAAAGTGTAGTTTATAGGAAAGTCTGAATCTAGCTGTTATAGTGAATAGAATGCAAGACCTGGAGTCAGAGAGCTGAGTTCAAACTCTGAGTCAGACATTTGTTATCCATGTGACCCTAGACAAGTTACTTCACCTCTTTCTTCCATATTTTCGTTGTCTGTAAAATGGGGAAAATAATAACACCTGCTTCTTATAGTTATAATGAGGATAAAATGACTGAATGTTTGTAAAGCATTTGCGAACCTTAAAACACTATATAAATACTAGCTTTTTTATTGTTACCTAAAAGTGATCCTCACTATAACATACCTGAAAAGTTGTCCCTCAGCCTCTACTTGAAGACCCTAAGGATGTCTTCAAATACTAGATGACATAAAGTGAAATCCACAAGGCAGATAGAAGACTATGACGCCATACTAATAATAACTAGTCATCTTGAGACACATCTGAGAGCCAAGATGGCGGAATAAGCAGTAAACAGCTGTAACTCTCCCATACTCACCTCCAAACAACCATAAAATAGATCCCCAAAACAACTCCAAAAGCAACAGAATCAGCAAAAGAGAAGGGATGAAACAATCTTTTAGACCAAGAAACTTGGAAGGTCAGGAAGAAAGGTCCATCTCACTCTGGTGAAATGGGAGTGTAGCCCAGGACTGGAAACATCCCAACAAGCCAATAGCAAGTGCCACCTCAGCAAACCAGTGGGAGATCCTGAGCCCCTGTGTGGTAGAGCAGGCGAAAGCCAACACCAGGACCCTCATGTGCCTTAGCATAGCCAAGGGAACCAGCAGACTCCAGCTTCAAGAACCACCACTTGTTTCAGTGTAGCCCCAGGTGGGCAGGCATCGTCCAGTGATCAGGCTTCCAGGTGCTTCAGCATAGCCCTGAACAAATTGGTAGACTCTAACCCTATAGCTGCCTAAGCACAAAGGCAGCACCAGCTGGCACCCTCACTTCAGCATAGTCCTAAGCAAACAGGTAGCCTAAAGAGGCCTGACTGCCATATGCTTCAGTGTAGCCCCAAGGAAATGCATAAACACCCCACCAGGCCTCAGCACAAGCCAGACACCCTTACTAGGACCCCAGCTTAGCACCAGGTAAGCTGCCAGAACTCTATGGCTTCAAGCAACACCAGGCAAACTCCACCCCATGCCATCAGCATAGCACCAGATGTGAGGGCCCCCATGGGCCTCAGGTCAACATCAGTGCAGCACCAAGTAAATAGCCATGGCCTACATCCAGTAGCACAAGAAGCTGGAGAGTGTCTCTGCCACCCTTGGAGCAGAGCTAAAATTTAAAAGAAAGGAGGAAGGCCAAAATTTTTAAAAATTAGCAGAAAACAACAACAAGAAGAACAATAACAAAAGAAATCTGACCATAGAAAGTTATTATGGTGACAGGGAAGACAAAGACACAAACTCTGAAGAAGACAACAATGTCAAAACACCTATGCACAGACCCCCAAAGAAAAATGGGAAGTGGTCTCAAGCCTAGAATGATCTCATGGAGTAGCTCAAAAAAGAGCTTGAAAATCATATGATAAAAAGAAAAATTGGGAAAATAGATGAGAGTGCAAGAGAATTCAGGAAAAAAAATAATCACCAGTCTTGAAAACTGCTTAAAAAGTAGAAGTGGCCAAATGGAAAATGACATATAAAAATCTACAAAAGAAAGCAACTCCTTAAAGAGTACAATTGGTCAAATGGAAAATAAAGTACAAAAACTAATTGAGGAAAACAACACCTTAAAATTTAGAATTAAGGAGACATCATGAATCAATCCAACGAATTCAAAAGAATGAAAAAATGGAAGAAAATGTAAAAAAAAAAATCATTATTCACACATGCACACACATACATACATACATATGCAAAACTCATGGGAAAAACTACTGACCTGAAAAACAGTTCCAGGAGACACAATATTGGAATCATTCAACTGCCTGAAAGCCATAATCAAAAGGAAAACCTGGGCAGCATCTTTCAAGAAATTATCAAGGAAAACTGTCCTGATTTCTTGGAACCAGAGGGCAAAATAGGTACTGAAACAATCCACGGATCACCTCAGGAAAGAGAATTTAAAATGAAAACCCAAAGGAACATGTTACCCAAAATTCAGAAGAATCAGGTCAAGGAAAATATACTACAAGTGGACAGAAAGAAACAATCCAAATATTGGGAAGTAACAATCAGGATCACACAGGACCTGGTAACTGCAATGTTAAAGGACTGAAGGTCATGGAACATAATATTCCAGATGGCAATGGAGCACTTATCCAGCAAAATTAAGCATAATACCTCAAGAGAAAATTTGGGAGTTCAATGAAAGAGAAGGATTTCAATGAGAAGAAGACCAGAACTAAACTAAAAATCTGACCTCCAATATCAAGACCCAAGAGAAGCATAAATAGGTTAAAAGGAAAAAGAAAACATGAGGGATTCAATAGAACTAAATTGTTTACATCCTTGTATGGGAATAATGACACTTGATCACTAACAGTACAGGTAGAAAGAATATACATAGACAGATGATATGAGTATAAGATGAATTTGAGGGAATGACATTTAAAAAAAAACAAATGAGAAAGAGGAGCACAAAGGGTGCAGAAGGAAAGGAGAGGCAGAGTAGGGCAAATTATCTCACATGAAGAGGTGAGAAAGACCTTTTACAGTGGAGGGGAAGGCGGGAGGGTGGGCAATGGACATCACTTAAACCTTACTCTCATCACAAAGAGAATAATACATACAATCAGTTGAATATAGAAATCTATTTTATCCGACAGGGAAGTAAGAGGGGAGGAGATTATATAAAAGCGTGGTGGGGTGGGTATGGCAGTCAGGGGACTGACATAAGGGAGGGAATATCAGGGGAAATGGTAGACAGAAGGAAAACACTGGTGAGGTGGGAAAGGGTAAAAGGAAAGACAGGCCAAACAGGTGGAAGAATAGGATGGAGGGAAACACGCAGGTGGTAATCATAACTGTGAGACATACAGAGTAAAGGTTAGGGGCTAGAGCAGAATCTATTTTTCTTTAGTTGAAGTAAAAAGAAAAAAAAAAGCAAGAATAGCAATCCTGACCTTAGACAAAGTAAAAGCAAAAATAGACCTAATTAAGAGATAAGGAAGGAAACTACATCTTACTAAAAGGTACCATAGACAATGAAGTAATCAAATTAGAAAAGCAAGAAATAGCCTACCTGTCAGATCTATGGGGAGGGGGAAAATACATGACCAAACAAGAAATAGAGAGCATTACAAAATGCAGAATAAATAATTTTGATCATATTCAATTGAAAAGCTTTTGTACAAATAAAACCAATGCGATCAAGATTAGAAGGAAAGCAGAAAGCTAGGGAACAATCTATACAGCAAGTATCTCTGATAAAGGCCTCATTTCTCAAATATATAGAGAATTGAATCAAATTTATGAGAATATAAGCCATTCCCTAACTGATAAATCATCAAAGGATATGAGCAGGAAGTTTTCAGATTAATAAATCAAAGATATCTATAGACATGTGAAAAGTGTTCAATGTCACTTTTGATTAAAGAAATTCAAATTAGAACAACTCTGAGGTACTACCTCACACTAATCAGATTGGTAAAATGACAAAAAAAATAAAATGATAAATGTTGGAAAGGATATGGGAAAATTGGGACACTAATGCACTGTAGGAGGAGGTGTTAACTGATACAACCACTCTACAGAGCAATTTGGAAATATGCCCAAAGGGCAATCAAACTGTGCATACCCTTTGATCCAGCAATACCACTACTAGTTCTGTATCCCAAAAAAGATCATAAAAAAGGGAAAAGATCTACATGTGCAAAAATATTTATAGCAGCCCTTTTCATGGTGGCAAAATATTGGAAATTGAGGGGATGCCCATCAATTGGGGAATGGCTGAACAAGCTGCAAAACGCGAATGCAAACAAGAAATGATGAGCAGGCAGATTTCAGAAAAACCTGGAAAGACTTGTACAAACTGATGCAAAGTGAAATGAGAAGAACCAGGAAAACATTGTACATAATATCAGCAACATTGTGTGATGATCAGCTATGAATGACTGAGCTCTTCTCAACAACGCAATGATCCAAGACGAGTACAAAGGACTCATGAAGGAAAGTGCTGTCCACATCCAGAGAAAGAAGTGATAGATTCAGAATGCAAACTGAAGCATATTTTTTCCACTTACTTTATTCTTTTTCATGGTTTTATTTCCTTTTGATCTGTTTTTTTCTTCCACAACTTTAATGAATATAGAAATATGTTTTACATGATAGCACATATATAAACTATTTCAAACTGCCTACCATTTTTGAAAGAGGGGAGGGGAGGTGAGAAAAATTTGGAACTCAAAATCTTATAAAAATGGATGCTAAAAATGTTCTTGATATGTAATTGGGGGAAAAATAAAATACTAATTAAATTTTTAAAAAAATAGTTA
This sequence comes from Phascolarctos cinereus, assembly GCF_003287225.1. NCBI lineage: Eukaryota > Metazoa > Chordata > Mammalia > Diprotodontia > Phascolarctidae > Phascolarctos > Phascolarctos cinereus. The sequence continues at coordinate 12,706,107 of NW_027555847.1, forward strand.
CTATAATAAGTAAGTGAACTGATTTGGGCCTAGGTGGCAAAGTAAGGCAGGGAGTCACTTGAACTCTCCCAAATTCCCATCCAAACAATTATGAAATAACATCTCAAAATGAATGCTGGAGTAGTAGATGCAACAAAGGGATGGGGTGAAACAATCTCCATCCCAAGACAACTTAGAGGGTTGGCAAGTAAGGTCTGTCTCACTCAGGTAAAAGGGGGGGGCACAATCCAACATGGGCAGTGTTTGGTCAAGACAGCAAACCAGCTGAGGCTCCAGCATAGCATCCCAGCAACCAGGTGCAGCAGGCCAGCTAAGAGGTTTTATGATCCCCAGTGTAGCATACTAGCTGGGAGGCTCCACATCCCCAACATAGCAGGTCAGCAAAGAGATCCAATGCTCCCCCAGACCCCTGTGCAGGAAGCCAACTGTAAGGTACCATACTCCCAGCATGAGAAGCTTGGGACAGTGCCTCCTCCACCCCAGGAGAAGAACCCAACATTTAAAGTCCCAAAATAAGGTGGAAATTTGGGGGGGGGGGAGAACCTGGCCATAGAAAGTCATTATAGTGACAGGGAATCTCAAAACACAAACTCAGAAGAGGAAAGCAATATCAAAATACCTAGACATAAAGACTCAAAGAAAAATGTGAATTAGTCTAAGCCCAAAAAAGAACTCCTAGAATAGCTCAAAAAGGATTAAAAAAAAAACAAATAAGAGAAGAAGAAAAATTAGGGGAAAAAAACTGAGTGATGCAGGAGAATCATAAAAAAATAGCCAACAGCTTGGTAAAAATGGGGGAAATGTAAAAAAAAAAAACACTAAAGAAACCAATTCCTTAAACAGTAGAATTGGCTAAATAGAAAAGGAGGTACAAAAGCTCACTGGAAAAAAAATTCCTTAAAAATGCAAATTAGACAAGTGGAAGTTAATGATTCCATGAAACACTAAAAAACAATCAAACAAAACTTGGAACTATGCCCAAAGGGCTATAAAACTGTACATACCCTTTGACCCAACAATACCACTACTAGGTCTGTATCCCAAAGTTTGAAAGAAAGAAAGAAAGAAAGAAAGAAAGAAAGAAAGAAAGAAAGAAAGAAAGAAAGAAAGAAAGAAAGTAAAGGGCCTATTAATACAAAAATATTTATAGCAGCTCCTTTTGTGGTGGCTAAATATTGGAAATTGAGAAAATGTCCGTCAATTGGGGAATGGCTGAACCACCTGTGGTGTATAATTGTGATGGAATACTATTGTGCTATAAGATGACAAGCAGGATGATTTCAGAAAACACCTGGAGAGACTTACACAAAGTGATGCAAAGTAAAGTGAGTAGAACCAGAAGAACATTGTAGACAATGACAACAATATTGTAAGATGATCAACTGTGAATGACTTAGCTCTTCTCAGCAATACAATGATCCAAGACAATTCCAAAGCACTTGTGATGAAAATGTTATCCATCTCCAGAGAAAGAACTGATGGAGTCTGAATGCAGATTGAAGCATACTATTTTTACTTTATTTTATGGGGTCTTTTTGGTTCAAGTTTTATTCCACAAAATGACTAATATAGAAATGTGTTTTTCATGATTGTGCATGTATAACCCATATCAAATTGCTTACTGTCTCAGGAAAGGGGAAGGGGAGAGAGGGATACAGAAAATTTCAAACTCAATTTTTTTATAAAAGCATGTTAAAAATTGTGTTTACATGTGATTGTGGAAAATGAAATAGTATTTTAAAAAGTCATTTGATATTGCAGAATAAAATGTTACACTCCCCCCCCCAAAAAAAAGAAAATGACCTCCCACCAAACTTAAAAGATACATTGTAATGATAAAATGGGCTTTGGAAGTTTATGTTTTCCCATTGCCAGAAATATGACTAAAAAGTAAAGAAAGACATTGGGTTTTAGGAAGGCCAATTTCCTCTTATCCGGAATGTGAGTCCAGGTTTCCACAATGACTCATAGGTCATTTCCACACTAGCAAATGATTGATGTCTGATGAAAAAGCCAGTGAGTACAGTTACTCCTTCATTACCCAGGTGTTTTTCAAATCCTAGACTAACTGAATCTCAGAATGGAAAGGGATTACAGGAACCATTGATTCTGACTCCATACCTGAGCTGCCTTACTCCAACATTCTATTTTTTTTGATGAACATTTCTTAAGCACCTACTCTGGGCAAGACACTGTGCTAAATCCTGGGGATATAGAGACAAACCCTAAATGGTCTCTGTCCTCAAGAATCTAACATTCAAACAGTGGCAGGTACATAACCTGTGCACATATCACTGTTGCCACACTCCCAACAAGCAATTACTCACCCTCAGATTGAGGACATCTGTGTACAAGGGAAGGAGAAAGGAATAAGCCTTTCTTAAGCACCAGGGACAGTGCTAAGTGCTTTACAAACATTATCTAGTTTGATCAAGGAATTCACAACCTCTTATTGTCACCTACCATTCTACCTTTGAACAGCTTTCATTATTAGAAAATTTTTATTTATAATGAGTCAAAAATCTGTCTTCTTATAATATCTTCCTCTTTCCATTTGTCCTAATTTCTCCCTTTGAGGTCAGCAGAAAAAGCCACATCCCAAATTCACATGACCATCTGACTATCTGAAGATAGAAGTCACCTCTTCCCATGCTAGGTCTTGCCTTCTCCAAACAAAATACCCTTGGTTATTTCCAAAGTTCTTCGTATTTTTATAATCATATAAATATTCAGGGCTTTCTCTGTAAAACGCATTCTATTTGGAAATAAGAAAGTATACAATTAAAGTGGTGCAAAGGGCATCTGATTGAGAGTGGGGCTGTTTTTACTGTATATTAATTCATAAAAGTTAAAATTTGGGAATCTTAATTTATCTGCTGTGGTCAATTCAAATCCATGCAGTAAACATGTATGAAACATTTCCTCCACGCAGTGTCCTATAACCAATTGTTTCTTCACTTTCACAGAAATCCCTTCAGGAAAAAGAGAGGTGAGGGGAACGCCTAACGCATAATGTGAAAACGTATCATAACATCAAGACTAGTGAAGCTACCACCAAGAAAGAGGAAATTAAAACAATAATTAGGAATTATTTTGCCCAATTATATGCCAACAAATTTGGCAGTCTTAGTGAAATGGATACATATTTACAAAAATATAAATTTCCCAGATTAACCGAAGAGGAAGTAAAATACTTAAATAACCCCATCTCAGAAAAAGAAATTGAACAAGCCATTGATGAACTCCCTAGGAAAAAATCTCCAGGGCCAGATGGATTTACATACAAATTCTATCAAACATTTAAAGAACAATTAATTCCAATACTATATAGACTATTTGGGAAAAAAGGTGAAGAAGGAGTCTTACCAAATTCTTTTTATGATACAAATATGATGTTGATACCTAAACCAGGAAGAGTCAAAATAGAGAAAGAAAATTATAGACCAATTTCTCTAATGAATATAGATGCAAAAATTTTAAACAAAATAATAGCAAATAGATTATAGCAACTTATCACAAGAATGAGGATTTATAGGCAGCATTTATACCATGAATGCAGGGTTGGTTCAATATTAGGAAAACCATCAGTATAATTGAGCATATCAACACAAAACCAACAGAAACCACATAATCATCTCAATAGATGCAGAAAAAGCTTTTGACAAAATACAACACCCATTCCCATTAAAAACACTAGAAAGCAAAGGTATAAATGGAGTCTTCCTTAAAATAATAAATAGCATCTATCTAATACCTTCAACAAGCATATATGTAATGGGGACAAACTAGAAGCATTTCCAATAAGATCGGGGTGAAACAAGGATGTCCATTATCACCACTGTTATTCAATATGTACTGGAAACATTAGCTTTAGCAATAAGAGAAGAAAAAGAAATTGAAGGTATTAGAATAGGCAAAGAAGAAACAAAGCTATCACTCTTTGCAGATGACATGATGATATGCTTAGAGAATCCTAGAGAATCAAGTAAAAAACTACTTGAAATAATAAACAATTTTAGCAAAGTTGCAGGCTATAAAATAAACCCATATAAATCATCAGCATTTCTATATATTACCAACAAAGCCCAACAGCAAGAGATAGAAAGAGAAATTCCATTTAAAGTTACTGTAGACATCACAAAATATTTAGGAGTCTACCACCCGAAACAAACCCAGGAACCCTATGAACACAATTACAAAACACTTTTCACATAAATAAAATCAGATCTAAATAATTGGAAAAACATCAGCTGCTCGTGGGTAGGCCAAGCTAATGTAATAAAAATGAAAATCCTACCTAACCTAATTTACTTATTCAGTGCCATACCAATCAAACTACCAAAAATTATTTTATAGAGTTAGAAAAAAATATATAACAATATTCATTTGGAAGGACAAAAGGTCCAGAATATCAAGGGAACTAATGAAAAGAAATTCAGGGGAAGGTGGCCTAACAATTTCAGAACTTAAATTGTATTATAAAGCGGCAGTCATCAAAACTGTTTGGTACTGGCTAAAGAAATAGGGAGGTAGATCAGTGGAATAGGCTAAATATGCAAGACACAGTGGTCAATGACTATAGTAATCTATTATCTGATAAACCCAAAGACCCCCGCTTCTGGGATAAGAACCCACTCTTTGAAAAAAAAAAACTACTGGGAAAACTGGAAAAGAGTATGGCACAAACTAGGCATAGACAAAAATCTCACGCCATATACCAAAATAAGTCAAAATGGGTTCATGATTTAGATACAAAGGCTGATACTATAAGCAAACTGGGAGAGCAAGGAACAGTTTACCCATCAGATCTATGGAGAACAGAAGAATTCATGACCAAACAGGAGATAGAGAACATTACTAAAAGCAAAATGGATAATTTTGATTATATGAAATTGAGAAGTTTTTGCACAAACAAAGACAATGCAATTAAGATTAAAAGGAAGGTAGAAAATCGGGAAAACATTTTTACAACCAGTCTCTCTGATAAGGGCCTGGAGGATTAAGTCAAATTTATAAGAATACAAGCCATTCCCCAATTGACAAATGATCAAAGGATATGAACAGACAGTTCTCAGATGAAAAAATTTAAGCCACGTATAGTTGTATGAAAAAATGCTCTAAATCAGTATTGATTAGAGAAATGCAAATCAAAACAACTCTGAGGTGCCACATTACACATATCTGATTGGCCAACATGACAAAACAGGAAAATGATAAATGTTGGAGAAGTTGTGTGAAAATGCATTGTTCATGGAGTTGTGAAAAACAATTTGGAACTATGCCCAAAGTGCTATAAAAATGTGTATATCCTTTGACCCCAGCAATAGCACTTCTAGGACTATATCCCAAAGAGCTCATACAAATGGGAAAAGGACCCACATGTACAAGAATATTCATAGCAGCTCTTTCTGTGGTGGCAAAGAATTGGAAATTGAGAGGATGCCCATCAATTGGGGAATAGATGAGCAAGTTATGGTATATGAATGTAATGGAATACTATTGTGCTACAAGAAATGATGAACAGGTTGACCAGAAAAATCTGGAAAGACTTGTATGGTCTGATGCTGAGTGAAATGAGCAGAATCAAGATAACGTTGTACACAATAACAGCCACTTTGTGCAATGACTCGTGATGGAAAATGTTATCCACATCCAAAGAAAGAACTATGAAAGTTGAATTGCTATTGTTTTTCTCTTCTGTTGAGTTTTGTTTCCTCTTTCTGATGGTTCCTCCTATTGGTTTTAATTTTTATTTACAATATCACTAATGTGAAAATATGTTCAATAGGAATGTAAATGTAGAGCCTATATCGGATTCTGTGCTGTCTTAGGGAGAGTGGTGGGGAAGAAGGGGGAGAAAAATTTTAAATTGAAAAGCAAATGGAAGTGATTATTGATAAATCAAAATAAAAAAGGTCTTGGGAAAGAAATTAAAAAAATATCAAGACTACAAGCCCAGAAGTCAGGAGGCCTGAGTCTTAGTCCTGGGCCTGCCACTTATTCGTTGTGTGATAGGGGCAGGTTAATTCCACTTCTTGAACCTCTGTTTATTAATCTTTTAAATATCATTACATATCTATTACTTCTTGTTCAGTCCATAGAGGACACAAAGATGAGAGATATTGCTAATGATGAGCTGTCAAAATATCTAATTTACAAAATATTTTGATGGGCTAGGATAATCCTTTGTTATAAGGATTATTGTGGAGTTTAGAATATTTTTTAAAAATCTGCTGACTTGAAGGATAGAGGTAACGGCTGTTCACGTGAAAAGAAACCAGTTGTTTTGGTGGACTACTATGAGTCACAACACAGAATGGCAGCCCACAAATGTAATGTGTTTGAAAGCAATATATTTCTTGGGAGGCAACATGGCATGAATGAATGGGGAAAATGTATGTAGTAAGTACTTACTATGTAGCAATGGAGAAAGAAATGGCAAACCACTCCACCATCTTTGCCAAGAAAACCCCAAATGGGATCATGAAGAATTAGACACAACTGAAACAGCTGAATAACAGCAACATGGAGCTAGTACTCTTCTTTCAATGTTAGAAAGGAATGGAATTCCGAGTCAAAGGATTTAAGTTCAAATTCCATTAACCTGTCTCACCATGAACAAGTATTTTAACCTGTCTGAGCCTCAACCTCCCTATTTGTAAAATGAGTAATTGAACTAGATGAGCTCTAAGGTCCCTCCCAGATCTTAATCTATAATCCTATGGTCTCTAGTTCAACCCTGTTCTCTAAATATGCCTCCTTCACTTGTCCTCTGAGTATTATGACATCGATTTTATGAAGCCACATGTAAGATTTTTACATTTATCCCTTCCTTATTAGATCCAACACAGAACCTATGTTTTAACCTGTTAGCTTCTCTTTGGGATCCTGATTCTGCCAATCATTGTGTTGACAATTCCTCCTAGTTGTGTCTTTTTTGCTTTTTTTGTCAACTGCATTTTTTAAAAGATGTGATCTTTTCAATTTAAATGGAGAATCCATTTGCATCTTAGTATAGTATATGCTCTAAGGTACTAGCCTAAGCCTATTTTCTGCTAACCTGCTTTCTAGTTCCCTCCACAATCTTTATGGTAAAAGAAATCTTTTCCTAACAAGTTGGTTTTCTTAGGCTCATGAAATATTAAGTCACTTTTATTAAGTTTGTTTCCTGTTTTTGTTCACCTAATACTACATTAATTAGCTTTTCTGTTTTGTAACCAGAACCAAATAGTTTTGAGAATTCCTGTTTTATAATATTCCTTTCATTTCATCATTTCACTGAATATTTATAATAGTTTGAAAAGTACAGCATCAGATTTTTAATTTAGAAATTATCATTTTTTTATGATATTGGTGTGTCCTAACAATAAGCAATGTATATTCTTCTAATTACTTTTCTTCCTTCTTTGTAAAGAATAATTTATAATTATATTTATTTAAGTCTTCATTTTTGTGGCTGGATAGACTTAGATGCCTTGCCTCTGAGATTACCTCCTATTTACTCTGTCCATGTATTGCTTGTATGTTGTTTCTCCAGTTAGGCTGTAAGCACCTTGAGAACAAGGATTGTCTCTTCCCTTTTTTTGTATCACCAACACTTAACATAGAGCTTAGCACATAGTAGGTGCTTTAAAATGCTTGTTGGCTAGACTTGACTTGACCTAGTGGTTTACATGCTGTCTCTTCATTAAAATGTGAGTTTTTTGGCAGGGAAGAGGCAATATTTATGCTTTTTTTATCTTTGGTAGTTGGCACATAATTCAGGTTTCATAAATGTTTGTTGACTAATATTTTTAAAGGGTCTTTATCTGTACTTTTTAAGTTTTTTTTAATGTATGTAAATGCTATATCATGTCATTCTTTTTCGGGCATCTATTGATTTGGATCATGCAAGTATGTTTGGTTTTTTTGGTTTTTTTGTTTTTTATATTATTAATTTTCTAATGATTTTTTTTTCCCAAATGCCAATCCAGTCCTGTATCTCATATATAAATTCCCCTTGGCAACAATGCATAATATCTTGATCCATTACTGTAATCTTATCAAGATTTTATTTAAAACATATATCAGTAATTATTGGTGATTCTAGTTTATGTCTTTTTCTCAACTTTATACTTCCTTAGGTTATGAATTAGGACAACATTTGTTTGAGAAAAAAAAATTTCATATGCATAGACTCCCCTCCACATTTTCTGAGATCCAGTGACACTTTCCCTCTCGGTGTTTTCACACAAGATATTCCATTTCCCACCTCTGGATATTGTCATTTGCTATCTCTCCTGCCTAAGATGCTCTCCCTCCTTCTGGCTAACTTCTGGTTTCCTGGGCTTCCTTCAAGACTCAGTTCACATCCCACCTTCTGCAAGAAGCCTTTTCCAGTTCGTTCCATCCACTAGTACTACTGCCTTCCTTCTAAGATTAGCACCAAAATATCCTGTACATATTTTGTTTGTATATAGTCATTTGCATGTTGTTCGCTTAATTCCCACTTTTAAAATGTGAGCTCCTTGAGGGCAGGGAAATTTTTTTTTAATCTTTCTTGTATCCCCAGAATTCCATTACATATAGTAAGTGTTTAATCAATGTTTGTTCACTGACTGATCCTAAGCAGTTTTTTATCCTGCAATAAGATTTTTCTCTCTCTCTGTCTCTGTCTCTGTCTCTGTCTCTCTGTCTCTCTCTGTCTCTCTGTCTCTCTCTGTCTCTGTCTCTCTGTATCTCTCTCTCTCTCTCTCTCTCTCTCTCTCTCTCTCTCTCTTCTCTTTGTGTCTCTCTCTCTCTCATTATTCTTTTAACACATGAGAAAATTGATTTCCGAAATGTGCTGCTGTTATTCAGTCATCTCCATCGTGCCTGACTCTTCATGACCCCATTAGGGTTTTTCTTGGCAAAAATGCTGGAATGGTTTGACATTTACTTCTGTAGCTCATTTTATAAATGAGGAACAGAGGCAAAAAGGGTTAAGTGATTTGCCCAGGATCACACAGATAGTAAGTGTCTAAAGCCAGGTTTGAACTCAAGAAGATGAGTCTTCCTGACTTCAGGCCCAGCACTCTATCCATTGTGCTACCTAGAAGCCCCTTCCTAATATAATTGTACTTGACCTTTTTTCATATTTTTTCTTGTTTGAAGTATTTCAATATTGAATATTCTCCTCATTCCTGATTGCTTCTCTCTTGCTGAAGTCCCTTTTGTTTTCATTGATTATTATATTCAACTTTGTGGAATAATTTATTTCTGGATATATTCCAATCTCCTTTCACAATACTGTATTCCAATTTCTTCTTTGACTTTTCATAGATATGGAATAATCTTAGGTGATTCTAATTATTTTGTTTTGTTTTTTCTTCTGTAACTAAAAGCTGATCTATTGACTGCTTGAGCCGCTCAATGTCTGGCACTGAAATTCCAACATTTAAGATCTAAGTGCTTCGTAGTGTAAAGCTTGCTTGCTTTTCCTCTATTGGCAATTTGTCACTTATATCAACTGATCAACCAACAAACATTTACCAAACACAACTTGGCTGATAGTTTTCAAAACTTCTGGTCAGTTTCTTGCGGTATTTTCTGTTATATGATAATAGGTTTTTTGATTAGTCTTTTTTTCACCCTGAGACCTCGAACCCTTAAATGATCTCCATGCCTTCTAATTCTAAGACCAGTTGATCACTTTGGCTAACATAAAGCTCATGTTTTTCAAATTCTCTTGCTCACCTTCTGCCAAAAAAAAATCCACTTTAGTATTTTTGAGTTTCAAATGTATCATTTTCTTTTTCAGAATCCATACTGTTTTAGAGAGATTTTCTCTTGTGTGGTCTACACTGTTTCATCTGTTGTGTAACTCATGCTTTTTTTGAAAAATCTGATTTCTGAAATATTTGCCCTCTATTATTTCCTTTAAAAAAATCTTTAATTCTCTTTTGAACCATGGTGGAGTATATGATTGTTGTTCCATGATTTATTGGGAATCCACAGGATTTATCTTGTTCTCTTTTTCATTGGGGAATTTTTGTCTTCTTCAAACTTTAGTGACTATTCATTGTGTTGTAATCTTTTCAAATTCTTAGACATTTTTTCCTTCTTTTTGTGAGTCACATTGCTTTGTTTTTAGTCAGCTATGGAGTAGGCCTTTCTCTCTTGGCCTTTTTGTCTTTAGGCTTTTTTTATCCCTGGTTATTCATATTGGGTCTCTCTCCCAATTTTTCCCCTCACTATTCAACTGCTGTGTTGGGTTTTTCTCCTGCACAAACCATCAAGACTAGGCAACCTGAACCAGCTTGATGGAGGAGATAGAAGTGTCCAGCTGGGCCCCTATTCTTTGCAATCCCAATAGAGAAGGACTTATGGCAACTAGGTTTTTAGGAACATTTTACTTTAGGTACAAAGGCTCTTTCCCTTTCAGCCGGTTTTACATGACAGTGTCTCCTCCTCACTCAATGTTAACCCTTATTTTGTTTCTTGTGGTTGAGCAGCTGTCATGTGTTCTAATGCTGATGGAGTTGGAGGTAGGTGGGAAGAGGGTATTACACTAAAAAAGCCACCATAGCCATGTTTTGAAGAAAATGATTGCCCACATCTTGATGTTGATCATGTAGCTGGCACCCTGGAGGGCTGGCGGTGGTCACTTGGCTCTTTGCTGTTATTTAGAAAAGACTTCACCTTTTGTAGAAGTGTTTTGTCTTGTCCCTTTGCTGATAATACCTTGCATTCTTATAGTATTCCTCTATTTCTTCTTGGTTTGAGTTTATTTTTGGGGATAGAAGATTCAGGCTAGAAAACAACTCTGCTCATCACACAAACCTGTTATCTGCAAATTTGACAATGATTCCACTTTGCTTTCTCTGCCACTTTCACTGGAGAGCTCCTTCCAAGATGACAGTGATCAATTAATGACCATTCTTTGACTCCAGTCATCAAACCATTCTAAATCTGTCTGATTACTGTCTTAATCCAACTCACATCTCTGGGAATATCTTTACCCATACTAGAATAGCATGAACTCCTTAAACATTTTCCCAAAATTTACTAATCCTGATCTTCAGCATTCCCTGATATGTGTTTAATTATTTACTTTAGTAACTATGTGAGAGAAGGAAATAAGTTTGGTCTGGCATGACCTGTTCTTGATGATGCCATGCTACCTCTTTTTGATCCCAATTTCCTTTTCTCTGCTCACTAACATCTCCTTCGTAATCTGTTCTTGATTTTGCCTAGGAATCAATGTCAGATCCACTGGTCTATAGTTTAGAGAATCCATTTTTTTTCCTTCTTGGAAAAAAAGTAGATACTTACAACAAAGCTATGAGATGTGTTCTGCATGTATCAGAAACTGAGGCTCAGAAAAGTTCCATAATGGGCCTTTAGTTACACAAGTGTCAGAAGCAGGAACTGAGCTAAGACTCTGGACTCCAGGTTCAATATCGTTCCCAATGAAATACACTGTGGTACGCTCTGTAGATTTATGTTGATATCATCTTATGATTTCAACATTTGCATTGAGGTTCTTTTTTCAATCTTACATCAAAACCAGAGTGTTGCTTGTTTGGTTCAATTGTCCCCCAGCCTTGGGAGCTGTTTCAATAAAATAGCTCAAATCATTGTCTCCTTTTGAGGGCCACAGCTGGATCACATCAGTCAGACCTCTTCCTCAGAGGCACTGGACCAACCACAGTAGCCACCCAAAGTGTGGTCCAGTGCCGTGGGACTCTTCAGAGAGACCACAGGAAGGGATTCCGGGTAAATAGGCTCTTTTCTTTGTTCTATGCTTAACTCCATCAGGGGAAGACTAGCCCTATCCCAGATGGGGAAGCTTAGTATGCTTGCAAGGAGTTTATGTTCCAAGTCCACAAGTATTGTGTGGCTGAGAAAAAATGGTCAGAGATTATAAGAGAATAGATTGTGGTGTCAGAAGGCACAATGACCCCAAGCTCAAAGACTCTGTGAGCTATGTCTACCAGTAGGTCTTGATACAGTATTGCTTCATACTTTATTAGAATGATAATCTTATATAGCTTACCTTCACAAATGCATTTAAAAACTCATAAGATATATTTTAAAGCAAATTACTTTTATGAGATTTAAAAATCCATTCCTTACACACACACACACACACACACACACACACACACACACACACACACACACGGAACAAATATCTTGTACGGTGATGTGAAGATGTGGGTTTCTGGGAGTGGATATATTTTATAAGGCAATACCTATTCAGTAGTTAAAGGCTAGGTGAAAACGGAGGTAAAAGATGGCCTACTTTGCCTTCATAAAAGAATCCGTAGTTAGTAAGTATCTGAGGCTAGATTGGAAGTCAGATCCTCTAGGCCCGTCATTCTATCTACTGGACCACCTAGCTACCTAGGATTAAGATGGTCCAAACCATACACAAAAGGGCTCCCCATTAGAACATATCTGACAAGTCTCACAGCCTTTGCTTAAAGACCTACAAGGAGTGGGAAGCTACCACTTTTTGAAGCAGGTTAAAACCCAGAAATGTAGACCTTCTGCTAAAGGCCACTTGCTGAGGTTGCCAGGTCAACTCTGGCAAGGCTGTAATGGCCGCCATGTTTGTCTGTTTGATTTTCCTGCCATCAATCCTAAATCGGCCTTAGTCCCTTCTGCCCCCTGTTCTTAGTTCTGTCCTAAGGGGCCAGGCAAAACACACACCTCATCTCCATCTGCTTCACTGAGTCCCAGCAGAAGAGCAATCCATTTTTCTCCATTCCGAGAGTCTACAGTTTTTCAGAACCTGGCTTCCCAGTTCCAGTGTCAAAGGAGCATCTTGTGAACTGCAAAGCTAACAGTTTGGCTTTTTCCTGTGTTAATTTACATACGTTCCCATAACCAGCCTTGCATCCTCTTTTGTTAATTTAAGCAGACCTGGATTGCAGCCATGCAATATACAAAGCCCTCCAGGCCTGAAAATGCTCAATCTGCTTATTTTCAACTCTCTAAATAGCTGATTCTGACCAAGTGTGTGGGAAATTGTGCAGAAAATAGTTGGCTATAAACCCTACAGTAACAAACAAAAAAAAAAGCCTGTTAATTCTGCACTCTTCTAAAAAGCCCATCGGGGACTAACTACACAATACTAAAAGTACTGATGGCAAGGTAGAAAGCAGAACTGAACAGGTGTTCAAATCCTCAGATAATCACAGGGCTAGATGAGGAGGTCATTTTGTCCGACCTTCTCATTTTAAAGATAAGGAAACTAAGGTGAAGTGACTTACCCAGGGTCGCACAGGTGTTAAGTAGCAAAGTTGGGATTGAAACCCACATAATAAAATCATAAGTATCATAGATATAGATCTGGAAGTAAATGAAAGGGCCATATAATTCAACAGCCTCTTTTCACAGATTAGGAAACTCCAGCTGTGTGAGGTAAGATAATTTGTCTAAAGGCCAATGATTAATGATTAATAGATGTCAGAGTTGAATCCTGGTCCTTTTGTTTAAAATCCAATATTCTTCGTTTGCTCTAGAATATTGTTATTTACCATCAAAAAGGAAAAACACACACACACACACAAAGTGGCAGCTTAACTGAATTTAGTTGAGGTAAGAATATAAATAGCTTATTTATGGGCAACTGAAATTATTCAAATGGCTGGATCATGGACTTCCAAAAGCTGGAAGTCATGTTAGTCCATGGTGTCCAATAGCTGCAAGTCATGTAAATAAGACATTCAGAAAGGTCACTTCGAAATTCCATTTGTCCCATTGACATCATCAATCCTTCCTATTTGTAGTTTTTAGACAAGAAAGTTGAGTTTCTCATAACCTAGGCTGATCTACTCATATCTTCATTAGGTGCCTCATTATGGAATAAAAGTGGTCCTGGACTCTCAAAGACTTTGCCAATATAGCACCCCCCCTCTGGCAGGGCCTTCAAAGCTGAAAATAATTTGAGTACAAGATCAGCAGGGGATGGTATTTGTGCCATTCAATTATCCATTATTGTGCCCAATGAAATTCAGAAGATTATTAACAAGTCATAGAATGAATTTAAAGAGTCACAGCATAGCCACGTGCTATGACCTACTTCGATAGACTTATCTCTTCTTAGCAATGCAGGAATCTAAGACAACGCCAAAAGACTCATGATGGAAAATGTTGTCCACATCCAGAAAAAGAACTATGGAGTCTGAACCCAGATCGAAGTATATTATTTGTTCTCTCTCTCTCTCTCTCTCTCTCTCTCTCTCTCTCTCTCTCTCTCTGTTACTTCTTTCTCACAGTTTCTCTCATGGGTTCTAATTCTTCTTCACAATATGACTAATGTGAAAATAGGTTTAATATAAATGTATATGTTGTTCCTGGGCAATTTACATGCTGTATTGGGGTGGGGGAGGGGAAAGATAGGGAGAAAATTTGGAACTCACAATAGTATGGAAGTGAATGTTGAAAACTAAAAATAAATTTAAAAATGTATTATTAAAATAATTAAAATAAAAAAGAAAATGCAAAATAAAAAGAGCCACATCAATTCATGAATACTGTCTATTCAGGTATGGAGGGGATGTTATAATAATAGTAATAACAGCTGCATTTAGAATTTTAAGGATTTAAAAACACTTTATATACATGAGTCATGTAATCTTGTTTTAAGAGGGAAACTGCATGTAACAGGGGGACTAGCCAGTGGAACCTCCTTCCCAGAGACCATGCAGAATACTCTGTCTGCTGTCAGCCGATTTGGAAGATTCTGCAGAGAAAGGCGTGATAGTGTGTGGTGGAAGGGCCCTGGTCCCTAATTCAGAGCACGAGTAAGTATTCTGTTTCTTACCACAAGGTAAAGAAGGGCTTTTTTGTTTGGTCATTGAGCTGGAACTCAGAGGCAAGCAGATGATTTCAACAGGGGAAACTCACTCCCGCTTTTCTGCCGGGTTGTTTGAGTGAGAAAGATGGATGTAAGCCTCTGGGTGGGGACAGTCCTCAGGCTCTCCCTACCTGAGCCAACATGTTGCTTGTGAACACAGGTCTCTGGGCTTTTCCTTCCATATGGTCATTTGTTCTTTTTCTTAGGTGAAGGAGCCGCAAAAGGCCAGAGAAGTCCTTGGAGTCCAAAAGCTGGAAGTCATGTTAATATGTGTTACAAACTAAGCCTAGTGTGGTGTCAATGAAGGCCTAATGTCAGGAATTCAGCCTAGAAATGAATGAACCTGGTCAATAATAATTCATCCAGTGACCACACCACTTTCTCACTTGGAAGTCAGCTGGGTGAGGAGGAGGGAGAGAAGCCAAATGCCACATAGAAACTGTCTCATATTTCTACTCCCCTTGGGAACTGAAGTAGTATAGGAAACAGTGTGTCATCTAGCTGCTAAAGGAGGGGGAATTTCACACTTCTGTTCTTGCTTTATCTTTTGAATTGATGACCCTTTAGAAAAGCTAATTGATGCAAATTGTTTAAATGAAACTGAGATGCTAATTACTGGGGATTGATATTGGGGAGAACATAAAGGAATAGAGATTTCATAGCACTGGAGAAAGTTATCCCCAGTGCCCCTCAGTTGTGCTTTTGGAACCCCCTAGGGAAAAAGATACAGTCAGTCCTTTGTAGGGTGGGACCGTTCCATGTAAATGGGAGTTGGGATAAGGATGCTGAGAGTTTAGGTATTACTATCCCCATTTTATTATAGAAGAACAGCCAAGGCTCAGAAACTAAGTACACTTTGCATGACTGAACAGTCAGTTAAGTATCAGAATATGGTCATTATTGTCTTATTCACGTGAAATCCATACTTACGACCGTTTTCTCCATTACTAGCAGGGGTCTTGTCTCATTTGTGGAACTTGGTATTTGAACCTGGCACAGTGACCAATGCACAGGGTATTTCACTGGTTTGACAGCTCCCTCCACCTACATAAATTGGAATCAGTCTAGAACTGATGAGCTTGGAGAGTCTTGGGTTAACTGACTTGCCTATGGTCACAAAGCTGATAAATGCCAGAGATGGGTTCCAAATCCAGGTCTTTCTGACTCAAGTCCAGCAATCAGCCTGCTGTGCCAACTGTCTGCATCATTGACAAGAGTGGCCATACCCACAAAATCATGCCATTCAAGACTACAATCTTTTTTTCTTCTGAACTCCACAAAATCTTGCCATTTCAAAAATCAAAACCATTTCTTCCAACGTGACATTATGTGTTCTTGTCTTTTACTTTGACTGGATAATAAAATAGTCCCCTTTTCCAACTCAGTATTCTCTAGTTGCCTTAATTCATGAGAAGCCAGGAAAGGGGGGGGGGTGGAATTGGTCGGTCCAACAGTGTTGGCCAAGGATAAACAGAATCAAATCACATTAGCTATAATTTACGGCATTTCAACAAATGTCCCTTCCTGCCAAAGCCTGTAAGAATCAGGCCCCACTGGATTGGAAGAAGGGAGGGGGCAGAACTGCTATTTTCTAAGCTCCACTTAGAGAATTATAGCCTCGTCAGCACTATCTGGAATGTTTTGCTCATTCATGCTTTAAAAATAAATATCATAAAAAGTCTTTTGGAATCTGCCTTGCCTGTTCCTGAAACCAAAAGCATGGATGATTCCAAACAACCAGGGAGGGGGCTGCTTTAACACCATTGACAGAGAATCTTTGTCTGGCTGAGAGTCATTGGGGGAGTCACAGAAAATCAACCCAGGATGATATATGCTGTGTGGAAAGGCAACTTCTGATCCAGTTGAATACAATAAACCTTCACTAAATCCCTACGATGTCCCAGGCATAATAGGCAATGTGATGTACTTGTAAGAATGGTGGACTTCCAATCAGGAAGACCTGAGTTCAAATCTCTTCCCTGAAACAAGTTGTATGACTGTGGACAAGTCACTTCAGTTACTAAGAGCTTCAAGTAGCTGAGACCATGAAGGGTTTAACGTAAGCATTAGCTCATAAGCTCTCACAGTACAGAAATCCCAGGCTTTGACTTATGTTCTTGGGGAATATGGAGAGGGATGCAGTAACAAATAACTATAACAAGGTAAAAAGGTAAAAGCCTCAAAGGCTTTTACATGTATCGGAGAATGCTCTAGCGTATTGAGCACTGGACGTGGAATCAGGAAGATCTGGGTGTCAATCCTGCTTTGCACATGCTCTGTCCAAGCTATGTGGATATGGGCTAATAATGATTTATTTGGTTAATAGGCATCTAACGTTTTATAGCTGAGTTCCTCATCTATAAGATAAGGATAACAAGAGTACTTATTTCACATGACTGTTCTGCACATCGAATGAGATACTACATAGTTTTGCAAACCTTAGACTACTATATCATCATTATTATAAAGATCGTATCTTCCACATGACAATAATTCTTACTATCACCGTGACACACAGTTGTTGAGTTGGGGATCGTATTGTCAAAGAACTGAAGCTGGAAGGAACCTCAGAGGCCATCTGCTTCTTGGTTACCCATAAGTGCTTGAGCTAGGAACTCAGAGATATCATCTCAGATAGCAGAGTTATCATCTATTCTCTTAAATTTACATGTGAGGAAACTGAGGCTCTGGGAGATTATGACAGACAATAAATTGAGAGCGACAAAGAATAAAGAAGTTTATTTAGTTCTATCCTTCATCTTATACTTAAGGAAACTGAGGCTTAGAATTCCCAAGGTCATCCAGATTGCAACTGTCATAGCCATAATTTGAACCCAGGCCATTTGACTCCATATATAACACATATGCCACCATACCATACTAGCTCCTAAGATATATGTGACTATTCTAAGACCACAACTAGCTAGTCACTAGTTTGTGAACTAGCACACACTCACTGGTGAAAGAAACTACTCCAATATAGGGTTTCTGATTCTAAATCCCAAGGCCTTTCAACTCTATTGAATCTTTGTTAACTTGATTTTTCTAAACGCAAAAAACCTAAGGAGGGATGAAATTTGAGGTTCTGGCACTATTTACTATAGTCTGAAAATATAGTTAGACCTGAGAAAGTCATATCAAAACGAATTAATACAACCAGAATCAGTGCTGCAGGGGTCAAAATTGTAGGTGAGGTCCAGGATTGGGTAGACCCATTATGGTACTTTTTATATTCTTAATTAATGGAAAGGTGGGCAGGAAAAAATATCGGGTAAGTGCCATTGTATTTCACCAGATCACATTAATTTGACATATGGAATACAATAGCATTGCTCTGGAACTCAGGATATGCTGTTCTTTATAATGAAGAGCAGCAGGAACTGAATGCTTATTTTCTCACATGTTTCAAAATGGCAGCAACAAAGTGATTTTAGGGAATGTTTGAGCTGGAAACAAATTTAGAGATATTTGCCCATGTTCTTCTGGTTGTGTGATAATGGAGGCCTGCCTATAATAATAGCATTAATGCAAACAATAATAATAAAATAAAACCCAGAGACTCAAGTGAATCTGGGATTCATTGAATCATGGTCTCCATTTATTCAGATCCCAACCTCTCCATCCTGTTCCACTCTTATCCATGTCCTCTCATAATTTCACCAGAGAGGGAAAGGAAGGGGGTCCCCCCAATGTCACAAGGGCCTTCCTCACTTTCCCTCAGCACCGTGAGCTGATCAGTGTAGCCTTCACGCTCATTCTCAGCATGGGATCAGCCCATCTTCACTTCAGGTCATGTAGTCCATACACTGCTGTCCTCTACTCCATTCTCCTATGTTCTTTAAGCATTATGTGTGGCAGCCTGCTAATGCCTACCATGCAACTCTCCTTTGCCTCTATTGCCTGAGACTTCTTTTTAATTTGAATTCCTTGAGGACTGCAGGGTTCCGTAACTCACAGCTACATACCAGCAAATGGATATGAAAGCAAATGATTTATTTTTGTATATAACACAGTGGAACTCTGTGGGACAAGCAAGTCACTCCACTACCTGGGCCCTAGTGAACTCATTTGTGAAATGAAAGGACTAGAGCACCTGCCAAAGAAGAGGGTGTAATGCTCTTTGTGAGGATCAAATGAGATCATATACGTGAGACGGCCTCCAAGATCCCTCCTAGTTCTGGTGCTATGACTGTGGTTCTCACATCTCAGCTCCAACCGAGCTTCTGGAAGGGGAAGAAATGATGCCAAAGAGGGGGAAAAAGCAGGAAAAGAACTTGGGGGAAACCCAGGGAACACAGAGGATCAACCAAAGCATCACAGATTTAGAGCTGGAAGGGACTTTTGCAACAATAAATTCACTTCATTTTGTCAATGAGGAAATGGAGGTTAAATTCCAGGGCCAAGTCCAATGCCTTATCTAAAATGTCATTCTATCTCCCAAGGAGATCAAGTCAAAAGGCAGCTACATGGCGTGGTGGACAGAGTGCTGGGCCTGGAGTCAGGAAGACCTAAGTTCAAATCTGACCTCGGACTCATGAGCTGGGTGACATGGAGCAAGTCACTTAAGCTCTGTGTGCCTCAGTTTCCTCAACTGTAAAATTCAGATTAATAATAGCACCTACCTCACAGGATTGTTGTCAAAATTAAATGAGATAATATTTGCAAATTATTTGAAACAAAGTAGGTGCTTAATAAATGCTTGTTTTGGGGGCAGCTAAGTGGTACAGTGGACAGAGCACTGGCCCTGGAGTCAGGAGGACCTGAGTTCAAATCCAGCCTCAAACACACATGACACTTACTAGCTGTGTCACTCTGGGAAAGTCACTTAACCCCAACTGCCTCATAAAAGAAAAAAAAATAAATTCTTGTTTTGTTTTCTGAGAAAAATATAGTTGTGAGAGTATGGAGGGACTGTATTACAAGGTATTTGAAAGATGATAAGAAACCAAAGGTAAGGAAAAAATTTTGGACTTTGTTAATACCAAAGCAAATTTAAAACAAAATTAACAGCTACCTATCTATATGTTTACTTTTCTGTCTATTCAATATTAATGAGAATAGTAATAACTGACATGTATGTACAATACATATATATTAATATTGTTTTTCCAAGTAATTTATATATTTTTTCTCACTTGATCTTCAAAACAACCATATAGCAAGTGTGCTATTTTATCTCCATTTTATAGGCTACACAGCTGAGCACGAGAGAGGAAGTGACCTGTTCCCTTTCACATGCCTAGTAAGTTTCTGAGGCTAGGTCTTCTTGGACCCAAGTGTGACTCCATTATATGATGCTATCTCCTAGAAACCTTAATTGACATGCCCGTGGATTCCACACAAGCAAGTTAGTGACAGAGCTGAGACTAGAACCCTAGTTGCCACACTTTAAATACAGTGGGCTTCCCTTCTTACCAAACCATGGCCCCCTTTTAAAAATATTGGTGTGGAGAAACACTTACTTTTTAAGCTTATCCTTTCCTGAATGTGGCTTTCCTGCTTGAAGTGAGCTTTGTTTGACTAGGAGCATGTGTAGATCTGTGTAATTGCAAGCTTGGTGAAGAAAGGATTCTACTGTGTCTCCTTCTGAACATCCCTGATGAACACATCTTTCCAGAAACTCAGGAAAATGTCATGAGAAAACCCAAAGCCAAGGAACTCTCATCAACCACTCAAACATTCAAGATCTTAGAATCCAGGAAGAAAGAATTCTGGGCCAAATTCTAATCAGAAAACTTGTTAATTGCTTCATTTCTCTCCCAAGAGCTAATTTGTATCTGGAGGAATTTTTTTCTTTCTTTCTGTTTTGCTCCTCTTTAGCCTAGAAAGATGTGAGTCCTTCTGCCTTGACACGCCTAAGTAACCAAAAGCCACTTAAGTAATTTGGCATCCAATAGTGCCCTTCAGCTCAGAAGGTGATCTCCCCTCTACTCTCTGCACAAATAACATCCCAGAACAGAGCTCTCATACCGAACGTCATCTTTTCTCAATTCAGGTAGTATAAATCAGAATGTTCTTTCAGCTTCCGTAGACATGTAGCAGGTAACTGTCTCCCCTGGTGAAGATGGTCAACAATTCTTGCCTCTCCTTCAATGTTGCTTTCCTCCATGTCCTACCATGTGTTCTCCATAGATAGTCCACCTAACAGGATAGATTCTCTCTACACACCTAGCTTGTATCATGCATAGACTGTGAAAATCAAATGAGATAATATTTGTTAAAAAAAAAAAAGTGCTTGGCACATAGCAGGCACTAAATAAATGCTTACTCACTTTCTCTACCTCCCAGGATTGACGTGAGGACAAAAAATATTATAGTCATGAAGCATTTTGCAAACGTTGAAATACTTTATAAATGTCACTTCTTATTATTATTATTATTTTTCATTAATCAGCTAAAAGCTAAAAATGACTTGGGATGAAGCCAGTGTACAAATTTTGAGAAAGAAAATTCATGTCCAAGAGGGATGAATGGGAGGTGTGAGAGAAACCTCTCTTTTTACCATAGTTCCACAGCAGAGGGCCTCTAGTAGCAAGCTTGCAGTGAGAAGCAATTGAGTCTGATCACTGAAATGCACTGGGAATCAGGCCAGATCAGCGTTGGAGGTCCCAGACAGTAAGTGAAGAAACGTGGTAGGAGGAGGATTCACTAGACATCAGCAGAGGTCTCAGTTGATTAGACCTTGATCCCAAGGAAGGCTATGAGTGCAACAGCACTAGAGGCAGATGGTACTTCCTAAAAAGAGGGACATGTTGGAAAGTATCAGTCTAGAAGCTACAGGGAATGGAGCACTAGACTTGGAATCAGAGAGAACTGAGCCCCAATTCTGACTCCAACATTTGCAACCTGTGTGACCCTTGGGTAAAACATGTAACTTTGCTCAGCCTCAGTTTCCTCACATGCAAACATGAGGATAATAATAAGAACTACCTTCCAGGGTTGTTATGAGAAACAAACAATATAACTTACAGTCAAGCACTTTGCAAAACTTAAAATACTATGTAAATGCTAGCTATTATTGTTCTTGATGGTAGTAGTAGTAGTAGTAGCAATTATTAATTCTTTTTTGTCAACTCCTTTTTCATTTTCCCTTTTTTATTTTCTTTTAACAAGAGCTGGCTCTCTGGGGAGAGAAAACCAGGTACACTGAGAACTGAAGGCAATTGAAAAAACAAAAGATAATAATGAAAACATTTTGTAAAAATATACAAATTCTACAGGCCTCTCTAATCTGGCCCTCACCTCCCTTTTTGGCCTAATTTGACACTATGATCTTTCTCATCCTATTTTGAGGCCAAACATGTCTCAGTGCCATTCCTTCCACTGGCCATTTCCTCACCAGTATCTGCAGATTTGCCGACCATGGCCTATGCTTGGAAGGCTTTCACCCTTTACTTTTACCTTGAAGAGCCCTTACCTTATTCAAGTTTCATATCGTCACCCCACCCCCACACAAAATAAACCCTTCCAGGATTTCCCCCCTCCCCAATCTGCTAGTGATCTTTGCCTCCTCCGATTATCCCATGATTACTTTTCTAGACATATGCTTCTCCTCGGTGGAATGTAAATTCTTAGTTAGCAGGGGCTTTCAAGTTTATATCTTAAGGCAGCTAGATTGAGCTGTGGATAGAACACTGGAATTGAAGTCAGGACAATCTGAGTTCAAATTCTGCTTCTGAGTAACTAAGCGACCCTTGGCAGGTCAATAAGCCTCTGTCCACCTCAAATTCCAAATCTGTAAAATGGGTTGTTGTGAGGACAAAATGAGATATTTCTTAAGTGCTTTGAAGGCCTTCAAATCACTCTGTAAATGTTTTTGTTGTTGTTGTTATTATAATGTTTTCTATCTCTAGCACCTAGCACAGGGCCTTGAGTATAGCAGATGTTGATAATAAATGTTTGTGGAATTGAATTATTCAATTAGACCAATATAATACTCAAATCTAGGGAGAATCTCTCATGTACAAAGTTCACAGTATTTCTAAAGACATAAAAAATGCCTTTTAACTTGTTGTTCGGGTAGAAAAGGCTACAATTGTTTCATTTAATGCAGGATAATCCGCTAGTCCTTTCCAGGCCATTTCTATTCAATCATCTAGTATGTGGCTTGGCAGTGGCCAAACCCTACCTAGACTATTGTTTTGAGTTCTGAGTACCACATTTTTAAGATGATTGTTGGTTATTATGTCCAGGATTTTGGGACTGAAGGACCTGAAAATTCATCAAATTAATATTCATTGAATGAACTGGAGGGGTTTAGCCTGAAGAAGAGAAGCTCCAGGGGCATATCTTTGCTTACTTCAAACATTTCAATGGCTCTCATGTGGAAGATGGATGGATTGACTCTGTTTAGCCCCCAATAGCAGCACTAAAATCAAATGAATAGGAGGTATAGGGAAACATTACATGAAACACAAGTCACTAAAAAGAAATTCCTGACAACTAGACACAATCAAAGATGCGATAAACTGCATCATTACATAGTGAGAGCTCTTTGTCGTTAGAGGTATACCAGCCCAAGTCGGGTGATCATATATCAGAGATGTTATGAAGAGGATCCATTTTCTTCAGCAAGGACATTAGACTCAATGATCCCTTGTGTTCTTTGCAACTCTAAGATTCTTTAATTTGTGTTTCTACATCTGATGTTGTTCCCCCACTTGAAGGGGTCTTAACATTCTCTTCCTTCTTCTCTATCACACTGTGTTTGTTATATTTGGTTTTCAATGATCAACTTTCTTCCATGAGGCTTTCCTTATGACTGGTTCCCTCTCATCTCTCCCTTTTCTGACTCTTAGGGACAGCACATGTGCCATGGATGAGGAATTGGAATTGGAATGAGGAAGACCTGAATTCAAACACTGCCTGAGACACTTATTAACTGTAAGACCCTGGGCAAGTTATTTGACCCATCTGGAACTCGGTTTATTCATCCGTACAATGAGAGGTTTGGACTTCATGGACTCCAAGATCTCTTCCAGCTCAAAGCCAATGAGCCTCTGACTCGCTTTACTCCGTTTATTGCCCGTACCACACAGTTCTTCACCAATGCTTTGGCATATGTGAGATTTCATCAGTTTGGATAGCCCCGCTAGGAGTTGTGGTTCAGAATGCCAATACTCTACATCTAAATTGAAGTTTCATGTATGGTGTGGCCCTAATATTTCTTACCTGTGACCAGCCTTCCAATGATGAGCCTCTATAGACCTTAGCAAGCCAAGTCCTTGGAAGAGAAATGTTACTGTACCCAAAACTGTTTCCACTTGATGGGACTTGCCAGAGCTTATATCCAAGGACCCAGGCTCACCATGGCACCACAGGAAGACCTCACAGGCAGATGCTAGCTGAAGACCACACATCTACTTCCTCTCACATTTCTTCAAAATCATTCAGAAGAGAGAATTAAAAGCCAGACAAATAGGAATTGAAACTTCAAAGTAGAAATCTATCAAATATGGAGTGAGGTCCAGTCTGGAGCAGAAAATGAAGGTCCCTGCTCACAGAATTCCAGAATCCCTGAGTCTTTGAATTTCATGTTTGGAAGCAACCTAAATGCCCATCTGGTCCCACACATATACAAAGGGAATGCCCACTATGACATACCTGACAAGGAAAGATCCAAATTCTGCTAGCAAACCTCCAGTGATGCGGAGCTTGCTATATCCCAAGGTCACCCACTCCACTTTTGGATAGATTTCATTGTTAAATCATTTTATAGTTGTTTTTTTTTTCTCATCATTCATCCTAAATTTCCCCCCTAGTAATTTGTAAAAGTTCTACCCATTGAAGTTAGAAAGAGAAAGTCTAACCTCATTTCCATGTAACAGGCCTCCAAATACTAAAGACAACAATCATGCCCCACTGCCATCTTCTCTTCCTTTAGATTGTGTGCTCAGTGAAGGTGAAGGCTGTCTTTGGCTTCCCTTTGTATCCCCAGCAATCAGCACAATACCTGGCTTGTAGTAGATACTTTAAAAAGGCTTATTGACTGATTGACTATTCTCCAGGATAAATATGACCAATTCCTTTCACTGATTTTCAAATCAGTAGTCTTTGAACCTGCCTCCTCTATGGCTGTCCTCCTCTAGATACCCTCTAGCTTGCTAATGTCCTTCCTGAACTCTGACACTCAGAACAGAACATGATACTCTAGGACAGAAGACAGTGGGACTATTACCTCCTTATTCCTGAAAGTTTCCATTTTCTTATTTCACATCAAGGCCACATTTGCTTTTTTACCCATCTGTCTTAACTGTTTTCATTATCTTTTGCATTAGATTTTAAGTGACCAATGAGTAGGAAGCCTGTCTTAGACCTCCTCTAGTGGCCCAGATCACCCCTCCATGGGCATTGCCCATATGTAATTAGTAAGATCTACTGAACACAAGAGCACCGTGTGTACGTGTGAATAACAGAATCAGCAATGACAACTGTTGGTGTTTTGCAGCTCTCAGGAGTGGTGAGGCCCCAGAAATGCCAGAATGTCCAAACCTTAGAGTTTTAGGAATAAGATGTGCATGTGAGGACACTGTGTTCTTCACAAAAGGATTACTCATTGCCTTGGGTGCCTGGGGCAGGGGCAGACTCAGTGAGTCCATTGTGGGAGATTTTGAAGACTTGATTGTAAATGACTGTTCACTGGTTTGAACTTCCTTTAGAGGCCTAATGAGTAAACTTGAAAGCAGCTGTCAGGACAGAAACTTCAGTAATTTTTTTTTCTTTTTTTCCCTAAATAGTCCTTCCTCTGTACTTCTCAGAGAATTCTAGCAGCTCTTCTGAAGTATAGAAAGTGAGCCACTGTAAAAGAAATAAAAAAGGTTCATCTGTGTCAGTTTCCAATGAGCACTTCCATTGTTCAGAAGGGGCCAAGACAAATTGTCCCCCCCAAAAAAAATGTTTTTAGAGCATTGGTCCCCAATCACTTTAGAGATATAACAACTTCCCACTGCTCTCTCAATTTCCAAAATCACCTGAAAATGTGAACTCTAAACCCCCTAAGTGGAGCTACCATGCTTTCTTTCCCTTAAAGTATAAATCTCTGTGCCAGGGGCATATGGTTATTCAGTTTTATTTTAAAAAGCACCAATTGAGGGCATACAACATGCAGTGGACTATGGGAGCACCAGGGGTACCAAGGCAAAAAAATGGAACACTCTGCCCTTAAGGAATTTAAAATGTACTGGAATGTTTTTGTTATTGTTATTATTCAGTCAGCTAGTCATGTCCAACTCTTCGTGACCTTGTGCACCCTATAGCTGATGGGGTTTTCTGGGCAAAGATACTGGAATGATTTCCTTTTCCAACTGGAATGTAGACTTATGGGTCTAGAATTGTTCAGTGCAATTGAACTTTGCTGTTGAAGTTTAGATGATTGGTAATAATGAAAAGAAAAATAGAGATCAACTCATTGTCTAGTTTCTTCACATATGTTTAAGATTAGGGATCAGTTGAGTCAATCTCTCTCTCCCATCCTAATTAAAGTAACTAACAAGATACTATAGTCCTGATCTTTTGGGGTGAGAATACTTCTACAGAATCAGTTAATCAAAGGCATTAAGTTAAGTATGAATGACTTAGCTGATCCAGTTGGGAAGGAGCAGAGTTCTTTAAGCCATTGGATGAAATAAAATGATGCTACACTGAAGATATATTAGGATTAGCTAAAGTCACTTGGTCATGTCCCACAGGACTTATGGAAAATAGCAGACCAGTTCAGAACACGGCATTCAAACATCTGATCCACCTACAGGAAAGAGCAGTTCCAGCTCAGTTCCTGAGAGGGAGTTAGAAGGTGGTAGCAGATGAAAGCTTCTGTTTCCACCCACTCCCTTGACTAGAGGAAGACCATGTGAACTTCAGAAGGAAAGAGGATCTAGACCTAGACGTCTTGTTAGCATCCTATTAGTGTCTCTAGAATAGTATTAGTTGATAGCAATGTCCACATTGGGTAGCCGAAGACAGAAACAACACCAAGACTCTAGAAGGATCCAAGCAAAAAGTTACACCATACCTAAGGAAAATTTCTTGGAATTCTAGAAAAAGAGAAAAGCTTTTCCAATAACCATCGTATATGAGTTAACCCTTTGCCACATGCCCTCCAAGCTAGAGCTTAGTTTCCCTGGGACTGTTATTGTGGGACAGTGTGGCCCCAATGTGGGAGGACATTTGGGACCAACTGTTCTTATTTATACCACCCAGGGTCAGATAGTATCTGTCACAGGCAAATGGGCTAAACCCGGCTGAGAGTAAATGACAGACCTCAAACTCACCAGTGAGTTAGGGGGATGTCTATCCCAAGCATGTTGAGACTTCCCCCTGCAGAAGGGGTGAATGAGAACAATTTGTTCCAATGGCCATGAAGCAGGTACCATGGAATACTTAGAGTTTGGTCAGACATTGAAGACACCAAGGTCATCCACTACATCCCAGGCCATCACCAGTTTTCCTAACTTTTATCCTGCCACTGTACTTTGATGATTCTGGAAGAGAGAATGAGGCTGACAACTTTATGTAAATCTGCCTCACTTAAATCCAATTCATGCACAAGTCAAGATACTGCTCTATGATGTCATTGGTCCTCTTTGAAATAGGACAAACATGTTTTAGAGGCAAAACTTGAACCCAGGTTTCCTGACTCCAAAGCTAGTTCTCGATCCTCTGCACACCACAGTGCTATCCATTACATTCTAACAGGAGAGAAAACATATGAAGAATGAGATCCAGATAATGATCCTTTTGTTGTAGAAAGTTATAAGGATCTTGAGTGAGCCATTAAAAAATTAATTAATAGCCTTTCTAATAGTGACCCCAGATCAAAACACCTGCTCACCATATATCTTGGCTTACTCTGGCACTGCCTCCCACCAGCAACTTCTTCACCACATTGGCCAAGAGAATGACTGAAGGAGATGCTAAAAAGCAATCAGTGCAAGGTGAAGAATGAACCACAGAGGACAGCTATGAGTAGGAACTAATCCTGCTTCTCCAAAGCCAGAACCTAACTCCCAAACTTATCTGCAAAGAAGAGAGACAAGTTATCCAAAGGGGAAGAGGGAAAGGTTTATGCTGATAAGGACTCTGTAATGTTATAGAAAATGGAGGTGCCAAAATAAACCAGGCTTTAAGATGCCCAGCAAATTGGGCAAGTTTGAGATACTTGGTTATGTCTGATAACTGTGCCATTTAAAAGCATTTCCTACCAATTTCACATTTTAAAAAGTCACCTTTTTAAAAAATTACACAGTTATCATGGTCCTCTTTATTGTTGTTTTGAGGGGATAATTCAATGAGTGAATAAAAAGGGTGCATTGAAATGGGAAGGGATTTTATCCTAGAAATTGGTAGAAGATTCTTAAGATTTCTTCCCATCATATGTATTCTTAGGAACACTGATGACCTCAGTGTCTGTGGTGGGGGTCAGAGCAGATGACTTCTAGAATAGGATTTCTTAACTTGAGATCCAAAAACCAAGTGATCCATGGATAGCTTTTGGAAGAATCTGTGAATTTGAATGGAAAAAAATACATTTTATTTCAATATGATTAGTTTCCTCTATAATCCTAAGTATTTTTTAAATGTATTTTAAAACATCACTGCATTATAAGAAGTGGTCCTTGGGTTTCACCAGAGGTCCATGCCATAAAAGAAAAAGGTGAATAACCCTTGTTTTAGAATAAGTTGGTATTTCTCCCTTTATGTTTGCCACCAGCAGATATTTGATTCCTTCCAATACAAGGGCCTGTCACAACCTGTCCCTATAGCCTTTCCTCAAGCCAAGTCAATAAGCATTTACTAAGTACTTACTATGGGCTAGGTACTGTGCTAAGTGCTGAGGTCACAAAAGATGGGGGCAGGGACAAGCCCTGCCTTCAAGGAGCTCACAATCTAATGAGGGGAGACAAGATACAACATCTATGTAGAAATGAGATACATACAGAAGAAGTTGGAGATAACAACCAGAGGGAAGACACAACATTAGAGGATACCCAGAAACAGTTCTGGAAGATGGGATTTTAGCTTGGACCTAAAGGAAGCCAGTGAAGTCGGGAGCTTTCCAGGCAGTGGAAATGCCTGGATGCCACATCACCCTAATCCATTGTGTGAACCCCCCTCTTCCAGGCCATCTGGATTTCCATTATGGCTTCACTACAAGGAGCCAGAACTCCTTTTTTGTTTGTTCTTAACATATCAGAGATCTTCTTTCACAGTAAGAATTTTGCAGTTTTTCATTTCCTTTTCTCCAAGTTGTAGTAGGTTCCCCAAAAAGTAGTTAAACAACAAATGTGAAATGCAAAAGTGTCTACCACCCCTATAAACTTTCATAGTATAAAAGATATAATGAACTCTCTTCATTGGTATTTATAGCAATTTTACAGTTTGTGGTAGTCCATGGAAGAAGGGAGTTTATTTGAAAGTTGTCATGTATTATTGCCAACTGTAGTTTAAGTCCTGCTAGAATGACCAGGATTGCTTATGAAAATCAGCTTTAATAAAGCTGGATACCATTTGGATTATCTTGCTATGAATACCATTTAAGGTAGGCATAATCTAAGAAGGACAGACTACAAAGGGACCATAAGTATCCCCATTTTGCATATTTGGCCTCTTTCTATAAGACCAAGACTGCATTAACTTGTCTGGCTGTGACATATCACTGTTGATTCAATATTGAGACTCAATATCCCTAGAGTCTTTGAAGACTGACTTTCCAGCTCCACCATCTTGGACTACTGAAGATGATTTTTTAACCTACATGTAAGATTTTACATTTATTCCTAAAAAACAAACAAACAAAAAACCAAAACTTCAAATGACTCAGTTGAACCTGGTTTTCTAGCAAATAATAATGTTTTCACTTCTCTCTAGGCTGCTCATGATTCATCTCCTGAGGACTTTCCTTACCAGGTCATCGAAACTTATTCACTCAAAAAATCTCCCTCTACCCCTGGACTACTTCTTACATTGGAAGTCCTCTCTGCCCCTGTTGCTTCCCCCTTAGATTGACTGGTTCCTCCATTTTAAGGAGGAAGCACAGACCAACCAGGTCTTTATTTCTCTACAGGCCAACTCTCTAAACTTTCCCTACCACACCTCTATACTAGCTACTTTCATCTCCCCTCCTCCACATTTGTTGGGTGTCTTTATGTTTTGTCTTTCCCCATTAAAATATAATCTCTTTGAAGCCACCAATGTCTTTGCTTGTTTATATGCATATCCTCAGTGCTTGATACAGTACCTGCCATGTAGAAAATAGTTAATATGCGCTTCTTGACTTGACTCGACTTGACTATTAAGATCTATTTTAGATTCTGACTTGCTTCCAATATGTTACCTGTTCACCTCAGCATTGTGTCATCTTCAAATTTGATAAGCACGTCATCTCTGCCTTTATGCAGAGCTGATAAAAAATGCTGTCACAAAGGACAACGATAGATTCTGTGGGCCACTTCACTAGTGACCTCTTTGAATGAATGAGCACTTATTAAGAGCTTTCCATATGTCAGGCACTGTGCCAAGACTTGGAGATACAAACAGAAGAGAGCTCAAGGATTGTTATAGGCAAAAGTTCTTAACCTAGATTAACAGACTGCAAAGGACTTCAGGGAGAAATTTCAGTGGGCTATGAAAATGAATAAAAAAAGCTTTATTAAATTGCATTTTGTTTTCTTTGTAATCCTCTGCATTTCAAAATTAATTTTAATTATTGATATTAAATAAAAGCAGTATTAAAACCATTAATATAAAATTACTATTGAAAACATTCACTTTAAATAAAATCACTGTTGAAATATTATTATGAAAATCAGACCATAAGATTCACCAGATTTCAAAAGGGGCCCATGACCGAAAATAAAATAAAATAAAATAAAATAAAATAAAATAAAATAAAATAAAATAAAATAAAAACCTCTGTAATAGGAGAAGAAAACACATACAGGGGAGTTGAAATTCGATCAGGAAATATGCCATTGATGTAGATGACTAAATACCAAACAATGGGATGTAGGGAAGCACAATGAGAATAGGGATCATGAAACTTTACATAGGAGGTAGCATTGAACTGACCTCTGAAAGAAGCAAAGATTTCTAAAACCTAGCGGTGAGGATGGCTTGCATTCTCAGTATCAGGAATAACCCAAGCAAAAACATGGAGGTAGAAGAGGGAATATTAATTTCAGGCAACAGAAGGGTGGCCAGTTTAGCTGAAATATAAATTCCTGAAGGAGAGTGATGGGAAACGAGTTTGGAAAGGTCTATCAGAGCCAGACGCAAATGCCGGCTGAAGAGTTAGCCTTTTATCCTAGAGAAAAGAGAGAGGCCCTGAAGATTATTGAAGAAGGGAGACACAGTGAAACCTGCATTTTAGGAAGATTATTTTGGCCCATGGGTTCAAGCAGAGAATGTGCTTTCTGTCTGCTACACCTCACCATTAATTTAGCCAAAAGTCATCCTCATGGATATGAAAGAGGCTCTCTGATCAATCTTGCTAAAGGACTAAGTCCATAGTATTCTAACTGAACCAACTAGAGGTAGCCTCTACATTTATACCCTTTTTGTCTAAGAACCATGGGAAGTTCAAGTAGGAAAATAACCTAGATAAATAGAAGATTCTGATGGATCATTCATCTTTCATCTCTGTGCCTTTTCACTGGTTGTCCCCTATGTAGGAAATAGTTTCCCTCTTCACCTCCACCTCTGAGCTCCCCTGTTTTCCTTCAAACTCAACTCAAATCCTAATTTCTCCAGAAGGCCTTTGCTAGGCCATTAAGCACCAGCTATTTGCCCAGCATTGTGCTAGGTTCTTGTGAAACAAGAAAGAAAACCTAAATAGCCACTGTTCCCATTGCCTCAAATTTCATCTCTGGGCATGGAACCATTTTCCTTTGCCCAGTCTGGTTACCTCCATCTCTAGTAATTCCAATGAGTTTCTTTTCTCTCACACACCTAACCAAAGTGGAAAGATCACTGAACTGGGAGATGGGAGACCTAGATTTAAAGACAAGGTCACCTGTAAGTTCTGTTTCAGTTTTAAATCTATGATGAAATGATGTCTCAGCTCTGTGCCTTATAAGGTGCATGACCCTGGCCAAGTAATTTAACCTTCCTGAATCAGTTTCCTCATATATAAAATAGGTGGCATTAGGGTTGCTCGTAATGAGCTCAAAGCTCCCTTCTAACTCTTAACATTCTGCTAGTCTATAATCTTGATTCTCGGTTCTGATTGATTTGAAGTGATACCACTGGCTGCTACCGCTTCCCTTGTTTACAATTTGGTTCACTTGATATCTTGTTTTCCACTGGCATTAAGCATCCTTCAATGGGGGCAAGGTCAGCATTTCTCTACCCTGTCTACACTCCCATAACTCTCCCACTTTTATATTCAGTTGGTTTTTCCAATGATAAATGATGACAGGATAACAGGATACTAAATTTTAAACTGGAAGGGATTTTGGGGGCTATTGAGTCCTACCCTCTCATTTTATAGAAGAGAAAACTGAGGCCCAGAGAAGCAAAGTGATTTGTCCAAGATCAAAAAGCTGGTAAGTGTCTGAGGTAAGATTTCAACTTATCTTCCTGACTCCTAGTCCAGCGTTCTCTTCATTATGCCACCAAGAAAGAAGGACTTAAGCCTTCAACAATCACTACTGTAACCACGAGGTACCCCCAAACTCTTCTGTTTTCCCTAGCCCCTCTCCGTCGCATGTTGGTGGTGGCCAAGTTGCCTTTCAACAATGAAGGCTTCCATGGGGACTCAAAGAACCAGTACTCTTTCTTTGGGACTCCAGCAAACTACAGGGAGGGCAGGGTCAAGGTTAGGAGTCTCAGACGCTTGAGACTTCTCATCCAGGTTAACGATGAGGTGTCTGTGATTTTGCTTATTTAACGCAAATGGGGTACAACCCTGTACTCTTGGAAAGTTGCCAACACAGCCTTTAGTCTGCTCTTGGGGCTCCCCTAAGGCACTTGGATTTGTAGTTCTAGAAAAAGCCAGACCCTTTCCATTCCACCCATGAGACGGGGCAGCACCAGTGTGCCAAGCATTTTTATCAAGGATTTATGTTCCTTGAAGGCAGGTTCTGAGTTGTCATAACAATCATAAGCCATCTGGTTTGAGAAAGGTAGCCAAGCATTTCAAGCTTTATTATTACTGCTAGTAGTATTCCTGATGTTTCACAACCCTGTTTGAGCATCCCATCTTTCATGCCATTTGTTGAGTGTGACCAAGGGCTGAAGATAGAATGTGAAGGTATTCGTCCTCCATCAAAAAGTGTCCCTAGCTCCAACACTCAGAGCAGTAAACTACTGGACTTTCCCTCCTTCCAGATGGGGCTGTAATTAGAATTTCACTGTCTGGGTCTAACACAAGGTGTGGAAAAGATATATGAAGTTTGCACACATGTTATTCCCTTCCCCCAACTCCTGCTCCTTCCCATTTTCCAATGTAACCACCTTTGGGGGGTTGGGGCGAAAGCAGGGAGAGGGTGTGCATTTGTGTGAATCTGCGCTTGTGCGGCCCTGCTCAAATTCACATTTTGCAAAAGTTTATGCAAGCCCAACACCTGGGGCCAGAGTTTCCTAAAGGAATCATCTGAAATTGTTGCTTTCTGCCAAAATGTCACAAAGATTTATGTGCTTTCATTTGTCCATTAAATTGAGGACAGGTGGGAGAACACTCAAGCCTGAGAAGAACTGATAGCGCATTTCTATGTTAAAAAAAAAATAGGATGGTGATTACAACTACTGCTGGTTTAGATAAAATAGACACAAACCTTGGAAGAGGCCAGGTCTTGGAGCCGAAAAGCAGTATTTCAGCAGTCCAATAATGACTTTCGTGATCAAGTTTCTTGCAAATGAGAGTCCTGTCTGGAATTCCAAGGTATGTTTGTCCCACCCACAGTTCAACCAGAAATGGGCCAAGCATCAGACCAAAAGCCAGGCCAACAGAACCAACACAGGACACAGGCCTGGAGAAAGGGCCTCAGCCCAGATGTGAGCCATGGTGTCGAGTCATCTTATTTGGACACTTTGTAGCGGACTCAGGTACCCAGATGTAACCACTCACATTTTAATTTGATTCTTGTTTCAAACACCTTTTCTGTGCCCAATTCATCTAAAAATTGTCATCACTTGGGATAGGTGGCTACCCTACTCCGAGACTGGAAATGGCACTTAAAGGTGCCGACTCTTCACTAGGATTGGAAATAAAATGAGGATTTGCATTTCAGAAACAGAATGTTTCTTTAAAAGTGAAGGCAAATGAAATCTGTCACAGATTTGTTCTCAATTGAGTGGACAAATGAAAGAACATAAATTCTTGGGACAGTTTGGCAGAATGAACTGATTTCAGATTACGGCTAAGGGAGTAGTCTACAAGGATGGTGATTGCTTTACCTAGAGTGAGGCATGGCTGGCCCCAGAGATAACCCCTGTGGGGTCATCAAAGTTGCTCCCAGAGACACAACCCTTTAGAAAAGCAAATCAGACTTTTGGGTAAAATGCTTGTCAAAGAGTTGAAAATGTTTCAGAACTAAGGAATTCTTATTCATAGATCACATAAATAAGCTGAAGAAAGAATGTTGGATTTGGAATCAAAGGAAGTCATACAACTGTGTTGACTGGTTATGTGACAAATTTTTGTTGACCAGTCTCATCTAGGCTCTTAAACACCATGATCCTTGTATTCTACACTGAACAATATTATCACCTTCTTCCATAGGATATAGAATTATAGACAGAAATTTGAAATGAACTAGAAAGGACCATCTCCTTCAAACCTCTCATTATGTAAATTAAGAAGCTGAAGTCTAGAAAGCCAAAGAAACCTTGGCCAGGCTTACATAGGCAGCAAGTATTAGAGGTGGGATGATCAATGATCAGTTATGGGATCTGCTCACATCACTCCTTGCACTAGAAGTTTCTTTGGCTCCCCATTGACCATATGATAAATAAAAAATCAGCTCCTTGGTTTTTCATGAAAGCCCTTCTGATCTTGGTTCAGTCTGTCTTTCTATGTTGATTATGCATTATTTCCCCTCCCACTTTCACCACACCCAGCCTTAATGGCCTGTAGCTGTACTTCTTACACAACATCCTCCTCTCCTCAGCCTCTCAGAATTCTTGGCTTCCCTCAGTGCTCTTCTCAAGTGGTACCTTGGAACAGAAGGCCTTTTCTGACTTTCTGATTTTCTAAAATTATTCATGATGGGATGAGGTGGGGGGAAGGGAACCAAAATTGCTTTGCATTTGATTTCCATATACTTTGCTGTTGTGTCAGGGAACAGTAGCAGCAGCAGCATTGTAAGTAAATTGTAAGTTCCTTGAAGGTAAGGGTCTGTTTTCATTTTTTCCCCTTTGTATCCTCAGCACCTGACATATCCTTCACACTTCTTGCATATTCATTTAATTGAATTGATTCTGTTTCAATCTCAGTCCTTGCACTGACTGCTGCAGCGACCTTAGGTAATTTCCTTAACTTTGGGGGCTATTTTCTCATCTTTAAAATGAGTGGGCAAGCTAATGACTTTTGAGGTCTGTTCTAAATATGCAATCCAATAAAATTCAGTTGACAATGAAGGGCTGCCCATTTTGCAACAGTCATCATTGACTTTTGCATAGCCCTTTAAATCTTGCAATGCACTTTTCACTTTTAAAATCTAATTCATTCAGATAACAACCTGGCAACATTGATACTACTAATATTATTACATCCATTTTTAGATGAAAAAAAAAGTCTCTAAGAAGTTCCATGACTTGACAATGGTCAGTCAGCTAGAAAATGTCAGAGGTAGGCTTTTCCTGAGTCCAGGACAATCCAGCATTGCAGAGTAGCAACAATGGGAGTGCTCTCAGAGGCCCACTGAGCACTTTTGCTTCTTTTCCCACTGAGGCCATCCCCACCATTCTAGGCCCTCAAGCATCTCATCATGGTACTTTAACAAGGAAGACCCCCTGTAGGGATCCCCAAGGACACGAGGCAAGGCCCCAGGCATTTGAAGAAGCCACTGGACAAATTGCATCTGCCATCCTCCTCAGGGGAAATTTCTTTTTTTTTTTTTTGGATGTAAATCTTAGACATAGAAGTTATAAGGCGGTAAAGGTTTAATTAGATAAATACTAACTTGTAAATGTAGCATAGTAGAAGGATTGTGACAGGGTTAAGAACAGACACATAACATTCTCTTCTCCAAGAAAAACAGACACTCTCTCACTCACATTAGAGCAGGGTGGGCTGCAGCAAGCCAGGGCAGTGCTGTGGTGAATTCTCAAGCCTTCATACTACTATGGAACCATTCTGTTTTATTCTCACTTCTGTTTTGCTGCTAATGAAAAATCTAATGGAAATGCTATTGTTTGGTGGAAATATCCTACTTGTTTCATAATTAGAAAAATCCTTTTTGGGTGAGGTAAGATGTCTTAGTGGATAGAAAGCCTGTTTTGGAGTAAGGGACATCTGGATTTACCCACCTCTACTGCAGGCTGGATGTGAGAGCCTAGACAAGTCATGGAAACTCTCAAGGCTCTAAAAACTGAACATTACAAATTGTAGAATGTGTACTGATCTGAATTGGTTGATGGGATTTTTTTTTCCACTGGTAGTTTCCAGCCCAAATGAAAACATAAGCCCAGAACAAAATCAAAATAATTTTTATTCAATGTAGCTTAAAATTATTCAAAAAAAATGGAGTCTAAGATCTACTTCTGTCTTCAGTCTTCATTCCTATGTCAGACCACACACAGACAATTTATACATATCTCTATTTCATTCATAGTACATGCAATATGTGTCCTCCAACTTAGTTATGAACACAGTTCCCTCTTGAAATGCTTTTATACACTTTGTATAGCAAATACATCTCAGGGGTCACTTTCCCAGAGCCAGGCTGCTATGTGTTCCTCTTTGGGCTCTAGGGGTATCCTTGAGGTATTTAGGGTATCTATTCTCCAATGCTATCAGCTCGGGCCATGACCAGTTGTGCTTCAGTTGTGCTTCCCCATGTTAGCCATCAGTGAGTGATTAACACCCAAGGTCCATATAACCACTTACTAGAAATTAGTTTTTACATACGGATGTTTACTTACAACTTTTAGCAAATGCAAAAGCACAAACCCTTCCCTGAAACAACTTGGAGGATATACTCTCCCCATAAAGCTTCAATTTTGGGGGACAGTGGGCTCAGACTTAACATGGTTTCTATATGGCATTCTATGAAAGTTTTTGTCCAAATGCAGCCATGTTTCTGGATGAATGGAATGAGTCTACACCAACTCTGGAATGAGACCTAAAGGTTGCTCTTTACTTTTCAAGGCATTGATACTAGGGAGGCTGCAAGATTCAGGAAGGACTCTACTCCCAAATACCCAGACACCTTGCTTTCTGGACCTTTCAAGACTCAAAAGGTCATAGCCTGCAGGTTAATCTCCTTCAACTAAAACAAAACAGTAGACACCATTTAGACAAAGATCCATGACTCTTTTTCCCAGGGCCACACATTGGCCTTGGCAGGACTGGGCCCAAGGCTTCTGCCCTTAGAGCATTATATCTCAATGGACAACATCAGATAAGAAGTCAAACCAAGAGCACTGGTCCAAGAAGGAAGCCAGAATACGAAGACAATTTTTGAAGGCACTGTCAGTTCTGTATCTTCAATTGGAAGCAAAGAGGCTGTCATCGGCCATGGGGCTGGCAGACCAGAACCAATGATAAAATGTCTACACATGTGCCAAACTCTCTCCAGTGTGTTTCCATTCCATGTCATCATGATTCTCTTAGAAACGGAATCCCCATCTTCTTTGGTGGTGTATTGGTTGAGCACGCATTCCTTGTAGGTTTAGAAGGACGAACTCTCTTGGCCAGTCATCCAGAATACATAGATGTATTTATCACCCAGCAGGTGCAGGCTCCTGGAGGGCATCTCTGCACCAAGCACAATGCCTGGTACATTGTAGGGAGGCCCCTGTTGAATCAAATTAGACTATAAGTGTCTTGAGGATGGGCCTGTGTTTAATCTAAACTTTCTCCCACAGGACCTATAGGGTGTTCTGTACATAGTGGAGATTTAATAAATGTTAAAAGAATTGAGAATAAATGTGTCTTTGTATACACAGTTCCTTGTACATAATAGTCATTTAAGGTTAACTTCTTTGAAGTAAAGGCATTAGAAGGTCCTTGAGAGAAGAGCTTATATTTTATATAAACCTAATTTCTCTTGTACCTAGCATAGTTTGTATAAATTAGGTACTTAATAGATGTTTATTGAGTTGAATCATAACTCTGTCTTGGCTCCTTATGCTAATAGCAACAACGGATACTTGCATGATACTGGAAGGTTTACAGAGAACATTCCAAAATTACCCCATTTGAGAACCATGGCAGCCCTGAGAGGGAGGCAGTGTAAGGATGCTCATTTTATAAAAGGAAAACATGCTCAGAGAATTTCAGTGACTTCTCCGCAGTGACACAAGTACTTCTTGTCAGAGATAGGACCTAACCTGAGGACAATCTGATCAAAAATTTAGGGTTCGATCCAACCCCATTGCCACTCCATGGACTTTGGGTGTCTGTCTTATCTCAGGGAACAGTTAGTAACCTTCTTTGGAATGCAGAGTTCATAAAGGAGGCTCAACATGAAATAAGCCTAGAACGTAGCCTAGATCCAAATGGCAGGAGCTTTGAATGCCAGACTGAGGGATCTGTCTGTTATCTTAGAGGCACCAGGGAGCTACTGAAGCCTCCTGGGCAGAAGCATAATATGGTCAGAGTTGTGATTTTGGAATATCAGCCTGGTAGTTGTGTGGAGGAGAATGGAAAGTCTGATTAGGAGGCTATTGCCATAACCCAAATGAGAGGTAACAAAGACCTGAACTAGGGTGGTAGACGTATGATGGCTAGAAGGGGGACAGAAGTGAGAGATGTTCTAGAAGTGGAATATGTTAGATGTGGAGGGGAAGGAAGAGGGGAAAGAGTCAAAGATGACTCCTGGGGTTTAAAGTTAGATAAGAGAAGAACAGTGATGTTTTTTAGGAAATCAGCTTGAAGGGAAGGTAGGTTTAGGAGAGGGTTCTTAACCAATTTCATGTCATAGACACCTTGGGCAGCCTGGAGAAGTCTTTATAAGACTTCTCAGAATGATATGTTGCCTACATTCAGAATTGAAGGAAATGTTAACTTTTAGGTAGTAGTTAGTGAAAATAAAGATACAATTTTCCATGAAACCAAGTTCATGGTCTCCCTGAAATATATCCATAAGGCCATTCAAAGTAAGAGTTAAGAAGTGGAACCCTTGTTTTAGGATAAAGATAATGGGTTACATTTGAGACATGTTGATTTTGAGCTGTATGGGGGACGTTGCGGGGGAAACGTCTAGCAAATTATGTATATATATGGCTTTGAAATTTTAAGTGCTATATAAATATTACTTATTTTTATGGTCATTTTCCATTTGGAAATTCAGGAATGGAATTGACAGAGAGAAGAGGGTTGGATATACAGAAGTGGGAATTATCTCCAGAGAAATGTTCTCTGGACCTGTGAGAGCTAATAAAGTCACCAGTGAGAACAAGTGTGGAAAAAGAAAGGAAGAGGGCACACATTAGACCTTTGGAGAACACCATCATCCAGTAAAGATAGACAGATAGCCATCCAGGGAAGGAGACTGAGGAATAGTCAGACTAGTAAAAGGTGAAATGGGAGGAAATGACATCATGGAAGCCAAAGAGAGGTCAGTGTCTAGGAGGAGGAGGGGGGCATTGGCAGTGCCAAAGGATACATAACTGTCAAAGAGAACTAATTCTGAGAAGTGTTCATTGGGTTTAATTAAGAAAACACTGGTAACCTTGAAAAGAGCAGCTTCAGTTGAATAGTAGAGTCAGAAACCAAAATGTAATGAGTTGCTAAGTGATTGGGAAGCTCATTGTGAATGGTCTCAGGGTCATCAAGAAAGGAAAAGGTGATGACCTTGATGTACAGGAGACAGAGTGGCACAAGAGGCTTGAAGAGAGAAGCCAAATTTTAGAAAAAGTAACTGAGAGAACTCTTATGAGAAGTCAAGGGATACTAGAAGGATCACTATGGGGGCACAGATAAGATTAAATAATATACATCTGTAGGGGATCCAGGCAGTAAAGTTGTGTGACTTCCTCCAGCAGCAATGAGCAGGAGCAGAGAAGGAAGATGATGGGGATAACCTAGGCTTTCAGTTGCCTGAAGCAAGGAAGTTGACAGGACAAGAACACAAGGAAATTAAGGGTACATCATACGGTCCAGTGGATCAACCATAATGTCAAGATTACAAAGGGAAGAAAGTGATGCCAAAAAAGGGTGATGGGCCAAGAGTATAAGGAGCGGTGTTGAGACTGGAGGTTCTGGTGAGGCTGATGGATGGGTTTAGGAAGACAAATGGAAGGAAATGTAATCAGAGAGATAAATTTCATAATAAAAGATTATTGAGGTATTTCCATTATGGATCATAATGAGATCAAGATGACCCATTTTTGTGGACAACTACAGGGAAGAGTGTGTGAAGATGATAATGTACTCATGATCCTTTCCAAACTACCATCTTTACAAGTGGGAATTTGTATCCCAACAGTATATTTTTGTGCATACATAGATGCCCATTCGATATTCCCCGACCAAAGTTCTGATCATGTCACTTCCCTGCTCACTATTGCCTCTAGGATAGAACACAAATTCCTCTGACAGTTAAAATCTTTCACAATCTGGCTCTAATTCTTCCAGGCTTATTATATTATGATCTTCATCATATACTCTATACTCAGCCTTTTTCTGTTCCCTCTATACAACATTCTGTCTTCTGTCTCCACACCATTTATGAAGCCTGGCTCCCATCTTCCACAGCAAGAATGATGGTTAATATTTTGGCTGTTCCTCACAATAGCTCCAGAATTATTGTCCCCATTTGATAGGTAAGAAAAATGTGACTGAGAAAATTTAAGTGACTTGTCCAGTGTCATACAGCTAG
The DNA here is from genome assembly GCF_003287225.1 of Phascolarctos cinereus. Classification (NCBI taxonomy): domain Eukaryota; kingdom Metazoa; phylum Chordata; class Mammalia; order Diprotodontia; family Phascolarctidae; genus Phascolarctos; species Phascolarctos cinereus. The sequence continues at coordinate 12,746,916 of NW_027555847.1, forward strand.
CAAGTGTCTGAGGCTAGATTTGAATTCAGGTCTTCCTGAATTGAAGCCCAGAACGTTATGGACTCTGCAACCTGGACAAAGGTCTTCCTGCTTCTGAATCTTCTGTTCTCTCCACTGTGCAAGGTTGCCTCTGTCCTTTCCCCCAAGCCTTTGAGATCTTTAGTTCCATTAATGGTTCAGAAGGAGGTCTTGCCTTATTCTTCCACTTCTTCATTCTTCCACCTCATTCTCCCCCAACAAAAACAACTGCATATTAATTTACCAAGTACTTCATGGACACTTTTCTGTGAACAGTTATTTTTTTTTTGGTCTAGGCAATGGGGTTAAGTGACTTGCCCAGGGTCACACAGCTAGTTAGTGTTATGTGTCTGAGGCCGGATTTGACCTCAGGTCCTCCTGAATCCAGAGCCGGTGCTCTATACACTGCACCACCTAGCTGCCCTAATGTGAACAGCTATTTCTACCTGGTAATAATAATAATTATCATTTATATAGGCTTAATATGTGCCAGGCATTATGCTAAATGTTTTACAATTATTATCCCATGGTAGAATGCAAGCTAAGAGTGGCTGGATGGCCCAGTGGATAGAGTCTCAGGCCTAGAGTAAGAAAGACTCCTCTTTGTGAGTTCAAATCTGGCCTCAGAAACTTACTAGCTGTGTGACCCTGGATAAGTCATTTAACTTGTTTCCCTTGGTTTCCTCCTCTATAAAATGAGCTGGAGAAGGAAATGGCAAACCACTCCAGTAACTTTACCAAGAAAATGCTCAATGGGGTCACAAAGAATTGGACGTGACTGGAATGACTGAACAACAACAAAAAAGAATGTAAGCTTCTTGAGGGTAAGAATTATTTTATTCTTTGTATCTTTTTCTATGCCTTTGCCTGGCATTTAATAGCTGCATAAGAAATGGTCGTTTAATTGAATTAAATAGAAATCTTCATTTAATATAAAAGACATTTATTGAAAAACATGAGATGAATTTTACGCCACCAAAGGCTCAGAGATTTTGAGTTGGAAGGGACTCAGAGGTCATCTAGTGTAACTAACCCATTTTACAGATCTGGATACTGGTCCAGGATCACACAGTGAGCAAATAGCAGAGTTGGGATTCAAACCTGGGTCCCTTGGATCCAAATCCAGTATTCCTTGAGTTTTGATCAGGTTATTGGGCTGGTAATGAATCAACAGCAAGTATTGCATTAAGCTGAGAATAGCTTCTCAGGTGTCTGAAAGACAACTAGTTTCCTCGAGTCAAGCTCAGCCCCAGTGACGGCTCATTCAGTGCACAAAGGTAAACCCAATATCCTTAGCATTCACCTTGAACCCAGCATGCACCCTAGCAAACTTGTCTGTCCATCTTAGGGTGGCCTTCTTGCAAACAGTTTCAAGCTTGGCTCTAGTTTAAAGGGTCTTCTCCCACCCCACTCAGCAGCTTTATCAAAGATGAGAATGATTTTGCATCCTGTGTCCTTGACCAAGCCATTCATTAAAGATAATTGGTTGGTTTCCTTAATGAGACTCATTATCTCACTGAGTTCCTTTGGGAAAGGCCCATTACTATTGCTTAATTACCTTCTTGGGTATTGAAAATAACCCAGTTCAATTGGGTTTAACTAGTAAAAGTGGCCAAACCCCAGGCTGAGAACTCAAATCCAATCCCCCCCTCCCATTTTGGTCCCTCCACATATAATTGACTTTGATTTTTAGTTACACACAGAATTTTCCAAAATTTAAAAAAAAAACAAGGCATAACTTAAAATTTTATCAAACATAGCCAAATTGGGTTAAAGCAATAAAGGGTAGTATGTTATGGATATGGGACATTGGAATTTGAGTGGACCAAAAGGTCATCTTAATTAACACCCTAAAGGACAGTAAATCATGACTGGGTTGGTCTCCTTAGGAGAAATATAACCCCCTCCCACCTCTACAACTTTACCAAGCTTTGCTGCGGCTACCTCAGCCAACATGAATATTAGAAACACTTCCCCACCCCTTGCACTTCACACAAAGTATCTTCAGGGATGGATATATAGAACATACTCAGAAAACTTGTGTTTGATGAGTCCTTGAAGATGACAGTCTGTTCACTCAAGAATACCAGAGACGGTGGGCATTGGACAGTGGGGAGGCTTTGGAAATGATCAGAAGGCCCTCACTATTGCTGGATGTGGACAGCTTTTCAGCAGGCACCTGGCTTCTTTTGCCAATCAGGGAATAGGAGTGGCATATTGGCTCGAAAGGAGAGGTTGAACAACCAAAGAGTAAACTGCTTCTCTGAACTGAATTTCTGAACCGCTGAGCTTTACCATCCCTCTTAACAGTGTCTGCATCGCAGATTGACTTAGCAGTTCTAACTAACAAGCCATCACTGTGGGGAAGCCAGGCCAAAATACCAATTTGAGGTTTATAAGAATTTGTGCAAGAAAACAGATTCCTGAATTTGACCTCAGGTGAAATCTTACTTAAAAAAAACAAAACAAAACAAAAACAGAGTTCTCTGTAGTTCAGTTCAATGCAATAAAAAATTATCAAATATCTACTATGTGCCAAAGTGATGTGTACTTCTCAGAGGGAAGCAATGAGGAGTATTTCCACATCTTAATATACACACATAAAGTTGTTAGCTTCCATTTAAGTCAAGCAACCTGGATGGAAGGATGGATGGATGGATGGATGGATGGATAAATGGATGGATAGGTGGAAGGAAGGAAAGAAGGAAAGAAAGAAGGAAAGAAGGAGGGATTGAGAGAAGGTATAAGGGAAGGAGGGAGGGAAGGAAAGAGGGAAGAACAAAGGAAGAAAGGGAGAGAGGAAGAGAATTTCCTATTTCCTATGTGCCAAGCATTGTGCTAAATGCTGGGAATATAAATACAAAAATGAAGACAAGACCTGCCCTAGACAGAGAATTTTGCTAATTGAGATAGGTAATGCAAAGATGAATACGATGGTGGCCCCCTGCTTTCAGGGAGCTCATATTCTGATGGTAAAGATATGTACATATCTTGGTATACACAAACTAGAAAGGAATTATAGGAAAGGAGGTCCTCGGACCTTAGTGTTTCAGGGAAATCTTCACAAAGAAGATGGCATTTGAAGGAAACTAGGCAAGTGGGAGTATATTCAAGGCATAAAGGACAGGCTACACAAAAGTGAAGAGATGGGAAATGAAGACCCATATTGGAAGAATAATAAAAAGGCCAGATTGGCTGTGGCTTAGGTGTGTGAAGGGAATAATATTGTAATAAAGTTGGAAAAGTAGGTTGTTATTCAATGCCCACAGTGTGCTGAGCACAGAGGTAGGCACTTAGGGAGATCTAATGTTTAATTAACACAGTCCATTCCCACATGAGTTTAGAATAACATGTCTAGATAAGACACAGTTACAACAACTAGGATGTAGAAAGCTGGTCATTATTTTCTATATATAGAAACCAAGGCCAGTGCAAGAGAGTGACTTGCCAAAAGTCAATAGTAAGAAATGTCAGTGGCAAGATTTGAAATCAGCCTCTGACTCCAGAGCCAATGAGCTCTGAAATAAGACTAAAGAACCATGGCCATGATTTCAGACCTCAGTTACTCATGAAGTCTTCTGATTTTGCCTCCTAGAGAGAAGCTATTTTCATCATGGAGAAATGAAGCCTTAACATCAGGAACTGTGTGATTGTCATAGGTTATTGTTGACCTTTCAAAACAGCAATGAGCTGTAAGGGGAGATCTAGAGAGGTACATGGGCAAAGGCCAAAGACTGGGGACCAGTCTTGGGACCCTGGAAGGGTGGCAAGGGGCAAATGGGAGAAATCAAGCCTTTATCTCCTTCAAGCATATTGCACCTTCCAGGGACTCCCTCTACCCACCCACCCATCAAGCCACAGAGTTGGAAGCTAGAAAATGAGAGGAACAGAAAGGTCTGGGAAAAGGCAGCTATGAAAAGGAAAACCATAGGGCTAAGGGAGTTCCTGAACCTCTGCTTTCCATAGGAATAGCAAAAGTTTCTGAACCCCAGCCTTTCAGAAGACTGAGACAGTTCCTGCATCAAAGATGATGCATATAACCCTGGAGCAGTCATATAGAGGGGCCTCAGGAGACTGGGCCACAACATAGACCAGAGAAACCCAAGTTTGACACTCTACTACCACGAATTATTCAGACAGTGCAAGTCCAATACGAGGGAAGCTGCCTCTGTAGCAATTGCAAGTTGCCTTCTGTTCTTGGAGGCGTGTGCAATACTCAGTACCGTAAGGCTGCAAACTTGTATAAGCTTCTTGGTTTGAAAGTAGAACTTTCCAAAAATGTAAGGACAGAAATTTCTAGCATCCTCAAGTTCATTTTCTTTCCAGGAAGAATCCAAACTTATTGGGCAGTACTATAAGAACTGGAGTGTTAGAATGGACCTCAACGGGCATTTAGTCTAACTCATACAAGAAAAGTATCTCCACTGTGATACATCCAACAAGTAGCGACCAATCTCTACCTGGAGACCACGTAAGGGAAAGCAAGTCAACAAACATTTATTCAGCACTAACTATGTTACAGCACTGGACTAAGAGCTGGAAATATACATACGAGCCAAATGGCAGTCTGTGCCCTCAGAGAGCTTATATTCCAATGGGAGAAGACAAGACATGACAGGGAGCTGAAAGGCAGGGTTGAAAAATGATCTGCACAAGGCAATAAGGGAAAAGTCTAGAGTCCAAATCAGAGTAGAGAAAGGAATGAGGGACAGCTGGCTTGGGCTCTTACTCCAAATGGAGTTTCCAGGAAGAATTCACCAATGGGAGAAGGGAATGAAGGCATACTACTTTTGATCTAATTATTTTTTAATCTAATTGTTAGAAAGCTTTTTTCTTACCTAAAGATAAAACTTCACTCTTTCATCTTTGTAGCTCCTGGTTCTCTTGTCTGGGAACAAGCAGAACAAGCCTAATAATTACTGTGAATGACAGCCCTGGAACACACAGCACAGCTTTCCTGCATCTTCTTCAAGCTCAAAATCCTTAGTTCCCTTGGTCTTTTCAAGTCCCTTCCTTATCCTGGTTGTCCTCTTCAGCAAGATTCTCAAGTATATCCCTGGCCTTACACTGTGATATGCAGAACTGAGCACAGTACTCCAGATTGGGTCTTATGAGGGCAGAATATGGAGGATCTATTACTCCCCTATTCTTGATAGTAATGTTTAATACAGCCCAAGATCACATTCAGGTTTTGTTTGTTTGTTTTGGCTTTGGTTTTGGGTTTCTTTGGCTGCCACATTACCTTGATGCCTCCAAATGGACTTGCAGTCTACTGAGAAGCTCAAGATCTTTTTCAGAACCATTACTGTATAGCCTTGCCTCCTCCATCTTGCAATCCCAATATTGATTGTTTGTACTTAAGTATAAGAGTTGATATTTATCCCAATTAAATTCCATCACATTAGATTCAGCTCAACTCTCTAGTCTACCAAAATTCTTTGGACTCTGAAATCATTCATCATGTTCTTTGCCTCCCAGATGTGTGTATTCTTCAAACTGGAAGATCATGTCATCCATGTCTTTACTGAAATCATTTCTATCACTGTGAAACAGCACAGATGCCTGGACTACTCCTCCTACCATGCTGACCCTGAACTATTAGCGGCTATTTTTTGAGTTCAATCGTTCAACTGGTACAAATCCATCTGATTCTAAGATCACCAAATCAGCATGTCGCCTCCATGAGACTAATATGAGGAGCCATGTCAAAAGCTTTGCTAAAATGTAGGTAAACTAGATCAACATCGTCACTCTCATCTACTAGCTTAGTAATTCTGTCAGCAAAGGAAATGAGGCTAGTCTGGAAAGAACTATTCTTGATTAATCTAGGCTGGCTTTTTGTGATCATTGCTTCCCTTTCCAAATATTTGCTGACCCTCCTCTTAATAATCCATTCTAGATTCCCCCTCCCACCCCAAGATTAAAATCAAGCTTCCTGATCTGTATTTTTTGGATTCTGTTCTCTTCCTCTCTTTGAAAATCAGAGTGTTGGTCTTCCAAACTTGCGGTACCTCTCTCTTTTTCCATGCTCTTTCAAATATAACTGACAGTGGTTCAGTAATTACACCTGAGAGTTATTTTAATAAGAATGGAATCCTGAATAGGTCAATGGAAGGGAAAGTAGAACTCACAAAAAGCAAATAGAGAATTTTGATTGTTCTAGGCTCCTGTGATCCACCTGCCATTTTAAATTCTTTTTGTGAGTTTCAATAAAGGCTGTCCTACGTCCAATATGATCTCTTACCTTCAAGTACTTGAATAGCAGTTGGGACCCTTTAGCCCACATCTGTGAAGATATAAATGAAAGTGAATAATCCAGATTATGAGATTTCTGAGGGAAACCCAAACATGAAGAAACTGAGGGAAAGAGTGATTTAGAATTTCCCAAGATCAAATCTTCTCTCTCTAAGCCTCTTGCTCGGAGTACTATACCATAGGTTACAAAGTTTAGTCAAAGAGAAGTCCCTAATGCTAGATAGCATTTATATAACTGCTATAAGTTTGCAAAGCACTTTACATACATTATAATTTAATCCTCATAAGCACCCTGTAAGATAAGGATCTGTAGGTCCTTGCCTGTAAATGTATAGTCCATTAAGAAGATTACACAAGCATAGAGAAGCTCTATATTACATATTGCTGTCTCTCATTTCTTAAATTAATTCACTTCTCATCCCTACCTTTCCAATTCTTTGTCATCTGTGAAGTTGGTGAGGGGCCAACTTTGCTATGAAACCCTCCTTGCTTCTTTCTCAAATACTACTCTAGCACTCCATCAGAAATCTCCCTTGTACCTGTCATGACCTAATTTGCATTATATTTATCTGTATATGCATTTATTTCCCCAAAAAGAATATAAGCTATAGAAGAAAAAGTACCCTAGCATACTGATGATGGAGCTGTCAGATAGTCCAATTATTTCAGAAAGAAATGTGGAACTGTACTAAAATGCAAATGTGAAATGTAATGTAAACTGTAAATATGCTTTTACTCAGTAAAACTGCTGCTAGGCATATACATAAAGAAAATCAGAGAAAGAGAGAAAGAACATATATCCAAGAATGTTTTAAACTCTAATTTTTGCTATAGCAAAAAAAGGCAATTATTGAGGTACCCATAAATTTGGAAATTCCTGAGCAGACTATGTTATATGGATATGATGGCTTGATATTACTCGCAAGGAATAAGAAAAGACAAGATTCTAAAAAACCTAGAAGACTTATGTGAACTAATGCAGAGGGAAGAGAGCAGAATTTATAGGATGACTATGATGTTAAGGAAAATATTGCTTTAAACTACTAATCAATACAATGACCAATTAAGACTTCAGAAGACTGATGATGAATGATGCTTCTCACCTCTTGACAGAGAGGTAATGGTGCAGAGGTGTGACATAGTCAATGAGTTAATTTGGTTTGCTCACCTAATGTTTTCTAAAAGGGAGGACTTTTTTTAAAGGAGATTATTGGTGGGTAGTGATGGTAATGACATAAATCTTATGTGTTCCTTTCTTCAATAACCAGATTCTCCTAGATGTTTGATTCTGACTCCTAGAATTATATCTAGGACTAGAAGGGACCTCTGTGTGTGTGTGTGTGTGTGTGTGTGTGTGTGTGTGTGTGTGTGTGTGTGTGTGCACATACTCCCTTGAAAACTAAAGCTTAGAGAAGACTCTAGGTCTTAGCGGGTTCTTTCGACTGAGTATATTTCCATGAGTCTTCTGAAAACTGTATAGCAGCAATTGGTGTTGTCTGTCCTTTGTTTTCAAAGGATCAATACCACCATGGGGTGATGTCTTGATTCTTCCATGAATTGGATTTAAGTAAAGCAGAGTTGGACAAAGTCATCAACCTCACTCTCTCTTGCATAGTCATCGAAGTCCAGCGGCAAGACAAAAGTGAAGATGACTGGTGAATAGCAGGGATAATGTACAGAAAAACAACATTGAAGTACAGCAGAACTCTATCAAGGCCCTCACCTGTAGTGAATGAATAAGTGAATTGATGGATGGATGAAAGGAAGGGAGGATGGATGAAAAGTATTTATTAGGTGTATGCTATGTGCAAAGTATTATACCAAGAACTTGGAATACAAATGCAAAAGTGAAAACACTTCCTGCCCTCAAAGAGCTTATATTCTTATACATAAATGGAGAGAACATACATAACAGCAGTAATAGCTGGCATTTACATGTGTCATCTCATGGTATCTTCATAACACTGAGAGGTAGGTGTTATTATGAGCCACAGATTAACTTTACAGATTTGGAAACTGGGCCACTTTACAATTTGGGATACTAAGCCTGACAGTGGTTAGTGACTTGTTCAGGGTCACTGAGATAAAACTGTCTGGGGCAGGATTTGCATTCAGTTCTTCTTGATTTCCAGTCCAGTACTCTCTATTGCACCACACAGCTGCTCCCACATTTTGGAAATGCTGGGGATAAGGAGCAGAATCATAAATACAGTGATTGATGCATATTTTCTTTTGGAAAAATAGATTTTGTTTCATTAAATACTACCCCATTACATGTTTACAAATGGTTAATATCCTTTTTTTAAAAAATTGAGTTCCAAATTCTCTCTCCTCCTCATCCTTCCTCCACCCCTTGAAAAGGCAAGTATACATGTGAAGCTCTGCAAACCATATTTCCCTATTAGCCATGTTGCAAAAGAAAACATACACCTTCCCCCCCCAAAAAAAAAAAAAGAAAAAGAAAGAAAGTGAACAAAATCTGCTTCAGCCTGCACCCAGAGTTCATCAGTTCTCTCTTTGGAAGTGAACAGTATTTTTCATTGTGGGTTCTTTGGAATTCTCTTGGATCATTGTATTGATCAGAGCAGTTAAGTCTTTCACAGTTTGATCATTGTTATAATATTGCTTTTATTGTGTTCAGTGTCCTCCTGGTTCTGCTCACTTCACCTTGTATCAGTTCATAAAAGATCTCCCAGATTTTTCTGCAACCATTCTGCTCACATCATTTCTTACAGCACAACAGTATTCCATCACAATCATATAACACAACTTGTTCAGCTATTCCCCAATGGATAGGCCTCTCCTCAATTCACAATTCTTTGCCACCACACAAAGAGCTGCTGTATTTTTTTGTACAAATAGGTCCTTTTTTCCCCTTTTCTTGGACCTCTTTGGGATGTAGACCTAGTAATGTTATTGTTGGGAAGCTAGGTGGCACAGTGGATAAAGCATTGGGCTTAGAATCAGAAAGATTCATCTCCATGACTTCATATCTGACCTTAGACACTTTCTAGCTGTGTAAACCTGAGTAGGTCACTTATCTCTGTTTGCCTCAGTTCCTCACCCAGAAAATGACCTGGGGAAGGAAACAGCAAACAACTTTCGCCAAGAAATACCCAAAATAGGGTCAGGAAGAATTGGATATAATTGAAGAACAATGGTAATGCTAAGTCAAAGTTTTATAGTCCTTTGGTGATAGTTGCAAACTGTTCTTCAGTATAGTACAATGTCACCAACAATGGATTAGTGAGATATACCTTCCAGGAATGGTAGTCTTGATCTGAACTATTCCCTTAACAGAAGGTAGAAAGGGTGTGAGTGTCTGTAACAAGAAGTAGATAACCTAAGTGCATGGTACCATGTTTGGGAATCCCTTGATGTGGTGAATTCTCACCAATCAGTAGGACAAGACTCTATGATGAGACCTAGGGATTTTGGGGGAGAGAGATCACCAAACAGCAAGATATGATTGATGATGGTAGGAGCACCTTCAAAGGACTGATAGTAGTGAGAAGTGTTGAACTCCAGGTGAAAAAATAAGGCAATGTAATCTGGCATGAACAATGGCTTGTTTCATTTTGCTTAAGTAGAGTTATTTGTGACAGGGCAGGGTTCTATGGAAGTGAGAGTAACACTGAGTCGTGATAGTGATATTGAGAGGGAAAAAATATCTATGCAGTTGTACATAATGGATTTGCAGTTTCAATGTGCACTCCTCTTTTTTTTTATTATGCTACATTATGGAAATGCTTGTTTTAATCCATAAATTAAGAATTAAATAAACATTTTTTTAAAACAAAAATAAATGAATGAAAGGAGCAAGATGAAAATAGGGGACAATGATAGTAGAGCTAGGGAAATGAAAAGACAGAAAGTGTCTCAGGGCCTTTCTCTGGGGACAATCGTGGAGGCACAATGCCCTGCCTAATCTCCTCAATCCACATGTCCAACAAGTGATGGCGACCAGTCCCAGGTACATCCTCAGCCACAGAGGGTATGGCTTCCTGGCCCTCAATGACATTTCCAAACAATTGTACCAAGAAATCCTGGGCCCTTTTTGGTCAGCTACACACATCTAGCTTTGAAGTTCTCAGGTCTGCATAAACATCCTCATCTTCACTAACACACAAGCTACATTGTCATTAATAAACCAGAAGGTAACTGTGTGTGCATTGCAGTCCCTAAAAGGAGCAGGTTTCTTTGGGTCTGGGTGAAATTAAGCCTTTGTTATTAAATCCTTTAGTCTGTAGAGAATGAAATTACTCTTAGATCTGTGAGTTCTGTCACTTCCGCTTAAGGCTAAGGCAGGAATGTGCTTCCCAAGCACATTAATCTGCAAACTGACAATTTAACGTGGCTACTTTTTAATTACCTCAGGCTTTACTCTGGAGACTTATCCTTAAAACTCTTGATAATCTTGGAAAACTCTGGTTTTCAGAAGGGGCAAGGCATTTCTTTTATGCAACACTCAAGGAGAAGTCTTATTTAAGCCACCAAGACAACAGTTATTTCCACACCAAATGAAGGGACACTACTCCCTGGTGAGCTGAGTTCTAGAATGTGAGTACTAGATCTTAGGGTCAAAATGGGATCATTTCAGGCAATATCACATCCTAGAATCCTAGATCTAGAACCAGAAGAAAGTCCCTCATTTGACAGATGAGGAAACTGAGGCTTAGGTGAGGTTATGTGCCCAACGGCACATAGTTAGTGAATGGCAGAATCCAGATTTGAATCTTCTAATCCTGAACCCAGAGTCCTTTCCTCTGCATCACACTGGCTTTGGAAAAGGAATTCTTAAACTGTCTGTGTGTGTGTGTGTGTGTGTGTGTGTGTGTGTGTGTGTGTGTGTGTGTGTGTAGGCATGGACATGTGTGTTTCCTAGGCCTTTTAACAGTCTGGTGAAGCTATATGTATATATATAAACATAATTTTAAAAATTATGAGTATAAATACATGAAATATCTAGGATGAAAAAGGCTACATCTACCCCCATGCAAGTTTATCCACTCCTCTAAGTCTATTCACTGGTTCCATGGATCCTGGGTTCAGAACGCCTACTCTAGGACAGTGGGACTGCAGAGTGAGGAAACATGGAGGGAGGGGGCAAAGCCATCTATTTCCACTCCCCCCCTTCCCTTCCCAAGGTTTGAATTTCCTTGGCTACTCCTCAAGTTACTCCAAACAACTAAAGAAAGGGATAGACTGACACAGCACGGTCAGTGAGAGATCTCTAATAGGCCTTGCCAATAAAGCCAATCCTTTTAATAATATGGGATGTTTGAAGACAGAACTGCTTTTTATCACTGACTTCTCCACTTTGGCAACTTGAAAAGAAAAATCAGTCACAACCACCTCAAATTAAGACCCTTTGGTATGAAAAGTCAGATGATCTGAGAATTGAGCAAAGTCCCCCCTCCCTCCGCAAAGGCCAACCCAAAGATTGGGCACATATTTGGGGGCAGAGGGGTGGGGTGGGTACTGTTCTCCTAGGGAAGGAGAATGCAGTCCCAGTTGCCAGAAACCATTCATCAGCCTCTTGCAGAAAAGCCTGTCAGCTTGGCCTACAGGCCACAAGCCAGGATGTCAGGATTTGGGCTACAAGCCAGCCTGTCAGGGTTGGGGACTGGTAGCCAAGCAGTGACTTTGATGTTTCTAGGGTTAGCCAACTGGTATGCTAGGGCGGCCAATCAGCTCTGAAACTGTACGCTCTGCTCAAAGGTCACTAGCTCTGAAAGTAATCTGGTCGTTAGAGTATCTCTAATAAAAATGGTAGTAGATATTCGATAGTTTAAAAAAAAAAAGAAAAAGGAAGAAAAAAAGAAAAAGAAAAAAAGGGGAGGGGGGAGTCCAAATTATTCCAGTATTTGTTTTGATTTAAATTTCCATTACACATGCTTTTCATTATGCAACTCAATTAGTATATAAAAGATTTTCTGTTTAACATGTTTAAATGAGCATAATTGTTCAATTTGGAAAGATTACAATGCTTTTATTTAATTAACACTGCAATAAATACATCGTTCAGTAATGAACCCCATACTTTTAGGCCATTAACCATTCAATAAATTTACAATATGGAAGGTTCTTTATGGGGAAGAAGATAAATAAAGCTATTTAAATGAATGTATAACAGCTATGATGCTAAGCAGCAAATTATAGCTTTGTGCTTCTCCTCCGCCCGAGTGGTACCTTGATTGCAAACATATGGGGATGTAATAAACACCATACATTTCGATTACGATTTGGAACATGAGAGATGTGAAAACAAAAAATTCCACCGGAGAAATGCCGGTGGAATCAATGCCATCTTCCCAATACCAGGGCAAGAGGAAGGTCATTCTACTGGCTATCTGTCATCAGACTTTTCAGATTGAGACCTAGGGTGTCTGTTTCCAAATGCCAGGAAGTGAATGAGTCACCAAGAGCCAGCAGTCCTCAAAACCAAAATGGCCAGTCAGCCACTGACCCAGAGTTGACTGAAACCTCCAACAGTTAACCTCTCTGAGCCTCAGTTTCCTCTACTATAAAATGAGGAGAATAGTAATAACAATGATGCCTATACTTCACAAGGTTGTCAGGAGGCTCAGTGAGATAATATAGTAAAGAGCTTTGCAAACCTTAAATCACCATGTAAATGTCAGCTGTTGTCATTATTAGGACACTAAGTGGGGAGGCAGTGATACCAACTCAGCCCCTGAGCCTCTAGTATAGACAGTCCTGACAGCAGACAGACTCAGCAGCACTCGGGGCTTGTTACAAACTAGAAAAACTTTGCAGATAAGGAATGCACTCAACAGGAGCGTGTCCTTACCCCTTTTACTTCCTTCCTCCCAGAATTTCACTACAAATGCAGTGAACACAGTTATACTAATGTCCTTATCCTCGAACAGAAAACATAGTAGGCCAGTATGGTACATTGAATAGAGTAACAGGCCTGGAATCAGGAAGATTTGTATTCAAATCCAGTGTCAGACATTTATTACCTGTGTGACCCTGGGCAAGTCACTTAGCTTTCGTTTGCTGTAAAATGAACGTAGTAATAGCACTTCCCTCACAGAACTGTTGTGAGGATCAAATGAAATAGTATTGTAAAGCACTTAGCACAGTGCCTGGCATATAGTAAGTTCTATGGAAATGTTAGTTATTACTATCACTATTTGTTTAAATGAATTATGTTTAAGTAACCTTTTATGCTTTTCAAATCTCATTGGAAGCTCCCAATAAAACACTGGGAAGCATGTCAGTTTCATATTATTATCCCCATTTGATAGATATGGAGCCTGAGGCACAGACAGGTAAAGGCAAAGACAAGGGCAGAGATTTAATAGTTCATGTGAAAAGTAGCTTGGGCTCTTAGTGGACTGTCAACTCAGTGAAACTCAGTAGTATGAGCTATAGCAACAATGAGAAAAGCACAGAGCTGAGAGGGTCTGGAAGACCATATCTGGATTTTTGTGTTCTATTCTAGTATAACTAACCTTCTAGGAGCAGAAGGAAGGCACCCAGGAAAGCTTGGGGAGCTGGAGGCTAATCTTATTATGTATTCTTAAAAAGAAAAGCACACGGTACGTCATAGAGATTTTCAGTTACATGCACAATCTTTTTTTCTTTTCTGCTATGTATACAGAAATGACCATTTTATTTGGTGTTTAAGTTCAAAACAAAAACAAACATTAACTAAAGAAAAGGAAGGGCCTGGGTGAATTGGAGAGCTTCCAGAGTGTGGAGACCAGGGTGGTGAAAGGATTCAAGGAACTAAAAGCAGTTAAAAGTGGAGGCACACGGGGGACATGATAGTACCTTCATATATCTAAGGGACTGTAATGAACGAGTGAATGATACAGCACTTAGTAAGCACTTACTGCATACCAGGTACTCAGGATACAATAAAAGGTAAAAATGGTCCCTGCCCTCAAGAAGCATACATTCTAAAGGGCTTCAGCTAGGTGGTGAAGTGGATAGAGTGCTGGGCTGGAAGTGAGAAGTCCCTGAGTTCAGATCCTCTCATAGACACTAGCTGTGTGACATGGAACAAGTCATTTACATTCTCTTGGCCTGAGTTTCCTCTTCTGGGACAATAATGACACCTGCCTCTTGTGAGGACAAAATGAGATAGTATTTGTGAAGCATTTTGTAAAGCTTAACTAAGGTATTCTAGAGATGCTAACCACCACCACCATCACTACTACTACCACTATACTATATAAATGCTATTATTATTATTATTATCATTATCATTATTAATGGGGGAAACAATACACATAGGGCCAGGAAGGGACTCTTTGGTCTAGAAAGTTACATGGATAGTGAGTGGGTCCATAGGAAAATTAGGGTGAAAGGGAATTTGCCTCATTTTTTATGGCTCCAAAGGGCACAATTATGATTAAATTGGAAACATTTACAAAGAAATATATTTCAGTTCAACATAAAGCAAAACTTATCATCTACTGCAGTCAAACTATTCCAAAAATAGAATGAGCTAACTCAGGAAGACTTGATTGTACCACCTCTGGACATCTTCAAAAATAACCTGGATGAGTAATTGTTCATAGCAGGATGCTATAAAGGGGAGATTCCTGCTTCAAACAGGAGTTCAAGTAAATGACACTAGAGATCCCCCTAGGAGTCAATAATCAATAAGCATTTATTAAGCATCTACTATGTGCTAAGCACAGGGGATACAGACATGGAAAAGAATGACAGTCCCTACCCTCAAGGAGTTTCCAATCTAATGGGAGAAGACAGCACACAAAAGAAAGCTGAAAAACAGGAGGAGGGGGAAGGGTCGGGCCATAAACTTTGTTGGAAAAGTCAAAGAAACACAAAATAAGTGCACCTGGAAAAGTCAAAGAAATTTTTAAAAAGCCTCCAAACCTGAGACTCTGCTCTTTCTGGACTAGTCCAAGGTCTTCTCCATAGATAGCTATGGATCCTGAGACCTCAGGCCTCTTGATTTCAGGCCAGCTCTCTTTCATGGGGGACATAATAAAGCTGGATGGCTGGGAGGCTGAGATCACGTGTTGGATGACAGAAATGGTGTCTCAAAGTCTCTTCATGGGCCAGACCTGAGAAGGTGGAATCCAAAACAACAAATGGTAGAAATATTCATCACTGGATTATAGAAAATCCTGCGCAGGGTACGCATGGAAGAGGGATTTCTTAGAGAAGCTGAGTTCCTCCAGATAGTATGGTTTGCAGATGACATTACTGAGTAAAGGGAACCTAAGGAAAACACAGGTTCTCTTCATTGAGACCCATAATTATTCAAAAGCAACTGTATTAACAATCGGAAAGAGGAGCCCAAAGTCAAGGAAAGCCTACACTCTGAACTATGGCATATAGTTGAATGGCTAGTCCACTGAGACATCTGTGCACATATGCATATATACGTGTTTGTATGTATGTATCACACACATACATGTATGTAAGTACATGTGAATATTTGGAATTCCTCTCACTTAAAAAGTTTGGATGATTTGGGGATGTAGAATGAATATAGATAGACATGGATATGGATATGGACATCAACGTGGAGAGAGGGAGAAAGAGAGATACATACACGCCAGGAGAATTAAAGGAAGGACATCAGTATTGGGCAGAACCTCCGTCAAGGATTTATGGCAGACACGGCTAAGAGCCACACAGGATGAGAAGGCATGACTAAATTGTGATACGTGTCCTTGGATGGAATACACACAGACCCCCACATTCATGACCTCCACAGAAATGGAGCCATGGATCTATCCTCTGAAACCTGGGATCAGCCTCCTCACTGAAGTATTCTTTGATCTCTCCTTCCTGAAAAATCTTATGTTTATTAAATGTATACTAGGTACCCAGTACACAATGGAATATGTTGGTGATGCAAAAAAACAAAGCCAAATGAAATGACAACCTCTGTTCTCAAAAGGTTCCCAAAGAAATTTAACCAACATAAGTCAGTTGCCATAACAAGGAGAACAAAAGAGCTCAGAAACTATTTCAGCTAGCATGCATTTGACATCCTTGCTGAAAGGAGATGTGTAACACAAAGACTGCACCCAGTTTAGAATTTAAAAAAATGGCAAAATCTTATTGAAGAGTACTGTGGAAGATCCAATCACTGAACAAGCCTTTGTCAAGTGCTTATATCATGGCAGGCACAGGGATAAGCCCTAAGGATATAATGAAAAAGTCCCTGACCTCAAGGAGTTTGTATTCTACTGGGAGATATAACACGTGTGTTAAGAGACATTTATGATATATATATATATATATATATATATATATATATATATAGAGAGAGAGAGAGAGAGAGAGAGAGAGAGAGAGCAAATTCAAGATAGCCTTAGATTGGAAGGCAACAGTAACTGGGAGAGGGGGAGGAAGGTGAGAAAGGCCCCTTGTAGAAAAAGGTGCTTTTATTCAGTCTTGAAGGAAGTCAGTTATTCTAAGAGGTAGAGATGAGAAGGGAGAGTATTCCAAGCCTTGTGACAGTCGATGCAAAGGTTGGAAAAGATGGAGAGATATGGGCAGCATCTTTTCATATCATAATGAGGAGCATTTGAGAGAAAACCAGTCTCACAGGTAGCACAGTAAAAACACAACTAAGGATTGTATGGATGAAACTGGAAGGACAACAAATAAAAGGAAAATGGAAAAGATTTGTACAATGATTTTTTTTTGTTTTTAATTTCTCAAATAATTAAAGTGAATGTGTTATATAAGGTGGTGGAAATGCCAATAAAAAGGAATCAAATAAAAGGTGGAAAGAGTAGTGGGACTAGACCAGGGGTGGGGAACCTGTAGCCTTGAGGCTACATGTGGCCCTCTAGGTCCTTAAGTGCAGCCCCAAAGTTCTGAAGTTTGGATTCAAAGGGCCACACTTGAGGACCTAGAGGGCCACATGTGACTTCAAGGTTACAGGTTCCCACCCCTGGACTAGACCCACATAGAGAGGTCATCTATGCTGCCAGTGACATAATTTTGATAGTTTAGAGGGACGAATTTTTAAGATATCTGAAAGAAGAGAGGGATCCAAAAGTTTGCAGAAAAATAAATATTTCTAGCCTTATATGCCAAATTAGAGACTGAGAAGATATTCATATGTACTAAGTCATATGCCGACTCTCTCATGTCTACAACATTTTTACTAGAATGATCCACACAGGCATCAAGGGAATCCTTGGCAGGCTTTTCTAAATCATAGTCAACAGCAGAGTTGACTATGCCAAAAAGGCGTAGAAAGATCAGTCCCACTGCATATTTTACTTATTGATTCAAGGAGGCAATTGATCAGAAAAATCAAACTAATGCTTTAAATGTTCTTCCCTCATGTCTACATGAAAATTTCGTACAATTCCTTTCAAAATGTAACATTTTGAGTTCAACCTGAGCTCTCTGCAACTGTACATTGATTATCAATAATGAGAGAGGCATAAACATATTCATCTGAGGTGTTTTCGCCAGCCATGGAGAATGTCCTGCACAGAGTGGAAATAGAAAAGGAATCGCCTCTCACTAGGGAGGGCCTATAGGAGCTTCTCTTCACACACGATACTGTACTGATCACAACGAACCATGCAATCCAATCTGTTCATTGACATAGGCCTTCTCTGCAATATGCCTGACCAATGGTCACCCAACCTTCACTTAAAGACTTCAAGGGAGGGAGAGCATATGAGTTTCCAAAGCAGTCCATTCTATTTTTAGATAGTTTGAACAAGTCAAAATTTCCACTTGTCAACTTCCAGTCATTGTTCCGGATTCTACTTTCCAAAGCCAAGCAGGAAAATAATACTAATGATAATATTTTTCCCTTTGTGTGATAGTTCTTCAAATACTTGAAATCCATTAGCATGAATCCCCTGATTCCTGTCTTCTTCAGGCTAACATTGCTAGTTACTGAAAACCTCTGACATATCTGATTCCAGGCACCGTACCTCATTTATGACATCTCAAAATTGCCTTAGTTTTCTTGGCCACCTTAATACTGTGAATCATAATGAATTGCAAACCCCTAAAAAATCTCAAATCTCTTGCAAGCAATTTGCCTCTTTGTAATCATACCTCCCCATCTTGTATATCCAATTTCCTTTTTGAACCCAAATGCAAAATTTTATATTTGTTATTGTCATGGTAGAGTAGAAAGGACTCAAGATTTGGGATTAGGAGACCTGGCTCCAGCACTTGGACTAGCCCTTTGTGAGTGAATCACTCAGCCCATCTGAGTATGTAAAATGCATATATGCCAATAATAATCCCTGCCCAAAGCACTAAATAGAAACTTGTTATTAATTCCATTTTGCAAATGAAGAAATGGATACAAAAAGAGGCCAAATGACTTGCTCCCCCATTAAAAAAAAGCAACAGAGTAAGAATCCAAGTCATTTCACTTCTTGTCCAGGGATCTCTTTAACCTCCTTCCTCTTCTCTTGTTACCCTTTTCAATCAATAAATCAATATTTATGTACCAGGCACTTTGCTAAGCACTAGGGATACAGAAAGAGGCAAAAGACAGTCCCTGATCTCAAGGAGCTTATAATCCAATTTCTCTACTTTTCATAATTTTCCATTTCTCTTTCTCTTCTGCCTGTATCTTGGCCTAGCCAGTAGTCTCTAATGAATATCAGTCATTCCTCATATCCAGGACCTCTAAGCCTGAAAAGAGTTGAGATGTCTGGCTTTACCTAGCACAATTATTAGAGGGAGTTCTATTAAAGAAGCAATGCAGGGCAGTGAAAAGAGGGCTTGATTTGGAATCAAATGATCTGGTTTAAAAGTCTATTTCTACTACTTAGCTATGTCACCTTGAGCAAGTCATTTACCTTCTCTGGGTCCCAGTTTGTTGGACTGGATGATCTCTATGGATTCTTTCAACTCTAAATTCAAGATCCTATAAATAGCCAATTCTCCACACCCCCCAAAAAATACTGAAGATTTAAAGAGTTAATATTGGACTCTAACCACCTCCACTCACCACTCCATCATCCCCAGGACGATCAGGTAGAGGAGAAATGTTCTGGAACTAAACAAAGATTCCCTTAGATACACGCTGGGCCTTCCCAGGTTTAGCTTCTCAGGGCACCATCTACAAAAGGAGGGAATTGGGTTTGATGGTGCCTGAAGACACTTCCAGCTCTAGATCTCAGATCTCCCAAGGCTATGAACCCAGCACATGTCGGATTTGCTCACTACTTCACCTTTGCCCGACAAAAAGCCCTTGGGAAGCCACTGAGTTTGTCTGACTAGAGGCTCATCGTTGGTACGTGGTAGACTCTGGTGATGTCCAGGAGCCTGATGAAGGTGGAGAAATGCCTGGCCAAACTGGGCTTTTTTGGGTACATTCAAGCTTACTAAGTGTTTCTCAATACATTATCTCATGCGAACCTTGCCTCAGCCCTGGGAGAGGAGTACAGTATTAGGACCCACATACTGCAGAGGAAGTAAGTCACCCAGGGTCACACAAACAGGGGCTCAAAACCAGGCTTGACTAACTGACTCCAAGTCCAACAATTACAAGATCATGGATCTTGAACTAGACAGGTCCTCAGAGTCCTTGGAGTCCAACTTCTTGAATTTACAGATGAGCAAACTGAAGCCCAGATAGGCTAAATGCCTTATCTGAAGTCACACAGGTAGTATCAGATGCGGGATTTGAACCCAGGTCTATTGATAGCCATAATGCCCATACACTATCTACTTTGCCACAATATCCGCTAAGCTGTACTGACTCTCCAGAGATTTGAGCAATATTCTGAACATTGACTAAGAAATGGGGAAGACTCCTTAAAGAATATCTGTTGCAACTTCCTCATCTAACAAATGAAGAAACTGAGAACCAGCACCATGGAGTGATTGATCTAAAGTCACCCATGTCAGGATTCAAACCCAGTTCTTCAGATTCAGATGCCAATTTAATTTGCAAGTCTCCAGAAGCACACTTAGGCACTGCTTTCACTGAGGTGGAAAATAGATGCCCAATGTGTGTGTCACATCATTTTGGTGATCCAGGAAGAATATGAAATTCCAAGGCCCAATGGATGTGAAAGGGAAAGAAAAGGAAGAGAGAGGAATAGTCAAGTTTCTAGGATGAAACTTCCAAACTCACAGTCTTTGCTTGCCAAAGATGACCACATAACCACTAACAAAATCTAATTTGTGCAAATTCATGGGAAAAGGGGCCTCATTGTCAAATGGCTGCTATCGCTGAAGAATATTGACATGTTATGAGCTTTTCTAGAACGAAAGATGTTACTTTTTTTCTAGCCAAACCTTCCCCTCTTCTTCTAGAGCAGATGGGAGACCCCCAAAACTGATAGAGGTGGGCAGGGGGGGAAGAAGAGTGAAAGAGGGAGAGGGAAAGACAGAAGGAGAGGAAGAGTGGGAGAGAGGGGAGGCAGAGGGGGAAGGAGAGGAACAGAGAAAAATGAGAACAAAATTGTTTAAAAAATTCATTACTATTATGAGTTGTAGACGTGTGGGAGGTATAGCAAGGCACAAGAAAGCAATCCAGTGCCCTGCTTATCTGGCATGACGTCATGCAATGGCCCCTCATCATGTGGTGCATAATTTTCCTGTTACTTGATAAATGAGGCCATCAGATGCAATGAGAACAGTGCTATGGAGTGGGAATTGCAGGGGATTCCCCAAAACTGAGCTCAACATGACTACAAACACTTTCTATTTTTTCTCAGTTGTAGGGCCTTGAAAGGAGATGCCTTTAATGGGTCCAGAAACAAGGATGTCTTTGAGAAGTAGTCTAATGTAGCATCTATGGTGCTGGACTTGTAGTCCATAAGACCTGGATTCAAATCCTACTGCAGGCACAATAGCTGTGTAACTCTTGATAAGTCATTTAATTTCTTTGTTCCTTGATTTCCTCTTCTGGAAAATCAGGAGATTGAACTCAGTTTTCTCTGAGGTCTCTTCTACACCTAAATTTATAATCTGAGTGGTAAAGAAAGGAGAATACCCAGGAGGGTTGTGACTAAGAAAAGCCTCTTATTCCTTACTGTATCTGAAAAGAAGTAAACATTAAAAACAGATTTCCTTCTCCCTCTCCCTCTCCTTTCTGTAACTCTCTTTGTCTCTATCTCTGTCTCTTTCCCTCCTTCTCCCCTCTTTCCTGCCCCTCCTCCCTCCTCTCTTTCTCTCTCCCTCTCTCTCTCTGTCTCTGCCTCTCTCTCTCTCTCTCTCTCTCTCTCTCTCTCTCTCTCTCTCTCTCTCTCTCTCTCTCTCTCCTCTCTCTCTCATATACCAGGAAGTCTAGCCACCTGTTTTTGTATATCTTCTGCAGTGGGGGGAAAAAATCAGACTCTCGTATGGAGCTGCATTTTACCGTTTGCAGGAATTTTTATTAAAGACGATTCCACAGTGAGACATAAATGTTTAACACAAGGCTTTTCCACTCGCTTTCCCACCCTCCAGTCCCCAGTCCATGCTTTGAATAATGTAATGTCTGTTTTAAGTTCTGTTGATTTACTGGAGAAAGGGATTAGAATATTTTCAACTATCAGGAATACTGTGGTGGAGCAAAGCATTAAACCACGGGTTAGAAACTCCTCAAGCTGCTTCCTGTCTGAAGCCTCACAAAGCTTTATGAGCTCATGACACATTTTTAAAATGTGATATGTAAACAGTGCCTCATTTAAACTGCATTTTTAATCAGTTGAATTAGATAGGCAAAGTCTCCCTCCTTTTTTTTTTCTGTATTTAGAGCGTGGCTTGTTTCTGCCTAGGGAACTTACAGTCATGGGGATGGGAGGGGGAATTCTGCTTTACACCTCCCCACCATACCCAATGCCACATGCTCCCCTTCTCTCAAGTTTCTGCTTAGACAAATGGGAGTCAATCAAAGAATGTCAGTTTCTAAAGGGCAGCTCGTCATGGCATCTGACCCATGCAGCCGGCAATCTGCAAGTCCTGGGTTCCGGTCCCTTCTCTGACACTTCCTACCTGGGGAATCCTGGGCAACTCGTTTCAATTCCCTCAAGCTCCGCTTCCTTATAGATAATTAGGGAATAAAAATAGCAACTGCCCTCATAAAACTATTGTGAGAATCTAGTGAGGACTGGCCTGGGACTCTGTTTCTTTTAGTTCACCACCTGAGTCTCTCACTTCCTATCTCTTTGACTTTAGGCAAATCCCTCAAGCTCCAGAAAATGAGAGGCCAGGACTCAGTGGCCTCTGTGAAGTCCTTTCTAGCTCTAAAGCTATACTCTTAGCAGCCTATGATCTTAAAGCACTTTGCAAGCTCCAAAGTGCTGATTGTCAGATGCGAGCTCTTCTGATAGTATCATTACCGTCGAGAGGCAATAGGAGCCCCAAAATGACATCACTATGCCAGAGTCAGGTTTCAGTGTGTCTGACTGCAGCTGATCAGAACAATACAAAGCTCCAAATGCTCTACCACAGGTCGGGCACAAATAGGCCATGTGAACATTTGGGTGGAGTCTCTCAATTTGTGCATCCTGTATGTCTTTTGGCTACTTCAATGCCTTGCTCATAGAGCGCAGCGCCTTCTCTGATGCAGGCACACCACGCTGAGCAGCCCTGTACCTGTATCCACCATGTCACACAATCAGTTCCAAAGTTCTTAAGAGAGACCTTGAGAGTATCCCTGTATCACTTCCTCTGACACTTACCCTGTGTGAGTTCTCCATAATATATTCATTTTGGAAAGTGTGCTTTTGCATTCAAACAACATGGCCAATCCATCAGAGTTGCACTGTCTGGAGCAGAGTTGTAGTGGCTAGAGGGTTGTGCTTGGAGTGAGATGGACTTGGGTTCAAATTCTACCACTGCCACATACTAGCTGGGGGTGAGGGGCAAGGGTACAAGTCTCTTAAGTTCTCAGTGCCTCCTGGAATCCCTGTAAGGCTCTATATTGCAGAGCAGGCACTGACCTGCATTCATAGTTTCCTCCCCGGGAATTCCCAGTACCACTGAAATCACAGATCCATTCTGCCAGATGGATAGAACCCTGGGCCCAGAGTCAGGGAGAATTGAGTCCAAATCCAGCTTCACATGCTGGGCAAGTCATTTAACCTCCTATTGCCTTAGTTTCCTCAATTATAGAATGGGAATAATAGTAGCACCTACCGTTTAGGTTGCTGTAAGGATCAAGAGACAATAGCCGGAAAGTGCCTAGCACAGGATCCAGCACAAAGTAGGTGCTTCATAAATGCTTGATTCCTTCCTTCCCCATCCGTCAATATTTCAATATGTATCCATATTTATCGAAACATTTATAAAGATTTCAATCCATTTTTAGGTATGGTTGTCAGCACAGATGCACACACCGACACCTGGAGTCCCTTCAGAAAACTGCCCACTGTTTTTAATCACTGCCAATCTTAGTGCTTTTTGTTAGGATTTTGTGGAGGAGCTACAGCCTTAGGCAGAGAACCAAGGAGGATTCTGGGCTGCTTTTTCCCTTAACTCCCTAGGGCCCCACCCTGTTGGAGGTGAAACAAAACAAAACAAGAAATCTATAGTAACAATTGCAGACACGTATAGAGCTCTTTAATGATTTGCAAAACACTTTGGAACCATTCTCTCCCTGAGTCCCAACAATCTTGTGAGGTTGGGACACAGGCATTCACCCTTTTTCACGGCTGAATAAACAAAGGGCTGAAGAGATTCAGTGATGTGCCGGTCAGCCAGGGAAGGCATGCTAGAGGGGGAATATGAACCCAGATCCTTCAAACCAGCCGATCCAGAGCTCTTACTTTTGCATCACACTCCTTTCTCTGTTGCAGGGATCCCCAAGAAGTCCAAGGCTATATTCTAAGGGGTCCATGAACTTGACTGGGAAAAAGGGTGCAATCTTACCTTTTTATTAACCACTAACTGGAACTTGGCCTTCCCTTTATTTATTTAAAAGCCTAATTTTGAGCAGGGTCCCACAGTCTCCACTAGACTGATAGAGAAAGGGCCCAGGACACTAGCAAGGTGAAGAACCCCTGCTCTACAGAAAATAAACAGATTGCACTGAGCTAGGAACAGAAGGTGGCTCTCTGAGAAGCCAAGCTCATAGGAGGCAATGGGAGAGGGAGACAGCTTTAGCAGAGCTGAGAGCCCCAAGAGGTGGGGGGGGGCAGAGGAGAAGGAGGAGGAGGAGGAGGAAGCATAACCCAGCACCTTGGATGAAGCTGTGAAAGGCAGATTCCCAAAGAGTAAGCCTGAAGCTGTTGAAAGGGGTGCCAAGGGTTAACCAGGAAGGTGTGCACGGAGTAGGGGGGCAAGGAGGGGGAATAGAGAGAGGGAGCAAGAAGGGGAAGCAGCTCAGGCTGGAATCACTTTGTTTTATGAATAGTTTATGAGGCATATGAGGAGGCACCCTAACCAGCACGGGTTGGAATGTTTTCTACCTTTCAAGGCAAGAGTCATCCAGCAGGCAGCCAGCGTGGCTGAGGCCTTGGCTCAAGGCTGGTTGACGGCCCCGCTTTGGGACACCTGACTTCCTAGTGTGCAACGTGGATCTCGGTGTGGCTCCCCTCCAGGACTGAGCCCACCTTGGGTTCCAGTGGCCCTACCTCTCTGCCCTCTTATTTCTTTCCTGGGGTTGCCAGCATGCCTGTACCTCACAGGCTACATGAGAAAGAGAGGAGTTGGGCAGCCGGACAGGGAGGGAACAGAACTGGTCACCAATGTAGATTCCTGGGCTTGGTAGACAGAGATACAAGTTACACATCCATCACAGAATAGGGGTTTTTAAGCATTTTTGTGTTATGGACCCCTTGGGCAATCAGTCTGGGGAGGCAGATGGCTGATTTTTTGAATAATGTTTTTAAATGCATAAAATAAAATACACAGGATTACCAAGGCAACCAAATATACTGAAATATTATCCAAATATTTTTTTAAAAAGTGTGTGGGCCCCAGGCTAAAAATTCCTGCTGCAAAAAGAGAAGAGGCATAAAGATGATACCATTCTTTCCTTTAAGGGCAAAGGGTTTGAACTTATTTTAAAAATATCTTGATTACTGTAATTCAGTGTAATAAATTCCCTTTTTAAATCTATACATTTTGTTTTGTGCATTTAAAAACATGATTCTGGGAAGATGTCCCTAGGCTTACTTGCTGCAAAAGTCCATAACATAAACATTAAGAACTCATGCCACAGAAAGAGATAAGAGTCACTGACGATGCAGACATTGCCATGGTGTCCTGGGTCCTCTGAACAGAATGAAGAATGAACAACAAGAAAAAGAGGAGAAAAGAGGAGAGGAAATGAGGGAAGAGGAGGGGAGCAAAAGGGAGGGGGAGAGGAGAGAAAAAGAAATTTTGAGTACAAGAAAAGAGACTATAAGTAGAAAAAAGTTCTGTGTAATCAAATGTGAAATTTTATTTTAATTTAATTTGAAGACATGCTTATTATTCAGACCATGATATTCAGTCAGATGATCTGGAGAGCTGGTCCATCAGTATTTATGGATGTGTATGTGTGCATGCATGTGTTATTTATTGCACGTAGATGGGAGATAACAGCAGCAGAATTTGAGAGTTGGAAGAGACTTCAGCAGGCCCTTTAGTCCATCCATTACATGGAAGGAATCTTCGTTGGAATATACTCAGAAAGTAACAGATCACGATATTGTATTCAATGGATGGAAGCACAACCTAGAGGACAGAAGGCCAGCTTTAAAGGCAGGAAGCCTTCAGTTCAAGCGCTGCCTCTAATTCACACTGGTACCTTGACCATACTGGGTATATCACATAAGTTCTCAGTGGTCTAGACCAGAGATATCAAACAGATGGCTTCAGGTGCACTAGCCTGCAAAATTCCCAAAACATGGCCAGAAGCATATTAAAATGTAATTTGGAACCATTTAATGAAATAAATAAAAATACAATAGAACATAAACAATGTTAACATATGGTTTTCTAAGTCAATATACAATGGAAGGGATAATACAGATTAGAAATGCCCTTTCTATTTCAGATTGACACCACTGGCCTAGATAATTGTCCAAGACTGTAAGTTACACAGAAGTTATAGATCTGTGTTGGTAGGAGGAGCTTCTCCTCTGGGAGGACATTTGGCAATGAAATCATTGATCAGGTACCCATAAATATTGATATTGATATCAATGTAGATATCAAGATGTGGATATAGATATCAACACAGACACACTTTGGAAAGAAACTGCAAATGTATAATGATCTGGGACCAGAATGGAACAAAGGGGAAGTAAGTAACCAGGTTAGTAAGCCTTCAGAAAAATATGCAGTGGTTTTAATCACTGTCAGCTTCTTCCTGAAACAAGGGGCCATCTTTTTAACATCAGTATTCTTTCTTTGAAGCCGTATGACCATGGGTCAATTGTTTCTGATGAATTAAAGTTGAGGGTCATACAAAGAGCAATGAAGAGGCACATGTGGGGAATGGTGTGGCTGCTACTTTTCACCAATGAAGAACTGGGCAACCAGCAAAGGAGATGGGATGGTCAGGTATGACGGCGAAGGGTAACTGATGGACAGCCCACACATTCTACTGGTCCCCAAGCAATGTCAAGAAAGTTAAAGAAAGCCTCTAGTGCATTGAGTGGATGATTGGTATGACCTTGGATGAATATTGGATAGGATAGGCAGGCAGTGGGCCAGGATCTACATTGTTGGGAACTGGAGGGAATATTTCCATTAATGAATCATAAATCCATTAAAGTATATGCCAGTATTGTGCTAGGCACTGCAGATATAAAGACAAAATGAAGTAAGCCCTGACCTCTAGGCGCTTAGAATCACAGACTGAGAATCGAGAGAGACATTACCATTTCAAGTAAAGGATATTTGCACAGAGAGACAATAAGGACTGAGGGAATGTTGGGGCAGGGATCAGATCAGATCGTTTGGAACCGAGATGCCCTGTGGCAGAATGTGAGAAGCTACGGGGCACTTAAACCAGGCTCAGTACTTGAATGGGCAGCCCACCCAGTTAGTTCAGCACCACCACTATCTTGCAGGAGCAGAATAGCTATGACTTCTGTAAACTCTACTGGAGATGCTCGCTTGGGTAGAGGTTAGACTAGGTCTAAGATTACTTCCGTCCCAAAGATTCTGTTATTCTGCAGAAACTCCCAAAATGATAAAAGACCTGGAAGGAGGCCTTGGGGGAATCAGTAGACTCCCAAGTGGAGAATTTATAGGAGGACAAGAGCAACATGGGCACTGATTAAGTCAACATGCTGAGGAACTGGAGAAGGGAAGCATTTCCCTTCATGTGATCACAAATGTACTGAAATATGAAAGTCTTAAAGGCAGGGCCTGGAGTCAAAGGGCTAGGAAGTAGGTCTGGGGAAGGGGGGAACAAGTATTTATTAAATGCCTACTATGTGCAGGCACCATCCTACCTACTTTACAAATGTCATCTCATTTGATTTCAATGGGGAGGGGTATGAATTGACCTAAAAAGAGAAGAAGAGAATCCTCAGGTCAAAAGCCTTAAAAACCTATTTCTCAGATCCAGGGTTCTTTGCCTAGAAACCATTTGGACTCTACTCAACAAAGAACCAATAACAACTACCTAATAAATGTTCTACCCTTTCTAGTTTCCCATGATGGGTAGTCTTACAAAGACCCTGCATCTCTAAACTACTCATGGTGGTGAAGTAAGGATGATTTCACTAATGATGATGGTCATGCATGCATGGATGATGTAATCCTGGGGCAATGAAGACAGCACAAAGGGGGAGCTGTGGCCTGTAGGGGGGCCCCAATTTCCCAGCCTCTTTTTTTCCCAGGCCCTTCAGTGGGAGGGGTCATGGATCTAAGCCTCCCTCTAGTAGAAGGAGACAATGCAGTAAGTATGACTGGTCCCATCAAAGACTCCAGCTTGCTCTGTGTGACCCAAGGAGGCTGACATCCAGGTGGCTTAACTTGAGATCAGGAGAAAACAAATAACACCACAAGCACTGAATAGGCTTTCATCTTCCCACAGAGGATATGGCCCTTCTCTTTTTTCCCCCTGGGCTCCAGGGGAAACAGTGGGTCCCTGTTGGGGAGTGTTACAATGCCCCTGTAATGAGTCTCTGTTGATCCAGCTGTAGGAAGATCCAGAGCCCACAACCAATTTTTAAAAGAACTCACATTGGCCAAGGTCCTCACTTTGCCTTTGAATACTCCTTCCCTACCAAAGATGTGTAAAGGGTGATGATTGCCATCTTAGAGAGTTGCCTGGGATCAGGAAAGGTTAAGTGACCTTCCCAGAGTCACACAACTTGCTGTCCATATTGTTGAGTACTTCAATGATTCTCCACACCTGGACTTGTTTCAGTCATGCTTCCCTTAAATAAAGTCCCACATTCCACAAGTAGCCATTCCTAATCTCCCTTAATGTGCATTCTTCATCCTGAAATCAGCTCCGACCTACCCTGTGTCCATCTTGTTTGTAGTTGTGGGACTGTTGTCCCTCCCATCAGACTGTGAGCATTGGAAGAGCAGGAACAGGAATCTTTCTTCATTCCCCAGTGCTTAACACAGTGCCTGGCACAGAGCAGATGCTTCATAAATGCTTGCTAATTTGACTTGAAACTTACTTCCTGGTCATCTCCTCCCCAGTTGCTATACTGCCTAGATCATACACCATGGCCTAGTGGTGCCACCTGAAGTCCTCTGCCTTTGAAAGACTTCAGAAATCTGATCAACACAATGAACAACTATGATTCCAGAGTACTCAGGATGAAACACTCTACCCACCTCCTGATACAGAGGGGACAGATTCAATATGCAGGATGAAATGTAGCTTTTACGGACATGGCCAGTGGAAGAATTTGTGGAATTCAAATATGCAGATTTGTTCAAATAGTCTCCCCTCCACATAGAGGGGCAGGGTAGGAGAAAAGGGAGATTTTTCTTTAAGAATGTAAACTCCTGTAGAAAACTGGGAAATAATTTTTATAACCAGTGTCTCTAATAAGGGCCTCATTTCTAAAATATATAGAGAATTAAGTTAAATTTATAAAAATACAAGTCATTCCCCAGTTGATAAATGGTTAAAGGATATGAACAGGCAGTTTTTAGATCAAGAAATTAAAGCCTATAGTCATATGAAAAAAAAAATGCTCTAAATCACTGTTGATTAGAGAAATGCAAATCAAAACAACTCTGAGGTACCACATCACACCTATCAGACTGGCCAACATGACAAAACAGGAAAATGATAAATGTTGGAGAAGATGTGGGAAAACTGGAACCCTAATGCATTGTTGGTGGAGTTGTGAAATGATCCAACCATTTTGGAGAGCAATTAAGGAACTATGCCTAAAGGGCTATAAAAATGTGCATACCCTTTGACCCAGCAATAGCACTTCTAGGGCTATGTCCCAAAGAGATCATACAAATGGAAAAAGGACCTCCACGTACAAAAATATTTATAGCAGCTTTTTTTGTGGTGGCAAAGAATTAGAAATGAGGGGAAGCCCATCAATTAGGGAGTGGCTGAACAAAATTGTGGTATATGAGGTAATGGAATACTATTGTGCTATAAGAAATGATGAATAGGAAGACTTCAGAAAAACCTGGAAAGACTTGTATGGACTGATGCTGAGTGAAGTGAGCAGAACCAGGAGAATATTGTACACAGTGACAGCCACTTTGTGCGATGACTAACATTGATAGACTTAGCCCTTCTCAGTAAGGCAAGGATCTAAGACATCTCCAAAGGTCTCATGATGGAAAATGCTATCCACACCCAAAGAAAGAACTATGGAGTTTGAATGCAGATTGAAGCATGCTATTTGCTATTTTTTTCGTCTGTTTTGTTTTGTTTCCTCTTTCTGGAGATTCCTCCTATTGGTTCTAATTCTTCCTAACAACAATCACTAATGTGAAAATATGTGTAATAGGAATGTGTATGTATAGCCTATATCAGATTGTGCACTGTCTTCGGGAGGGTGGTGGGGAGGAAATGGGAGAAAAATTTTAAACCCAAAAGCTTATGGAAGTGATTGTTGATAAATCAAAATAAATTAATTAAAAAAAAATTTAGAGAATGTCAATTCCTTGTGAGGAGGGATTGTTTCATTCATTGTGACCAGCACAGCTCCTGACACTTCATGGGACTTGATGTTTATGAGCTGATACTCTCAGCTCTGCAGCCTCACATTCATTCATGAATGATTTATATTTAGACATGTTTCCTCTATACCTAGAACAGTTCCGGTCATATTCCAGATCAATCCCCAGGCACTTTCTCACCAGCTACCATATCCTGGCTGAAGGTTCTGGAACAATAAACAAAACAATTCTTCCATTGCTATTGAGAGTATAAAGAAATCAATTCCCATTTGCTTCCACTCATGATTTTCATATATATATATACACACACACATATATATGTGTGTGTGTGTGTGTGTGTGTGTGTGTATATGTGTGTGTATATATATAATGTATATATGTATATATGTGTATATATATACATACATATATGTATATGTATATATGTGTGTGTATGTACATGTATATATATGTATATGCATATATGTATATATGTATATATATATACATACATATATGTATATGTATATATGTGTGTATGTACATGTATATATATGTATATGCATATATGCATATATGTATATATGTGAAACATGCATGTGCATATGCACGCACATATATATATACATATATGTGTGTATATTAATGTGTGTACATGCGCTTCACTTAAATCATGCACATAGGTATGTGTGTGTGAATGTGTGTATGTATGTATGTATGTATGTATGTATGTATGCATGCATTCATGCATGTATGTATCTGGACAGTTAGGTGGTACAGTGGATCTCAGAGCACCAGGCCTAGAATCAGGAAGACTCATCTTCCTGAATTCAAATCTAGCCTGAAATTTACTAGCTGTGTGACCCTAGGCAAATCACTTAACCCTGTTTGCCTCAGTTTCCTCACCTATATAATGAGCTAAAGAAGGAACTGGCAAACCACTCTAGTATCTTTGCCAAGAAAACCCCAAATGGAGCCATGAAAGGTCAGATATAACTGAAAAATGGTAGAACAAGTGTATATATGCATATATGCACACATGCATATATATGTTTTTACCAACATGTGCAATGTGTATGTGTAAACACATGTATGTACATTGTGTAAACACACATACATACTAAATATTCATCCCTAATTAAAAACCTAAGTTCACTGAAGGCGAGCAGTCTTCAATCATGTGTGTGTGCATGTGTATGTATGTATGTATCTATATTACATATACACATGTACCCACATTATATATACCCATGTGTCTACATTATACATACACATGTATCCACACATAGATTTGTATATTAATACATATGCTCAGGTGTGTGTATGTATGTATATGTATACATACACCCGCATACACATATGCCCAGCCTAGCACAATGCTTGGCATGTAGCAAATTTTTAGTTTGTTTTTTTTTTTGTCTAGGATATATCAAAAGTGGGATTTGAACCCATGTTTCTAGGTCTAAGGCTAGCTCTCTATACTCTTCTCCATATTGCCTCCCTTTCAAACCCTAAAGAACCACCCACATCCATATCCATTGTCATCATCATGGTCATCTCATTTCTTGCATCTTTTCCAATGCAATCCAAAAACAAATGGTACCAGAACAAGTCCTTGTCCTGTTGGCATTCTTCTGTCCTCATTTTCTATGTCATATTAGCACCTTCTCAGTATGATTATGACATTATTATCCTAGCTGAGCCAAGGTAGGGTGAGTGGCAGGATTCTTGGACAAGCCTACTTAAGGCAGGAGAGAACATGGCTTGGTTCAAGGGTACTGACTAGAGAGTCCAAGGATCTGGGTCTGGATCATCCCTCTTATTACCTATATGACGTTAGGCAGGTCTTTCCCCCTCTCTAAGACTGTTTCTTTGTTTGTAAAATGAGGGGATCAAATAAGGTGACCTCTAAATTCTCTTCCAGCTCTGTTCTATGGACCTAAGTTCCAGAATCCCCTGCTTTTGAAGGACACATGTTCTGACATAGACATCAAGGTCCCTTGACCATTGGGCCAAGAAAGTACAGCTAGTGAATCAACTGAAGAAACTATATCCACAAGATAGAACAGTTGTAAGGGTGAAGGGTATCAGAGGAAATGGATTAGAGTGCAGAGATGAGGAAAGAGAGAGAGTTATGTCAATAAGCCCAAGTAGAGGTTCAACCATGATGTGGCTGTCTGAGGGAGAAGAGGGGAGGGAGCTCTAATTCATGGCAGTTTGGCTCCAGTTCCCAGAGAGGCAGACATCCCCCCCCCCACCTGGAACATGGCAACTAAGGAGAATTTGGGGAACTCTCCAAGTGCTCCCGCCAGAAGCCCTCACCTCATGTCATCAAGTCCAAATATTTGCCTGCTTGGACTCAATTGATTCCTGCCCCCAGCACTGGTTTCCTTATCAACTATTCCAAAAATCAGCTCCTATACTGCTTACCGTTGTGCTACGGGGCAAACATAAGCCTGAAACTTGGTTCAGTGTGTGTGTGTGGGGGGGGGAGAAGAATGAAAGGGGAGAGATGGAAACAGAGAGAGAGAAAACAAGAAGGAATAGAGGGAGAAGAGAGAAGAGACAGATACCCCACACAAGCCAGACATCCCTACATCTACCCTTCCCAGTCTGGTCTGAACTGGGGAAGTAGCTGTGGTAACAGAGTCCAGCCAATGAAATCCTCTGCCCATTTCCTAGGAGACAAGCACATGCTGTAGCCACAGAAACCCAAGTGTACACAGTGGACTTAATCCCCTCCCCATAAAACACCTGCACCATTTCCATGGCTGTTGGGAGGGTTTTTTGTCCTCCCTCCCCCACCCCACCCCATTGGAATGAATTAAACACATTTCTAAGCCAGTTCTTATGGTAACAGCAGCAATCAGCCAAAAGGGTGCAAAAACATTTTGACAAAGGGCAGAGTAATCGCGGACGTTATCAGAACAGAGAAGACGCTTTCTTTGTGGAAAGGACCAGGGTCGGAGATGTTATTAAAGAGGGTCACAGCCCTGGGGTCACTTCCCAGATTGGCTGCAGTCCTACACCCAGGCAGAGGGAGGTAGATTTGAGAAGTTGCTTTCTGGAAACTCCAAAAGGGCGGTGTTTTAATGCCAGGAGATCTGAGCATGGGGAGGAGAAGAAAAGAGTTTTCTTGCCAAGAGTGATGCAAAGCCAAGAGTGACCAAGCCATACAGATGAGAATGAAAACAGACATTTTCATCTTCAAGAATAAAGAGGTTGAAAAAAAAACAACCCAGGGATGTCCAGCCTCCAGCCTTCATTACAGCCCTTACAAAGGAAATGTAACATGTAAAAAAGACAATAACACTTCA
Source organism: Phascolarctos cinereus (assembly GCF_003287225.1). Classification (NCBI taxonomy): domain Eukaryota; kingdom Metazoa; phylum Chordata; class Mammalia; order Diprotodontia; family Phascolarctidae; genus Phascolarctos; species Phascolarctos cinereus. Next base: position 12,780,488 of record NW_027555847.1, read on the forward strand.
ACAAGCATTTGTTCTTTATTTCTCTTTCTTTTCTTTTTTTTGGGGGGGTAGACAATGGGGTTGTGACTTGCCCAGGGTCACACAGTTAGTAAGTGTCAATTGTCTGAGGCTGGATTTGAACTCAGGTCTTCCTGACTCCAAGGCCGGAGCTCTGTCCACTGGGTCACCTAGCTGCCCCAACAAGCATTTGTGAAGTGATTATTGAGCACTCGATGCCAGCTGAATCACCATACCCAACTTGAGAGCTCAGGATTTCACTGATGCTGCCCTTCTATATCGATAGGACCGAAGCTCCAGGGAGGTGTCCCAGTACTCTCGGTGGCTTCAGCCACCATCCCAATAGCAACTGTGTCATATTCATTTAAATGAAGGGGTATGCTTAGTGCTGGAAGTTCCAAAGGTTGGCTTTGTCAGCCAAGAGATGTGTGAAGCAGTGTGTTCTAGGATGCTGGAAGCTATGAACTGCACACATCTGGGTCCACTTTATCGACCGTGGCTTGAAATATTGGAATGCTGGGCCCGTGGACAGGGATTGGCGATACCTGACAAGGGCTAGCAGTCCTGCCTTCCCCTCAAGCTACCATTCTTCATGGTGCAGTGGAAAGAAGGATGGATCTGGATCCTGGGGCATAGTTTACATCTCTTATCAACTACCCTCATGAACATGGGCCAATCTATTCCCCTTGCTGTGCCTCAATATTTTCATCTGTAAAATGAGAGTGAGGCCACCTTTAAAGACCATTCTGCCTTCCAAAATTTGTGTTCTTGTGTTCTTCTCCATTCCCAGTCAAATTCCTAGAAAAAGCTATCTATACTTGTTCCCACTTTGATTCCTTCCACTCTTTTCTCAACCCTGTGTAGTCCAGCTCCCGTCTTCATCACAACCACTAGAACCCTTCTCCCCAAAGTTCCCAGCAATCTGTCAGTAACCAAATCCAATAGCCTCATCTCAGTCCTCCTCCTTCTTGACCTCTCTGCAGGATTTGATGACATTAGCCACCCTTTCCTCCTGGATCCTCTCTTCCCTCTGGGTTTTTCTAACATGCTTCTCTCCTGCTTCTCTACCTACCTGTCTAATTATTCTTTTTCATTCTCCTTTGCTATATCCTCATCTATGTCTTACCTTTTCATCATGGTTGCCCCCAAGGCTTTTTCCTAGACCCTATTTTATTTTCTCTCCCAGTGACCTCATCATCTCCCATGTGTTTAAGTATGATCTTGGTGCCTACTTAGACATTTAACTCTAGTATCTCCTCTGAATTCAGTCTCAGGTAATGAACTGCCTGGGGGCCATTTTGAACTTGATGGCCTTTAGGCATATCAAACTCCATATGACCGAAACAAAACTCCTAATACTGTTCCTGTCTAGCCTAGCCTTCTTCCTAACCTCTCTACTTCTAGTAAGCACAGAATTATATGGACATTTAGTAGGGCTTACAAACTTGGAGTCATCCTCAACTTTTCTCTCTCTCTCCACTATTATGTAATCAATTGTCAATTCTTGCTGATTCCAGATCCTGATATCTTAAGATCCTATGATCTAATGATAGAATTAGCAAGACTTGGCCTACAACATTGGCAAGACTTGCCCCACATGTTCTCTTCCCTTTACTTACACAGGCACCATCCTCATCCAGGCCCTTACCACTACTTTCCTAGACTATTGCTATAGCCTTCAAATGGATTTCTGTGTATCTCCCTTCCCCCATCCATCCGTCACATGATGCCAATGTTATTTTCTGCAGGTTTGACCAGGTCACATCTCTTCTCAGAGAATTCCAATGGCTTCCGATCAAAGAAGATCAAATACAAACTCCCCAGATTGGCATTTGAAGTCCTTCACAATCTGATAGCAGATGAACTTTCCAGGCTAATTATACACTAGTCACCTCTCTGAACTCTACATTCCAGCTAAATCACCCTACTGACTGGTCTTCATATACAACATTCCATCTGCCATATCTGTGCTCTTGTTTGGACTGACTCCCCCGTCTGGAATCCTCTCTCACCTTGGCTCTTCCTCTTAGAACCCCTGGTCTCCTTCAAAGCTCAGCTCAAGCAACCTCTTCCCAACAAAAATTGTTTTGTATTTATTCTATATTTGCCTATTGATCAAACAACAAGGATTTGTTAAGTGCCTACTATGTGCTAAGCATTAGGGATACAGGTACAAAGAAGAAAACAATCCCAACTGAACAAGGTCCTTTCATTCTAAGAAGAAGACAAATGCATGTTCTCATCTTGCTCGACTTGAGTGGGACCAAGACAGTCCTACCCTTCAATCATGCCCCTTCCCTGTTTCTTCCCTGTACGGGTAGTTCTTAGCATAAAACACAAGCCCTACCTCTCTACCCCTATTGTCATATTCTGGAAGTTACATAGTGGGACTACACCATACCCAAATGAATCTATACCCCATCTCTAGATGAATTTATCCCGAATAACAGAATTACTAGTTATGGCCTTGCAAGACAGCAATGCAGAATGACTTTCAGAGATGCCTTAAATATCCATCTTGTGTCTGTCCCTGGACCTGTAATCAGTCAACAAGCATACTTATCTATGCCAGACACTGTGCTGCAAAAGGCAAAAAAGGAGTCTTTGCCTTCAAGGAGCTCTCATTCTAATGAAGGAGGCAGCACAGTAATAGCTACATACAAAGCAGACATCCACAGTACAACTGGGAGATCCTCCCATAGAGAAAAGTGTAGCACTTGGGATGGAGGCATGGCAGAAAGACTGTGAAAGGCCTCCAGGACAACGTTGCATTTGAGCTTATCTTGAAGGTCTCTAAGAAGCAGTAGCTGCTCTTGAACTACTAACACCCATGGGAATTTCCCAGAAGCAGTGGTCCATGCAATTATCATGAGACAGTTGGGTGTGGATGCCCCCCTCAGGTAAAGATGTTTATTAACATCCACTGGTTTTTACCATATCTTAGCTTTCGACATTTTACAATCCAAGGCAAACTCTTAACCCTCCAATGGATTTTTTTTTTTGTATTTTCCTTGTTTATTTACCTTGCATTTCATTTTCCAGCTGCTCCATCAAATCCTTTCTAGCTTGGAGTCACATGGCAGAAGCTTGGCCTGAATGACTGTTTGGGGCTTGGAGGATGGACAGAATATAGAAGGGTGAAGTGGAGGAGGAGGGCAGCATCATGGGACAGGGGAAAGACGGCAAAAAGTGGGTATGGAGTCAGGGAACCTAGGGTCAAATCCTGCCTCTGCCAATTAGTACCTTTTGTCCTTGGGCAAGTCAATTTAGAGTTTCAGTTTTTTCACCTGTAAAATGAGGGGATTGAACCACATAGCTGAAGTTTTTTCCAGCTCTAGATCTATCAAGGAGCCTGTGAATTCCAGGGAAAGAGAGCACACTAAGCCAAGATGGCAAGAGTGGAAGGCATAAGACATATGTGGTGAAGACCACAAGGACAGCCACCAGGGTTTGTGGCACACGAGGTCAGAAAATTAGAATAGGCCTCTTGTCGTGGCCAACATGCTTTTCTACTCCCTTACTAACTGGCCTTGCTTTATCACCTGTGGGGGGACCTCATTTTCCAAGTAGAGTTGCACCAACCCCAGGTGAGTTCTTGGACTCTAAATCACATTCCTCATTGTTGAATGTGTCCTGAAGAGTGGCTACTACCAGCTGGGGTGCCCACTCTCTACAGAAACCATTCCTGGAGCTAAGAAAAACATTGTTCTGTTTAGATGCCATGGCTGCAGTGAGTGATTCCTGGGTGGCCCACTGATGAGCCTGTTTGGAGTGAGATGCAAAGTAAGACATCTGGATGCTCTCCTCTTCTTCCCTTGAGTTAGAACCAAAAGGCCTCATTGGATCAAAGAGAGAACAGGAGCATTAATTTAGAGTATGAGTGATTTTAGAGAATGTCTTAGTCCAAACTCTTCATTTTACAGATGGGGTAACTGGGACACAGAGATTTTTGTTGTTGGTATTTTGGTTTTTGATGACTTATGCAGGATTCATATAGGTGGTACTTGAAACCAGGCCTTTCTGTCTTCTTCCAGAACCCTATCCACTATGTACACTGCCTCCTGGAGTCATCCCAAATTCCACAGATTTCTCCATACTCTCTGGTAAAGCCACACAAGGGATGGTCCATTGTGAAAAGTGTCTTTGTTAGAGAAATGGGTCAGACTGAGCCTTCCTCTTCTCTCTACTTCTTTCCTTCTCTCTGACCAGGTCCAATCCCAAAGATTCATTTGGAAAAATGCCTCCTAAGGAGCCAGGCTGCCTGTTAACTGAGAACATATTGTATCAACCTCAAAGGCTTCTGGACCTTCAGGGGAGTCTTCCCAGGAGTGGCTAGCCCCTCCCAAATTAGGAAATGTGAAGGCCTCCTACAGAAGGACAGAGCCTCTGGGCCTAACTTCCTCACAATGCTAATGGGAGCCGGTCCTGGCCACCCAAGCCTTCTGTTTGCATGACTTTGTCATTAGCTGTGTGTGAAACTTAGGGGGCAGAAGGGGGGGGGTTGGAAGACAAGAGAGAGAGACATTCTTCAGAAATAAGCTTCTTTCCATTTCTGAAGATTTTAACCACAAATCTCTTCTCGTTTGAATCTGCCTTTGATAGAGACCTAATTATTTTCATCTCCAAGGAAAAGAATCTGAGTTCCAGGAAGAGAAAGTCTTGCACTCTCTTGACCAGTGTAAGAATCCGGGATGAGATAAGGCCATGGTTATTGGAATCGGGGTCCGAATGCAATTCATCAAAGCAGGAAAACTAACCTCTAGACGTCCAAGCTACAACAGTGTTCTTTAGGACCCCTGACCCAGAAGGGGATGTCAAGAAGCAGCCCTCTAATGGGGTTCACAGCAGCTTTCACATCCGTCCCCTTCTCTCTATTCACTCAGCCATTGCCCTGACCTTTCACCCCAAACTAAAGCTAACTAGGTTTCTAACTGATCTTCCTACTTACAATCTTTCCTCTCTCCAATCCATCCTCCAAACAACTGCCATATTGATGTGGTTAAAAAAAAATGATGTGGTTAAAAATAAATAAATAAATCTAACCATGTCACTGCCCAAAGACAACATTTTCTTCAGCAGCTACCAATTACATCTAGGATGATATATAGTTCTGCTCAGCATTCAAAGCTCTCCACAATCTGGCCATCTACCTTTCCAGTCTTCTTTCATCGTACTCCCCATTGCAGATTCTTAAGGTTTCCAATATACAACATTCAATCTCCCTCTCTACCCTTGGGCCCATGATCCCTCATGCCAGGAATGTTTTTCCTCCCCACTCAGACTTCTTAGAATCCCTAGCTCTGTTGGAAGCACTGCTCCAATGCCATCTCCTCCATAAGGCCTTTCCCTAATCCTCCCCTTCCACATGACAGTTATCTTCTCCCTCTGGAAACTACCTTCCCTTAAGCAGTGGCTCAATTGCATCCTTCTAGAAGAATGTAAGCCTAAGGGAACAGGGACAGGCTGTTGCTACTGTCATTATTGTTGTGGCAGTGGTGGTAGTGGTGCTGGTGATGGTGGTATTTCTGTCTTTATATTCCCAGTACATAGCACAGTGCCTGGCATATAGAAAATATGTAATAAATGGGGTACATTGACTCAGATGTGACTCTGGGCCCTTGTTTCCCTTAAAGGGCTCCTTAGGGACTCTAACAAAACAAGCCACCTACCTGTTTGGCCCAGTGTTTTTCTCCCACTTCCAACATGCCAAGCTCTTTTGGCACCCCCAAGACGAAAGCTCATACTGTGGTTAGATTTTTCTTTCCTTCATGGCTAACTGTCTGGTCATTAATACCACAGCTAAGTGTGTTCATCAGTATAACAAGCTCCACATGCTAGACACACCCTGATACTATGCACAGAAAAAGAAGGCATTTTCCCTTTGGGAAACAGTCACATCCAGTAAATGGGATGGCCAGTCATCCTCCCAAAGGTGTGCCCAGGGTCTCCCCTAACTTGGGCCAAAAGTGTCAAGACAGTCAGCTCTCAAATGATCCAGATGACCAAGGCCTTGGAGCTTGGGCTTGGCTGAAGTCACCAATCAGGCCTAGTCATTGCATCCCTACACAGGAATGGTCAGCAAGGTCACTCAAACCCATCCAGTCAAGGCCTTCAGGCAGGGGGCCCCCTATAAAGGCTTGGCGGCTGTCCCTGCTCTGGAAAACTGTTCCCTAATTCCTCTCCCACTGAGATCCTCACAGGGAAAAAGCCAGGGCCTGGAATTTAAACAGAAGGGCTTCTCAAAGTTTTTCTCACACTTCAGCAACTTTGCCGTTTCTATCTGTAAACCTCACTTATGGCCTTGTCCTGTTTTTAAAAGTAAACTCATTTGTTGCCTTCCACATGAAAGGGCTTGTTTACCCACACTCTGCTTTCCGTTTAGATTCCTGGTCAATTCTATCAAAACGAGACCAGTTTTATTCTCCCCAGGTCTGAGGAAATTGTAAATAAAAGCCCGAGCTTACCAGACTTATATAACAGACCCCAGGGTTCTTGCCCAAATCTTAGGGTGGGGCAAGATGGGAGGGAGGAAAAATTTGCCACAGAGCCAGATAGAGAGTTGTCTGCCACTAAACAGTTACCCAATCCTGGATTTTGGGGGCATTATGCTCACCAAGGGAGGCCTCAAAATAGAGATAGAGGCCCAATGATTCACTTAGCCCCAGAGTGGTAGTGCAGCCATAGGGTACACTTAAGGCCAATGAAGGGGGGTGCCTGCAGCTCAGAACTTTGTACAGAATGCAGTGTCTCCCCCTTCCACCACCTCATCTTCTCTGTAAGCTCTTAAGGGTAGGGGCCTTCATCTCTTGGGATTTCCCTCCATCTCCCCCAGCAGCCCATGTAAAGCTAGACCCGTGACAGCAACTTCCTCTCTTCTTAACTCACCTACAGTTCTCCTACAAGAGTCCTTTGCTACTCATGCCCCCCTCCACCCAGTTAATGAGGATCCCCCAGTCTAAAATTAGTTTGCATTTATGTGTCTAAATGCTTATTTCTTTCTAGTAGATGATAAGTTCCTTGAAGACAGGAAATATTTGGTTTTTGCTTTGGAATCTCCAGCCCCTAGCCCACTTCTGGACATACAGGATTTCTTAATAAATGTTTATTAAATTGTATTAATATTCTGTTAGTGATACAGCCATTCTGACAATCAGGTTTGAATTATTCTAAGAAAATTAATACTTATACAGCGCCAACAACACTATAAAGACAAATAACTCTGCAAGCAGTAAGAATTCTGATCACCACTTTAACCATCTGGAACCCCAGAGGACCCATGATGAAGGGGGCTATCTCCCTCCTGATAGAGAAGGATTCAGGATTCAGAAGGAGATTTCTTTGGGGAGACATGAACAATTTGTAATTTATTTGCTCTACTATGCATTACAATGAATTTCTTTTTCTTTTCTTTCTCCGGTGATAGGGAGAGAAAATTGCTTTCTATTAATTAAAATTTAATTTAAAAAATTTCCCTAAGGGGAAAAAAACAATAGAAGTGACTAAAATAACCATATCTTTTGACTCAAGGAGGTCAAAGAAGAGCCCCATAAACACAAAAATGTTTACAGTATCAGTTTTGTAGTAGTAAAAATCCAGAAACATGATAAATGCCCACTCATTGAAGTCTGGAAGGTGCTTGAAGACAGCAGAATATGTATATGATTTCAGAAACAATGAAGAATACAGAGAAGCATCAAAAGATTTATCTGAACTGATGCAAAGTGAATTAAGGAGAACAAGGACAAAAATCGACATGACTCTTAGTGATGGAAAAGGAAAGAACCACAAAACAATTGAAACTGAGATGGAGACATATTATGACTATGTTTGACCCTCAAAGAAGAGGTATGATAAGGTATCTCAATCACCTCCTTTTCAGGAATGGGGAACTTTAGGTATAGAATATTACAGATAACATCTGGCTTTTTCTATGTATTGGCTAATTTTGCTGAATGGTTTTTGTTTTTCTCTTTTTGTTCTGTCTCATAATTGGTGGATCACTGGGAGGGGAGAAAGAGGGATATGGTGGGAAATATAGTTAATGTAAAAGCTAAAGACATCAACAAAATTTATTTTTAATATATTTGGTTGATTCCTCAAAATAGGCAAGGGGGAAAGGTTCCAGACCCTAGGTTTTTCAGCCATGGTCCTAATTAAAAGAGCATTCCTTCAATCCTAGCTTGTATATCTCTGTAGTACACTAGAAATAACTCTGGCTCTGGAATAAGAAGATCTGGCTTCTAATCCTGTTTCTAAAGTTTATTACCTACCTATTCGACCTAAAATAATTTAATCAATTTCCTAGGGCCTCCTTATCCTCGTCTATAAAATGAGGGCATTGAGCATAATGGCCTCTGACGTTTCTTCCAGCCCCAAATCGATGATGCTGTGATTTCCCTTCCTTCTCTCCTCCTTCTTATTCTCTGTAGAAAGTGACAGTCTATATCCAGGGGCTAAAATCGCCCAGGTAATTTTACCAGAACAAATGACCTGTACTTTAAACAAATCTAACATAGAAAAAATCTTAAGGTTCAAGATTACAAAGGAGGAGGGAAAGGAAGAAGGAGAATTGTTCCCTTTAAAACAGAAAATTCCCTTTAAACAAGGAATCTCCAAATATACATTTATGGAAATGTGGCTTACGTCCACTTTTCAGAAACACTCCCACTACATAAAGTATGCCCAGAGGTAGTCAAAGCTTCCCCTGAACTGTTGTTTGCTTTAGAGATGAATGATTTTATAGCAGGATTGTCAGCCTACTTAGAAACCTGTCTTTGTGCTAATCAGTCATGTTCTACTGACCATTCCTCACTTCAAGGGCTATAGTTCAACTTAGAGGACCAGGCCCCAAACCCCAGATCCATAGGTGTTGCTGTTGTTGTGGTTGTTGAGTAATTTCCGACACTTCCTTACCCCATTTAGGGTTTTCTTGGCAAAGATATTGGAGTGGTTTGCCATTTCTTTCTCCAGCTCATTTTATAGATGAGTAAATTGAGTCAAACCTGGTTAAGTGACATGCGCAGGATCACACAGCTACTACGTGTCTGAGGCCAGATTTGAACTCTGGTCTTCCTGACTCCAGGCCCAGTGCTCTATCCACTGTACCGTTTTAAGCACAACTCTAATAGGCTACTGAATCTAGATCCCTTTTGCTTCTCACAGTTTGATAAAAAATTTGAGTATTTCACCATCTCCTGAACTCCTGAGCAGAGCCTATAGAATTTGGAACATATGCCCACATGTAATTGATGATAAATATGTCACCAGCACCATCACGTCAGCCCCCAACCCTCCTTCCCCTTGGCAACAGCCTTACCTAGTCATGGGATTGCCACCTGGCAAGGGGTGGGGATGCTTTTGATTTGTAACAGCTAGAGATTTTGCTCACTGATTCAACTTTCTGTCTTTGTTTTAGCCAATAAAATATGTTCATTTTCATTCTCTCTCTCTCTCTCTCCTCTCTTCTCTCTCTCTCTCTCTCTCTCTCTCTTCTCTCTCTCTCTCTCTCTCTCTCTCTCCTGTTTTTTTTTACCTGTTTAAATCCTCTCCCCCCAACACACACACACACACACCAGATACAAGTGATGGCAGGCATGGTGTGATCTGAATGGCAGTGGAAAAGGCCACTTAGGTGCCCTGAAGATGCCTTCATTACAAAGGGCAAAGGAAGTCACTACTTTCGGGAAACTGTCATCTTACACAGATGAAAATTTCACTCAATTCCATTCAACAAATACTGATTAAGTAGCTTACTATATATAAAGAACTGTTCTAGATGCTGGGAATACAAAGATTGTCTCCAATCAGTGACCCAGTGTCTGAGTCCCTCGGCCACCCGATAGAAGAGAGAGAAAATGGGATTTAGGAAAGATAAATTGTTATATGGTCAAGATGGGAGAAAGCTCAACAGAGGTTCTTAAACTGTTTTCTGTGTATCATGGTTCCCTTTGCCAGGCAGGTGAAGGTAATGGTTTCCTTCTCAGAATGTCTTTCAGTGAACTAAATAAAATACAAAGGATTACAAAGGAAACCACTTATATTGAACTATGTTTAACAGGGGAAAAAAAGCTCAAAGACCCCATGTTAAGAACCCCTAATCTAGAAGATGAGCTATATCTAGAATGGATGGGCAAGGATGCCATTCTTGACTGGAACAAGTGATATGAAAAAGTGAGGATGAAAAAGATGAGCCCTGGTCAAATCAGGGGTAAAGGAGATTCTACCAGTATGTTGGGGAAGGGCCACTATGAAGACGCACAAAAGAACCACCAAAATGAGTTAGGAAAGTGATAAGGGCAAACTGTGTATTTCACAATTTTATACCTTCTTCAAATGCATAGGACATATTGCATACTCTAACAACCAGTAAGTATTAGGTACCTACGGTATGCCTATTCCTACATGGACACTTAGAATGTATGAAGCAATGAGAAAACATCCAGAAATTAGTATGGTACTGGTATAGTGCAGTAGGGACACTTCAGCAATAGCCTAGACTTGAGCACAGCCTTGAATGAAGGGAAATCTGTTGATAGGAGAGACAGAAGTAAGGCATTCAAAAGATTCAGAACAGTGGACCAAGTCAAGGAAACAGGAATGAGGAAGGCACAAGCAGAGGAGAGTGAGGCTAACAGCTGGAGTAGAATACCTTTTGCAGGAGGTAATGAGCAATGAGGATGGAGAAGTAGGACTGTTGCAGACTATGCAGAGCCTTGAAAAACAGGTTGAGATGACTGTCCTAGATATAGGGCCATAGGGAGCCATTGTGGATTCCTGAACAGGGAAATTAAATGATGAAAGTGATTCTTTAAGATGACCAGACTGGTGGTGGGATGTGCCGGACTGGTCAAAAAGATTAATATTTCCAATCACTTCAGAAGAAAGATACGCACTTTCTGGACAAAGAGCCAGTGAAATACTTATTCAAAAGAGGTAATTACAGAGGGATAGGTTCAGGTACAGTCTTTGTCTGCTACCTGCTCCTGCCCATTCTCTAAATATTAAAGCCTATCGCCAAAAACAAGCCATGGCAAACAGATGCCTTTTTCAGTGACTCAGTACCAAGTTACCCAATTTGGGAGCTGCTGCCAGAGGCTCCCAATTCACTAGACATTTTGGCCCTTGAATCTGCAAAGCTTTTTGACTTGGTTTTGTGGAGTATTCCCCCAGCCCACCCAGGCAAATGGGAAAGTGTGAGAATCCAGTTTGACTCTTGTTCTCAGTCTGTCTGAAAAACCCAAATCAAGAGTAAGGCCCTGGAGGCCAATCCCAAGAATACAGAAAATGGTGACTTTAATTTGTACCTGTCAGTGACTCAGGAAACTTTTAGAAATCACAGAAACAGAATCACCCTTGGTTAGAGCTAGAAACAACCTTAAAGTCCACATAGGCCAAGCCCTCTCATTTCACAGATGAGGAAATGTGAGATTCAACTGTGCATGTGGGGACTGCTATAGTGGGAGGGACACTTGATCAAAAGCTTGCACTGGAGCAGAGCCTTGAATGAAGAGAAATCTGTCAATAGGAGGGGCAAAAGGATGGCATTCTTGCCATTCCAAAATCACATAACTGGTTAGTGGCATAACCAGAGCTTGAAACCAGATGTACAGGCACCCAGTCTATAATATGTCCTAGCTAACTTTGAGAAAAGTTTTGTTTTTGTTTTTGTTTTTTGGGTTTTTTTTGACAGAATACCACATAAGAAATGTCCCAAATCTAGATAATACCAGGCTACATAGGATAGGGGACAGGGCACTGGACTATATAACTCATATTATTCAATAAGTTTTTTTTTAAGGCAATTGGGGTTAAGTGACTTGCCCAGGGTCACACAGCTAGTAAGTGTAAGTGTCAAGTGTTTGGTCTGAGGCCGGATTTGAACTCAGGTCCTCCTGACTTCAGGGCTGGTGCTCTATCCACTGCGCCACCTGGCTGCCCCTCAGTAAGTGTTTATTAAGCACCTAGTTTACTTAGTATTAGCCTTCTATGTTCTATAAATGAAAAAAAAAATGAACCAGTGCTTGGCCCCAAGAAATTGACTTTCTGGGAGGGAATTGGGATCTCAGCATATCTGCAAGGAAGGAAACACAAAATATACAAAAGGCATGGCACAGTATTTTCAAGTGGGAGAGATTGCTCCCACCTGAGGAGATAAGGAAAGACTTCGTATGCCTCCACAGGAGGCACTAAGGCAGTCATTCATTCAATCTCCCATGCTTGAAAGGTTGATCCTGTCTATGGCTCTTCCCTCCATTCTCAGCCAGGTCTTGTTGGTTGTATTCCCTAGTAACTCTTGATTCTATCCCCCTTACCCTATTCCCAATATGTCAGCCTACAGAGAGCCTTCCCTCTGGGATGATCCCCATTCTAACCTGTTTATATGTAGTAATTTGCATGTTGGCATCTCCAACCAAATGGGAGTTCCTTATGGTTTAGGGCCACATTTTTTTTGTCTTTCTTTGTATCCCTGGTCCTTAGCATAGTGCCTGACACATAGGAGATGGATAATAAATGCTTGTTGACTTGATCTACCACAATAAGATCTCATGACCACTCAACTATACAACTATATGATATGGTATACATACTACTTGTCATTTTTTTAAGTTGGTGTGGGACCTTAGGAAGCCATTTAACCAGCACTTGGCACAGTGCCTAGTACACAGGAGGCACTAAATAAAAGTTTATTGAGTTGAACCTCTCAATCTCAGTTTCTTCTTCTATGAAAAAGTGCCTAGGGCTGGCACTAGGTGACTTCTAACACCTCTCCCAATCCCAAAATCCATTCTCCAGCTTCCATTACAGTATATTCTCAGCAGTACTGCTCACCTCTCTCCTCTTTCTCCTCCAAACTGTCCTTCACAGACACTGCTGCCAGATTTATCTTCTTTATGCATAAAGGTGCTCACAGCACTATTCTGCTCAAAAGCTTTCAATGACTCCCTATTGCCCAGACTGCCCTCCATGGACCTGACATTCTGGTCAAACTCAATTCCTCCCTCTACATGCAGTATACTGTCTTATCTATGAATTTTTATTCAGCTATCCTCTACACCTGCAATGCCTTCCACAAGCCTCCATAGGATGACAGGAGGAGGAGAATGCAAGAGACTATAATAAAATGACTGATGCATTAGGGCACCAGCCAGAGTTAGACACACAGTTAGCCCCCCTGGCACTCAAATGTTTGGCTTCCAAAACTTATCCTGGCTCCGCAGCAACCACTTTCCCATTTGCCTCGGGCCCTTGGATCTTGGAGTGCCACAGATGTTCTGCGGATTACCCAGACTGGCTCAGACAGTTTAGGCCCTCTCTTTCCAAATCTGACCCCACCCTCCTTGGCTCCAGGTAGACATCTTTATTCCCCTCCTCCCCCAGTCAAGGATCTGCATAATCAGTGACATATGTTGGTCCTTCCTTAGTTAGAACGCTGTGGTCTCTACCCCCAGTCCTCACCCCTATGACCTGTTGAATTCTTACCTATCCATTACAGCCCAAGTCAAAGGTCACCTCTTCCAGGGTCCTTCCTCTCATCCCCCAACACCCACAAATAATGGTCTTTCTTTCTCATATGCTCACCATGTAGCATTTTGTTTATGGTTATTTGTGTACATTCCCACAACTAGATTGGAAACTTCAGGAAGGTGAAGGTTGTGCTTTAGCTAAACTTGGCATTTCACTGTGTCTAGCCTACTTTTCTGTACACAGTAGATACCTAATAAATGCTTGTTGAATTGAGTTTAAATTTTATGAACACAAAAAGGCCATACACATTTGCTCCCACCCTTCAAAAAAAAAATATCTCCTCTACTGCCTGGAAAGCCATAATAATAAAAATGTGAATTCAATTCCATGATTATGAATCACCTACTGTATGCTAGTCATTGTGCTGGGCACTAGGGATACAAACACACAAGTGAGGTTGTCCCTGCCTTCAGGGAGCTTACATAGTATGGTGAAGAGCACTGGATTTGAAACCAGAGATCTTGGGTTTGAATCCCACCACCGCCACTTACTGGGTGATTTTAGGCAAGACAAAAACTCTCTGGATCTGTTTCCCCACCTTTCAAAAGAGAGTGTAGGGATAAATGACCTCTAATGCCCTTTCCACTTCTAAAACTATACATTATCTGATGCCACTAGGGGCCTACCACGTGTTACAAGGAAGTGTCTTTTGTTTTCTTTTAAATCGATTGTCCAGACTCTATGTCCCACTCATCAATGAGGTGCAACTAATATTCTTAGCTCACCGGTATCGTTGAGATACAGGACAACAATGCTGGACAAGTGTAGAATTATGGTAAAAATGCTTCTTTTTTGCAGAAGAGGCACAAATGTTGCTCCACCTGGTCATATGGGATGACCAGGAAATACCCACCCTTATTCACCAACCTGAGGTAAGATGAGCCTACTTCAAAGCCTAGCATAGAGGGGGAAGTAGAGAATCTGTGACTGAAAAGCTGAAGAAGCTCAGGAGTTCAGGTGGCCAGCAACCAAATCCTTGAAGGTGAACAAGTATATAGGTGGCAATGTCTACTCCCTCGGTGAGGAATCCAAGCGCCCTGAGGGACCCTCTTTCTCTCCACCTCTTGGAATCGCTAGCTCCATTCCAAGCTCATCAAGTTCATGCAGGGCCTTTCCTGGTCTCCATCAACAAGCAGATGTTGGCCCTCTCTCTGCAACTTATAGTCCTAGCAAGCAGCCTGGATGCAGGAGAGGTTCAGTCACTTACATGAAGTCATCTAACCCATATGAATCAAGTGTGAAACTTGAACTTGGATCTTCCTGGCTCTGAGGTCTATCTCTAACCACTACTCCACATTAGCATTCACTGGGATCACACATAAGGCCCTTCCACCTGTGATTAGTACTTTCTCTACCTCAGAAAAATTCAATAAGCTCCTAAACTCTCTTGGAGGGGCTAGATGACCTCACATATCCCATAGATTAATTATTTCTTGAGATCAGAGGTTTTTAACTTGAGGTACACTATAGTCTATGGGGTAGATGTCAGGAGTCCTACGAACTTGGATGGGAAAAATATCACCCCTGTATTTTCATTCACGTCTAACTGAAATTCAGCCTTCCTGCAATTATAGGAAAACTATTCTAAGAAGGGGTCTGTAGACTTCCCCAGGCCACCACCAAAGAAGTCCATGACACAAAAAAAGTTAGAATCCCTGCTGTAGGTCTGTGATCTTATGGGTTGAGTAGCATAATCTAAAGCAAGGTTTCCTCTTCAGAGATTGTGGAGGAGAAATGGGAGAAGGGAGCAGGGGGAGATTCTGTAGCCTGAGGTTTTGTTTTTGTTTTTTGTTTTCTTCCTGAAAGTAAAAGGTTGGGGAAAAGACAGATGATAATTAGCATGGAAATTTGTTGTTTCTCAGGCCTTGTTTTTGATTCTGGATTAGGGAGCAGAGAGTTTGTGTTTACCACCAGAGAAAAGAAGTGAGCTCTAATCAAAAACTCCATTTCAAAGTTGCCAGTGCCCAGGAATTCTCACACACCATTCTGTCAGCATTGAATGTTTTCATGCCTTACTCAGCATTTTCAGCCTTTACCTGGGAGACTTGAGATTCTTTGGCCTCCCAGGAGGTACCCTCCCACCCCCAATTTGCCTCCCCAGAAGCAAAGGGCCATCAATTTCCCAAAAAAATTTCAGGCTCCTCTGTTTTCTGGACCAACCACTCTGGGCAGGAGCCTCTCTGACTGCCCTCTGTATGACTGGATGGTGTCATCATGTTTTTGTAGCAGGCTTTTTCATCATGCAAGAAATATGCGAGCGCGGATTGAAGTGGGTTCTGGACGTCAAGGAGGGTAATGTCTGTTGGTGTGTTTGACACACACACAGAATCTGGGCCAACACAGAAATATTCACATTAGCCTTCTACTAATGAGAGAGTGTCGTCACCACTGCCACCCCAAGTCCAAGGAGAAGAGGCAAGAAGACTTCATCTCAATTTGGCCAGATGTTGGCAAGAGGAACAGTGTCTAAGTGAACTGGGACACATTCAAATGGATTGATTTGGCAGTCTGATGCAATTTAAGCTTCCAAAGTGAATGGAGGGTTGAACTCAAAGAATAGTCTGTCCCTGAGTGAGCTCCCATCAAAATCCACTGGCTTGGTTACTGTTCAAGCACTTCACTGGGGCCAGAGTCACCCTTTCCCAATTGTGTCTGTGGATATCAGCCCAGTGACAAAGGCAAACAAAAGAAATGGAATCTTCCATAAGACATGGGGGAATTTCTTTCAAATTCATAATGATCACAGAGCATCGTGATCTCACAAACCCTCCAAACATCCTATGAAGGGAGAAAGGCTCCTATTATCGCACTACACAGATAAGAAACTGAGGCACCCCAGCATTAAATTATAGGCCTCAGGTAGTCTTATGGGATGGGAGTGGACAGCTTGCTTAGAAAGTAAGGCTTGCTACATAAACGTCATGAGGCATCTTCTTTCTGCATTTGCCTGAAAAGCCTAATTTCCCTTTTACTGATTCTTTTCTTTTCTGGTAGATCTGGGTTCTATCATGAGAGCCTGGCTTAGACCTTGGCCTAAAATATTCTTACTCTTCCATTCTTAAGCACCTAATCACCGCCCTGGAAACAATTGGTTGATTTAGTCAGTCAGTCAATTCAGGGGTCAATTAGTGAGACCTGTGAAGATGGCGATGTACATTTACTATAAATTCAGGCTGGACAATAGAAAGAAGATTATATGTGGAGCCTGAGGGGTCTGGTTTCAAATCCCAACTCAGCTATTAAGCAAACATGTGACTTTGAGAGCATCCCTTATTTCACATGTGCCTTACTTTACGCCTCTGTTCAAATGAGAGTGGTGGGCTAGTTGGCCTCTAAGGTCTCTTTCTCACTCTAAATCCATGACATTAAGGGACCGCAGTTGAATGGGCTGCCCATGTAGACATACCCCTGTTTCTTCATTTGGTATAGAAAATATCTTCAAGAAAAAGGCAAGGAAAGTTAAAACAAGGTCAGAGCATGTTCCCAGACTCCTCCTGGCCTGAGTTTGACAGGCAGCTTTCACTTCCAAAGAACCATGTTAAATGGGGACTTTTCCATTTACTGCTTCAAGGTGAAAGTGCCAACTTTTCCATTGGAGAAGAGCTCTGGGGCGGGAGCTTGCCAGCCAGAACTGCCAAAGGAAATGACCTCAATAGGTCTCCTGAGGATCAGTGGGACTCCCACTTAGCAAACTAGATAGTGACACCTTGAAATGGAATACAGATGGGTGGGGCTCAAGGTTCCAAGGCCAAAGACCCAATAGGTGGTGATAATGAAATAAACAAGCCCTTTCATTGGCTACCGTATTGATGTTGTCAAAGCTTCTGGCCAATGGCATGGGGCCTAAGCAAATGTTGGCTTGGCTGGCCAGTGCACTAAAACGAAATGGGCAAGACTGAGAAACTGCCTTGCCAGGAAGTTCATTAACACCAAAGATGTCAGAAGAAACAGAAATTCTAGGATATTATTTGTGACTCATGAATCATTGCTCTTGAAATCCTTAGGGTGGCAAGAAATCCAAACAATACATTCTTATCATGTTTGAGTTGGAGTCAGGAAGACCCATGTTCAAATGATGCCTCTGACAGCTGCTAGCTGTATGACCCTGGGCCAGTCACCGAACTTCTCTGAGTCTCAGGTTCCTCATCTGTGATATGGGAAGCATGGAAACTATAGTACCTCCCTGTTCTGAGGCTTAACTGACATTATTTCTAATTAAGCATTTTGCAACCTTTAAATGCTATAGAGACTTCAGTTTTCCTCTCCCCAAAAAAGATAGAAAGGAAAATGTCCAGCCCACTGGATGGAGGGACTGAGAGGAGGCCACGGGCCTAGAGTCTCACAGCATGACGGGTAGGTAGGAAAGGGTTACCGGATACATTGTTGGAGTACACACATCTCGACACAATACTAAATTCATTAGAGTTGAACTCGTTTACTTAACGCATGGCCTTTGAACTCAGTCACAGAAGCAGATGCTAGCCTGAGATCAATGGTAATTTCTTCTGGGTCAGTCTAAAAAAATAAAGTGAATTCCCATGATTTTTCTTTCTCTGTTTTCCTTCAGGGAAATGAAACTCAAAAGGAACCTCGCAAGTCCACCAGTCCAAATCCCCTCATTTTATGCCTGAGCAAACCCAAGCCAGTCAATATTTGCACAGCTCACCAAAGTGCACCAAGCTCATGATCAAGCCTACTCCACCTACGGGAATCTCTTATGAAAACAGGCCCCACTAACTCTGACTCTGAGATCACTTAGGCAGGGGTCAGCTCAGTACCATCCCTGAAAGGAAAAGGTTGAGGGAGCAAATTCGCAGTAGGAGCAAGCCTGAAAGGAAAGTTTTCTTCCACTTTTAAAACCACTTACTTGTATCTGTTTGAATGCGATGTGCTAATTACAGACAAGAATCTATGCAAGGGCAGGTATTGAATAAAAAGAAGGTGGATCTATCCAGCAGCTAGAGGGAGGAATAACAGATGGCACTCCTGAGAGCTCCATTCGTATCCAGGAAACACTCAAAAAAGGGAAAGACTGTCTCTAGCTTATGGGTTAGATTCATGAGGAAGGATTTAATATGGAAACTAATTGCAAAGGATGAGAAAATATGAGTTAGCTAGGGTCTGCCCGACTAGAATATCCACCCCCATGGATACTCTAATGAAAAATTAAAATAACAAAATAATATTAAAAATAAAATAAAACAGTAATAATAATGGGTGTCGATGATAATAATAACAGCAATGGAATTTCATATAAAATTTGTAAAGTTTGCAAAGTGTTCTTCGTATGCTATTTCATTTGGGCCTCACTACCACCCTGTGACACAGATACCACAGGTATTGCTGCCATTTTACAGAGAAGCAAATTGAGGTTTAGAGAGGTTAAAGTGATTTGCCTCTGGTCATATAGTCCGTGATCAGAGGTACCATTTGAAGGCCAAGACTCTTTCATTAATACCACTGTGCCTCTCTGACACTGTTTAACCCAGATCTGGTAGGACTCCTTGTTAGGCCTTAACCACTGGCACCCTCAATGGTAAAATAATGGGGATGAGCTTCTAAAGTCCCTTGTAGATAACCCATGCTAGGCTTCTGTTGTCTATAATCAGTCTGTCCGCTTAAAAGGCTTATAGACTTACAGCTAGAAGGGACCCAACTATCTCATTTTACAGACGAAGAAGTTGAGTATTAGATTGACTTGCCCAAGGTTATACTGGTAATAAGTGGCAGAAGCAAGATTTGAACCCAGATTTTCTGACTTCAAATCAAACAGACTTTATTTTGTAAAGCAATGGCAGAATTGGATTTTTTTAAAAAATCATTTATAATTCAGTCTTTTTGCAAAACAGCATTTCCAACCTTCCCCATAGTTTAAAAAGGGAGATGGCTGATTCCATCCGTATGTACAGATAGAGCATACAAGCACTGACGATGCATACCCATTGCTTGCTAAGCCCTTGTTTTCCCTGGTCCACAATAACGCAAATGTGATTTGTCTGTTTCCTTCTTGGAGGAATTCTTTGCTCACATCAAGGTTAATCTTACTTTCCTCATTCTCCATCTATTGATCCTGGTTCAGCTCTCTTGTTGATATAATTGTAACTTTTTTCCATGAATTGGCCCTTTATCTGAATATAGTTACCATAACCCCCCCCAACGTGTTTTCTTTTCCATTTCACTCTGAATCAACACGCTTCAATACTGAGAAAGTTGCCCAAAGAGCTCCTGCAATCTAGGGTGATATTAAGAGAGTTACAGTTTTCAAGGATAAGGACGTGTATTCTCACCGCACCGTGCCTTCGTCACATTGCATCTGGGTTACTGTGCTTCTCTTTTTTTCACTTGAATGAAAAAAAAAAAACAATGTCAACAATACAAGAGAGGGAAGACATCATTAGACGACAATTGTTCCCCCAACTATCTGGAGGTTTAAGTGCATTACAAGCCCAAGAGAATTGAGTGGTGCGATGGGCTGCCTAAAAAACCTAATATCAACTTGTGCTTCATTACCACTGGTATGGAGTCCAAGAATTGGAGGCAATAATCCCACGGTACTTTGCCAATGTCAGGTAGTATCTGGTATATTATGGTCTGTTTTGAGTAGCATGGTTTAAGAAAGATATTGATAAGCTTGAGAGCATTCTGAGAAAGGCAACCAGGATGGTGAAGGGTCTTGAGTCTGTGAAATATGAGAATTTGCTGAAGGAAGTTAACATGTTTAGCCAAGAAAAGAAAAGACTTGGGGCAAAATTATGGCTGTCTTCACATATTTGAAGGACTACCATACAAAAGAATGATTGGATTTGTGTCTGATTGTAGAAAGCAAAGAGAGGAATGATGGAGAGAAAATAAAAATTTAATTTGACAAGTATTTCCAACATACCTGCTGTGTGTTAGATAATACACCAGACTCTGGGTATAAAAAGGCAAAAAAATGAAATCAGTCCTTGCCCTAAATGAGCCTAAATTCTAACGAGGAGATGGGCAAATTGAGACTTGTTATAAGGAAAAGTATCCTAACAATTAGAGCTGTCCAAAAATTGAATGAACTCTCACTTAAAAGGAGCAAACGCCCCTTCACTGGACATCTTCAGGCAAAGGTGGGCTGAGCACTTGATGGGAATATTTTAAGGAGGAGTTCCTTTCAAGTATGGCTTGGATTAGATATCCTCTAAAGTCTCCTTCACTGAAATTCAGTGATTCTCACATGGCTTCATCCTCAGTGGCCTCATCACGATGGTTCTCTGATTCTCATATGGCTTTATCTTCAGTTGCCTCACCGTGGTGGTCTCCCCACACAAATACAGGCTTCATCACTACAACTAACATTTCTCTGACTAAATTACATAGAAGTAGTGACACACTGACCTAGTCCATGGGGCTGGAGTGAGATAGGTTGGTGCATGGGAAGGGTGATTATTTTCATGGGATACCCTATTGTTTTCACTGATGAGACAAGCTCACTCTCTAGATAGTATCCAGAGTCTTGGGCAGTTGGTAGGATTTAGAGGGATGTGGTTATCTAAGTTTGGAAGGGCTATTTCCATATCATGCATTTCAATAACAAACTCATTTCTAAACATTTAATTTAGTCCTATAGACAAGTCACATGCTGCTTTCCCTGTAACACTTAATGAAGACAGATTTGGTAAAGAAACTATTTATTTGTGTAAATTTTTTACATCCTCTAGCTCCCTTAAGTATCAAAAAGAATTGAAAGTTAGATTTATAATTACTGTGGTTTTTCATAAAATAGAAAAAAAAAGAAAAATCTTATACAGCAAAGAACATTTCCATAAATCATGTCTGTGATTGAAAAAATATGGGCCTAACAGACCCTTGGTCTACTCTATCCTGCATCTGTTTCCCATATACAAATGTGTCAGGTTTACATAAACCACACTGATAAAGATGAAGAATAAGAGAAGAAAAAGATAAAAATAGCCCCAACTCTATCAGTAACACATCTTTTATTATTGTAATGTAGGATACCACTACAATCAATCACAGCACATAGTTTGCATTGCTTTGTAATTCAACTATTGGAAAGGAAGAAAAACAACTTTTCTCCTTTGATTCATCCTGCCAAACATTCATTCATTAGGTGCCCATTAGGTGCCAACTATGCTGCTGGATACTAGAGATTTCAAGGTGAAAAAAATGACACAAATTTCAAGTCTCAAGGGTATTTAAAACTGATTATTTTTCCAATTCTTTCTAAAATGATGGAGGGAGAATTAAGCATCATTATGATGTATTTTGATTTCTTGGTGTGTTTAACATCCCAAAATTAACCCCTCACAACTATAAAATTAGAGATACCAAAGGCATGTTTCATACAAAAATGGGCATAGTAAAAGACAAAAATGATAGGGACTCATGGAAGGAGAAGAGATTAAGAAGAGGTGGCAAGAATACAAAGAAGAACTATACAAGAAAAAAACATCGCCAATAACCACGATTATGTAGTTACTGATTTAGAGCCACACATCCTGGAGAATGAAGTCAAGTGGGCCTTAGGAAGCATTGCTTACAATAAGGTCAATGGAGGTGACAGAATTCCAGCTTATTTAAAGTCCTAAAAGCTGGTGTTGTTAAAGTGCTGCAATCGATATGCCAGCAAATTTGGAAAACTCAACAATGGCCACCAGATTGGAAAAGATCAGTTTACATCTCAATCCTAAGCAAGGACAATGCCAAAGAATGTTCAAATTACTAAATAATTGCACTCTTTTACATGCCAGCAAGGTTATACTTAAGATTGTGTAAACTGGGCTTTAACAATATGGGAACTGAGAATTACCAGAAGAACAGGTTGGTTTTTTTTAAAGAGACAGAGGAACTAGAGACCAAATTGCCAACATTTGCTAGATTATGGAGAAAGCATGGGAGTTCCAGAGAAATATGTACTTCTGCTTCATTGACTATACTAAAACTTTTGTATGGATCACAACAAAATGTGGCAAATCCTCAAAGAGATGAGCATGCCAGAGGATCTTATCTGTCTCCTGAGGAATGCATATGCAGGACAAGAAGCAACAGAGGTGAATGTGGAACAAGTGATTGGTTTAAGATCCAAAAAAGAGTATGACATGGCTGTATACAGCCATCTTATTTATTTAACTTTTATGCAGAGTACATCGTGTGAAATGCCAGACTGGATGAATCCAAAGCTAAATATCAACAATTTCAGATAGGCAGATAATAACACTGCAATGGCAGAAAGTGAAGAAGAATTAAGAAACTTCTTGATGAGAGTAAAAGAGTAGAGTGTAAACCATAAAAAAAAAATAACAAGCTAGGATCTTGGAAACTGGACCCATCATTTCCTGGCAAATAGAGGGAGAAGAGATGGAAGCAGTCAGATTTTATATTCTTGTGCTCAAAGATCACTGCAGACAGCAACTGCAGTCATGAAATTAAAAAAAAAAAACATTTGCTTCTTGGAAGGAAAGCTCTCACAAATTTTGACAACATAGTGAAAAGCAGAGACATCACCATGCCAACAAAAGTTCGTATAATCAAAGCTATAGTTTTTTGTTTTGTTTTGTTTTTCGGTAGCAATGCATGGCTGTGAGAATTTAATTATAAGAAAAGCTGAGTACTGCAGAATCAATGCTTTCAAATTGTCATGCTAGAGAAGACTTTTGAGAGTTCCTTGGACAGCAAGGAGATAAAATTAGTCAATACTTAAAAAATGAATTCAGACTATTCACTGGAAGGTCAATACCTGAAGCTGAAGCTTAAATACTTGGCCACATAATCAGAAAACAGGACTCATTAAAAAAGACTCTAATGTTGGGAAAGATTAAAGGAAAAAGGAAAAAAGGATGTCAGAGGATGGGATGGATCAATAATGTCTTGAAAACAATGAAGATGAGCTTGGGGAGACTTCAAGAAGTCTTAGAGGTTGAGGCTGGCATGCTATGGTCCATGAGATCATGGCAACTGAATAACTGAACGACACCAACAATGTGTAAGATTCAGAATAGACCAAAATGCAGGCATGCACTCTGAAGCTGATGGGGTTAAGATGTAGGCCCAAAAAAGGAAAAACCCTGGACTTTCCCACTGGCCAAAACTCTTGCATTCGCCTGAAGCTACAATCCCATCAACTAGCCTTTCTTTATGGTTACACCCAATCTCCCCTCCATTGTCTTACCTCCCTATGACCCCTGGCCATTTCCCACACTTAATCCTAGCTAGGCTCCATTGTCCAGGTCCCAGGAGTTCTGTTCACCCCAGCTTACTGGCCATTCCCATTCAGATCTTCCTTAGACCCCTCTTCCAGTCACCCCAAACTACTTGGCCACTCCTAGATCCCTCCCACAGTATTACTGTATATAAGGTCCATCTTGTCTCCATTAAGGTGTACTGATTCACAGATGCGCAGATTTGTTAAGAGTCTTGCTAATATGGCGGATCTTTAATAAACCTTGTCTTTGGCTGAAAGAAGACTTGGGTTGAATTCTTGCAAGCAGGACCTGAATGTTGTAATCTCAGGGTCCCAGTACCCCTAACCTCTAGACCTCATCAAGGCCATGGAGGAACATCTTAGTCAAAGATCTTCCAGGTCCACTGATAAGCAGGACATAAGAACATTCAGAATCCTAGAAAAATATCTTTTTTAAATGAGTAGTGACTTGGTGACCACCTAATCCAACCCCTTAATTTGAAAAGATGATGAAACTTTTTGAGCTTGCTTGAACAACTTTACTAATATCACTCAGCAGTCAGTGGTCAAGCTAGAACTAGAAACAATAACCCTTAACTTTCAGTCAAGACTTTGTTCCACTATAAAACCTTTACATTGCAGCTGTGCCTTGGCTGAGACCATAGCAGTATTTTGGATGGATTCTATATAAATGCAATTGTTATCTTTCATAATCTGTTTTGCAAGAGAGGCTATGATATCTAACACAATTTCCTAAGACAGCTCAACTCTTACCTTCAGCAGGAAGGTCTTTCCTAATTTTCCCACCCTTCCACACCCAATTGTTGGTGTGTTCCCTTTGGGAGTACCTTTCATTTACATAGTTAATATCTTGTATGAAGATAGTTGTTTGCATATTGTCTTCCCCATTTGAATACAGTGTTTAGCAAACAATAAATGTTTGATAAAGGCTTATTAACTGTTGACAGAAGAGGGATTCCTTGATGGTGATGAGGTCCTCCAGATATTCCTGTTTATAGCTGATGAATTCATTACCTAAAGCCCCAGACCTTGAAATACCTAGAGGAGCTCAATGATCAATCCAGAGAATTTAGCCTAACAAACCAAGGAGAAAAATGAGGAAAAAGAGTGCTTATTGTGTGGAGTAGACTTCCTTGTGGGTGGATGACTAATCCACAGAGCAGGGCCTTTGGTATGCACATCTTGGGCAAGCATTGAAGAAGAACAGTGAGCTGGGCCCACAATAGACTAAGAAAAAGGGAATGAGCTGAATCACCTTTAAGAAATTATGGAGCCCTTTTGATGATACCAAGCTTCTTCCTAACTTAAAAAAAGTATACATTTTTAATGAGAAGGAAGAGAAGAGAAAGGGAGACAAAAGAGGAACAATAGTAAAGGGAGAAGAGTAGGAGGTGAGGGGAGGAGGAAAAGGAGAAGATGCAGAAGAAAGTGAAGGAGGAGGAGGAAAGAAGAAGATGATGATGATATTAATGACTCTATGGATGACACACACATGTTGAAAAATAACCAAATTATTGTCATGTGGTATATATGTATGTATGTGAATGTGAAAATTGAGGGGTTTATGGTGGTGATTCATAACCAGGTTATCACTAACAGATACACTGCAGAGTTATCTTTAAGGAGTTCAGGCTTTTTGATCAGTGCAGATCATATAAGGAAATAGTAGAAACTGTGCAATGTATCACTGCAAGCTGCAAAAATTTGGCTCCTACCAAATACATAGAAAGACAGGAATGGTGGCTAAAATTATATATTAGAAGATCATCATCTTCCATTGACTGAAAGACAACAAATTTCCAGAGTGCAAATTAGTTCCTTTAAATGTCCTTGAGAACTCGATCAATAAATCATTATCACAGATCATTATAACAGACCCACTTGTTTACCCACATTCACTCAGACATGACATCAATCCATAAAAAAACTTAAGAACAATGTTTTTAATTGAAGTTATTGCCTAAAATACTAATAATCTCCCAGCCACATGGAATATAAAGATTTCAAAATATAGAGACTTAGCAGAGGAAATCAAAATCACATGTGAACAGGATGAGGCACATATCATTACATTACTCTTGCTTTCAACTGGAGTTGTACTGAGGCTGTTCTCAGTGAGGCTATGGTGGGTGTACTGATATAGTAATACTTTTATCTATCTTCAAAAAGCAGCAGTTTTATGCCTTGTTGCAACAGTTCAAAAAACTGGTCCAAGAATCTACCATTCCTTGCTTGTAGTATTGCAATAGCCTTCTAATTGGTTTCCTGACCTCAAGTGTCTTCCCACTCCAAACCGTTTTTAAAACAGCTGGCAAAAGAATATTTCTACAGTCCAGGTCTGACCATATTACACCTCCCCTCACCCCCAATACCCAATAAACTCCACTGGCTCTGCATTACTTCCAGGGTAAAATATCAAACCTTAGTTTAGGATTTAAAGACATTCCCAAACAGGTCCCTTCATGCGTAGCCATCCTTCTTACAATTTCTTTCATTCCATGCCTTCTACCATGTAACCACATTGCCTTCTTGATGTTTCTCACACATGACATTTCACGTCCTGACGTTTCACTAACTGCCTCCCATGAGTCAGGAATGGAATGTCCTTCCTCTTCATCTCCAACTCTGAGCTTCTTTGGCTTCTTTCAAGACTCAAAGCCTACCTTCTGCAAGAGGTCTTTCCTGCTGTCTCCCTGCTCCACCACCACCACCACCCACTCAGCAGCTGCTAGTACCTCTCAGTTATTTCATATATATATATATATATATATATATAATCATGTTTGTACATAGTTGTCTGCACTAGAATATAGGATCATTGAAGATAATGACCAAATTTTTGTTTTTCCTTATATCTCTGACACTTGGCACATAATAAGCATTTAATTGTTGCTTGAAAACTGACAGAAAATTCAGTATAAACAAATAATAGCAGGATAGGAACCTGTCTCAGGGCCATTTCTATCCAAACACCACCAAAAAAAAGAAAAAAAGAGATGGATAATTGTCATCACTTTAGGGTAGAAGTTTGGCAGCATATTATTGTGGGTTACAACAATTAATATCAGAAGAATACATAGGAAGATCAAATTGCTGCGAAGTACATGTCAGAAGCTTGCTATCCTTCATGTACCAAAAAATAAAATAAAAAATGACAAATCCTCACATTAAAATACAGACCTCACAAAGTCCTTGAGAATTCCACAAATAAACTGAAGTGGAACCAAATCATTTTCACAGACAGAACTACTGCCCACAATCCCCTGGACGTGACCTTGTTCCATAAACATTTAAGACAATGTTTTTAATAGATGTCTCCATACTAAGTATTCCTAAGCTACTCATAACCTTCATCGTATGTGGAATGAAAAGGTCAAAATATAAAGAACTCAAGAAATAAATCAAAATCACATGGGAACAGAAGGAAGGACATATCATGCCCACTGTTATGTCTGCCATGACTTGGCCCAAAGAGGCTTTGAGGGTGTATTCAGAGGATAAGCTGACTGCCCAATACTCCTAATCAATGGAAAAAAGTCATGATATCCCCCCTGGACAGTAAACCACTGAACCCTAAACACAGAAGAGGATAGAAACACACCCCTGGACTATTTGTCTCAGAACTCTGTTGAATATAAGATGGGAATCAAGATGATGAAAAGGATGAAAAATACAAACATCTACAGAGTTCTTTAAAGTTACAGAACAGTTGATAAGCATTATCTTATTTAAGCCTCACAATAAATAGGCTCTATCAGACTACCAAAAAGTAGCATAAAGGTTAACATGGAGGAGTGATCACAAAAGGAGGAGGAGCACTCAGATCTCCAGAAAAACTGGAACAGATGTGTAGCATGCTACATCTGCACCTATCTGACAGCAAGAGAGCCAGAGAGACACACATGGTACAAGGACATTCAGCGAATGGTGATTAGGGGACAGACATGGGTAAGAGTCACATAGGATGATAAGGCATGGACAGGCTGCAATTCTGCACTAATTAAATAGCATGAGACTCATGTGTGTCAAAAATTCAAGCATCCTGTGTTCTCTCAGACTTGAATTCTACCTTGATTTTGGATTGATCATTGATTTATGCTCTGGTGCATTTATTTAAAGTTTCTCTCTCTCTACTTCTTCACCTCTCAGTCTCCTTGAGTCATTAACACAAATCCTTAATTGATCTGGGCAAAGATTCTAGTTTTGAAATAATGGAGTGAATCTTTTTTCCTCCTATTCTAATGCAACTAACCATCCAGTGAGTTATCAGCACTTAATATGTACTCGTGCATTGATTGAAGCCATTGAGGCTATGTCTGCTGGAGAAAAGAAGTCTTGGGGGAAGGGAGGGATGGGAGGAAAGTCACAACCATTACCTTCAAGTATTTAAAAGGCCATTCTGGGAAAGAAGAATGATACATGTCTTATTTTGTTTCAAAGAATGGAACAAGAAATAATGGCTGTTAGTTGCAGAGAAGCAAAAGTCAGCTTCCTTCAAGGGCTCTCCAGAAGTGAAAAGGACTGCCTGAGAAGATGATAGTTACTCTAGCATTGGAGGTCTTCAGGCAAAGCATATTGGGTATATTGTAGAGAGGCTTCTTCTGATCCTCATATTGGAAGGACTAGTTAGACTCTGGAGACCGTTACAAGTTTGGCATTCTATGACTGTCATAAGAGCACTTCAACTTTCAGAACCGCACCAAGATTTATTCATTCTACCTGGAAAGATTTAAAGATTCTGATCCATACAATGACCAATCCAGACTCCAAAGAATTGATGGTGATGTATGCTCTCCCCTCCTAACAGAGGGTGATGAACTCAAAGGACAGGAGGTGCACATTTGGGGACGTGACAAATATATACATTTGTTTGGCTTAACCATGCTTATTTGTTTAAAAGATTGTGATTCTCTTTTTCAGCACTACTATTATCTTGGAAAGGGAGATTTAGGGAAAAGGGGCAAGTAGTGATAGTGTTGCCAAAAGAAGAAAGAGAAAGGAAAAAAAAAGAGAGTAATTGCAACATTTTGGTTCAAATGCACAGAATGGGACAAAAGTAAGTCAAGAGGGAAATAGACAAGCAGGACAGCTGTGAAACTGACATGTTGGATTTATTATATGCTTTTTAAAAGCAAGTTGTTTATAATAGGGAGCCAGGGTTCCACTTAGAATTCTCTTTTTCTGCTCTACTCTATATATGGAAATGTTTCCTGTCTATATATTTTTGGAGGGAGGGAAAAATACTTACATTCAGAATTTTTTTAAAATATTCAGTTGGTTCAAAGAATCACAGAATCAAAAGTTCTTAAAGTTAGAAAGGACATTACATGAGGTCATGTAGTTCAATACATTCATGAGCAGGAATTTCCTTCACAAAATTCCTGCCCAGGGCTTATACAGCCTTAACTTAAAGCCTTCCAATAACAGGGGGTTCACTATCTCCCAGGACAGCCCACTCTATTTTGGAACTGCCATCTTAGGAATGAATTTTGGTTTTGGTTTTGTTTTTTGTTTTGGTTTTTCCTGATGTCATTTCTAAGTTGGTCTCTGAGCAACTTTCACCCATTACTGCTAATAGAGGCAGCTGGGTGGTACAATAGAGAGAGTCCCAAGCCTGAAGTCAGGAAGACTTGAGTTCAAATCTGGTTTGAGACATTAACTATGTAACCTTGGGCAAGTCATTTAACTGATGTGTGTTTCCTCAGTTTCCTCCACTGTAGAGTAAGGTTTATAACATCACCTCCTTCCCAGAGTGGTTGTGAGGATCAAATGAAATCATAAGTTTAATGTGCTTAGCACAGTGCTTGGTTATAATAGAGACTCTAGATATGCCTCTTGATTTGCCTGTCCCTTCACTCTCCTCTGGGTCAAAAGATTTAGCGCATTGGAATTAGGGGTAGGAAGACCCAAGTTCTAATCCTGGCTCTGACATTCCTGAGCTCTGTGACCCCGGGTAGTAATATAAGCTTCTGAGGTCTTCCAATTTCTCTAGACCTTCTCTTCCAATATGAAGAGTTTGTCAGACTCCAATTGCACCATCTGCTGCCTCATGCGGTGCTGAACAGAGAGAGAGAAAATCAGGTCCCTGTGTAGACTAAGTCCTCTACAAATTTGTCATACAACCTCAAGCTCTCTAGCATGTTTATCCTTTTCTGCCTCCCTAATTACCCCACTCTCCTACTCACCACAGCAGCTATTCCAAAATTTTTCACCCCTCCTCAAACTTTCCTTAGTTCCCCTTCGCCTGACCCTCTCAGCTGAGAATCCTGCCTCATGTTATACTGAAAAACATGAGACCATCGACTAAGTGTTCTCTCTTCTCCCCTTCTCCTTCTTCCCCATCACTCAGATGCCTTCTGCCATTATCTCTCTCCTTCACACCTGTCTCACATAAAGAGATGACCCTTCTCCATAACAAATAATCCCTTTCAGTTCCAGCTTCTCCAGAACATTGTCTACTTTAGCATCCCTTGTTGTTCAGTCATGTCCAGCTCTCCATGACCCCATTTGAGGTTTTCTTGGGAAAGATACTGGAGTGCTTTTCCATTTCCTTCTCCAGCTCATTTTACAGATGAGAAAATAGGTAAGCAACTTGCCTCAGTTTTCTCATCTTCAAAATGGGAATTTCCTACAAACATGCACATGTCTTCCCTATTCTTAAAAAAAAAAAAAACTCTCTTCACTATTCTCCCTGGTTATCATTCCTCGTCTCTCTTCCCCTGCTGTCTTTTGGCTTTTCTTTTCCCTTCATCTTTTAGTATGATGCCTGGCATATAACAAAGGCTTATTAAATGTTGATGGCCTCAATAATCTTCAAGATCCCTTATGGCTCCCTGCCTATGGTCATATGCCCATTTCTGATCCTCATTCATCAGGTGGGGGCAATACCTGTTTCAGAGGAGGGTTGCTGTGAGAATACTGTGCCAACTTTGAAGAACTTGGGGATTATAAATCACTATCAATTTTTTTTTATCACATCTCACAGAATCACAAATTTGCAGAGTCAGAAAGAACCCCACCCCTGCCCTCACAGAAGCTGGCTAGTTCAATATGAAAAAGAATCCTTGGACAAGTGACCAAACAGCCTTAAATACTTCCAATGATAAGGAACTCACCACCTCCTGAGACAGATGCTTCTACTTTGAGACCTCTCGAGTTGTCAGGAAGTTATCTTTGGTTTTGTTTTTTTCCCTGCCAGCGTAATTTGACTTTCCCATAACTTCCCCCCAATGTTTTTACTTCTGGTCCAGTGGGGTAGCCCAGAACAAGTCAAATCTCTCTTCTATATGACAGCCTTTCAGTTCTTGCTTATTAAATTGAGTGATCATTATAATTAGTGACCTTAAGTTCTCACATTCACACCACTCCCAGTCTTCTCTTCATGTTAAGCATTCTCCGTCGGCCCATCCACCCAGGGGGAATTCAGCATATTTCACAGATGGGCAAGAAGCAAGGTACCTTTGTTTGGTCCTCTTCTGTGCCACCAGTCCCCAACAAAAAGCTTACCCTCTCACAGGAGAAGAGTCATCTTCACCCTATTCCATACTGATCAGGATAAATATGCAAAATATACTATTTTCACCCATTTTTGGCCACCTCAAAGGTCATCCATAAAGTACAAGGGCCCTGTTTTGTTCTTTGGACAGGCCCACCACTGCATGATCTCAAAGCTAAGCAAATCAATCGCAAAGGTATTTACTCCTGGCCCATTCCTTTCTCAGATAATTGCTGGGATTGCCAGAGGAGAGAGAAGCATCTTGTTCTTATTTCTACATAATGGAAATTAATCAGCAAGTATTTACTAAACACTTACTATGTGCCAATTACTTCGCTAGGTGGCAAGGATAGAAAAGCAACAGGAAAACAGACCCTGCCCTCAAGGAGCTTCCATTCCATTGGGTGAAACAGCATCTAAACATCTAAGTGTCTAGAAGATATATGCAAAGTAATTATGAAGTAATCCCAGTGGAATTCAGAGCAAGGCATTAACAGTATGGGGAGTCAAGAAAGGTTTCCTAGAAAAGGCAGCACTTAATCTGAGCTTTGAAGAGAGCCAGAGATTCTAAGAAGCAAAAGTGAGGAAAGAAAATATTCTAGGCATGAGGTACCGCTAGGGCAAAAGTATAGAGATGGGAGATAGAGTGCCGTGTGTGACCAATGGTAAGAAGGAATGTTGGATTTCTAATCCAAAGACTTGGATTTGAATCCTGATTCTGCTGCTTAATGACTTGTGAGGGCCCAGATAAGCCAGATGACCTTCTCAGGCCTCATTTTCCTTCCTTCCTTCCTTCCCATTTCCTGTAAAATGGGATTGGATGACATGATCTCCAAGGCCTCTTTCAGTTCTGCACCTATCCTTCTCTGATCGTCCTTCCCCTCCCTGTGTGGAAGGCCTTCACTGTCAGTCCTTCCCTTTCATCCCCTAATGATTTTCTCTGCACAAAAGGCTCGCTGACCCACAAAGATGTCAGCCCAAACATTCCTGCGCTCCACTATCTAGAAATGTTTACAGAGGAAGACTCAAAAATCACAAATTATAACTTTGCCAAACATTCCTGGTCAGGGAGGGAGCAGGAGAGAACCCTGTTCCCTAAGGCCTCTCACATTCTTTCAGTTCTGACATGCTAGATGTTACAAATGTCGATTTCATACCCAAATTCTTCCATCTCTCCCAATGGTAGAAGCCCACCAACACCTCCATAATGTGTGGTGCTGTTCTGTCTGCCAGCCTTGCCACAGCAGGTGAAGTTGCTGCCTCCACCTTGGCCCTCAGTGTTGTCCTTGGACTGGCAACCCCTTGTGGGAAGATTCACAAAAGGCAGCTGAAAAGAACCCCACCTTTATCAGGCCTACAGACATAGACATCGACTCGGCTGAAGGACAAGTCTGAGAGGAGCTGGGGAGACAAATGACCACAAAGCCTTTGGAAGCAGCCAGCTTTGGATGGCCAACTTTTTACCACAGTCTCCTCGATAACCCCAAAGAAGAAGCAGGAGGAGAAGAGGATGGGGAGAAGGTGGATGTTCCCTAAGTGAGAAACAGGGAAGAACAAAGAGCTGAGAAAGAAACAGGACTTGACCCCAGGACCACTGACATACCTGCAGTGTCCAGTGGTCCAAGACCCTGACATCATCCATAACGAAATGCATGCATGTCCATGTCCAACATTGAACAACAGTCCAGATATAGCCTGTAACTTCCAGGAAGTTACATTGACTCCTTGGGATTAAGAGAAAAGGAGTAGTAACTAAAATGCAAGCTTTGCTTCTCTTTTTCCCAATGCCAGTAGAGAGTTAGAGGAATACCGTCTAACCTAATACATATGCCCAACTTGCTGGGCTGATGTCATTCATTCATTCATTTGTTCATTCATCATTCATTCAGTAAGAACTTATCAGTGGTTTCTAAGTGCAAGACCCTGTAAAGTAACAACAAGATAGTGGAGGACTGAAATCTAGGGTGTAGCATGTGTCACAAATGAACAATGGAGGAGCCTCATTGAAACCCTGGGTTCTCTGGGAAACATGAATGGCATAAACATAAATGTTACCATTTATATTTTCCCTTAGTTATATTGAAAAGCATTAGTTCAAAAAGCCATCATTTACAAAAGTTGACTTATATCCAAGTCAATTTAAAAAGTGGAGGACAGGGTAATGCTGCTAACTCTGCCTCTTACAAGCTATGTGTCTTTAGGCAGCTCATTTCATCTCTCCAGGCCTTGGTTCCAACCTGTATGACATGAAAGGGATGTGCTAGATGACCTCTGGGGTCCTACTCAGGACCAGAACTGGGATCCTGTGGGGTTTGACTAATGGTCCTATGTAGGTATCAACTGAGATAGCCTCCAGAGTTAAGGGAGAATCCCAACTGGGCAAAGTTTGTGCAAGGAAGCCTAATTTTCCTCAGTAACCTTTGATTGTGAAAGGGGAAAAAAAGAACTCCCCAATATTTGTTTAATATTTTCTACCAAGAAAACTGGTGTTAGCCTGAGGGTTGGACCATAAATCTCATTTAAAGCTGGGAGAAGGAGGGAGGATAGGTCAGGAATGAGACAGCACAAACACAGAGAGAGGCAGCTAAACCTAGCCAGTAGAGGATAGGATAACCAGAATGTGAGCAAGGTTTCCTTAGAATGGTCCTTTCCAAGACCTCCAAACTCCCATAACCAACAGGGCCCAGACCCTTTTCAGCACAGACCATATTCAGGGTCTATTTGTCAGAACTGTGACTGACTCATTCAGAAGCTGACCATCCCAAAGGACCAGTGCATCCTGTAAAGGCCCACCCCGGGTTGTAAATAGCAAGTAGCATGGAGCTGGGGCAAATAGGACAACCCAAACTTATGCATACGTTCTCTTCAAAGTGGTGGACCAGACTCCCACCTCACATGCAATTGGAGCCTCTGGGGAGATTGAAGGACACTGTGGCAATAGGAAAATGTGAAAGAAGACAGAGCAGTGTAGCATTGAGTGGTCCAAGTCAGAAAAAAAAAATATGTCCTTTGGGAGAACAAGCATGCCTCTATGGAAACTTGAATTCTGTGGCAGAGCCCTAAGGGACCCACCTTAGTAAAGAAGTGGGAATACCATAAGGAAAACACTGAAATGGCCATTTATCTTCCAAGCCCAGGCTCCCTCATTTCCTTTCTTTGCTATCCCCTTCCATAACAGACCAGGTACCTATTTATATGTCTTTCCCCTTCCTCTTATCTCAACCTTTCATTCTCACTGAGGCATAAATCACTGGTGACCTCAGCCAGGGAGATTTGCCTTTTCTAAAGGACTT
The DNA here is from genome assembly GCF_003287225.1 of Phascolarctos cinereus. Lineage (NCBI taxonomy): Eukaryota > Metazoa > Chordata > Mammalia > Diprotodontia > Phascolarctidae > Phascolarctos > Phascolarctos cinereus. The sequence goes on from NW_027555847.1 coordinate 12,814,992, forward strand.
AAATCCTTTGGCTGAAGGCCACAATGGGGAAATTTCAGGTATCAGGAAAGAATGTGTTTTACATGATGGATCAGAGGGTGCCTTAGACACTATTGACTTTTCCAGGTGAGGAAACTAAGGCTTAGAAAAAGGAAAGTGATTCATTCAAGGTCACGCAGGTAGTTAGAGGCAGAGCCAATATTCAATTTCAGTTAGTGCCTCAGTTAGTGTCAATATTCAACCCATTGCTTGAATTATTGTAATAATCTCCTAATCTCTGCTTCCAGTCATTCAACTCTCTGATGTACTCTCCACACAGGTCTCCAATTAATATTCCCGAAAGCACAAGTTAGATCATGTCATTCTTGACTTCTCATCAGTCTTTGACACTATTGATCACACTCTTCTCTTTGATACTTCTATCCAGCTGTTTTGTGACACTGCTCTTTTCTGGTTCTCCTCCTACCCATTTGATCTGTCTTTAGAACTCTGATTTAGTCTCCTTTCCTGGATCTCCAGCTAGGTCATGCCCATTAAACTTGGCTGTCCCCCAAGGTTCTATCTGGTTTCCTCTTCTCTTCTCCTTGGAGCTCAAACCTCTTTCCTAATGTCTGACCTCTCATCACAAATTTTCTTCTTCACATATCAAAATGGATGTCCCATGGGCATCTTAAGCTCTGTTCATCCAAAACATAGCCCATTATCTTTTCCCCTAAACTATCCCCTCTTTCAGACTTCTCTTTTACTCTTATGGGCATTATCCTCCTCCAACTCACCAAGAGTCATAATCATGCTATCATTGTCAACTACACATATTCAACTTGTTGCCAACTCTCATCATTATCACAATTTATCTCGTACAGTTTCTCTTCTGTCCACTCACACTGACACCACTGTAGTTCCAGCTCTCAACACTCCAGGCCTGGACTATTGGAATGGCCTGGGGTTTGGTCTCCCTGATCCAAGTCACCCCCAATGCCAATCCACAGCCTCTATTTAGCTGCCAAAGTAATTTTCCTGAAGTGTAGATCTGATCATGTTCTTTTCCCCCACACTCGGTACATTCCTGTGGCTCCCCATTACCTCCAGAATCAAATTTAAAAGCCTTTCCCGCCCTCCTTAATCCTAGGGCCTTCCCTCCAGGATTATCTCCAAATTATCCTGTACATATCTTATTTGTACATAGGTGCTTGCGTGTTATCTTCCCTAATAGAATGTGAGCTCCTTGAGACTAAGCGCTGTCTTTTGTTTTCTTTGTATCCCCAGCACTTGGCACAGTGCCTGGCATATAGTAGACAGTAAATGCTTATTGACTCAACTTTGGCTTTTGAAGACCTTTGTAGCCTGGTCTTTTTCTACCTTCCAGTTTTCTTATATTTTACTCCCCTCCACAAACTCTGATCTAGCAACACTGACCACTTTGCTGTTCCTCCCCCAAAATATCCTATTTCCCAAGTCTGTATCTTTGCCCCAGCAAAGATTCCAGCCCATGCCTGGAATGTTTTATGCCCCTACTGCTTGGCTCCCTCCAACACTCAACTTATATCCTACTTTCTGAAAGAGGCATTTCCAGCTCCCCCTCCCACAACCACTGCTAGAGCTAGGACTCTGAGATTATCTTTCATTCCCACTGCATATATGTTGTACATATCTAGCTAGTTACCATTCTCCCTCATTAAAACATAAGCTCCTTGTGGGCAGGGACTGTGTTTCTTACTTTCTTTGTGTCTTCAGCCCCTAGCACCACTCCTGGAATACAGTAAGCACTTAATAAATGCTTTTTGTCCAACAGGCTGATGTTTAAAACTTCTTCACAATCTGGCTCCAACCTATCTTTCCAAGCTGATTACATATTACCATTTCTCATGATCTGACATTTCATCTCAGCTGTCTCATTGGATGTTCTCCATACAGGACACCTCATCTCATCTCCTGTCTTTGCCCAGGCTGTCTGTCCCCCAAGCCTAGACTGCTTGCCCTCCCCCCCTTCCTCCAAGGCTCAACCCTGCCCATTATCCCTGCCTAAGAAAGCCTTCCCTCATTTTCCCAAGGCTAAAGCTCTGACCTCTCCTCCTCCCATTGTTTTATCTTTTTTTCTATACTTATCTATAGAAGTGGATTTCTTCCCACTTAAATGTAAGTTCCTTCTGGGTAGGTATTATTTCTCTTTTGTTTTTGTATTCCAAGCATCTAACACAGTTTGTATCACATAGAAATTGGTGTTTGTATTTCTTTCTGGAAGAGGACAACATCAGGAAGGTGATGCCTTGACTTGCACATGATTTGGATTTAAGTGACTGAGGGCTGTGCAAAGTCACCAGCCTCACTTTCTGCATTGGAGCCATGTGGGTCCAGTGGCAAGACATAGATCAGTACAACTGGAGACAGCCTTGGATGCAGTGGGAGACCTTGGCCTTTTTTAAGCTAAGCTCTTTCCCCAGGTCTGGGTTTGTTTGAGGCAACACATTCAATAAATGGTATTTTCAATTGATTTGAATTTAGAGCTTGAACCCTAGTCTCCTGAGTCCCAGCCCAAGTCATTCTGTACTCAGCCACACTGCCTCTGAGACCTCAAAAGAGATTGTTTTACTGAACTTTGGTATTTTTAACTGAATTCAGTCTGAGTGGTTTGTTCACATAAACACAGCACTGGATGGCTGGTAAACAAAGGTCTTTGGAGTGGGTGAGAGTGGCTCATCTGTTTAAACACAGAAACCTTGCTCTCGTACTGCTCACTCAGGGGTGGAACTCAGTACAAGGCGGTCGGGTCTTGGATCCCATCCAAAGGAGTTGAGTTACTAAAATACCCAAAGGGCCCTGGAAAATGGCTGCTTCATGTGCCCAGATGTAGACAGTGGGTCTCTTCATCTACTAGCCATCCCAGATCACCATGTGACCGAAAGACTCGCCCATTTCTTTGTAGCTTGTATAATCACATAAATCTTCTTAGTGACACAGCAGGATAATGTAGAGAGATGAACCTAAGTAAAAACAATCTCAAGATTGTGTCAGTTAATGACAACTAAATAAAACTACTTTATATGCAATACATAAGTCTGTATTCTTTTTGCAGAGAAAATGGTAAGCTGCATTGGTGGAGGGAGTTTCCTCGCCTGGGAGTTTCCTCTGCCAATGAAATCATGCACCTAGTCCCTAGCTCTGTCTATCTATCTATCTGGATCTCTCTGTGCCTCCCTACATGAAGTGTAAGCTCCTCAAAGGCAGAAGTTGGTTCATTTAGGTCTTTTGTATGTCCAGGGCCTAGTAGAATACCCGGCAGAAAACAAGGCATTCATAAGTGTTTATTGTTTAACTGAAAACAGAGAGTGGGCTCAGTAACAACAGGCCTGGAAAATGTTTCCTTGATTCAACATGAGAAGCTTCGTTAATTTCCTAATATGAGCCTTCATTTTCTCAAACCATACATCTCAGAAGCAAAGAGCTTTTTTTTTCTTAACTGAAGATACCTTATGACCATTCTTCTCTATTTGAAGCAGTATGTGACTAAGAGATAGCATAGCTGGCTTTCCTACCTCTCAGCTCCCTTCCAGAAATGTAAGTAGAAACTTTGAAACATCAGGCAAGACAAAGGGGATTGGGAAAGAGGGGTGAGGGAGCTCCCCTGGGGATGTGGGTCATCAGGAGATGAAGCCTTCTGGTAGCTTCTTATTTTAAACAAATCTCTTATTAAGTAGATACTAAGTCCAGTCATGTCTCCTCTATCAAGAGGGTACAAATGCTATCAGCACTCTTCAAATTGCATTGCCTGGTGCAAAGCCCCAGTTAAGCCACCCTAGTTATAGCTCTGTCCAGTGCCATCTCGTTCTTGGTTTGTTTTTGTTTTTCTTTTTTTCCTTAAGTGTATTTTTTTGGAACAGAAAGCCCTCCATAGCCTTCTCTCCCCCCCCCCCCAGGACACAACCGTTCTCTGGTCATCATTCCTTGGACACATAGGTGATAAGAACCATAGGATCTGACTATACAGCAAAGCTATTGAGATGAAACTTAGGTAGTTGGTCTATTTCTGGGGAAAGCCAACTGGGCATAGTAATGCACCATCAGAGCCAGAAAAAGTTAGATTCTGAATGAACAAAAAAGCCCCCCTCCCCTCATTCCTCAAAGCTTTGAAAGTAATAAGATCTGGCCTTTTTCTACTGTTCCAAATTTGCAGAGCACTTCACATATATTATCTGATTAGAATCTCACATCAAACCTGTAAGGCATAGGTATTATTGTGCCCATTTTTCAGATGAGGAAGCTGAAGCTCTGAAAGCTAAAATGCCTGGGCCATAGCAAATAATTAGGGGAGGTGAGATGTGGACCTGTTTTTCAGGCCAGCACTTCAACCCATGTGTCTTGGAAGCTGTGGAGCTTCATCACTGCCCAGCACTATCCATGTGTTTGTTGGGAACAAAGACTGAGATCAAAATGCTAAGCTCAGCCTTTTCTGCCTTTTGTAGAAACGTTGCTAGCCCCCTACAGAGGTCAGCATCTGGGATCAAATACCCTGTCATCCCATCCTAGTTCCAAGACTCTACCATACAGTTTAGCATATTTTTGTTGTTGTTGTTATTGTTATTATTTTTACCACATTATCATCATTATTATTAGTGGTATTTTTAAGATCTGCAAAGTTGTTTATACATTATCTATTGGATAACAATGAGCTAGGTGCTATTATTGTCCTCATTTTACAGATGTGAAAAATGAGGATCACACAGCTGATAACTGAGTCAGGATTCCAATCTTCTTCTCTATCCATTAATTTATACCCAGGCTTGTTGTTATGACCTGTGTTCTCCTTATAAATGCCTGAAGGGAAGGGAATATGACTTACGATTTTCTCATATTCCCCAAAACACCGAGTACAGTCTTAGGGCCCTAGCAGGTACCCAGTACTTCTGTGCAGGGTGACTGAAATGTCAGGCAGGTGGAAGGTCTATTGTCCTACTTTTTAAGGCCACCTCACTTCTTAGGTTGGTCGCATCAAGGCTGGGTTTTGCCCTGGGATTCTGCTCCAGACACGGGCCACTCAAATGCCTTTCCCGGAGCTGGTCTCTGGTAGAGGACAATAGCTGGTGTGCATGGGAAGCCAGGGTTGTCTATGAGGGTGGGTAAGGGAGGGGGCTGAAGATAGTGGTGCATCCATTTCCCCCAGGTGAGGAAGGTCTAAAGGATAACCTTGTTTCAGAGAATTGTCACATTTTCCTCAGTCTAATTTGTGAAGAGAGTCCAACCCCAACTCCTGCACCTGTTTGGCTAGCAGCAGAGCAGATACCCAGGGACAGGTCTTGGTTTCTTTTCTTCTTCAAGGCAGAGCAGGGTTTAAACAGGAGCTCCCATCCTGGTGGCCTCTCGGGGGCCCTCGTTCAACTTGTCCTCCCTCTAGTGGCCACAGGAACCAGAGCCTTCCACCTCACTGGAAGTGTTTTCCCTTCCCTCCAGAGCCCAGCCTCCATCTCCCCCATCTTGGCCAACTTCCCAATCAACATGCCTGTTAATCTGTGTCTCTTGTTCACTCTTCCTCTCACTGTTGTTTTTAGCAATTCCACCTTGAAATGGAGGCTATTCTTTCCTTTCCTGGCTCACCTCTAAACCACCTCTATTCCCAGCTCCCTCATCCCACAGTAGTATTCTCATTACTTTTTGGTTTTTTATCTCCAATGTTTGATTTGACTGGCAAAGGACCCTAGATATATTTTTATACTCGGGGAAGCTGTGTGTCCTCTCTCTCACTCCTTCTCTCTCCATCTCCTTTAGCAGAGAAAAGACAAGAGGTACAAACTTGGCTCGACAGTGAAGTCTTGCTCTCATCTTGTCTTTGAATAGAAGCTTGGACTCCTAGAATGTTCAATCTAGATGTGACCACGTGTTCACCGATGAAGAGAAGAATTTACATGATCTCTGGCAGGGAGAGAGGACAGGGGGAGTTGAATCCAAATCCTTACCTGGTAGTAATCCTTGGGATCACCAATTCATCTGTGTGTAGAATTTTCATAAGAAGCCAGTTTTCATCACTGGGGAGTTAGAGTGTCAATAAAGGAAGTTATTCACTCAGCTTTTAACTCCAAAGCATGGACGTAAGGAAAAGGATGTCCTTGGAGTCAGAAGCTATGGGCATGAGCTCCAGAGCTGACACTTGTACTTGGGTGACACTGGGAAAGTCGTGTCATCACTCTGGGCTTCAGTTTCCCCATCTATAAATGAGAGAGTTAGACTTAATGACTTCTGAGGTCCCTTTCAGTTCTAAATGGGCAATTTGATAAAAGTGCTACACTTTGGAAACTTTGCTGTGAATATATCAGAATGAACTTCATTGGTGCTCATCTGGCCACACAAAGCCATTGCATACTCTCTGAGAGGATAGGTTTGACGAGAGGTATGAAAGGTTAGGAGAAAAGAACGCATTGGTGAGGGCACGTAGAAATTGACTTATAGTTGCATTTTGTAGGTTCAGCCAACTTTGAAGATAGTTGTGGATTCAGCACCACTGATGTCACTTCATGAGATCCAGTCTCTAGATATAGTCAAGCTACCTGCTGTGATCTAACGACAGAGGCATTTTGTTTTGCTTGGGAGCAAGTCTTGTTGAATGAGCCTGTAAGGCTACTCGATGCCAAGAGTTTTCCACCCCAATAGGGAAAAGAAAATCTCACTCATCATATCTATGTATAATTTCAGGGTATTATTCACTTTCACAGAACTATAGAGCTGAGAGTACCTTTAGGGGTGGGGAGAAAGGAAGGGGGGAAAGCATTTATGTAATGCTTACTATGTGCACATTATCTCAGTTGATTCTCACAAAGACCCTGAGAGGTAGGTGCTATTTTTATCTCTATTTTACAGTTGAGGAAATTGAGATAGGGTCGCACTGCTAATAAGTATCTGAGGCTGAATTTGAACTCAGGCCTTCCTGACTCAAGGCCCAGCACTCTATCCATCACCACACCATACAGCTCTCTTTAGCAGTCTCCTAGTCCTAACTCCTTCTTTCCACAGAAATTCCGAGAGATGATGTAACAGTGATAAGATCACCTAGCAGGGCTAGATTACAAACCATCGGGTCGCTGGTCTAGCGTTTTGTACACCATATACACCACACTGCAACAGCTCTCCAGCCCTTACAGATTGTTCTAATGTTTGAAGAAGAGGGCTGACCTCCCAAGGTTGTTGTGAGGGTCCAATGAGATAATAATTATGAAGTGCTTAACACAGTGCCTGGCATACACTAAGTGATATATAAATTTTAGCAACTGCTATTCCTAGAGTATCTAGGTAAAACAGTGGATAGAACACCAGGCCTGGAATCAGGAAGACTTGAGTTCAAATCTGGCCTCAGACACTTACTAGTTGGGTGACCTTGAGTGAGTCATTCAACCCTGTTTGCCTCAGTTTCCTCATCTGTAAAATGAACTGGAGAAGGAAATGGAAAAACTATCCCAGTATTTTTGCCAAGAAAACCCCAAAGGGAATTACAAAGGCTTAGACAAAGCTGAAGATGACAAAACAACAACAACAAATTATTATTCCTACCTCTGATAGTTATTAATAGGTCAAGAAGCATTTATTCAGTTTTTGCTATGGGTGAGGCACTATGCTAGGCATATAGGGAAAGGCAAAAATAAGCTCTGCCCTCAAGCAGCTCAAAATGAGAAAAAAAACCATGTAAATACATAGGTACATATAAGACACACAGAGTAGATGGAGGGTAGACTGAGAGATAGTTGAAGCCAGACACTGTTGACGTAATGTCCAGCATTCTGCCCACTATGCCACCTGGATGCCTGGATTCAGGATATTGTTTTAGACACTTAAATAGCCGTATGATCTTGCCTAAGTCATTGAACTACTGCTCTGTGCCTCAGTTTCCTCATCTGTAAAATGAGAGTGCTGCTCAAGGCAGCTATGTGATACAATGGGTAGAGGACTAGGACTTGAATCAGGAAGACCTGAGTTCAAATCTATCCTCAGACACTTACTAGATGTTTAATCCTGGGCAAGTCACTTAAACTCTGTTTGCCTCAGTGTCTTCAGCTATAAAATGGTGATAATAGCAGCACTTTTTCACAGTATTGTTTTGAAGATCAAATATTTGTACAATACCTGCCACAGTTTCTGGTGCACAGTGGTACTATATAAATGCTCATTCTCTTCCCTTTCCAAAGTCTCTTCCAGCTACAGACATGTTGCTTCTGTGATCAATTTCTATTATAACTACACTCAAAAGGTATTCTGTCTCATTTTCCACATCACTTAACTACCTGTAAATGGACTCAAGACATTTGGTTTTTATACTCAGAAATCAGATGACACCATGGATTTCCATTAAGACAGTAGGGCTAGCAACCATATGAGCAAAGAACCTAAAGCAAGGCTGCCTGAGCATTCTCTTCACCTACACACACACACACACACACACACACACATCTCAGATTGTCTCATTAGATTGACTGTCTGTCTCACAGTCTCTTACCTGGACCACAGTTAATCTTAAATTGCCCCACCACATTTCTCAAAGGATCTACTGGGAGCCTCTGGATGGTAACCTCTTTTCCCTCCCCCTCTGGTAGCTTCAATTGCCCTGCAAAGGAATCTGGGACCTGCCTTCCTGAGATTCTAAGCACTACTTTATTTTAATAACCCCAAGATGGCTTGATGGCTTTTCAATTTGGGAAAGGCACTTAAGTAGGCTGCGGAACATTAGGCAAAGGTAGGAAAGGTGATATGCTTGTGGGCTGTGAAGGGAAAAGCACACAAGTGACTTTCTGGCTGGGAGAAAATAAACAAAATCAGGCAGTAAAAATAAATGCAGAACGTCTAGGCCCACCCCTCAGATCTCCCATTGCAGTGGTTTGGTGTCAGCTGGTAGATCTGAAAAGAGGAAAAGAAAAAAGAGAAAGAACAGTCACTCTCCAAGAGAAGTTCAGAGAGATGACAGCAAGATTCACCTCTGAATAAAGACAGTAATAATGATACCAACACATTGTGAATATTTTAAGGTTTCCAAGGCTCTCTCCTCACAATAATCTCGTAAATAGCAAAGTCATTATTGTCTGCAGACAGAAATCAATCAACAGGCATTCATTAAGCATCTACTATGTGCTTGGCACTGTCCTGGGTGCTGAAGATACAGAGATAAATGTTTAATTGTCTCTGCCCTTAAGCAACTTACATTCTAAAGGGGCCAATAACATCTTTAGACACGTGGAGCAGGAGATATGGAGCTGTGATTTCATTGGTACAGGATGCCAAGTGAGCAAACTCCCACCACAAATGCAGGTCTATGCCTACTCTACAACTTATAGTTAGTAATGGGAGCACATAGTAGGCACATCGTAAATGTTTATTTAAGGATTGATAGCCTTAGAGAGCTGCCCAGGGCACTGGGAGATAAGATGATTTGCTCAGGATTTCTCAGTCAGTATGCATCAAAGGTAGGACCTGAACCTGAGTTTTGTGGTCCAAGGCTAGCTCTTTCTCTTCTATGTCACACTACCTCTTTACATAGGGACATTCAATGTACATAGAGATATAGTCAAAATGCATACAAAAGAAGGGGTTGAGGAGGCAACTAGCAACTGAAAGAGCAAAGAAAAGGCTTCGTGTAGAAAGTGGTGTCTGAGCTGAAGAATCCATGGGATTCCAAGAAGGAGAGATGAGATGGCCCAACATTGGAGGAGTGAGCAATTGAAGGAGGGTCCAGGTATGACAAAGGGTAAATGTGAAGACAGATCAGAAGTCTAGATACCATTTCAACATGCTCTGTGACCTTCCATAAATCAAGCTGCTTCTCTGGGCTATAATATTTTCATCTTTAACATCTTCAGTGGCTAAGTGCTTCAGTGGATAGAGCAGAGAACTTGAAGTCAAGAAGACCTGAGTTTGAATTGTGCCTCAGATACTCCCTGGCTATGTGACCCTGGACAAGTCAATTCAATTCTGTCTGCTTCAGTTTCCTCATGTATAAAATAGAGGTGATAACACCTACCTTCCAGGGTTGTTGTAAGGATCAAATGACTTAACATATGTAAAGTGCTCTGTAAACCTGAAAGCATTATGCCAATGTAAATTGTTGTTGTCATTCACAAGAAGGCACAGGAAGGAATCATTTCCCCCTTCCTTTCCACAGCTGAAATTCTATGACTGACCAAAACACAGACACATTTCCTCATTCACATTCTGCTGAAGGATACTTGTCATAAAACATATCTTCAAAGAGCGCTAGATTCAAGGTCATGGTACCTGAGTGTATGTCCCAGCCAGAATTTATAGAGCTCTTTAAGGATTGAAAACACTTACAAATGTGACCTCACTGGATCCTAACAACCCTGGAATGTAGGTGCTATTATTGTCCCCATTTTACAGGTGAGGAAACTAAGGCATCAAAGATTAAGTGACTTGCTCAGTGTCACATGGATAGTAAATATCTGAGGCTGGATTTGAACTCAGGTCTCCCTGACTTGAAGTTCAGTGCTCTATCCACTGTGCCAAGTAGCTGCTTCATGTATTTAATACAAATATAATTTAGAGTAAATCACAACTTCTGTAGCTATGGTTTCCTCATCTTTTAAATGGGGGGGGTTGGATTAAGATGTGTTCTAAGGTCCTTTGCAGCTTTAAATTCCATGGCGTCACATTCCTTTGATCCAGTGATGTGCATATATGAAGCACCACCCACAATTCCCTGGCCCCCAAATTCCAGTTCACATTCTCAAGCAGGTAAGTTGGGGGTCAAATTTTACAGGATTCTTGAGTTCTGGTGCCAGTTTTCCTCAGGGAAGGTGGCACCTGAGCTGGGCTTTGAAAGGAAAAAGAAAAGGACTTTAAGAGGGAGACATGAGAAGGCTGTGTATCTAATCACGGGGTTGATCTGTACAAAGGCAAGGGTACACAAGATGGAGCATCATACATGGAAAAGAGGAAGCACCCTTTGGGATTTTATTCTAAAGGCAACTGGGAGCCACAGATGCTTCTTCAGCTGAGGAGGGATGTGGTCAAATCTTCACTTTAGGAATATCAATGGAGAGCAGTGCTTTGGAGGATGATTTGGAGCCAGGTAAGACTGGATGCAAAGACTCCACTCAGGAGGTGATAATAGATGAGGCAGTGAGATCCCGAGCAAGCAGGGTGGCCCTGCAAGTGGGGATAAGAAGAGAGATACTGTGGAGGTTGGATTGAAAAGGTTTGACAAGTGACTAGTTATAAGAAGTGAGGGAGGAAAATAATACAAGGACAAGGACAGTATTTACATACCACTTCAAGGTTTGTAAAGTGCCTTACACATATCTCATGTGATCCTCACAACAACCCTAGGAAGGAGGCACTATTATCCTATTTTACAGATGAAGAAACTAAGGCAAAGAGAGGTTAAGTAACTTGCTCAGGGTCACACAGCTCATAAGTATATTGAATTCAGGTCTTCCCAACTCCAGGTCCAGCACAAAGCAACCGTGCTTACAGGAGCCAGGTGACTTGTCAGTGTTGTGCAGGCTGGAGCGAACTGGTCAATTTTATTAGTATGAAAAGTGCAGAAAGGGAAATACACATGAAAGCCAACTTGAAAGCCCTAGTGTAGAGAGTTTTCAGTGGCAGCCCCAGCATTGGTCCTAGGGACAGGAATGTCACTAGAAGTATCTTTTAGGAATTTTGATAGAGCAGCTGTTTGAAGGATGGATGGGAAAGGGAAGAACATGGAAGCAGTGAGGGCTTTTAAGACTCCATTGCATTAGGAGGAGCATAAAGTGAGAAGGGTCTACACTTAGAGAACATTTCAGTGGTGAGAAGTGGATGGATGTGAGCAATGCTGAGTGATGCTGAGGCAGAAACAATGGCAGCTGGCCAACAATTAGATGTGGGGCCTGAGGTAAGGGTCAAGGAAGACTCCTCTGGGGATTTCTGAGAATAAAATTCAGTCCCGAGCAAGGGATAATAGAGACGCTTATTTGTAAGAAATCAATGTTATACACAAAATTTAGAACCTATTTGTATCCTGGCACATTGTTGCCTTTAAATGAAAAAAAACCAACCTCTCTTATGATGTCAAATTAATAATAGACACATATCGAAGATGTAAAGAGGGGCATAGAGGGATAGAATGAGTGAGCAAATGTATTCAATATTTACTCTATGCCAGGCATTGTGCAAAGCCTAGATAACTGAGGAGACATATAGAAATGAAAGAGTAAGTTCTTACCCTCGGGCTTACATTCTAATGGGAAAAAGATAATACAAAAAGGGGTACTGGAAGGTGGAGAAAAAATGGGAAATCAGGTACCTGTAAGGGGTGGGGAGGCATAGTAACGAGATAAACAAAAAGAATTGAAGAGCCCTGGGTCCCTGAAAGGTAAAGGGAAAGCTCATCAACCTGAGTGTGCAGATGCAAGAATCCAAGTTTCCAGTGGGATGGAGATTTCCCAAATGCAAGGCTGTGGCAAAATGACAATGGGGAAATGATTAACAGGAGCATATTCAAAGTTTGGCCAAGATGGCGAAAGGGTTCTGTGATACAACAACAGGGTGAAGGAACCAGTGAAGTTTGGTTTGGAAAGACAAGACAGTAGGAGCATGATGGATTCTTCAGGTATTTGAACTATTTGAGATGTTTGGAAACGAAATAAACTTGCTGGGTAGTGAGTTCCATAGCTGGAAGTGACCAAACAGTCTGGTGATGACTGGCCAGAGATGCTGGTAGAAAGCAGAGTATAAGCAGAGAAAATGACGATCTTTATGGCCCTACAATTCTATTGGGAGTATGTTAAAACAATTGAGTAAGCCAGGTTTGTGGGTTATCTGAACACAGCACAGTGTAGATGAAAGAGTGTCGCACCTATAGTCAGGAAAGGCCTGGATTTGAATGCAGCCGCCTTCAATACCAGAGCAGGAAACGAGTTCAATCAGGCTCCTGAAAACAGGGAGGCTCCACGACACATTCAGTACCCTTCCCATCATACCAGGCCAACTTATTCAGCAGGACAGCAAGAAAGCAGGCATGGGAGTGGGGGTGGAGGCATTGTTTTTATCACAAGGGACAGAACGTCCCTCATGGCTGTTTGATATTCCGCCTCTGATGCCACAGCCAATGAACGAGATGCCAGAAAATGGCCAGTGATGCTCTAGTTCTACAAGTGTAGGCCAAGGAAGTTTGCAGCATGAAAGTTCCCAGTAAGGGAGGGTTTTAAAAAATGGAGCTAACAAGGCCAAAGAGTAATATCCAGAACAGAAGTAGTAGCTTGGTACAAGAAAGATAAAGTCAAGGGTTCTTAACCTCTGGGCTCAGGGGAGACTTTGAGGGGTCTGTGAACTTTACATCTTTATTTTCAATAACCTGTGATTTCCTTTGTAAGCCATATATTTTTTTTTATGCATTTAAAAACACGATTCTAAAGAATGCTACCTACCTCCTGACAGGTAATATGCAGAATGAGTCACATTATTAGATATGATCAATACTAGAATTTGTTTTGCTTGACTATTCTTTTGTGTTTCAAGAATTTGTTTTTGTTTTTTCTTTTTTTTCCATTGAGGGGATGTGGAGGGAGAAGAAAATGCTTTAAATTTGAAAAAGAAGATTTCATTTAAAAATTTATTCTGAGTATATAGGTTTTACCAGGAAGGCAAACGAAGCCATAATACCCAATAGTTTAAGAATCTCTGGACTAGAGGGTGCGGAGCCAAGATGGCACAGTGAAAGGTAGCATTTTTGCCTTAGTTCCTCCACAATAATCTAGAAAATGCACCAAACTGAATTCTGATTGGGAAAGCCAAGACGAAATTTACTGAGTCATTTTTTCTAGTCCAGGGAAGTTTGGGAAGACAGAGAGGTCTGTGGATGGACACCAAGGTAAGGCCTGGCCAGGAACACAGCATGGCGGTAGTAGCAGCGATGGTGGGAGCTGGTGTATCCCCAAGCCCATGTACCTATAAGGAGCCCAGATAGAGCATTGGGGCAGGAGGCATCCAGGCAGAAAGTGATCCCAGGGTTATCATGAACTAGCTCTTGGAGAAGGAACAGGACTCATCAGGCAGCTCTGTCACCCCTTACCCAGTTCTGAGTCACAGACCCAGATTAGAAAGGACTGGCAGATGGATCACACTCTAGCTGAATAGTGAATAAATTCCAGAAATGTAGTTGTGTGGCTCTGAGCCTAGGAGGAGAGCAGCAATTCAGTTCTAACCTTTAGCCCAGCACATATACCTCCAATGGACCAGGATCATTCCAGGCCCAAGGATGGAAAGGAAACCAAGATAGAGCACCAGGGCTAGAGACCCAGAGGACCCCTGAAATGGTGTTGGAGGCAAGGATGGGTGCCATCTTACCCAGCTCCAGGTCACTATGCCCAAAAGGCTGTCAGATTGTGCACACCCTTTGATCCAGCAACACTGCCTCTAGGTCTAAACTCCAAAGAGATAAAGAAAAATGGAAAGAATCCTTACGTGCAAATATATTTATAGCAGCTCTTCTTGTGGTGGCAAAGATTTGGAAACTGAGGGTATGCCATTAACGGGGGAATGGCTGAGAAAGTTATGTTATATGAATGTGATAGAATACTAATATGTTGTCAGAAATGATGAAGGGGAATGTTTCAGAGAAGCTGGGAAGATTTGTATGGACTGATGCAGAGTGAAGTGAGTGGAACCAAGAGAACCATTTATACAGTAACAAGAACGTTATAAAGACAAACAACTTGGAAAGATTAGGAACTCTGATCAATAACAACCATTATTCCAAAGGACTCATGAGGAAACAGGCTGCACATTTCCAGATAGAGAAGAGATGGGCTCAGAATACAGACCGAAGCATATTTTCTTCTATTTCTTTGTTTTTCTTTATTTCTTTTTGAAAGATAGCATTTGGAAGAAATTTGTTTTGCATGTCTATATTTATTTGTAAAGGGTTCTATTTTTCTTGCCTTCTCAATGGTTGGTTGGTGGAGGGAAGGGAAAAAATTTGGAACTGAAAATTGAATAACCTCCCCCCCCCGAAAAAGAAACATTGGGCTGGATAAACTGAGGTTAGCCACATCTGCCTTCTGAGTCCCATCCAGGTTCCTCAAGAAGATACATCATTTCCCATGTGGAGAAATCAACCTCCCAGGTGATTAATAAGGGGAAATCACTGATCAATTTGATAAGCCACAGGATGATAAGATTTTTGGGCTTTTGACTACATCTTCCTGTGAAGGGTATGGACATGTGCATGGATACTTACTCTACTCTAACAGATTAGTATTAGTGATTATGGATGAATTGGTTGGCCGGGACTCCTGTGGGTTGAGCTCCTCTTTGGTCTGGCCAATAAACTTTCAGTTTCAGGTGTGGCTTTTTTTTAGTTATTTCCACTTTGGGCCTTGTTTCTCCCCTTTCTATAGGTAGATCAGGAGTACAGACCTGTGATATGAGGTGTTTCTAGGAGAGAAAGAATCTCTTCCCAAGAATCACTAATGGCTGCTGTGGGTCAGTCACATGGGAATTATAGACTGAAAGGAAAATTCAGGACACCAGATTCCAGGCCTCAGGAATAATGTCTTATCCTAAGATGAGAGAGTTGTGGGGAAAGAACCATATGGCTACATGGCTAGATCTCCTAAATCCAGACTCTTGGATAAGGGAGGGGAAAATCCCTGAATGATGGTTACCTACAGGGATAACTCACTAATGACCCCAAGTTCAAGATCTGAGGCTGGCTTCCCTCTGGTGAGAGAAAGAGAATTTCCGAAGAAGCATCGAACACTTTTTTAATTAATTTATTTTGATTTAATAACTATCACTTCCATAAGCTTTTAAGTTTTAAATTTTCCTTCCACTCCCTCTCCACCTCCCTCCCCAAGATGGCATGCAATCTGATATAGGCTTTACATATACATTCCTATTAAACATATTTTCACATTAGTCATGTTGTAAGGAAGAATTAGAACCAAAAGGAGGAACCACCAGAAAGAGAAACAAAACACAACAGAAGAAAAAAATAGCAAAGAGTATGAGAAGCATCAAACTGTTAAGGATGATAAGATTATTCGTGTGAACCCCAATGATGGAAGATCAATGGGAGAACCCAAACCCTGAGATGAGGAAAAAGTACAGGAAGAAAAGTAGGAAGGAAGGAAGGAAATGAGGATTAATTACACACCTACTATGTGCCAGGAACTGTGCTAAGTTGCCATATGTGTGTGCGTGTGTGTGTATGTATGTGTGTATATGTGTGTATGTATATATGTGTGTGTGTGTGTGTGTGTGTGTATACACACAAATCTAATTTATTCCACACAAATCTAAAAGGTGCTATTGTTATTTCCATTTTACAACTGAGAAAACTGAGGTAGACAAAGGTTAAATTCCTTCCCAAGTTTGTACGTTAAGGGTCTGAGGCTGGATTTGAACTTAGGTTTTCATGACTCCAGGTCCAGCATTGCAACCACTGTACCACTTAGCTAGGAAAGACCTGTAATTCCTAGATGAGTTACTGGAGGCAAAAGTGAATACTCACCAGAATGATGAGCGATCACCTGATTAGCAATCCCAAGTTTACTTCCCTTCTAAAGTGAGTCCCAATCACAGTAAACATGTGTACAACCAGAGGACCGTTGGCAAAAATAGGATTCACAGGAGAAGAAGGAGCATTTTATCAATCATTTATGATTTACTTTTATTTACATATTTATTCTATTCATTTATGTATTTTATTTAGGTTTCTTTATGCTCTTGTATTTTTTTTTATATTTCCTGATGGATGAAACAAGGTTTGTCCTGTACCCAATGTACATTTTCCTCTAGTGCTTTTATGGAATCTGGGACCTTTTTTACTTTCGTCTCTAAAGACCTAGATGTGCTGCACCCAAGTCACATTCTGAGATCTCCCAGAAGTAACTCAGATGGGGGCAATATCAGTAGAAGAGTTCCTGAATTCGGAGGGTAGGAGTAACTCCAAAATTGGACCTGTACTTTGTCAGCTCGAAGCCTGCGGTGCTGGAGCAAAGGTTACAAATGAGCATAACAGGAACAAGTCACTAGATAGGGGTTAAAATTCATGCCAGGAATTCACAGAATTCATTTTTTCAAGTCTATCCAATGCAGTTTGGATGAAAAAAATTAAGCAAAGCAAGAAAGCCTACCCTGACATCAATTTTCCACTGTGATGTCATGTAATTTAATTCCACAAATATCAACTAAGCACATAAAGTAGGAACCCAGTGAGTTCAGCCCCCACTGTTTGCTGATGAAGCTTAGGTCCAATGAAAGTGACTGAGCTTTCCAAGATCTCCAAGATAGTGGTAGAACCAGGAATTAAGTCAGTTCCTCTGCCTCCAACAGCAGAACTTGGTTAAGCTAAACTAAAGCAAGCAATAAAGGAGAGTGGGGAAATCTAGTGTCCAGTCTCTTCATTTTATTGTCAAGGAAAGTGAGACCCATGGAGATTGAGTGACTTGTCCAAGGTCACACAGGTAATAGTTGTCCAAGGAGTGATTTGAATCCAGACCTTTGGACAACCCACTTGTTGTTTTTTCAACTGTAAAATAGTGCCTGTCCTTTCCCCACTGGGTACTGATGTTGACTTCAACAGAGTATTAGCTTCCTGATACTGATCATCTTGTAGGAATTGTGAATGAAAGCAGAAATTACCCATCCACTGGCCTCATCTAGATCCCAGGAGGAATACAGTGTACCAGCCATGAGGTCAGGAAAGGGACCCTCCCAGGCCCTGTGGTAAGAGGTTCAGGTATTAACTAAATGCCCACATTCTCTTCAGGTCCCTGGCTGGCGATTCCCACCTTCACAGGAGAGATTATGCTGCCACCCAGATTGCCGCCGGGCGAGTTGGCCTGCGGCGAGCTGAAGGGCAGTAATTCGGTGGGCCCTGCTACCATGGGCCCTTTGGAATGCCTTACAAGTTGAGGAAAGTGATTTCAAACCCAGTGGGGTATTTGACTGGCAGCCAATTCAGCGTTTTTCAAAATAAATGAAATATGCTCCTGTCATCTCCTCCTCATAAGGAGCCTGGCAGCTCCAGTCTGCACCAGTCAGAGTTTGTGTAAAGTCCCAGCTTCCCCGAACACCAGGAAAAATCAGCCTCACAGGTATTTTTCACTCCTTTAAAAAAGGAAAGGAAAGGAAAGGAAATAGAAGCATTTCTTGCATCCCAAAACCAAGGGCAACCTTCCTTGTAATCATGCTGGCCCTTCTTTCCAAGTCTCTTTTCCCACAGAGCTCAGCAATGAAACTCTGCAGAGTTGATGGTGAGAAGTCCAGGTCTCCCCAAGGGATTATATGTCCCTCGTACATAGTACATCTCCATAGTAACAAGGCTGACTAGGGGCCAAGGCTAACACCTGCTTAACAGGTGGTGCTAGTGGGAAAAAAAAAAACCCTAATTTTCTACACATCACTACCTACTCAAAGTGGGGGATGATATCTAGGGAAGCCCCTAAACCTGTGTACCGAGTCTCCACTGGAGGAAAAAAGCATCTCTATAAAATGAAGGGGTTGGATTAAATCACCTCCAAGATCCCCTGTAGCTATGAGTCCTTTAGCTAAGACCTCTACACATACTGTATGAACCAGTGCCTAGAAATATGAAGGAAAACCAGCAATAAGTGGATCCCCATGCTTCCTCCATACCCATGCAATATCTGGTGACCTGATGGAAGGTCTTCAGAACCTTGGATGGACCCCCTCCTCCCCATCAGCCTATGCCCATGGAGGTCTTACTATAGGACAGCGACAAGAGTCACACTCAACATGAAGGTCCAGATGGATGGTGTCTGTACCATGGAACAGAATAGAGATCACAGGTCCAACACTGTGGTGAAAATTGAATGTTAAGCATTGAACTGGATGAGGGTGAGCCGCAGAGATCCCAGATAAGGAACTGACCAGCATTTGTCCTTCAACACACCTGTGTCATATCTCTCTCTAATTAGCAGGTTTTAAATTAATTTCTATTCCCACGTATTTATTTTGTACATACTCCTTTTCTTCCTCCATTAGAATACCTGTTCCTTATATGTAGAGATAGTTTCAGTCTTTTCTTGGGATCCCTAGTGCCTGTCACATAGAGCTTTTCAAATGCCAATTAACCAATTGAATCTACATATAATGTATTTGTCTTATTTGAGTTGGCTTCATTTTTCCAAACTCAATTACTTTAAAGAGAGGCAATGGATAGCTGTCCTCAGAATCAAGAAGACTTGGGTTCAAGCCCATACTTCTGACACATATGGGCTGTGCCACTTTGGGCAAGTCAATCAGATTCTCATTGAGTTAGACGAGCTCCAAGTGGAAGAGCGTGTGTGATCTGCATTGGGTCATGGAGGTGCCACTTCTGGGGCCTCTTATAGCCATTAAATCATGGGTCCAGTAGAAAAATAAAGACTGCAACAATAGGAAAAAAGGTCCTTTCCATGTTTAGATGTGGTAGGTGATTTATTGTACCTTGAAAGTGCCAGGAAGAGTGGACTGGTTTTATAACATTTTCCATCAGAAAATTATAGATTGAGCGACAAGAGCCCTTGGAGACTATCTCCTCCAATCTCCTTGTTTTGCAGATGAGGTAGTTGAGGCCCAGAAAGATCAAATGACTTGCATGAGATCACATAATTTAACTGGGACAGCACCAAATCCATGCCCTGTGCTTCTCCTGATGCACCACAATGCTCACTCTCTCTTCTCTCTCTCTCTCTCCCTCTCTCCCTCCCCTCCCATCTCTCTGTCTCTGTCTCTCTCTTTCTCTGTCTCTGTGTGTGTGTGTGTGTCTGTCTGTCTCTGTCTCTCTGTCTCTTTGTCTCTGTCTCTCTGTCTCTTTCTGTCTCTCTCGCTGTCTCTCTCTCTCTCTCTCTCTTCTCTCTCTCTCTCTCTCTCTCTCTCTCTCCTCTCTCTCTCTCTCTCTCTCTCTCTCATGCTTCATTTGTACTGATCTGTATCTTGCCACTGGACCCAGATGGCTCTGGAGGAGAGAGTAAGGCTGGTGACTTTGCACAACCCTGCCTCATTTAAATCCAATTCACTTCATGTCCTCTACCTGATGTCATGGTTCCCTTCAGGAATGAAAAACAAATAACAAAATCAACGATAGATTTATTAAACACCTACTGTGTGCCCAGCACTGTGCTGTATTTATCATATTAAAATTTTAAACATCTTAGTATTATTATGAAAATAGTTTTGAAGCCCCAAAATGGTCTCAGGAATCCCCAGAGGTTTCCAGACCACACTTTGAGAACTCCTGTTCTAGATTATCCCCAAGGTCCCCTTCATGCATCAAACATTCACACAACTGTATATTATGGCCCAATATAGTTATCTGTGTATTATCTTTTATACCCTTTGTTGTCTATGAGCTCTATTAACGCAGGAACACTGTCTTTATCTCATCTAGAAGCCAGCATGATCTACTCCACAGAGCAGCTATTAAATAGTTACTGATGAATTGAATGTTCTAGGACTGTGCAGTTCTTTGAAACATCAAAACCCTATGCCAAGGGGCACAAGAAAACTTTGTCTCTTGTGAAACATTGGTGGCTTAAAAAAATAGAATCACCTGGAAGGAGTCTGCTTGATCTTTCTTCTTGTCAATGCTGTGCTTCTGGAAAGCCAAATTTAGCAATGTAGTCTAAGAATAATAAAGGTCCTAGAAACATAAAAAGTTGATTCCAACATGACCAAAAGGACCATGAAAATGAGAAAAAAAATAAGGGAAATAAATGAGTATCAGTCTTTAAGAAAAGCTTTAAATCAGTAATTATTAGGCCATGTAGTCTCATTTCCTGAACTTCACTTCCTAAAAGAACCAGGACCACTGTGGAGGAAAGCAGTTTAAGACGAGTGGTTCCATTGTTCCCAATTTTTGACCAAGACAACCAACCCAGCTGTCTTGAGCATAACGGGGATGGATGCTTGAGCTGAATGTTTCCAAGCCACCAACAAATGTTTCATATTTACATTGGCATTAGGACCAAGACCCTACATTCTCAGGATGTTAACATTAAGACACCAAACACTCAAACCAATAACCCAAGCTAACCCTTTATGTTGAAAGGAGCCAATGTGCCTGGATTGCACTGGGCATTTGACAGCACAGTGAGAAGAAAAACAATTGCTCCATTGGCATAGCTCTTCACCATTTTCTATAAGCAACCACTTTTTTTTTTTGCATTTGATCCTCACAATTGTGGAATTCCTTGGTCAAAAAAAAAATGCAAGTAAAGGGAAGGTCCCAGAAGTCCAAAGAAAAACAAAGTATCAAGAATTTAGATTTCCTGTTTTCAGTGTGCAACGTTTCATTTCCTACCTCCATACCTTTGCACAGGTTTAGAATATTCTCTTCCTTACCACCACCATTTCAAACCTTAGGGTCTTTTATGACTCAATTCAATCCCTCCCCTCTCCCTCTATTTAATAGTCTTTTCATACCTTCCTCCAAATTACTTTGTCTAACAACGTATAAAGGGGTAAGATTAACACAATGACCAACTGCAGTTTCAGAGGGCCAATGGTCAAGCAGAGGTGACAGCTCAGGGTGCAGAGTGACACGCGTATTTTGGGTGAATGCAGAGATTTCTTCTACTTGATAATGCGTATTGTTACAAGGCTTT
The DNA here is from genome assembly GCF_003287225.1 of Phascolarctos cinereus. Lineage (NCBI taxonomy): Eukaryota > Metazoa > Chordata > Mammalia > Diprotodontia > Phascolarctidae > Phascolarctos > Phascolarctos cinereus. The sequence continues at coordinate 12,836,555 of NW_027555847.1, forward strand.
TGCTTCTCTCTTTTTTTCCCCCAATGGAGGAACTAGAGGGAGAAAAAAATCAATTGCCATTCACTGAGAAAAAAATTAACTTAAAAAGATAATTATTTGTGCTTTGTTTTTGTTCCTTTATAAAGGCTCTGGGTGTCATTTTTACATTATTTCTCTATAATTATTTTTCAGAAGCTTTCTATTTATTTTACTGTATTTTAAAAATTTTATTTACTTTCAGTTCCAAATTCTGTTCTTCCCTGTCTCCCCTCACCCACTGAGACGGTAAGAAATATGACACTCATTATACAGATGAAGTTATACAATACGTATTTCTTCATTAGGCAAGTTTGGCAAGGAGCAAGAAAAATAAAGAAAAAACGTCTCAATTTGCACTCAGAGTCCATCTGTTCTCTCTCTGTAGCTGTGTATAATTTTTCATCCTGAGTCCTTTGGAGTTATGGTGGATCATTTTATTGATCAGAGTAGCTAAGTCTTTCACAGTTGATTATTGGTTATAATATTGCCGTCATTGTGGGTAATATTCTCCTAGTCCTGCTCACTTCACTTTTTTATCGGTTGCTATAAGTCTTCCTAGATTTTTTCTGAAACCACTCCCTTCATCATTTCTTACAGTGCAATAGCATTACTCCAAAGTCATATACCACAACTTCTCCAGCCATTCCTCCAAGTGATGGGCATCCCTTCAGTTTCCAATTCTTTGTCACCACAAAAAGAGCCGCTATCAATGTTTTTGTATATATGGGTCCTTTTCCTTTTTCTTTGATATCCTTGTTAATACAGCCTTTGTAGCAGTATTGGGGGTCAAAGGTTACACACAATTTTGTTGACCTTTGGGCATAGTTCCAAACTGTCCTCCAGAACAGTTGGACTAGTTCACAACTCCAGCAGCCTTACAGGAGTGTACCTCTGCTGTTCCCACATCCCCTCTAGCATTTGTCACTTCTCTTTTCTGCTGTCTTAGCCAATCTGATGAACATAAGGTGACACCTAACAAGTTGTTTTAATTGGTGTTTCTCTAATTTCTGGTGATTTAAAGCATTTTAATATGCTTTTTGATAACTTTGATTCCTTCCTCTGAAAATTGCCCATTCACATCCATTGACAATTTATCAATTGGAAAACGGCTTTTATTTTTACAAATTTGACTCAGTTCCCTATATATTGAGAAATAAGAACTTGATCAAACAACTTGCTGTGATTTTTCCCAGTTTTCTGCTTTTCTTCCTAATTTTAGTTTCATTTGGTTTTATTTTATGCAAAAACATTTTAATTTTATGTAATCAAAATTACCCCTTTTACCTCCCCAACTATCTCTGCTTCTTGTTTGGTCATGAACTTTTCTTGTAGTCAATGATTTGACAGGTAATTTCTTCCATGCTCCCCTAATTTACTTATAACTTTTTGTGTCTAAATCTTTGTTTATATTTAGAATATACTTATCTATGCATAAAGGTGAGGATTAATTAAATTAATCACTCTACCACACTTAACTACCTTAACCAGGTTAGAACATCTCTATTTAAGCAATAAATTAACAGGCATTTCAACCAGGTGTGACAGGAGGTATAATAAAATTGATTGAGGAAACTCAGTGGTGCCCCATGAGGCTTGTATAAAACGTATAAGCTAGTTTGTATTAGAACATTCAGTCATCTCACAAGCTAGAGGAGAGAGCAGTCCCAGTCAGGTTCCTTAGAGCGAAGTGCTGAAAGGATCCTCTGGCCTTTCTGCTACCCCTTGACCAGAGATACCTCAGAGAGCCAAAGTACTTGGACTTCCCATAGGCATCCCTAGTGTCCCTGAAACAGCTGCTGTTGATGTTTTCATAAGGAAACTAGTTAAAACTAGATCCACTGAGAAAAGGCAGTTTCAGAGCTTTACCAGGAGCCCAGAAGACTACAGCTGAACAATGATGGGGGCATTGTAATGCCTCAGTGAAGAGGAGAAAAATATTTCCAGCAAACAGAAGTGGGTAGTTACCCACACATGTACAGGGCCCATGCCCTCTCTCAACTGGAGCCCACTTTCCCCTGGACTCTTTATGTACTTGTGAGAGAACAAGTCAGACTTTTAAAGAATGTTTTTTACCTTTTGTCAGTCAATCAACAAGCATTTGTTAGGGACCTACTATGTACCAAGTAGTGTGCTAAGTGCAGGGAACACAAATACAAGCAGAAAGAAAGACAGCCCCAGTGCTTACGGAGCATATGTTCTGTCTGGGGAAGATAACACATCAAAGGAAACAAAAAAGTGGCAGGAGAAAGAAAAACAAAGGCACCTTATGTTTGGGCCATAGTAAAGAGAGTTACAAGTGCTAGCTGGAGAGGAAGGAGACCTGGACAGCTGTGCTGCCCTCCTCAGAGGAAACTTCTGGGAAGGTTCATCAAATCAGTGCACCAGGCCAAAGCATCAGAGGGGATTTCCAATATGGGAATTCAGCTGCTGGCGTTGGCTTCTGTAGCACGGTGCAGAAAATCCAAGAAGCAGCCTGGATGTGAATGAGGGCTTTCCAAAAGCTAGTAAAGTCTGGCTGACCAAGTGATGTCAACTGATAATCACTGGAGTTAAATGAAAACAGGAGGGTCTTGTGAGGTATCATTGTGAGAAGAACTTTAGAGCTTACCCCTTGATGATCTTTAACTCTTCAGAGGTTACGCCTTGAACTGTAAGGAGAGAACAGTCAGTCTTGCTCTGGGAACCCTCCTCCTAGAGCAGAAAGGTTTGGGAGGGCAGTGAGGGCAGGGACTATTTTATTTGTTTAAATTTTTAATTCCCCAGGGCCTACCACATGTTGTTATTGGTGGTGGTGGTTGTTCAGTGTTTCAGCTGTGTCCAATCTTGGTGGCCCCATATGAGTTGTTTTGGTTTTATTTTGTTTTGGTTTTTGGCAAAAATATTTGCCCTTTACTTTTCAAGGTAATTAAGGCAAACAGAGGTTAAGTGACTTGCCCAGGGTCACACAGTTAGTATGTGTCTGAGATCAGATTTGAACTTAGGTCCTCCTGACTCCAAGTTTAGCTCATTATTCCCTGAGCCACCTACTAGAGTAGGGACTTAACTGTTAAACTTAACTGAAGCTGAAATGGAGAACCAAGAAAAGAACTCTGATCTAAGGGGGTGCCCATCAGCTGTATAATGCTGAATAAAGAGTGACATATTAATGTAATGGCATATGATTGTACCATAAGAAATGATGCAAGAGATGATTTCAGGGAATTCTGGATAATATGAACTGATGCAGAGTGACAGGAACAGAACTGGAAGAATAATTTATTCAAAGAAAACAACATGGTAAAGAAAAACGACTTTGAAATACTGGAGGATATTAATGAACAAAATGAGCAACTATGTGTCCAGAAGACCCATGAAGAAGAATGTTGGCCAGCTCTTGACTGAGAGCTGATAGACTCAAGGTGTGGAAAAAGGAAGCCTTTTTGCAATATGACAACTATGTGGAATCATTTCTCCTGATTTTTTTTCTTTTGCTACAAGTTTTCTTTTCTTTATCTTCTTTCAGTTTCCAATGGGGAAAGAGGGAGATTAGCAATAGTAATGCCAAAAACAGAGGCATGAAAAGATTTTCTTCTAATACAAAAGAGAGGGAAAGAGTGAGTGAGAGAGAGAGAAGAAATTCAGAAAAAAATTTGAACAAGTGAGACATATTTGAAAGAAATGCAAGGTTTTTTTAAGTAAGTGGTATGAAATGGAAATCACAATTTTCAATTCTTTTTTTATGCCCTCCTCTATATGGAAAAATATTATTTTTGTATTTCTAGGTTCATATGGAAAAAAATTAATAAAACAAAATAAATAAGCTGAATTGGAAAGCGTCCTCGGTATCAAAAGTTGTAGAAAAGTCAAGGAGAGGGATGAGAAAGAGGAAGCCTGATCTGATAACTAAAAGGCCCCTGGTGACCAGAGAGTGAATAGTTTAAAATGTGATGGATTTCAAGGGGCTGAGGAGTTAATAAGTGTGTAGAGACCTGGAAAAGGCAGCAAATGTTGACCTCTCTTTGTCACCAATATCATCATCTCAAGAATTTAAACCAGGTAGGGAAAAAGAGGAATTAAACAATGAACACAGGGGATAGTTGGATTAAGGGATGATTTCTTAACCCTAGGAGTTGGAGATTTGAGTGTGTATATAATAAGAATGGAATATCATTATGGAAAGATGGATTGAAAAAGAGAGAGGGAGGGGACCACCAATGGACTTAGTCCTAGAGAATGCAAATCAAGATATCAAAGCCACAAGTGGAAGACTCATTCCTTGCAAGGAGAAGGGTCACCACATCCTGGAAGATGGAAGGAAAGGAGGAGAAGATGGTGAAGACAGAGGTTTCAATGTAGGGAGGAGAGAAGGATGGAGCTTAGTATAGATATATTTAATCCCAGTAAAGTGAAGGGGAAGGTCATTTGCTGTGGGAGAAGGACATACCACTGGAAAGAAAGAAAACAGCCTCATCCCAAACAAAACTCTCTTTAACCACCTTTCCAAACAGCAAAATAAGGGAGAGAAAAGTGGGAAGAATGAATGAAATTCCATTTGGAGAAATCACAGAACAAGAAGTTTCCATACACATAAAAATTATATCCAAAAATATTCATAAATAGCCACACCCAACTTATTTTGAAAAGCTACATGAAATGAGACTTTGTGTAAACTGAAACAGTGCTTTGAATATAATATCTATTCAATAAATATTTGATGAATTTAACTGAATCCATAAAATGAGAGGATTGAGCTTCCTTCCAGATTCTAGATCAAGAACTATATCTTATGACCAGATGACTTTCTAGTTGAATAACCCATGATCCTCTGATCAAGATGTTATGTATCCATGACTGTGTGGACTTGCTGCCATAATTAATTTAATGAAACAAAGCTCTCATTATGTTACTCTTATTCTCAAGGACTTCCCATATGCTATAAGAGAAATATCAACCTTTTTTTAGCATAGCATTCAAGACTCTATAATTGGATCAGTCATTCAATAAACATTTAATAAACACCCACTATGTGCCAGGCACTGTTCTAAGCATTAGTGGTATGAAAAGAGACAAATGAAATTTGATCTTCAAGTACAGGACTCAAGAAGGACTTAAAAAGGTAAATGGGACAGAAGGATACAATATGTTGTCAATAAGGGGGAGTGGCTGTTTAAACCCCTACAAGGGAATATGAGACTTGCAACCCTTGAGAACTGTATTGTTATTACACCTTGTTAAAGAAGTATACATAAAGAGGGTGGATATTAGTTGACTTTGATGTAATGATAAAAAAAATCTAATCAAGTGGGTTAAATGGATCTAAATAAGTGGATCAATCTAATCTTAGAAAATGTACTGAGAAAGGAGGAGGCAGACAAGGGTAAATTACATTACAGGAAAAGACACAAAATCCTATTACAGCAGAGGGAAAGGGGGGGAGCATTGTTTGAACCTTACTCTCATCAGATTTGGCTCAAGAAGGGCATAATAAATCAGTTAGGTATAGAAATCTAACTTGCCCTATAGGCAGTAGGAGGAAAAGGGGAAAGAAAAGGAGGGGGAAAGAAAAGGGGGGGAAAGAAGGAGGAAGAGCAGTAAGAAAAGGGGAAGAAAAGGGAAAGGGATAATAAAAGGGGAAGGGACTGAAGGAGGCGTGGTCAAAAGCAAAACACTAGTGAAGGGGAAAGGAAAAAGGAGAAAGAAAAGCATAAATGGGGGAAAAGGATGGAGAAAAAGACACAGATAGTAATCATAACTGTGAATGTGAATGGGATGAACTCTCCCATAAAACGAAAGGATTGCAGAATGGATTAAAAACCATAATCCTACAATATGTTGTTTACAGGAAACACATTTGAAAAAGAGTGACACATACAGGGTAAAGGTAAAAGGCTGGAGCAGAATATATTATGCGTCAGCTGAAGTAAAAAAGCAGGGGTAGCAATCCTGATCTCAGACAAAGCAAAAGCAAAAATAGATCTAATCAAAAGAGATAAGGAAGGAAACTACATCCTGCTAAAAGGCACCATAGACAATGAAGTAATATCATTACTAAATATATATGCACCAAATGGTATAGCATCCAAATTCTTACAGGAGAAGTTCAGGGAGTTACAGGAAGAAATAGACAGCAAAACTATACTAGTGGGGGACCTGAACCTCCCCTCTCGCACTAGATAAGTCTAACCACAAAATAAACAAGAAAGAAGTTAAGGAGGTGAATAGAACATTAGAAAAGTTAGGTATGATAGACCTCTGGAGAAAACTGAATGGGGATAGAAAGGAATATACTTTTTTCTCGCAGTACATGGCACATACACAAAAATTGACCATGTACTAGGGCATAAAAACCTCACAATCCAATGCAGAAAGGCAGAAATATTAAATGCATCCTTTTCAGATCATGATGCAATAAAAATTATATGTAATAAAGGGCCATGGAAAGATAGACTAAAAAATAATTGGAAACTAAATAATCTAATCCTAAAAAATGATTGGGTCAAACAACAAATCATAGAAACAATCAATAATTTCATTCAAGAGAATGACAATAATGAGACAACATACCAAAACCTATGGGATGCAGCGAAAGCAGTTCTTAGGGGAAGTTTTATATCTCTAAATGCTTACATAAATAAAATAGAAAAAGAGAAGATTAATGAATTGGGCATACAACTAAAAAAACTAGAAAAAGAACAAATTAAAAATCCTCAACTAAACACCAAATTAGAAATATTGAAAACCAAAGGAAAAATTAATAAAATTGAAATTAAGAAAACTATTGAACTAATAAATAAAACTAAGAGCTGGTTTTATGAAAAAACCAATAAAATAGATAAGCCTTTGGTTAATTTAATTAAAAAAAAAAGAAGAAAACCAAATTACTAGTATCAAGAATGAAAAGGGCGAAGCTACCACCAAGGAAGAGGAAATTAAAACAATAATTAGGAATTATTTTGCCCAACTATATGCCAACAAATTTGACAATCTTAGTGAAATGGATACATATTTACAAAAATATAAATTGCCCAGATTAACCGAAGAGGAAGTAAAATACTTAAATAACCCCATCTCAGAAAAAGAAATTGAACAAGCCATTGATGAACTCCCTAGGAAAAAATCTCCAGGGCCAGATGGATTTACATGAGAATTCTATTAAACATTTAAAGAACAATTCATTCCAATACTATATAGACTATTTGGGAAAATAGGTGAAGAAGGAGTCTTACCAAATTCTTTTTATGATACAAATATGGTGTTGATACCTAAACCAGGAAGAGTCAAAACAGAGAAAGAAAATTATAGACCAATTTCTCTAATGAATATAGATGCAAAAATGTTAAACAAAATACTAGCAAGTAGATTGCAGCAACTTATCACAAGAATAATACACTATGACCAGGTAAGATTTATACCAGGAATGCAGGGTTGGTTCAATATTAGGAAAACTATCAGCATCATTGAGCATATCAACAACAAAACCAACAGAAACCACATGATCATCTCAATAGATGCAGAAAAAGCTTTTGATAAAATACAACACCCATTCCTATTAAAAACACTAGAAAGCATAGGTATAAATGGAGTCTTCCTTAAAATAATAAATAGCATATATCTAAAACCTTCAGCAAGCATTATGTGTAATGGGGACAGGCTAGAAGCATTTCCAATAAGATCAGAGGTGAAACAAGGATGTCCATTATCACCACTGTTATTCAATATTGTACTGGAAACCTTAGCTTTAGCAATAAGAGAAGAAAATTTGAAGGCATTAGAATATGCACAAAAGAAACAAAGCTATCACTCTTTGCAGATGACATGATGATATACTTAGAGAATCCTAGAGAATCTAGTAAAAAACTACTTGAAATAATAAACAACTTTAGCAAAGTTGCAGGCTATAAAATAAACCCACATAAATCATCAGCATTTCTATATATTACCAACAAAGCCCAACAGCAAGAGATAGAAAGAGAAATCCCATTTAAACTTACTGTAGACATTATAAAATATTTAGGAGTCTACCTACCGAAACAAACCCAGGAACTCTATGAACACAATTACAAAACACTTTTCACACAAATAAAATCAGATCTAAATAATTGGAAAAACATCAGTTGCTCATGGGTAGGCCGAGCTAATATAATAAAAATGACAATCCTACCTAAGCTAATTTACTTATTCAGTGCCATACCAAACTACCAAAAAAATTATTTTATAGAGTTAGAAAAAATAATAACAAGATTCATTTGGAAAAAAAAAAGGTCCAGAATATCAAAGGAACTAATGAAAAGAAATGCAGGGGAAGGTGGCCTAGCAATTCCAGATCTTAAATTGTATTATAAAGCAGCAATCATCAAAAATGCTTCGTACTGGCTAAGAAATAGGGAGGTGGATCAGTGGAATAGGTTAAATATGCAAGACACAGTAGTCAATGACTATAGTAATCTATTATTTGATAAACCCAAAGACCCCAGCTTCTGGGATAAGAACCCACTCTTTGAAAAAAACTGCTGGGAAAACTGGAAAAGAGTATGGCAGAAACTAGGCATAGACCCAAATCTCACACCATATACCAAAATAAAGTCAAAATGGGTTCAGACTTAGATATAAAGGCTGATACCATAAGTAAACTGGGAGAACAAGGAATAGTTTACCTATCAGATCTATGGAGAACAGAAGAATTCATGACCAAACAGGAGATAGAGAACATTATGAAAAGCAAAATGGATAATTTTGATTACATTAAATTGAAAAGTTTTTGCACAAACAAAGCCAATGCAACTAAGATTAGAAGGAAGGTAGAAAATTGGGAAAGAATTTTTACAACCAGTCTCTCTGATAAAGGCCTCATTTCTAAAATATATAGAGAATTAAGACAAATTTATAAGAACACAAGCCATTCCCCAATTGATAAATGGTCAAAGGATATGAACAGACAGTTCTCAGATGAAGAAATTAAAGCCATCTATAGTCATATGAAAAAATGCTCTAAATCATTATTGATTAGAGAAATGCAAATCAAAACAACTCTGAGGTACCACATCACACCTATCAGATTGGCCAACATGACAAAACAGGAAAATGATAAATGTTGGAGAGATGTGGGAAAATTGGAACACTAATACATTGTTGGTGGAGTTGTGAAATGATCCAACCATTTTGGAGAACAATTTGGAACTATGCCCAAAGGGCTACAAAAATGTGCATACCCTTTGATCCAGCAATAGCACTTCTAGGGCTATATCCCAAAGAGATCAAACAAATGGGAAAAGGACCCACATGTACAAAAATATTCATAGCAGCTCTTTTTGTGGTGGCAAAGAATTGGAAATTGAGAGGATGCCCATCAATTGGGGAATGGCTGAGCAAGTTGTGGTATATGAATGTAATGGAATACTATTGTGCTGTAAGAAATGATGAACAGGCTGACTTCAGAAAAACCTGGAAAGACTTATATGGTCTGATGCTGAGTGAAATGAGCAGAACCAAGAGGACTTTGTACACAATAACAGCCATTATGCAATGACTAAGATTGTTAAACTGAACCCTTCTCAGCATTACGAGGATCTAAGACATCTCCAGAGGCCTCGGATGGAAAATGCTGTCCACATCCAAAGAAAGAACTATGGAAGTCAATCGCTATCACTTATTTTTACCTTCTGTTGAGTTTTGTTTCCTCTTTCTAATGGTTCCTCGTATTGGTTTTAATTTTTACTTACAACTTCACTAATGTGAAAATATGTGTAATGGGTATGTAAATGTAAAACCTATATCAGATTGTGTGCTGTCTTGGGGAGGGTGGGGGGGAGGAAAAGGGAGAAAAATTTTCAGCTCAAAAGCATATGGAAAAAGTAAAAAAAAATTAAATAAAAAAAGAAAAAAAAAAGAAAAGAGACAAATGACAGTCCCTGTCCCCAAGGCACTCACAATCTGATGTGAGAGATGAGTAAAACAAACAAACAAAAGCTACAAATGAGCTTTATATAGGATAAATAGGAAATAATTTTAAAAGGGAAGGTACTAGAATTAAGAGGGATTGGGAAAGACATTCTGTACTAGAAAAGATTTTAGTAGGACCATATCTACTTTACTAATTTCAGTGTCCCACTACTTCTCAATCTCTAAATATTAGGTTGGCTGATCATTGTCTCCTGAACATTCCTTGTTCATGTCAAACTCAACAATTTTCTTCCAACCTTGAATGATATTCCTACACAGAAATGTAGAATCCCAGGATCAGGATTCTAGAAGGAACCTCAAAGAGCATTTAGTTCAATGTGTTCCCTGCACAAGATTCCTTTCTATATCATACCAAATAAGTGATCTTCCAACCACTGTGTAAAGGCTTCCATTGTGAAGGAATCTGAAACACCCTATGACAGTGCATTCTACTTTGTATAGTTCTAATGTTTAAGAAGACCATAAGAAGTAGCAATATACTATATCCCACAGGTGAACAATTTAGATAAGCATATGTATCCTCATCATATAAAGTAATCGATATTGATACTCATCAGATCATTTTAAAAAGTTTTGTCTATGGTTATATCTGTAAGAGAAACTTGTATGATTGAATTTCCAGTTAGGGCTATATATTTTGCTTATGCTCCCTGAATCAATATTTTATTATGTACATGTATATGCTTTTTTAAACATTTATTTATGTCATTTGTGCTCTGTTCATATTCCATTGGTCAGAAAGGTATTATGGTGTATTGTGTATATGTACATATACATACATGTGCATGTGTGTACATGTGCATGTTTGTGTATGTATAACTATAGGTATGTGTGTGTGCATAAATATACATATGAGTATGTGTGTTCATGTATATTTGTATGTGTATGTATGTATGTATATTCTTTAATGTTCCCAACCACAGGTCTTTTGCATCGAACTTCTCCCACACTTTGTTCAGTTCCATCTTGTTCTTTTAATTTCTCTTTCAGTTAGATTTATCCATTTCTAATAAAGAATCATTAAAGCCCACTATAATCATTGCATTACTCTGTCTTTTTTACAGTTTTCTGTACCTTTTTCATGAATTTAAATGCTTTGCCATTTGGCTTGTGTTTTCATGTGGTGGGTTTTCATAACCTATGATTCCTATATGAGTATAACAAAGTTTTCCTTTTCTCTCTTGACAATAAAATTTAACTTTTTTCCAGTTGTAGTACTTAATTTTTTTGAATCATCTGATACATAATAGATTTTATTTCAAGCTTCCATTTTCATTCTCTTTATGTTTCTTTTTAGACTTTCTTATGTACAACAAATTGTTATTCTTGTTTTTACTAACTCATTCTGTATTGTTTAATCCATTCGCACTAAAGATTATAATTGTTAGGCTAGTGTTTTCCTCTTATGTATTTTGTATTATTATTATCTTTTTCCTCTTAAGTCAGCATTTTGCACCTATAATTATTTATGCTTATGCTACTCTAAAGCTAGTCTACTATTGACATGGATTATCCCCCACCCTTCCATTTACCTTCCCTGTCCCAGAATTTATATAAATTACTCTTTTATCTTTTCATGTATCTATTTCTCTCTCCTTTTTTGACCTTTCCATTTTCTAATCCAACTAAGTCTGTGATTCAAATGCACCCCCCAAAAAAAGTTCTTAATTTGGGCAATATTCTTTTACAGCATCGATTTCAATAAATTATCCTTTGTTGTGTCTTCTTCCTTAATCCTACCTTCTAATCTACTCTGAAGAACTATTTTTAACATGAGAAAAAGTATATACCTGGAACCAAAAGCTAACATATTTTCAGTGGGGAAATGTTACAAACATTTCTAATAAATACAAGAGCAAAACAAGGATGCTTTACTCACCACTACTATTCAACATATTTCTAGAAATTTTATCTACAGAAATGATTAAAAGAGAACAAAAAAGGCACCAACCTTGGCCAAAAATGAAAAGGAAATTGCTACTTGTAGGCAACCTGATCGCTGACTTAGAAAACCTCAGAGAATCCACAAAAAGAGTAACTGAGATAATGAATAGCTTCAATACCCTTACCACATCATCAGCTCACTGGTCATCATCTTCATCCTTTTCTCCTTCCACTGAATTTTGACTCTCCTTATATGTCTCCCACCTCTGACAAGCAAACTTCTGCCTTATCTTACAGGGCTGCAGGGCCCCATGCAAGTTTCTGGTGGCCTCCTTACCATGCCCTGACAAGGATCATTCCTACTCCCATTTCTAGCACCTCATTGTATGTTGTCTTCTCCCATTAGGATGAAAGCTCCTTAAAAGCAAGGACTATCTTGCTAACTTGTCTTTGTATGGCTAGAAATTATAGTTCCTGGCACATTGATAGGTAAAACAATCATTAATTGTTTACGATCTAAAATAATAACATAAAAAATGAATTCATGATAACTAATAAATTTGTTATATGCAAATATTATACATATCATAAATATCATTAATATGATAATATAATCCAATAAATGATTAATAAATACTTCTACCTTTCCCGTTCCATGAAAATCATCCCTTTCTTTACATAACAATAACATTATATGGAAGAAAAAAATGAAAAGGAAATCTCATTCAAAATAACTACAAGATGCACTAAACATCTGGGAGTCAATCTCCCAAGATTCACTAAACTTCAGTAAATGCAATTTGCAAAGCACTCTGGTCCTCCAGAGACCACGTCTTAGGGGACCAAAGGTACTCAGCTTCGGCTCTCTCATTTACCTGGAGCTGAGCAAGTGCAAATTCACGTAGCAGACCAAAGATAGAGAAAACACTTATTTATGCTCCATGCATTGTGCTAACTGCTGACCAGGCAAATACAAAGTAATTAAGGTAATTTTTTTTTCCCTCCAAAAGCTCATATTCTCATACAATGCATAGACAGAAGTCGGAGGAATGGGGTGAGGCACACCTGGTGGCTTAATTTGGATATGGTGCAGAAGTGAAGCACAGGCCTAAGTCCAGGCAGGATACCATGAAAGCTCACATTTTGGAGCCCAAGGTGACTCCAAGTACAGAGTCCACACTTCTGGGCACTTTGCCAACTACCTGTTCCCTTATGTTTCCTGCCCCCTTTCTACCATTTGCTCTGGGAATGGTTAACCAAATCAATGCTTTCACTGCTTCTCATTGTATCAATCACTTCACCTAGTCAAGTCAATAAGAATTTATCAAACATCTACAATGTGGCAGACACTGTGCGCGGCACTGGGTTCTATTCACCATCTCTGTGATTTCTCTTACCCACATACAATTCCCTTTCCACTCCTGCCTTCTCTGTGTCATCTTCCCCAACCAGAACAAAAGCTCCTTGAGGATTAGGACTGTCTTGTTTTTGTATTTATACCTTCAGTGCTTGGCCATATGGTAAGCACTTAATAAATACATTTTTGTTCATTCATTAACTACTGCAAAAGATGAAAAATCATATTCAAAATAACTGACATTGATAAAACATAGAAAAGTGTTTTACATCTATTATCTCATTTATTATCACCACAACCTGCTAAATAGAAAGGTATGACACATACTATCTCCTCCAAATCCCCAGAATTTCAACTAGTGTTCTTAATTCCAAGCCCACGACTCAATCCACCATGTGCTATTGCCCCTCAGGAGTCATTTGCCCCCAAGTTTCCCATCATTTCAATTTCAGAAACAAATTCTTTATTAATAGTGTGAATTGTATTCAAATTCATTTCTCTATCTTTTGAAGTATCAAATTTTCACTAACAAATCAGTATAACTTCTACAACCTTGGCAGGGGATGGGAAGCAAGGTCCACCAGATATTCAGATAATGGAAGAATCTAGCCTATCAATAGCTGATCATGCCTCCATGCCAGTTCAGTGATGCTTCTGCAACTTCCCTGTTCTGTCCCCGTGGCGATGTTCCTTCCGTTTCTCCCCACCATGTCTCCTCCTTCCCATTCCTGGATTTTCTTATGTAAATGGTTCTTCTTACTTTGCAATATGACTTGGAACCTCCTGTCTTCCACCTCTGTTCTATCAACTTCCACTAGAATAAGTTATAGCTTGCCAGAGCCATATTCTAGTAATGGGTCCTATAAAACTCAGTTATTGAACCAAATCTACTTCTTCACCTTGCTAGGTCACCTTTCTTCTTCCCTCCCCCAATACTTTCCCCATTTTGGTAGATTCTTGAAGTCTTTCATTTTATTCCTCTCTCCTTTCTTGTATTTTATCTCCTGTGAATTGTTGGGTATCTCAAAAGCAACCACTTTCCCACTGTGATGACTATGATAACTAAAGCTTCCCCTATCCCTCCCTTCTCAGTTTAAACTCATTGTTTGCAGTCTTACTGATTCTGATATTTCCACGCACATGCATCTCAAATATTGCCTTATCAATTTTGTGTTCTGAAGCCCATCAAGTTGCTGCTTTCTCCCTGCCCCTGCCACCACTAGACCAGCTTCCACACTAGCACAATTGAAGGCCAATCACTCTATGGCCTGTTTCCCTTCAGCATGATGCCAAGTGAGCTCTGAATTCTAAGCCAGACCTGGCCTTGAGGGATTTCAGGCTGTACTTCAGAAGACATAGGATCAGAAGGGACTGACTCTGTTTTGAACATAAACGATCTTCCAGATGATGAAACACAGACAAGAGAATTCTTTTTTTCTGATTCCTTTCACTCTGGTTCAAGCCATAGCTTGTGGATATTCACCAAACAACTGACACACAGACAGGTGCCACTTGTTCATTGACTGCCATCCATAATGGGCATCTGCTAGGGGTCTGCCCACATCAGCAGGGGGGAACCCATCTCATCTAAATCTTGTCATGTTCTAATGCCTAACAGAATGTCAGAAAACCTCTCAGCATCTGGTGGCATGAAAGATCAAAGATGCTAGAAAAGAGGGGGGAGTTCTGTCCCTGAGGCTGAAGGGGTATCCAGTGTACAGTCAGACTCCTATTTGACAGCACTATGAAGTAGTTGCTGAACTGAGGTTATTTTTAGGGGTTAGACACAAGCCTAGGCATTGTGTAGGTCTCAATCCAATCCAACAAGACATGCTGAAACAATGATCAAGGAATCAGGGACAAGACAGTAACAGCCCCAAACAGATGCATCGGCATGTACATAGGACACTATGAGGCCTGGGGGGCTAGTTCCTCACCACATGTACTTAGGGAAGATGCAGAATTGGGCCAGGCAGACAAGTGTCACTTTGGCCATTTGATGTTTGCCCTTCCTCAGAATTGTATAGGAGACCCAAAAGATCTTTGGCGGCTGAGGAAAATCAAGTAGCCTCAGATCTACCCGATTGCTTCTGGTCTGTTGGAATGATCTGAAGGGAATGCAGGTTATCAGTCAGAAACTAATAAGAGTTAAAAGATGTTTCTAGATGCTTTTGTCTAAGAATTTCTTTGCTGTACTCTTGATTAATTCTTTTCCCTTCCTATCTGTTCATAACTTTTATTCCAGATTTGTGATCTACATCCTTCTTTATGATTATTTCAATAGCTCACTGGTGGGTCTCTCTGCCTTGTGTCTCCATACTCCAATCCATCTTCCATTCAGACACCAAAGCCATTTTCCTAACCCTACTCAGTAAACTTCAGTGGCTTCCTATCACCTCTAGGATCCAATACAAAACCCTCTTACTGGCATTCAAAGCTCTTCACAACCTAGCCCCCTCCTACCTTTCCTGTCTTCTTACACCTTACTTCCCACCCCCCCTGCTCTTCCACCCAGTGACACTGGCCTCCTGGCTGTTCCACTCACAGAACACGACATCTTGTTTTCTCTGGCTGCCCTCCATGCCTAGAATGCTCTCCCTCCTCTGCCCCAAGCGCTCACCTCCCTGGTTTCCTTTAAGTTCCAACTAAAATCCCATCTTCTACAGGAAGCCTTCTCCAACTCCTCTTCTTTCTTATGTTTAATTCTCGCTTTCTTACCGACTTATTGTTTATCTGGCTTGTAGCTTGCTTTGTATACATGTTTGTGTGTTGGCTCACCCATTAGATTGTGAGCAGAGGTGTCAAACACTCACCCTTCACGCCTTCCACAATAGCCCTGAGTGCAACCTGAACTAAGTTAAAATGCCATTGGCAAATATTTAACAAAAATAAAAAGACCATAAAACCTGGATAATATTAATATGGTTTTCTAAGTCAATATGCAGCCTCAATACGCAGCCTTCAGGGATTCTTATGTATGGTTTAGCAGCCCCCATTTCACTTAGAGTTTGATATCCTTGGTTTAAAGCTTCAGAAATACTAAGCCTGAGCTCCCTTCTCCAACCAATTTCTATGTTGTTCACTTTATAGAGATTGCCCCACTCTCCCTTATTGCAGTTGTGCCTCACTTTTAGAAGTATCAATTCAAGAAAGAAGTCATGGGGATAGAAGCAGTGTCACATGCCTAAAAACAACTCTGGTTATCAAATCATACAAGTCCAGTTCTACCCCCTGTCCTCCCCTTGATCATCTCCTTTGCCCTGGGCATTCCATCTCATGTCTATGTCTGAGCCTATTTTCCCTCCACCTTCTGGGTGCCAGATGCTCCTGAGAACTTGCACTTTTCTTCTTTTGAAACAGGATACCATCCATGGAAACAATAATCTCAGTCCAGTACACCAACCCCTGTGATTTCATTGGAAAGTTCTCTATTTACCAGCATATATGCCTTTCACATAGAAGAGATTTTCAGAAGGAGAGCCTTCCCATGATGGGATGAGATGTTTCCCCTTGTATTCCAGACTTTTAGTATCTACCTCCTGCCAGTTCTCTTATTCTTTTGCAATCTCTCTTCTTGCTAAAAAGGCTATAGAATTATTAGCTGGCCTTTTGCTGTTCAGCCAGGGATCAGATAAGGGAACAATAGACATTCCCTGCTATCCCCTTCCTCCATTCTCCCCATTTATGCACTCTCCCATTCTACACTTTTGTCCCACAAAACCTGAAGTGGGGTGGGTTTGTTCCTCTTCCTCCATTTTTACTTCTCTGGTTTCTCCAAATTTGACTTATATTATTAGCCCTAAAGGGGACTTTCTAACCTAAAGTCAGATAGAGTCTTAGGGGTAGAGGTAAGGATGCTGCTAAGAGGAGGAAGACAACCAAAGACAATCTTAGCCTATCATTTGTTGGACCTTTGGGGCCATTGCAATGGCACAGCACTTTGCCCATAACTAAAAAGCCATCCACCTATCCTGATTACTTGACTTTAGCTGACCATGGGCAAGTTGCAGCATTTCTATTGGCCTCAATTTCATCATTTGTAAAATGAGGAGGTTAGATTAGATGGCATCCGATATCTTTACCAGCTCTGAATCTGCAATCCTTTGAAAGACAGATTTTCAATGCACTTCATCTTTGCTAACCAGATGTCAAAGTGACCAACAAGTGATCCTAAAGGACTGAAGCTTAGCCTCTGGATACAAAATTAAAAGATTTGTCAAAGCCCACTCTTCTCCTTATAGGGGAGAGACAGAACCACAGCTAAAACTCTCTAGTGGCTATAGTGAGAATATCCCATCAGATATTGAGGAGTAACAAAGACACCATGCCCAGTTCAGAGCAGACCCAGGAAAAGCATTATATGCCCTGGCTGTGCATCAAGCCCCGGCCCAAGGATTAGGTGTGGGCATCTGATTTGTCATGTCTTACTGCATGGCAGATGTGGCAGCAGAGAAGATGCCTAGAGGAGGCTTCAGACTTGAACAGGGAATTCTTTGGGCCTGGTTTAGGCTTTTGAGGGAGAGAATATGATGAGGACAGGAGAGGGGCACAGGATGACCCAGGGTACAGGGATATGTTTTCTCAAATGAGATTGCAATCACCCTGGTTTTAAAAAACTTAATAAAAAACCTTGTATATGTGAGTTACTTTTATAGAGATGAGGAAATTGAATCAACAGTCAAAAATCCCAAGGACTAGGGATAGCCTACCCCCCCCCCACAATCTTAGAGAGTGGAAGGAAAGCTTGTCTAGACATAGCTCAGAATTAAGACAAGACTTTCTAGAAACAACTCCATCCTCCCCACCACCACCACCACCATTATTGGAGGGAGGTGAGGCTCACCCTCCTTAGTAATGATTCATTGTTTTCTTAAACATTGTTGGGCCACTTTAATTCAATCCAACCCAATTCAACAAACATGAATTAATCACCTACTATGTGCAAGGCGCCGGGGGCCCTCTGAAACCTGGAATTCATTTCTCTGGAGAATTGTCCTCCTTTATATTCCATCCTGTGTATATTTCATGGAAAAGTCATCTGTCTGTTTCTAATCCACTTCCATTTAATTAATTAAAATATTTTGGGTTGGAGTTACTTGATTTCCAAGAGGCATTGTGGGCCTACTTTACAAGGCTTTTAAAACCTATTCTCTTTGAACAAAGAGACCCCATTTTGCCGAGAGAATGAGGGCTAAAACCTCAAAAACTAAAATAAAATCTATTCACTTATAAACTCAGACCCAAGGAAGAGCAGCTAGTTATAAATTTCATTCTAAACTTCATAAACATTGTGCTCTCAGTCCTGTTAGGTAAATGTAGGCATGACTAATCCCACCTGGATAAGGTCCATCTGGGTGCTTTAAATGTTTAGCGTCAGCAGGTACCTTAGTGCATTAGCAGTAGCAGGGCACCTACGTTAGTAGAAAGTATCTTAGACGTGGAATTGAGACATTTGGATGCTGGTCCTGATTCCACCCCAAAATTAGTGTGACTTGTCAGATGCAGCCTTTCTATTCTCTGGGCTTCAGGAAATTACTATCTGTCCCAGATTGGCTTTCAAGGTTGCAAGGACTAAATGAGATTATAGATGAACAAGTGCGATGCACGGCAAGCCGAATGGTATCTGGAAATGTACAGCATTTTAATGAAGTAGCCAGCCTGAACATTTCAAAGTGACTCAATCCAGGAGAGGGGAGCGATAAGACAAGACACGTATAAACACACATACCCACAAAGGGGCAAAAATGTGACTCAGAGAGGGAGGTTCAGTGTAACTTTTCCAATTTTCAAGAAATCTGTCTTAAACTCCTAGAGAATGGGTACAAATATCTAGCTTGGAGTCAGCTTACTTCTGACATTGCCTCACTGGATGACCAGAGGAAGCCTCGGTTTCCTCATCTGTAAAATAAGGAAAAGCCTTAGTTTTTACCTCATTATTGTACGGGTCCAATAACCTGGAAAATACTTTGTAGACTTAAAAAGGCTAAATGTGTCATTTGTTTCATGGATCTGTGTGTATGTTTGGCTAGCCAGTAATAAGCTTTCAACCTACTTTCATGTGCTAAAGATTAAATCTAGGACAGGCCAACTAGCCCAGCCCCCTGGTATGTGGTTGGTGCTTAATAAACGTTAGCTGAATTAATACATCAGGCTTTTGCCTTCTCCTCCTATGGGCCTCTACATTCTCTGAATAACCCTGAGACATCACTCTTCAAAGTTAATAATAAATATTAGCTCTAGACACATTTACACTGACCCCTTACCTTGACTATGATCAGGGGGCCATTTTCCCCCACAGACCCAATAGGCAAAGCTAATGATGGAGCAAACGGGAACAGAAAGAAGCTAATTGGGGGAGATATTAATGGCCTCAACTTTCAGACCATAATCGATGCTATTACAATTGACTTCTCATTTTTAGAAATGATATACACATCACAGTAATGGCTTCAACATGAACCAGCAAATGAGGAATTGAACTTTCCAAATACTCAAAGAAAAAAAAACCACCCTTTTCTGAGTTTATTAAAAATGTATAGCTGTATGGATTATATATCAACTCCAGTGATCCTTTTTCCTGTTGAAGGAATTGAATCACAAAAAGTATATTTTTTTTCCCTGGGTCATCTCTGGGACAAAGCCTACTAATTCTAGAAGGCTTGGTAAACTAAGAGTATTCAGCATCAATCCTCCAAGAATTCATCCTCTGTCTACGATGTGCCAGGCAGTGTGCTGGACACTGGAGATACAGAGACAAAAATGAACTAGGACCTTCCCTCAAGGAGCCTCCATTCCACGGCAGGGATAAAACTCAAACAGAGCAAAGGAAATACAAAACACCAGATGGGATTAAGAAAACACTAGGCTGGAATCAGGGACACGGATTTTGTACCTGCTCTGCCATCCACTGTTTCCCCATCTGACCTTGGACAAATCATACTCTTTCTTGAGTCCACTATGAAGTCAATCGTGCTGAACCGGAATGGCAGGCCTTGAGAATTGTCTCACACAACTCCTGCAAAAGGAAGTCCCCGGAGCTTATTCATCAAGTGGCTCTGGTCTGGGCTTGACAACCTCCAAAGAGAGAGCGCCTACTGACTCCCAAGATATCTCCTTCTGCATTGTGACAGGGCTAGCCATTAGCCAGTTATGGAGTCTTCCTTCTGAACTGGACTCTTTGAAACTTGACCCCATTCATGGCACCTGGTTTTGGCTCGAGGGGCAAACCAAGGAGTTTCATTCTCCACCCCACCTCCATACTGTGACAGCCCTTCAAACACTGGAAGACAGCAATGTTGCCCTCAGTCTTCTCTACTCCATCAACTCCTTTGACTAATATTCCTGACCCCATTCTGGTCATTCTCTACCTTATTAAAATTCTTAAAGACCAAATAACCTATAAGAATTATTCTAGATCTATGATTCTGTGAATTTTTCATTCCCTCTTGAAACACTGCATGCTTGCTCCAAATGTCCATGCCCTTGGATATAGGCTCATAGTTTTAAAGCTAGGATACCAGAAATCATCTAATCTAGTGAATCAACAAGTATTTATTGAGTGCCTACTGTATGCCAGACACCAAGCTAGGCATTGGGGTCACAGAAACAAAACTGGAACAGCCCCTGTCCTCAAGGAGCTTAAAACCTATATGAAGAAAACCTATGTCTGTATTTGTTGTTCAGGTGTTTTTCAGACATTTCCAACTCTTGGTGACTCCATCTGGGGTTTTCTTAGCAGATACTGGAATAGTTGGCCATTTTCCTTTCCAGCTTATTTTACAGATGAGGAAACTGAGGCAAACGGGATTAAGTGACGTGCCCAGGATCACGTAGCTAGCAAAAGTCTGGGGCCAGATTTGAATTAAGGAAGATGAATCTTCCTGACATCAGGCCCAGTATTCTCTCTACCGTGCCACGTAGCCATCCCTGTGCCTGTATAAGTATATACAAAATAGATGAAATGTAATTTGAAGGGAGAGCAGCAGCAAAAGTAGAGGGCTGGTGAAGGTGCTTGGGTGAGGCTTCTTGGAGCAGGGGCTATCTACCCTTCTCATTTTAAAGATGAGCAAACTGAGGCCTAGAAGGGTTAAGTGACCTGTCTAAGGCTACAAGAGGGATGAGTGGAGAGGTCTGGATTTAAATCTGCTGCCCTGGCTCATTCTAGCATATTCTTATCATTATACCCACATACAGGTAGGTATAGGGCAATTCATCCCTGCAGGTCCCATGCAACAGATACGTGATTGTGGAGAAGAGCCTTTTTGTGGGCATGAAAGTGAGCAGTTAAGGGTTGTCTTGTCTGTTTGTTGTTTTTCAATTGCTGTTCTTATCCAGTTAGCAAGAGAGATGCATGACATTTCTCAAGCCCAGATGAAGTTTCATTTAACTGCCTTGGCTCCATGTCTAAATGGAATCCCCCAGGAAAATCAGACAATTAACCCAAGTGAACGTGAGCTTTCATACCTATAAAGTCCCCTGAGCTAGCCATTCTCTTACAAAGGAAACAGAACATTGCAAGGGGATGGCTTTCCCCAGGTTCCATGGGGTGTTCCCTGCTATTATATCACTAACAAAATGAATGGGAATATAAATCCACAGGCCAAAGCAAGGCTCCGTTAGGAGTGAACAAAATTGGTTTCTAAGTTCAAAGTCAGCACTGTACTTCTACAAATGGACTTGGTGCACACTTGGACCCATCCAGATCAAAACGAACTAATGACAGAAAGCCCTGGAAACCCTCCCAACCCAAGGAGAGCCAAAGAAACAAGCCAAAAGTAAAGATGACTGGGAACATGACCCAGCAAGAGCATTTACTAGAACCCAAGAGAGCAAATGGAGCTTGTTATACGATGTGGGTGGATGAATCACTCATTAAATGATGACTCCCTCCCACCTCTGGAAACATCCATGTGCTAGGGAGGAAAAAATCCCAGGATGCCCTGAGGCCCGGTGTTGGCCTTTTCCCACTAACACCAGCATCATAAATGGGTCCAACCAGCCACAGTATTAAATGGTATTTTCTTTAGATATTTTGTTGAGTCTCTTTCCATGCGAAAATGTGTTAACTATGTTAACATGTGGGAACAAGGAAAATTAATGTCATTTACATACCAAGGGACTTTCCTATAAGAAAAACAGTCATAGGGACTTAAAAGACTTGGAAGAATTTTGAATATTAAGTGAGTGCTTCATACTCAGACATATTCTATGCCCATCCCAGCCCTCCACAAGGTCTGTGTTACAGGAAAATCAGTATATTTGTTGTTGTCTTTTTGGGACATTCCATTTTACCGTCTGTCTTTTGTTGCTCAGGCTGTGTTCCATGCCAGCAATGTCTTTCCTTCTTACTTCCACATGTTGGAAACTCTGGTTCCCTGCAAGGCCCAGATGAAGAATCACTACCTTTCCTGTTCACCCCCACCTGTTATCCCTGTCATATTACATGGTTTCTAGTCTGGATTTACTTTTCTGTGTGTATGTTGCTTCCCCAAATAGAATATAACCTCATTGATGGCAGAGATTAATTGATTTTTCTTAACATCCATGCACAGTATACAAGATGAGTAGATGCCAAATAAATGTGTGTTGAATGAATGCATGTCAGAACTAGAATCTCAGTGATTATGTAGTCCAACCCCTTTGGTTCACAGATGAGAAACTGAGGACCTCAGAAGTCATATGGACTGAGTCACAGAGTTGTAATTTAGATAGTAATCTCCTGCCTCATTGTCCAATAGTCTACTACTAGAAGCCCAAGAGAAGTTATGAGAACAGATCGATGTTTCCTTTTAATTCTAAAATCCCTTTCTTCCAGCTTTAGAATGTGAAAACGTTGTTCACGGGATGTCCTTAGCCAGGCAGTGCACAAGAGAATGGTCACAACAGATATTTCTCTAGTACTTCAGCTCTTACAAAGAACATTCACAAAGGTTATCTAACTGGATCCCCCAAACAACTCAGTGAGGTAGACAGGCTATAATGAGCCTTTATGAATGAGGAAGCAGAGGCTCAGAGAGTCTAGTAACTTTTCCCAGGTCACACAGCCAGGCTATGACAGAGCCAAGATTTAAACTTGGGTGTTCTGTCCTGAGGTCCAACTCTCTTTCCGTGATGGCACACTACCTGCAGATGATAAGAGTGCCCTATCACAGATACCCTATTGTTCTCACTGTGCACATTCCCAAAGCCTGGAGCAGAGCTGGGCACATAGGAGAAGATGGAACGCTCAGTCTGCATACAAGTTCCCAGCAGGCAAAGAGGACCGAATGACATGTGAGTCCTAGTTTATTACTGCTGAGAGACTAAGATTAATTCCTAAAAAACAAACATGGCTCCACTTATCATGCTGGAGTTTCAGTTGGCCTCAGGCTAGTTTAAAGGACTTGGTAGTAATGTTCAGTGAAGAATAGCCTGGATTTGCAATCTGAGGATCTAGGTCAGGGGTGGGGAACCTGTAGCCTTCAGGCCACAAGTGGCAGATTCCCCAACTCCCAGCCTTGGGTCGGAAAGTCACTTCACCTCCACGTCACTGTCTTCGTCATCTGTAGAATAAGGTGGCTGGAATTGATGGTCCCTTCCAAATCTAAATCTATACTCCTGGGAAAATGTGTATGGTTCACTGTTAAATCTGTATATGCGTGTGAATATGTGTGTGTGAGAGAGAAACAGAGAGACCGTAGTTTATACGTATGTGTTCTCCTGTTGTAGTAACCTGAAACAAAGTGGATAACGATCGGGAAATAGCTAAACAGATTACACTCTTTTAAGGCAATGGGATATGACCAAGGGTATGCTGGTAAAAGTTTAATACCTGGCTGGGGTAGGGGGAGATGAGTGTATGATACACGTTTCTGTTTAATTTGCATTATTTCCATTTCCCCCAACATTTTCTTAAGTCTAGACAATCATATGACAAAACAAGAAATCAAGCTCTGATTTGTGGCTTTTGCCAGTTTCCAAGGTGTGGATGGTCACACTGAAAATTGAATAATAAGCTCTCACAAGGTGATTCACACACGCTCCAGCATAACCCTGGATATGATGATATTGGAAGAAATTATGAATAGAGAGAAATTTGCAAAGACTTATATGAAATGATACAGACCAAGATAAGCAGAACCCAGAAAACTAGGCACAATGCTTATACCATGTGATGAGAAAAAAATAAAATAATCAAAACCAAAAGTTGTGAAATTAAAATGAAATTGGTCCCAAAGAAGAGATTTCTAAGAAAAAAAATTGTATTTCTCCTATAATTATTTGTTTTACATGATTTGGCATAGGGTTCACAAAATTTTGATACATTCTTTGTCATCAATTCCTCATCATGAAACCAAACTTATATTGAATATTAATTGTACTTTTGACAAAGTTGATTTCTTCTAATTCTAATCTTGATTATAGCCTCTAGTTTTCTTTGGGTTTTTTTTGTTTGTTTGTTTGTTTTGTTTTTCTTAATAAGGTAAGTACTGGCCATTGAAGCATCTTTACCTCCATCTCTTATATCAGTTTTTTAATTTTTGTGACTTCATGGTCATGTTGTGGTACCCCATCTCCAATCGGAAATTTTTATAATCTCAGCATCTCAGTTTAGTAATATTTTTTTAATCAAAGTTTATTATTCCCTCAGTGGAGGTGAAACTCCCAGGCCCAATGGAAATTTTTAAATGCCTACTTTATCTGGCAAAAGCCAGACATTTTGACTCATCCGAGGGTTGGTAGAAGCACATCCACGTGACCATTGCTGTCAAAAAATGGAACCATTTCAGAATGGTTGCTTAGCCCAAGGATTTTTTCATTTCATCATATAAAAAAGCCCCTCTCTCCACCCTCCACACCCACACCCCATAACCACTTCTTTGCAGAGGTGTGGGGCCTATGGGGCATTGAACACTTTATAGAATGTCAGACTTTTTTCACCTGCTGGCCAGTTTTGCTGAATTGTTGGTTTCTGTTTTCATCTTTTGAAGATGTTGTTTTAAGGGGTGGATCTCTGGAAGGCAGAGACGGGCTACACTGGTAAATGCAGGTGATGTAAAAACAAAACCTATCAATAACATTTTATTTTTTAACAATCAGTTTGTACTGCCATATGAGGAGTTTATTTGGTTGGAAAAGCATTCTTCCTTTCTTTAGTACTGTCTGAATGGGCTTGAACTTGGAACATAAGGTATCTGACTGTGTGAGGTAGAAAAAGCAGGCTTCTGGTTACACTTTCAGGGAGCAGGAAGAAAAGAAATAACCAAGAAATTTGAGGAGAGCTAAACTGATAATACCATACATTTGAACTGAGACTTTATTGGTCTTCTGAATTTGTTCATTAGAGAACTAGATTGAGAAACTTCAGATGGCATGCTTTTTTGTAAGGTTAAATTTCAGTCCCAAATTAATCAGGACAAAAGGCTACATGATAAATCTATGCTCGGTAGAGTTGCAGTTATGATATAGGGAACAAAGTTGTAGCCTGAAAAGTCCTGGGTTCAAATGTCACCACTTCCAATCGTTAGTTGTGTGACCCTGGCAAACTCCTTTAACATATCTGAGCTAGTTTCTTCATTAATAAAATAAAATAAGAACAGCATCCACTTTTTAGTGTCTTGAGAGTCAAATGAGAGCATGTATATAAAGAATGCATGTACATGAAAAACTTACAGGACTATATAAACAGAAGCTGTAATGCTAGCTAGTATGTATATTCATTCTGAATAAAAATTACACTTTATATAGCATGCCCTTTGGAATACTGGGTATTCTTTCCATGCATTGATTACACTAGCTGGATGACAAGGTCCCCTCCAGCTCTCAAATACTATGACTCTTATTTTCAAAAGGAAAGGTGACTTGGCAAAAGCTATTATGCTTTCTAAACTGTGTCTATATTTTGCTCTTTGATTTTATTGGCTGAAATTTTCATAGAGATACTTGTGTGAATTATAAAGTACAGTAAGAGAGAAATTGGGATTTGCCGTGATTCTAATTGGGATTGTTTCCTCACGTCAGGAAGACACGGTGTGTCATTAACATAGAAAGGGAAGCCCATCTATGTACAGGTGGCATATAATGAATTTAAAATTATTTTTATTTGTGGGTTTCCAGAGGTATTCAACATGGCCCATCAGACTGGAGGAAATGTTGCTACTGCTTCAGCTGAATCTAGTGGAGCTTACTAAGACAGTAAACTGGAGACTTCTCCTGTACCTGCATCTGAGGTGACAGGAGAGGCCACTGCCCAGTTGTAAATGCTGTACCATCTATGGACATGCTGTTTGGAGCCTGCCTACTTAAATATACTTAACAAAATCATGAGCTGTCAAATCACAGACAATTGCCCTGTAGCATTTGGAATGTGGAGAATAACTTATCCTTTCTCTACTCAGCTGCTTTTCCCTGAAGCAAGAGGTCTCAAGAAGTTAGGCCTAAGCATGAGTCATCATACTGGGTTGAGAAAGTAGCTTTCCAAATGTTAATGGACCTCCTAGATTTAAATTTGACTTGCCTCTCCAAAAGGGTTAGTTGACCCCCCAGAGCTTAGGATGTAATAAGACTGATATTTCCTCCCATCCTTAATAGGAAGGAGCTGAGAACTGGGAAGTTCGGCATGTAGACTGACTAAGATAGATGTAGTAAGCAAGGCCTTAAGGCAAGGGTCTGATCTTGCACCATGAAGGTAACCCCCAAGATCTTTTTAGATCTCAGCAGTAGGCTGGAAGCTTGACATGTCATAGCATCCATAACCATTCTAGCACATGGGTGCATGCCAGCACCATACTATGGGAAACAAACGTTACCTGGAATAGAGAGGATGCTCGGAGTATTGGGTACCAAGACCTTCTGGACATGGTCTCTGTGCCACACAAGCATTTGGAAGTGAAATGAGTTATGTATCATAGGCCTAGACAGATCCATTTTCTTAGGGCTGAGTAGAACCCACCCCCCCAACACCCCACCCTTGTGATCATACAGCACAAGGGGTTATGGGCTTTAAGGTCTATAGGAAGCTAGAGTAAAGAACTCTTTTTTCACACTTCAAAACTTGGAGGGAACTCCACCCAAAGTAGGACAGCCATGCAAACTTTTATTTTTGTTTTGTTTTTGTCATTTCAGCCTAGGCACTGCTGCTTGAGTAGGACTTCCTTTCCCCCCTTATTATGCATTACTCACCTTCCTGCATAATTCAGGGGAGGGCAATGAAGAGCAAGCATTTATAAAACACCAGTTATAAAACTTATAAAACACCACCATTTATAAAACAGGTGCCAGGCACTGTGCTACACTGTGGTGATGGTGGATGGTGGATGGGAACTACCAATGTTTACATAGTGCTTACTCTGTGCCAGGCACAAAGCTGAGTGTTTCACAATGATTATCTCATCTGATACTTGCAACAACTCTGGGAGAGAGGCTCTATTGTTACCTTCATTTTACACTGAAGGTTTGTTGTTTTTCAATCGTTTCAGTCATGTCCCACCCTTCATGACCCCATTGGGGGTTTTCTTGGCAGAGATACCAATAGATTTGTCACTTCCTTCTCCAGCTCACTGTGCAAATGATGAAACTGAAACAAACAGGGTTAAGTGACTTACCCAGGGTCACATAGCTCTTATGCATCTGAAGCTGATTTAAACTCAGAAGTTCCTGACCCCAGGTCCAGGAATCTATCCACTGTGACGTCTAGCTGCCCATAAGTTCTAGCCAAACTAGCCTTCTTGCTGCTCCCCCATACTTGACCCCCCATTTCCCATCTTCAAGCGTTTGCCCAAGCTGAACCCCATGCCTAGAATGCACTTCCTTCCCCCTCTCCTCCAACTCTTAGAATTCCTAGTTTTCTTCATGGCTCTTCTTAGGCACCTTCTATATAAAGTCTTTCCTAAATGCCCCACATCTCTGCTTCTCGTGCCCTCCCTCTCAAAATCGCCATACATTTATTTTGCATATAGTGTCTATGTGTGTGAATGTGTGAGTGTGTGTGTGTGTGTGTGTGTGTGTATGTGTGTGTGTGTGTGTTGTCTCCCCCAATAGACTGTAAGCTCCTTACGGTCAGGGATGTTTCCTGACAAAGACCCTGGGACATTGTATGCTATACAATGTTGTTGTTCAGTTGTTTTTCAGTCACATCTGACTCTTTGTGGCCCCATATGGGGTTTTCTTGTCAAAGATCCTGAAGTGGTTTGCCATTTCCTTCTCCAACTCATTTTACAGATGTGGAAACTGAGGCAAACTGGGTTAAGTGACTTGCCCAATATCAGACAGCTAGTAATTGTCTGAGGCTGGATTTGAACTCACAAAGATACTGACTCCAGCCACTCTCTCCACTGTGGAACCACCTAGCTAGGGACACCGTGGGGAGCTTGGAAAATGCTTCTGGGGGGGGGTGAGTGATCTGTCTCCCTACCTCAAACAGAGTGGCAGCTCCTAGGGGGCACATATTCCTTTCTACTGGCAGTGTAATCACCTGGGCCTAGCATAGTCCCTCACACTAAGTGAGGGCTTCCTTGATTACTTAATGAAGGCTGATTGGTTGGTGGTAGGGATCGATTTACATTTGTCTTTTTGGCTGAGCCACACCCCTCCCCCACTTAGCAGAGTTGACAGATAAGTTACCAGGACCCCCAGGTACTATAAGTGATCCCTTGGGGCCCTGGGCCTTTACTGTTTGGACTGGAGCCATGCTTTCCTTTGGGGAGGTTAGCCTCTACGAGGTGGAAATGAGGAACCATAACCTCCATCTTCCAGGTAGTCTCTGGCATTGCAGAGACTGACTGACTAACCGTGACAACTTCAGGGGTGACTGATGACATAATCCAAGAAAACAGTAAAAGTCGGGAAGCAAAACCTGTCAGCTCACCTTGACTTGGGGCCCACATCAAGACAAGCATTTATGAAGCACCTACTACAGTGCCAGGCACCAGGCTAATTGCCAGATATTCATGCCATGGATGTCCTTGTCCAAGGTCAACCAAGAGTCCAGGAGATAAAAGATTGGAAGATCACAGATGGAAAGCAAGAAGAGACCTCAGCAGACTTCAAGTTCAGCCGCTTCATTTCATTATTTTTTTAATCTTTTATTTTATTTTGTCTTACAATTGACAAAAATTTATTTTCTCTTTCCCTCACCCCTCCACCTGCCCCCTGCCCACGTATCCCTTTTATCTTCCAGATGAGGACACTATGTGCTAGGGAGGTGGTCATGTGATTGTCCTAACAGAAAGCTTCAGAGGTAAGATTTGAACCTGAGTCCTCTGAGTCATGAAAAAGCTTTCGTTCACATGACCACATCTACTCAGTGACCACAGAGTCATAAGCTGAAATTTATGACTATTTAGAATACCATCTAGGACACATACAGTACCTGAATGTCTTGTGAACTACTTTATCCACAGTATTTTAGGTTAGCTTGATAACTACCCTAGGAGCTAAGGACCACAGGCATTATTATCCCCATTTTATAGATGAGGAGAATGAGACTCAGATATTCAGTGACTTCTCATGGAAAGCCTAGGCCTTTGGTTTTATACCAGCTAATGAGTGCAACCCAATGCAGCAATCCTAAATCTCGACCTCAGGGGGAGGTTCCGATGCACAGGGAAGGGGAATTGAAAAACCATTTTTGGCTGGAGGCTCTGAGAGGTGATGGGTTGTGAAAACAGGATCTGGAAGGAATACCTCACAGAGAGACACATAAAAGCCCTTGCCAGAACTTTGTTCCGGGAAGCTGACTCCATGGCACTGTGTAATCTGCTTCCTCCATTTTGCAAGACTGTGGTGGGAAATAAAATTCAAGATGTACAGTCACGAGTCTCACCTCTCCATTAGCCTGCAACCTTGAACCCTCCATGGGAGGTGGTAGCGGGAGGCTGTGCCTGCAACCCCGGCTCCAGAATGAGCACCCTCCCACCTCTGGTTACTCCTCCACCTGAAGCTACCTCCTGCTCACACTCACTCCAAAGCCATGGATTGCTACACACCATTCCCAGCACACACTACAGGCAAACTATGTGGGTTACCCCGGGACCTGGAAGGACCAAAAATCATCCCCAGGCTCATCCTTCTAGAGCTGAAAAGGAGCCCTGACTCCCTCAAGTCCAACACCTTCATTTAACAGAGTGGGAATCAGAGGCCCGTGGAACTTCAGTGACATTTCTAAGATCACTTTCTTGCTGTCCTTTAGACAGCAGCGAAATCAATAAATCCCAACCTATGACTGATTTCATATCCTAAATATACCAACTGTTCCAGATACAATTACAAAGGGAGTTTAATAGCTTTTAATGTCTGAAGAAAAAAAAAAGATCTTTTCCAGACGTGTGGCTAATATAACATACAGGATTCTTTTTGCTTTTCCCTCCATGCATAAAAATGGAAATTTAAAGGTTGGGACACAGAGGTTCCAAATGGTTTTAAACAACACTTTATGGCATCTTAAAACATCCCTTTTATCTTTTACATCTTCACTTTTTATTGGATGGACTTTTTATGGGCTCAGTACTTGAACTAAAAGCAGAATCCTGGGTGCTATGATAGGCATCCAATGGTGCATCTGTTTCTGACCAAAGACAAGAAAGATGTGGGTGGGACACTGGGACAAACTCACATGGAAAAGCCCAACAAAGACATGAAACTAGCCATTCCACCTTGAAATCGATGTGCTCCCAGCTAGGTGGGAGAACATAAAGGGTTTGGTACATCCCCATGGAATTAGTGATCAGTTCCTCTTGTCCCCTGCAGTGACAGAGGATGAAAACATGGCAAAACAACATTGGGCAAAGCCCAACAGCATACATGCCAAAGAACTAGTCTCACAGAGGCCTGGGAGCCTATCCATGCCCACCCCAATCACTGAAGACTAGAAAGCCAGCTCTTCTTCTAAAATAGCCTGAAATGGAAATTTCTAGAGAGGGAGTAGGGCACAAAGAACAGCCTTGATTCCTCTCCAACTCCTGAAAAAAAAAAGCAACTCTACCACCCTTTCTTTGGGGGAAATCCCCATGTCATTCCCCACATATTTCTGTCTGGTTCTTTCCTCCATGCTTTCTGAAGATAATGAATTTAGAGCAGAACACAGGAGCTTGCACGGACCTCCGAGACCAGGTAGTCCATGGCCCAGGGAGGAGTGGTGATTTACCTAAGATCACGCAGCTAGTAAACAGCAAATCTGGGCCAGGAAA
This sequence comes from Phascolarctos cinereus, assembly GCF_003287225.1. NCBI lineage: Eukaryota > Metazoa > Chordata > Mammalia > Diprotodontia > Phascolarctidae > Phascolarctos > Phascolarctos cinereus. Next base: position 12,867,917 of record NW_027555847.1, read on the forward strand.
CTAATGGAAGCAGCTCCGGAATAAATGTTCTTTTTGCTTCCTCACAGACACTTCCCTTCGCATGGGTTGTCTCCTCCATGCCTGGAATGTTTCCGCCTCTGACCTCTACCTTTTGGACTCCCTAACTCCCTTTGAAGTCCAGCTCAAGCTGTTTTACAAGAGGCCTTCCTGCTGGTTATTGTGTATACTTGCCCCTTGTCCAAATTTACTTTGTACAGAAAATGCATTGGGTTTCTTCTTCCCAGTAGAACATAAGCTTCTTGAGAGTAGGAGGCACCTGTCTTTGTTTTTATACAGGTACTTGGTACATAATCAATAGATAGGGCAACTATTAAGTGCCTACTATGTGCCAGGCACTATACTAAGCACTAGGGATACAAATACAAACCATCAAGATGATACCAAACTTGATGAGCTTACAGATTAATGAGGGAAACGATGTGGACCCAGATAAGTGAATAACCCATGTATTGAAAATAACGTCTATAAAGGGAGCAGAGAGAACGTACCAGGCACTTAGTAAATGGTTGTTGAACTTCAATTACACTCAGTCTTCCATGAGCCACTCGTGCACCTAAATCATCGAGATGGTTCCCTACCCCCTGTCCATTCACCTCCCCATAATGAGGATCACTTGAGTCGATGTTGTCCATTGAATTTAATACATTTTCCCACATAAGCTCTATAAGGTAGATATTAGCAAACTCATCCATTCTGCCACACTCTCCTTGGCAACAACAAACACACAAAATCTTTGATATTCCATGACCTTAATCCTGATTCACTAAAGTTTTTCCTTCCTTCAATTATCTCTTCAATCATGTTTGTGCCCGTCTCTATAATGTTATCTTCCTGAGTTCAAATCTGACTTCAGACACTTACTAGCTGTGTGACCCTGGGCAGGTCACTTAACCCTGTTTGCCTCAGTTTCCTCCTCTGCAAGATGAGCTGAAGAAGGAAATGGCAAACCACTCCAGTATCTTTGCCAAGAAAACCCCAAATGGGGTCACAAATAGTCATTCATGACTGAACCACAACCATAAGTTCAACAGACATATATTGCCTTTGTCTTGATAACTAAAAGGAACCCCCCCAAGCCAATGAGCCTACCCAACAAAAGAAATGGTCATGTGCTATATTGGCTCAATAGTTGGTTTCTGAGTCCAAAAGGCCTGGTGTTGATCTCCCCTCTGAAACATACCAGCCATGTAGCTATGTGAAATTCACTTGAGTCTTGATTTCCTCATCCGGAAAATGAAGATAATGATACCTCTAGTACCTACTTCATAAGGTTGTGGTGATAATTCAATGAGACAATAAATGGAAAACATGTTGCAAACCTGAAAGTGAACTACAAACATCAGTGGAGCTTAGAATTCCGAGCTGAAGCAATTTCACCCTGAATACCACCTCACCAGCCACTTGGCCCTCATCTGCCAGCTGCTGAGCTGGGTGGTGTTGGATAATCCATTTGGATGGTGTCGATCAGTACCAAGGTCTGGACCACACCTTTGAAAGGCATGAGAAGGGGCTGGAGTTCATCAAATGCTCCCCAGTAGATCATAACTCACAGGAATTAGAGCAGAAAAGGAACACCAAGTTTATTTAGGGATACATGGAAAGCCTGTTTAATAGAGTGAATATTATGTTGAACTTGCTATCAAAAGATCTAAATTCAAATCCCACTTCTGACACTTACTAGCTATGCATCCATGGGGAAGTCTTCTAAGCTCTCTGGCCTCAGTTTTCTTATGTGTAAAAGAGAGATAATACCTATCCAACTTACCCATGCTATGTGAGGTGGGAGAGAAAAGGTGATGTGGAGGAAAGATCAAACACTGGACTTGAAGTCATAAGAGACCTGGGTTCAAATCCCACTCCTAATTCTGAGTGGCCATGTGACTAGGGTCATGTTATTTTATTTGCTTGTTAAGCCTCAGTTTCCTTATTTTTAAATTGGGGAAATAGCTGTAGTATCTATATCATAGGAATCAACTGTGATGCTTAGGGAAGAGAAAGGATAAAAAGTCCTTTGCACACTTTGGGAGCTTTAATCCCAACATGGATGAAGATTGTGTTTTTCCATTCTTCTCCCCATAAATTAGTACATGGTGTTCAAGAGTTGACGCAGATCAAAAGTTCAGCAACCTATGGCCAACATGGTAACTACCCCTTCCCAAGTTGGCTAGGCTGGTCCTTAAATGAGAGTTATAAAGTTTATCATGGGTCCTACATTGAAGTCTGCCTACTTCTAGCTCCATAAGACAAATGAGAATTGTGTTCTCCTGGCATATTCCTAGAGGTTTTATTTATGCCACAGTGGAGTTTGCTCATATCTGAGAGGGGCTGTACAGGAAGCTCAAGGTCACAGAGACAGGATTCACATAATCTCTGGACTTGAAGTCTTTGAGTTGGAAAGGACCTCAGAAGCCCTCCTTGTCCAACCTTGTCCAATCAAGGATGCTGTTTTCAATATCTGAAACAAGACGTTGGATGCCAGGAGTGAACCCCTCCCTATTGAATAGTAGGTGGGATGGAGACTTAAACCCAGATTGTTTGACTCCTAACTACATCATTCAATTGAAGAAACACCTACTATGTGTCAGGCACATATCCTGAAGATAGAAAGACAAAAGTAAAATGGTCCCTACCCTTAAGGAGTTTACATTTTATTGGAGAGAAAACAACACGCTCACAGATTAATGCAAAATATATGTACAATAAATAAAGGCAAAGAAAGAAATGTTTTAGGAGGGCACTACAAGTGGGTGAATTATGGAGATAATCAATAAGCATTTATTAAGTGTCAGGCATGGGTCCAAGGCAAAATCAAAATGTCATTGCCTATTGACAGTTTATCACACTGTCTTCTCTATCCCAGGTTATACTTTCTTCCTAAAAGTGCAAGGGACTGGTGGTTGGGAAGGTCTTTGATACAAGAATAAATGTGTCCCACACAAGAACCCCCAAAAGCTTGTTAGCAGCCCACAGCTAAAACTGTTGGATGATGAAACTAATAGTCAATAAAACACGCCCTTCCATCTAACAGAGTATTCACACCAAGTCCAGAACAAAAGGCAGAGAGGGAACAGCTGAAGATAATGACAGAGCCAAGTGGAGGTTAGGAGGAAAGGAGGGGGAAAATCTTCCATCTGAGGCCCTGCCATGGAGATACTTGAACTTTACCAAGAAGGAAGAAGGCTCAAGTCAATCCAGGAAAAACAAACAAAGGAAAATGCTTACCTCTGACCAGGTCATCTAAACAACTCAAATCCTTTCTTGAAAAGATGTATTCACCTAGGGGGCTGAGGAGATGAGACAGGAAGATGAGGGCTTTTAAGTGAGCAGCTTTTCCTGACTAGAGTTCCTTCAGGAACCCCACCCAGAGTGGTTGACAGGACTGACCTTGGTGTAATGGTGGAGCCTTACAGATATGTCTTGGCAGCCTCAGCCTCCCGGGTACAGGACCCTTCTCTTCCTTTTTCCTCCATCCAAACCCACTTTCAGAACCCTCATTTACACAAGTGTATAAATGACAAATTCAGCAATAACAGTTATTAAGAGCCTGTTAATTAACAGATTAATCACCGGCTAAGTATTGTCCCCCCTAGAAAGAACAGGATTTGGACAGAGATTGTACTGTTAAGTCTCTGGAGGTTGAATTTCAAGCCTACTAGTTTGAAACAACCTCTTTCCCCCAGGGCAGCTGCTTATCTGCAGGACTTGCAACCAGGTGTAAGCACTAAGGGGACCCAGAGGCTGTCTGAGCTTCAAGGCCAGAAGGACTCCCTCTGCTCCCTCTCTACGTCCCATTTATTTACTACCTGGCAAGCGTGTCCTATGAAAACACAATATGATCAGTTTGTGTGATGGGTGGCATCTCCCAAACATGCTCTCTTCCTCCTAGAACGAAGGTTCTTAATCTGAAGTTTGAAAACTTGTTTTCTTTTACTAAAAAACAACAACAACTGTATTTCGATATAATTAGTTTAGTTTGTAATCCTACAGATTTTATTTTATGCCTTTAAAAATCATTCAGGGGGCAGTGAGGTGGCACAGCGGATAGAGCGTGGCCCCGAAGTCAGGTGGACCTGAGTTCAAATCTGGCCTCAAACCAAACACTTGACACTTACTAGCTGTGTGACCCTGGGCAAGTCACTTAACCCCAATTGCCATAAAAAACAAACAAACAAACAAACAAAAATCATTCAGAAAAGAGGTCCAAAGATTTCATGAGATGATGCAAAAGGGGTCCAGGACACAAAAAAGTCTGCAAAGAAAGAGAGGGCAGATCAGTGGTTTACCCTTATAGTGGGGATCAAGAGGCTTACAGTCTAGTCCTAGATCTCTTTCTAACCAGGACTGTAACCCTGAAGGAGTTACTTTACCTTTCTCTGCCTCCATTTACCCATCTGAGCTATAGGGATATGTAGCATACTGTGGCATTGTACTCAAATCCACCATTTTCTTGTGTGACCTAAGGCAGATTACTTCATCTATGATAAACTTCACTGAGGTATCCCTCAATCCTGGCCCTGATTTCCTGTGAGCTACGAAATCCTAAGTTACCTAAGAGTTACCTAGCTTCCCTGTTTTCTTTCAAGTCACAGCTAAAGTCTCATTTTCTACAAGTTTTTCCCAGTCCTCATTAATCTTAGTGCCTTCCCCCTGAGATTATTTCCAACTTATCCTGTATGTAGCTTGTTTGTACCTGACTGTTTATGTTGTGGGGGGCCCCCTGACCATTAGACTGTGAAATCTTTGAGAGCAAAGATTGTCTCTTGCCTTTCCTTGTATCCGCATTGCTTAGCACAGAGCCTGTCAGATAGACATTAAATAAATGTTTGGGGGTTTTTTTGGGGGGGTTGTTTGTTTGGTTTTTGGCTGAGTGACTAACATCTCTTCTTTTGGTATCACCTGGAAGCTTAGTAAATGCTATGAGGTGGAACATGCTTCAGGGAACAAATGGGGAAGAATTCAGGTGCAGTGGGCTACAGTTCATAGAAAAGAATGAGGGCAAAAAACAAAAGGGAGAATAGAAAGATACTATGTTATAGTGGACTGAGTCAGAAACCATGGCTCACACCTTGGCTCTCCTGATTACTAGCTGTGTGACCGTGGTTAAGTCACTTTTCCTATCTGGGCCTCATTTCCCCTACTTGTAAAGAGAGAGGGTTGGTCTACATTATCTCTAAAATCTTTCCCAGATCTAAATCTATGATCCTATAAACAACAAAACAAACATACAGAGCTCTTTCAGTAATAAAGGGGGAAAATGCAACAACAATTATAAATCCAAGGGATTAACACCACAGGTGGGCCCCACTTCCAGAGAATCCTCCTGACAAAGCATCAATAAGCATGTGATTCATTGTGTTAACCAGCAGGTCAGTCACAGATATTTTCTGAGTATTTACTAAGTGCTCACACAGCTCTGGGTTTGGCTGGGGGAAGGGGGGTGGGAGAGACAGAAGCAGATGATTCAGCACTTGACCTTAAGATGTTCCCAGCCCAGGTGCAAAGATGAGTTGGAAATACTCTATAATATTCGAGAGCAATGAAACTGTGTGGTTCTGATTATTATTTATAATAAGAGCTCTGAAAAGAAGGAACGAAAGCAACAGGGGATGGTTTTCCTGCAAGATCAAGCTGGAATAAGAGTTAGGACTTGAAGGATGAGTATGATTTGACAAGGCAGGGAGATGAAGGAATGGCATCCCAGAAAAGGTGAATGGTGTGAGCATGGAATCAGACAAAAATGTGGGAAAATGAAGGTATTGAACTGATGGGTAAATGAGATAAGAGAGGTGGAAGGAAGGAAGGAAGGAAGGAAGGAAGGAAGGAAGGAAGGAAGGAAGGAAGGAAGGAAGGGAGGGAGGGAGGGAGGGAGGGAGGGAGGGAGGGAGGAAGGAAGGAAGGAAGGAAGGAAGGAAGGAAGGAAGGAAGGAAAAGGAAGGAAGGAAGGAAGGAAGGAAGGAAGGAAGGAAGGAAGGAAGGAAGGAAGGTGAGGAGAGAGGGAAAGAGGAGGGAGAGAAGGAAGGAGGGAGGGGGAGAAGGAGGGAGGGAAAGAAGAATGGGAGGAAGGGAGAAGGGAAGGAGGGGAGGAAGGAAGGAAGGAAGGAAGGAGAGAGAGAGAGAGAGAGAGAGAGAGAGAGAGAGAGAGAGAGAGAGAGAGAGAGAGAGAGAGATTGAGAAATTCTACCTCTGACACCTATAGGCTATTCAACCTTAGGAAAGCCATATACCTTTTCAGTGCCCATAAGTGATTATTTCAGAGTATATATTGCAGATCTGGTGTCTATATATCTTATTAGAGGGTGTTCCCTCACCTCAAAATTCTGATACCAGTGAAATTACAAAGTTATTCTAAAACACATAGAGATACTCCAACTTACAGTCAAAGCATCGACATCAAGGTCCTAGGAAAAGTCAAAAATCTTGGCAGGGTTTTATTTCCCCCTCTTTTAAATGTTGTTTCTTTTCCTTTTCCAAGCTTGCTCATTTAACATCTGTGGTATACCCCCCTACACACAAAGACACAGACATACACAGAGGCACACACACATAAGCACACATGCATACACAAAATCTTTTGAGCCTTTTCCTCCCTTTCCTTTGTGTCAGTATTGTTAAATGTATAAATGTGATATTTATGAATTCAATTAAATTCAATAATTCAATAAACATTAAGTGCCTACAATATGCCAAGCTTCTCAAGTAATTACCTGAAAGTGTGTTCCTGAAACCAAAGCCTCCAGGCTAATTTTCATGGGATCTTTCCACCCTCAATAGAAGATCTCTTTATCAAAAGTTTCTCCTAGAGTTTCTTTGAAAGGCGCAACAGTAAGAATTTCTTCAGTTGTTTTTCAGTCCTGTCTGACTCTTTGTGAGTTTTCTTGGCAAAGATAGGAGAGTAGATTGTCATTTCTTTCTCCAGCTCATTTGACAAATGAGGAACTGAGGCAAACTTGGTAAAGGGATTTGCTCAGAGTCACATAGCTAAAGTGTCTGAGGCCAGATTTGAACTCATGAAGATGAGTCTTCTTGACTCAAGGTTTAGCACTCTAGACTCTGCTCTACCTGATTGTCCCAGCTTGTTTATAGTTAGATAAATATCTCAACCACAGTCTAAGGAGCAGAGAAATAAAAAGTTAGAGAGAAATTAGGAAGACTTAGATGGGAGAGATATCAGAGGTGATTTAGCCCAATACTCATGTTTAACTGTTCAGAAAATAGAAGTCCATAGAGGTAAAGTCAGGTCAAGAAGCACTGATTAAGTGCTTACTATTTTATTATTTGCAAGGCACTGTGTTTAATATCAGGAATAAAATCAATCAATGAAGAATCAATCAATAAACATTTATTAAGTGCCTACATGTGTCAGACACTGTCCTAAACACTAAGCAAAGTGTCAAAGAAAAATGCAATTCAAACGCATGCCTGACAATAAGTTTTAGGAAAGATTAAAAAAGAGCAAAAAATGATTTTAAAAATTAAACTAGAGTGGTAGGGGAAAATTGGGTGAAGAAATTAGAGCAACAAAAGAAAGTTATGAAAAGATCATTAACAGCTATATAAAAGAAGTACAAAATATTACCAAAGAAAATAACTCCTTAAATTGGCCAAATGGAAGCTAAAAATTCCATGAGACATCAAGAAATAATAAAACAAAAAAAAACTGAGAAAAAGATGAAAAGTCACAGGAAAAAAACAACTGACCTGGAAAATAGATTGAGGAGAGATAATTAAAGAATTATTAGACTACCTGAAAGCCATGAGCAAAGTGTGAGCCTAGAAATGCTATTTCAAGAAATTATTAGGAAAATTGGCCAGATATCTTAGAATCAAAGGGCAAAGTGGGGGCGGAGCCAAGATGGAAGAGTGAAAGCAGTAACTTGCTTGAGCTCTCCCCCAAACTCCTCCAAATACCTATAAAAAATGGCTCTAAACAAATTCTAAAGCAGCAGAACCCACAAAGAGACAGAGTGAAACAAATTTCCAGCCCAAGACAACCTGGATGGTTGATCTGAAAGGTATATCTCACCAGGTTGGGAGAGGAGAGCAGTGCGGTGTGGGCTCGAAGGCCACAGCGAACCTGAAGCAGGCCTCAGAGGACTGAATCACTGGCAGCTGTCATGATTTCCAGACTCCTCAATCCATGAATGCCAAAGACAACTTAGAAGTTCAGTAGGAAAAGTCTGTTTCTGTGTTGCTGAGAGAGGAGCACAGGGTCTCAGCTCCAATTCCCCTAGAGCGTGACTCTGGGGAGGCAGCTGCCTCCTGAGCGTTTGGCCCACAGACTGAGGGGGAATTCAGTGGCTGATCAGAGAGGGATTCCAGGGATCTCTTTGCTAGTGCTGAGGCAGGAATCTCTTGCTATTCCCATGCTTGGATTTGAGTCACAGATCTGGACGGGGGTCCTGGGGTGAAGAGGAGCACTGGTGTGGTGGAGCTTGCAGTGGTTGTGCAGAGAAAACCTGCTTCACAGTTGCAGGACAGAAAGGAGTACTTCTGGTCACTAACAGACCAGAGCACAGGCCAGGAAAGTAGTAAACACCTCACCCCTTATTATACCACATTGGAAGAACTGAAAATTTACAGGTCCCTACAAGTATCTCTGAAAACAGCTGCACAAAACCTCTGAAGCTTGGGACAGTACATTCTCCACATTGGAAGCAGACTCTTACCTTAATAAAGAGTTTAAAACTCAAGCAATTGGCTGGGATCATCAGCAAGCAGGGCAAAAAGAGTCAGACTATATTATCTTACTTTGGTGACAAAGAAGATCAAAATATACAACCAGAAGAAGACAACAAAGTCAAAGCTCCTACATCCAAAGCCTCCAAGAAAAATATGAATCAGTCCCAGGCCTTGGAAGAGCTCAAAAGGGATTTTGAGAAGCAAGTAAGAGAAATAGAGGAAAAATTGGGAAGAGAAATGAGAGTGATGCAAGAAAAGCATGAAAAACAAGTCAACAGCTTGCTAAAGGAGACCCAAAAAATACTGAAGAAAATAACACCTTAAAAAATAGCCTAACCCAAATGGCAAAAGAGGTCCAAAAAGCCAATGAGGAGAAAGAATGCCCTAAAAAGAAAAATTGGCCAAATGGAAAAGGAAGTCCAAAAGATTACTGAAGAAAATACTTCCTTAAAAATTAGAATACAGCAATTGGAAGATAGTGACTTTATGAGAAATCAAGACACTGTAAAACAAATCCAAAAGAATGAAAAAATAGAAGACAATATGAAATATCACATTGGAAAAACAACTGACCTGCAAAATAGATCCAGGAGAGAGAATTTAAAAATTATTGGACTATCTGAAAGCCATGATCAAAAAAAGAGCCTAGACATCATCTTTCAAGAAATTATCAAGGAAAACTGCCCTGATATATTAGAACCACAGGGCAAAATATGAATTGAAAGAATCCACCTGAAACAGATCCCCAAAGGAAAACTCCTAGAAATACTGTAGCCAAATTCCAGAGTTCCCAGGTCAAGGAGAAAATATTACAGCCAGAAAAACAATTCAAGTACTATGGAAATACAATCAGGATAACACAAGATTTAGCAGCTGCTACATTAAAGGATCACAGGGCATGGAATATAATATTCTGGAGGGCAAAGGACATAGGATTACAACCAAGAATCACCTACCCAGCAAAACTGAGTATAATCCTTCAGGGGAAAAAATGGTCATTCAGTGAAATAGAGGACTTTCAAGCATTCTTGATGAAAAGACCAGAGCTGAATAGAAAATTTGACTTTCAAATACAAGACTCAAGTGGAACATGAAGAGGTAAACAGGAAAGAGAAATCATAAGAGACTTATTAAGGTTGAACTGTTTACATTCCTGCATGGAAAGATGATATTTATAACTCATGAGACCTTTGTCAGTATTACGGTAGCTGGAGGGAAAAAAATTATATGTATGTGTGTGTGTGTGTGTGTGTGTGTGTGTGATGTGCATATATATATGGATGGATAGATAGATAGATAAATAGATAGATAGATAGATAGATAGATAGATAGATAGATAGATAGATAGAGGGCACAGGGTGAGTTGAACATTAAGGGATCATATCTGGAGAATAAAATTATGGGATTTGAGAGGATTATAGTAGGACAAGAAGAAAGGGAGAGGTAGAATGGGGTAAACCATCTCACAAAAAAAAAAAAAAAACAGAAAAGAAAAGGCTCTTACAGTGGAGGGGAAACAGGGGAAGGAGAGAGGGAATGACTGAATCTTATTCTCATAGGATTTGGCTTACTAAGAGAATAACATACACATTCAGTTGGGTATGGAAATCTGTCTTACCCCACAGGAAAATAGGGGAAGAAGGGGACAAGAGAGCAGGGGGATAGAGAGGAGAGCAGATTGGGAAAGGGGGTAATCAGAAGCAAATACTTCTGAGGAGGGACAGGGTCAAAAGAAAGAATAGATATAAATGGGAGGGCAGGATAGGATTAAGGGAAATAGAGTAAGTTTTTCACAACATGTCTACTATGGTAGTGTTTTGCATAACTGCACATGTATGACCTATATTGAGTTGCTTGCCTTTTCAATAAGGGTGGGTGGGGAGGGAGGAAGGGAGAAAATTTGGAACCCAAAGTTTTAAAAACACATATCTAAAAAGAAAATGTTTTCACCTGCTACTGGGAAATAAGAAATACAGGAAATGGGGTATAGAAGTCTATCCTGCCCTACAGGAAAATAGAAGGGGAAGGGGATAAGAGAAGGGGGGGAGATAGAAGAGGACAGACTAGGGGAAGGGATATTCAGAATGCATGCCATCTTGGGGTGGGGGGAGGGGTGAGATGGGGTGAAAATTTGGAACTCAAAATGTTGTGGAAATAAATATTGAAAACTAAAAATTAATAAATTTGTATTTTTAAAAAAGGGAAAAAAAGAATCAAAGGGCAAAGTAGAAACTAAAAGAATCTACTATTCACCTCCCAAAAGAAACCAAAAATGAAAACCTCTAGGAATACTATAGTCAAAAGCCAGAAATCTTAGGTCAATGAAAAAGTTAATTAAGTATATGGAAAGAAAGAATTCAAATACCATGGAACAGCAGTTAGGATTACACAAGATTTGGTAGCCACTACCATAAAGAAATAGACAGCTTGGGATATGATATTCTAGAAAGCAAAGCATCTAGAATTATAGTCAAGAATAACCCATCTAGCCAAACTGAGTAACAGTACAGGGGGGAAAATGGGCATTTAATGAAATAGAGGACTTTAAAGCATTCCTGATTTAAAAAAAAAAAGTCAAAGCTGAATAAAAAATTGATGTTCAAACACAAGACTCAAGAAAAGCATAAAAGGTAAACACAAGGGTGAAGTCATAAGAGATGAAAAAAGCTTAAACTGTCATATTCTTATATGGGGACAGGATACATGTAATCCCTCAGATGTTTATCATCACCAGGGTCTTAGAGGAGGTCTAATTAGACAGAGTCCCTGGGAGTGATTTTATTATGTTGGAATGATTTTAAAAGAAGAATTGAAGGGTGAAGAAGGAAATGCATTAGGAAAGGGATGAATGGAGAGAGGAATGTTGAAAATTATCTCACATAAATGATATACATATAAATTATTTATCCAAATGGAAAAGTAAATCAGGTTAGGGGAATGGGCAACACATGAAACTTACTTCATTTGAATTTTTTCAAGGAAAGAGGAAGAATGTGGGGGGTAGGGGGGGTGGGGAGTGTATGTATATGTGTATGTGTGTATATATATATATATATATATATATATATATATATATATATATATATATATATATATATATATATATGTGTGTGTGTGTGTGTGTGTGTGTGTGTGTGTGTGTGTGTATTCAAAAAGGCTCATGAAGGAAAATGCTATCCATATCCAGAGACAGAACTATGGAGTCTGAATACAGGTCAAAGCATACTATTTTCTCTCTTTTGTTTTTTGTTTTGTTTTGTTTCTTCTTTCTCATGGCCTTTTACTTTGGTTTTATTCTTCTTTACAACATAACTAATGTGGAAATATGTTTAATATGATTGTACACGTCTATCAGATTGCATGCCATCTTGGGGAGGAGGGAAGGAGTGGGAGAAAATTTAGAACCCAAAATCTTATCGAAGTGAATATTGAAAAAATATATATATTTACACACACATATGTGTATAAATATATATATATATGTGTGTGTGTGTGTGTGTGTGTGTGTGTGTGTGTGTGTATGTGTATGTATGCATATTGTATAATTTATATATACACTTAAAAAGAAGATTTATGCTCAAAGGTGTGGTTAATGTAGCTTCTGTTCTGTGAGTTGCCTTCTATATGCCTGAGTGGGTATATTTTTGAAAATACTATTATTAACAATAGCATTTTTATTATAAAACAAAACAAGAAAACAAATAAAGAACATTAGGTCTTGGGTGGGGAAATAATACTGACATTGATCCAAGTAGTCTGGAAATGCCTTAAAACCTCTAATCAATCTCAAATTAGGTAATAATCTGTGATATTGTTTTAAGACTGCAATTCCCAAATAAAATTACTATTGTTCCTATTTCTTCCTCTAATCTCACATAAATATATAATGAAATGCATACAAAACATAAAAAAGAATAGATCAAAAGAGAAAATCCATTTAAAATACCTGTAAACAGTATAAAATACTTGGGATTCTACCTGAAGAACATAAACAGGACCTATATCAATATAATTATAAAGCGTTCCTCATACAAAGACAGATCTAAATAACTGGAGAAAGATTAATTGCTCATGAGTAGGCTGAGTCAATATAATAAAAAAGACAATATTTCCCAAATTAATTTACTTATTCAATGCCATACCAATCAAGATACCAAAAATAATTTTTCTAGACTTAGAAAAAAACAATAAATTCATCTGAATGAACAAAAGGTCAGTAATATTAAGATGATTAATGAAAAAAATGTGAAGGAAAGGTACCTAGTAGTACTAGGGCTCAAACTAGACTATAAAGTTGTAATCATCAAAACACTTTGGTACTGGGTTAGAAATAAAGAGTTTGATCAGTGGAACAGAATATGTACACAATACACAGAAACAAATTAACACAGTAACCTAATGTTTGATAAACCTGAAGATCCATGCTAGTGGAGCAAGAGCTCAACATTTAACCAAAACTATTAGGAAAGTGGGAAAGCAATGTAGAAGAAAGTAATCATAGACCAACATCTCACATTTATGCCAAGATAAGCTCAAAATGGGTCAATGGTTGGACATAGAGAGTAAAACCATAAATAAATTAATAATTTAGAGGAGTATAGAATATATGTATATATATATATGTATATATATATATACATATATATACATGTATGCACACACATACGTGTGTATATATATATATATAATATATATATATATATATATAATATATATATATATAGATATATATATATATAGATATATATAGATATATATATATATATATATATATATATATACACACAAATAAATAAATAGATAAAATCTGTCAAATGTATGGAGGGGAAGAGTTCATGTTCAAACCAGAGAGAAAAGTTCATAGGAGGCAAAATGGATAATTTTGATTATATAAAATTTAAAACTTTTTGCACAAACAAAACCAAAGCAGCCAAAATTAGAAGAAATTGGTAGTGGGGGGGGAAGGATCTTTAAAGCAAATTTCTTTGAAAAGGTCTCATTTCAAAAATATGAGAGAATTGAGTCAAATTTTCATTTGATATATGGCCAAAGGACAGGAATAGGAATTTTTTGGAGGAAGAAATCAAAGCTGTTAATAATCATATTAAAAAATGTTCCAAATCACTAATATTTAGAGAAATGCAAATTAAAAATAACTCTGAGTTACCATGCCTCACACATTAGATTACCTAAAATGACAAAAAGGAAAAAAATGATCCTTGCTATAGGGGATGTGGGATATGGGCGGGGAGAACTACACGGATACTATGCTGTTGGAGCTGTGAACTAGTCCAACCATTCTGGAAAGAAATTTGGAAATACACCTAAACAGTTAATAAACTGTGCATACCCTTGGACCAAGCAGTACTAGTATTAGGTCTGTACTCCAAAGAGATCAAATAAAGAGGAAAAGGAGCAATATGTGCAAAAAATATTTGTAGTGGCTCTTTTTGTGGTGGCAAAAAAAAAAAAAGGAAACTGAGAGGATACCCATCAGTTGGGGAATGGCTGAAGAAGTTATAATATATGATTATGATAGAATATTATTTTCCTATAAGAAATGATGATGAGGATGGTTTCAGAAAACATGGGAAAACCTTTATGAACTGTTGCAAAGTGAAATATGAAGAATCAGGAGAACAGTTACACAGTAACAGCAATGCTGTAATGATAATCAGCTATGAAAGACTTAGTAAATCTGCCCAACATATTGACCCATCACAATTCCAAAGGACTCATGAGGCAACATTCTGTCCATGCTCAGATGGAAAACTGATGGTAGATTAAAACATGTTATATTTATCTTCTTTCATTGTTCTTGCTTTTGCTTTCTTTCAGAACTTGGCTGATTTGGGCATTTGTTTTACATGACCATGCATATTTGTAATGATTTTTTTTTCTTTTCAATGGGCAAAGGAAGGGAGGAGGAAGGAAAGAATTTGGACCTAAAAAAAGTCTTTGTGCTTTAAAGCAACCAATCTAATGAGAGAGTTTTTAAAAAAATGTATGTACAAACTATAGATAATATAGATGAAGATAGAGGGGAGACAGAGAGAGAGAGAGAGAGAGAGAGAGATTGAGAGAGAGAGAGAGAACAGAGAAAGAGAGAGAGATTGAGAGAGAAAGAGAGATACAGAGAGAGGGAGAGATTGAGAGAGAGATGGAGAGAGACAGAGAGAGACAGAGAGAGAGAACTAGAATTAAGAGGGATTGGGAATCACTTTCTCAAGAAGACAAGATTTCTGTTTGGACTTACAGGAAGCTGGGGAGGTCTGTAGTAAGAGGAGAGGAAGAAGAGTGTTTTAGGCATGGGGAATACCCAGAGAAAATTCTCAGTGATGAGGTGGAGTTTCTGGTTCAAGCAACAGCCAGGAGGCTAGAGTTACTGGATTGAAGAAAACATGTTTAGAAGTAAGATTAAAGAAGAAAGTCATAGTCTAGTGGAGACAATGTTCAATTAAATTTATACAAAGCATGCTATGTATAGGAAAACTAGAAAAGTAAGACACTGGAATTGACAAATAAGGTTTTCTGTAGAAGATGGGGTTTTAGTTGGGACTTAAGGGAAGCGGGGGAGATCAGCAATTGGAGCAGAGGAGGGAGAGAACTCCAAGCATGGGGGACAGCTGGAGAAAATACCCAGAACTGAGCGATGGAGAGTCTTGCTTTTGGAGCAGCCAAGGGGCCAGGGTCACTGGATCAAAGAGGACCTGTCCAGGAGGAAGGTACAAGAAGAAATTCACTGTCGAATAGAGGAGACAACATGTAAACAGTTATATACAAACAATATGAAGACAGAACAAATTGAAGATAATCTCAGAGGGACAGCACTAGCATTAAAGAGGACTGGGGAAGGTTTCTTACAATGACTTATTCAAGGTCACACAATAAGATACAAGGCAAAATTCAAACCTAGATCACAGAAGCACATAGAGCTGAAAGGGTTATTTGAGATCATTTGGACCTTCTTCTTCAAGTTACAAATCAGAAGCAGCACAGGGTGGTGGAGTGTTTTAAATGCTCATTAATGGCTTAGGCAATTTGTTCTATGAAGTTTGGATTCAGTCAAAGGGCCACCCTTTAGCACCTAGAGGGCCACATGTGGCCTTGAGGCCACAGGTTTCCCACCCCTGACTTGGACACTCTTTCCTGTAAACAGCTTGCGTTGGCTTGGGAATACGACCTCAAATTGTCACCAGAAGTTTGTGACCTCTAGTGAAGTTACTATTCTGTCATCAACCATCCTTTTTTCACAATGAGATAGGATGTGTTTATTGCTGTCTACCTGGATTCAAATGTTTCCCCAAATCTCCACCCAAGTTACTAATATCAAAGCCCAACAAGGACTAAGGGCTATTTGTTTACTGTAAATAAAGGGATGAATTAAACTATAGAAATGAAAGATCTGCAATCAAAGGGGGAGATATACACAGGAAAACTGGGCTTGGCTAATTGCATCCAAAACCAGCTTTTGCTGCTTTAGGTTCCTTCTTGTGGGAAAAAGTTAAGGCAAAACCTGAAATTAATAGATGTTTCCTAGTTAATAGACATTTCCATCTCCTAGTTAAGAGATGTTTCCTTCTCCATCTCAGAGTCATGGGAGAAGGAAATTGTCTCTGATGGAATTCTTGGGTTGTCACTCGAAATATGGTTTACACGGGCATGGCAACTCACTCATCCACCCCAGTCACAGCATCAGCAAATGTGGCCACTGGTCTCAGTTTCTGCAGGAGAAGGACAGGTGGACACAAGCCCAGAGACTCTAGAGTGTCCGCCTGCCCTCAAGATTGAGGATGAAATCCAAACTCTCACTTCCAATCTGGCTCAACCCTTCCCAGCATCTTTCTCACAGAAATCTCTCCAAATCTGTCCCTGAATTCCTAGTTTCTAAAATTCATTAACTGATTGTGCTATCTGCTGGAGCATTTGGTTTCCGTGGCAACACAGGTCACAACTTGTTGATGCAGTCATGTGAGAAGGTAATACAGTAGCTAAGTAGTCTCTAGAGGGATAGTCTAGATAGAGAGAACCAGGGATGAGTCCTGGATATCAAGTCAGAGGCTCTGAGTTTGAATCTCAAGCTCTGCCATCTGTAACCTTGAGCAAATAATTTCACAAGTGGCTCTCAGTTTCCTCATTTATTAAAATGAGGTTCTGGATATGATGGTTGTTAAAGTCCCTCTAAACTAGAAATCTATGTGCCTCTGATCCTGTGTCTAGATCCCCCACAGTTGCCTAAGGAAGACACCAAGATCCCCTCTGGGTCTCAATCTATAATGCCATGATCCTAGGCAGTTGAATTTAAACCCTATTTGAGTGTGAACCTTTTTAACCCAGCCCTCCTTAAAAACACACACACACACACACTCACACACACACACACCCCACCACCACCACCACCACCACCACCACCGCCACCACCTTCTCTCTTATCCAGTCATTCCAGCTGTTGAACTCAAGAGAGTGTCAGGGTCAATTTGCCAGGTTTCCATCTCATTAACTTTGGACACTTCTGAACCCTTGCATCATGGGAACTTTGGCAGCTAAATTGCCTGTTTTCCCTCCAACTTAACTGATTGCAGCAGCATTCAAAGCCTATCCAGGGCATTCTTTCTATTTCCTGCTGGAAAACTCGTTCTAAACTCAATTATCTAAAGTGACAAGCTCGACGACTTGGCGGTGAGTCCCCAAGTCTTGAACAACTCATAGCTTTAGCAAGATCCATCCAATGCAAAACTGCCCATGGAAAGACAAACCCAGCAGGAGCCCAGGTTCAATGCAAATTCTCACATGCTTTCATTAGTGATTAATGATACAGGGGGCAATGCCAATATGAGCTGACATTAAGACGGGAAGATATTTTAAATATCCCCCTCCTCTAATTAAATATTTCTTATTATCAGGCATGCAACCTAAAAATAGGTTAGAGCAGCTTCAAGACAGGCATGGAGAAGTTAATTAGATCACTACTCATAGGAACACTGTTCTCCAAGGTTTGCCTGATGGGAGGCAGAATTTCAGAAGCAACTCATTTTTTTTTCCTCCAACCAGGCAGTCACAGAATCTTTTAGTCTCCAGTAATCACAAATTAAGCATGGGTAAATAGCCTGCTAGTTACTGAGAAAACTTTTGCATTAAAGAATCTCTTACCAAGAAAATGCTTCAAAGACCATTCATTAGAGACCTGGCATGTAATCACAGGATCCTCCATCACAAGATGGAAGAGATCTCAGAGACCATCTATCTCCTTCATCCCTCTCATCTGCCACCATCTTGTTTGAGGTAGTTGCTACAGGGGATGTTCATCATCCCCATTTCACAGATGAGGAAACTGAGGCTGTATGAATTTGGGTGACTTTCCCAGCATCGATGAAAGAGTAGGCATCAAAGACAGCATCTGAACCCAGGCACTCTGATATTTTCCACCACACCATTCAGTTAAACAATTATTAAGCACCTATTATGTGCAAGTCATCGTGCTAAGTCCTAGGCAGACAAAGAGAAGAATGAAATTCTCCCTGACCAGAAAGAGCTCTTATTCTCATTCCTGAAAGTGGGACAATTTTTAATTAGTTTATTCTATATTAAGCTGGGAAGCAAAACTTGGCTCACATGCCAAGGTCATGTGACCCTGGGGGTATGTGCCATCATTAGCCATACAGGTTCCATTCTAGTAAAAGCAATCAGATCAAAAGAAGGGAGGTCCCAGGCTGGCTGTACTCCACCCTGCTTACACCACATCTGCAGCATTACATGGCATTTTGCTGCCACATTTTAGGAAAGACTTTGTTTAGCTGAGAAGCAATCAAAAGAAGGCAATACTAGGGTTTTTCAATGTCTACCAAATGAAGTCTGGTTGAAAGAACCAGGAACGTTTTGACTAGGGAAGAGAAGACTTGGGAAAGATACGACTGCTGTCTTCCAGTATTTGAAAAGTGTTAGAAAGGGGATTTGAAAGGCAGGTAGAAAAAGGATTAGACATTTTTTCTTCAGGGGAGGGGATTTGTTTCTACTTCCCCCCATTTCAGTTGATATAATCTTGCAAAGGAAGAGTTAGGAGAGCAGAGGTAATTTTTATGCTAAGAAGTGCCATGGCAGATCTTTTTCCCTCTTCTCCCTGACAGAATTAGAAGGTTAGCTTTCCACCACTAGTTAGAAAGTGGCAGTGGCTTTTGTGGCCCTTAAAATACAATTCTATCAGTTTCAATGGCAGTGGAGGAATGGAGTATCTTGGCAGAGTGGGACCTCTGCACCTGTACCAAAGGGAAGCAGACAAGGCAGGGGCAATATTCAATCCTTCCTTAGCCCACCTCCCATCAATGATGGCATCTTACAGCAGCACCATTCCCCCAGAAGAGGATTCAACATTCAGTAGGGAGCAGAGAGAGAGAGAGACATAGAAGAATATAGAAATAGAAGAATTAAAGGCCGAAAGTCATTTCAAAGAGCATGTCTGGCAGCAGACAGAAAGCAACATAGAGTTAAGGGAGGATTTGCCCTGGCATTTGGGAGCTGACCTACAGAGAAGAGCATGCCTAGAGAAACTTGCTGAGGGACTTTCCCAGAAGAGATGCCACATCCAATGGTGAGCAGTGTGAGGGCACCTCAAGAAAAGAAAGGAAATCAGGGCATTGTAGGACTAGAAGGACTTTACCTTGACCACATTGATGTCTTCCGTGTGTCCTTCATTGCCAGTGAGCTCTAAGTCTAGGTCCACTCTTCCCGCTGATGCTGTGTGTACATGTGAAATCATGCTTCAAGTTTACAGGAGGAATGTGGTGTAGCTACAGCTCTACATTACTTTAGTCACCTTTGCTTTGAGCTATTTGCATCTGCCAGGTGACCAAGGCAAGTGCAGGGGGTGGAGGGAGGAGCCTTATGAACTATAGCTGTAGGACAAGATCAACAGAATATTCTTCAGACCTGGAGTAGTGGCCAGCCTCTGGGGACCCAACCAGTGAATTTCAGCATGAGTATGAGTTGTCAAGGAGTGGGGTTGCCTGTGCCTATGGACCTGCCTATAGTCTATAGGTCTGTGTCTTGGTTCAGGGTAGGAAGAGAAGGACTTTGGCTCAATGTAAGGGAAATGTGCTGGTGATTAAAGGTATCCAGAGGTACAATGGGCTGTCTCATATCATCATGGGATCACCCTTGTTGGAGGTCTCCAAGCAGTGGCTAGGTGACTCCTTGACTGCTGAGTTGTCTTGCTCAGGGAAAGATTGGACCTCCATAACTTAGCCCCTTCCTACCTTTCCAGTCTTCTTACATTCCCAACCCTTTCTCTTTGATCCAGTAACACTGACCTCACTGCTGTTTCACAAACAAGACAGTGCATTTCTCAATTCCAGGTATTTGCTCTGGTTGAAAATTCTCTGAAATTTCCCTACTCCTGGAATGGCCTCCCTCCTCCACTGACAACTGACATCCCTGGCTTCCCTTAAATCCCAACTAAAACCCGACTTAACCCCTTTTAATTCCAGTGCTTTCACTCTATTGTTTTCCATCTAGCCTGTCTATGGTTTGTATATATTTCTTTGCCTGTTGCCTCCCCCGTTTGATTGTGAGCACTGTGAAAGCAGGGACTGTCTTTTGCTTTTTTTTTATATCCCCATAACTTAGCACAGTGCCTGGCACATAGTAGGCATTTCATATTTATTGATAGGGTGATTGACTAGATGTCATCTTCCAACTACTAGTCCCTTCCAATGCTGAAATTCTATGAGATCAATTTTTAAGAAAGATCAGGAAAACCTACTCTTTGTCATGATACAAAAACCCACCACCAGTTGGCTAACTGGTCAATTAATTTTTCACTTTGCTGAGGACTGATTTGGGGACCACACATACCCTGCGAATATATCCGGCATTCTCCAGGGTCAAAGAAAGGATACCAGTGAAGTGACCATACTGGGAAGGAAAGCTTCCCATTCAAAATTATGAACTAGAGGGCCAAATATTTTCCCTCAGAAGGGATTATTTTGAAAGCTCTTTGCTTCAGAATGCCTGGGGAGGGAAAAGCTCAAGAAACCCAGGGAAATATTTATCCTGGCCAGTAAGGAACCAAAAGATAAGGAAAGGTAGTGGGTGAGGAGGGAAGATGAAAATCCCATGTGATATTCTAAGACCACAACTCCTTTGAAAAGATCAAGAATGTTTTCCGGATCCAACTGCTTAATGGATAATTTATTTGGATGTTCATTTCCTGTCCTAGGGTTCCAACACATTTGTCCTTTCTGTTGATTAGAATTGTTGAGAGCTCTGTTGAATGCTGAGGTTTTAGGCTTTTTTTTTTCCTCAAGGTTTTGTAGGTTAGAAAGAAATCATGTTAGAAGCTTTCCTCCTAGAGTCAAGAATGGAAGGAAGAGACTTAGTGGAAGGAGCATAGAAAGAAATAGAATCAGAAAAAAACTTGGTTGTAAGTCTGTTTCTATCACATACTAGCTAGGTGATCATGGGTAAAGTCATTTTCCCCTGTCAGCCTCAGTTTCCTCATCTGTGAAGTGGGGATGATGAAGAGCCCCACATGTCCTTTTCTCAGAGTTTTTGTGAGGATCAAATGAAATAACTTACATTCGTTATTGTTCAGTCGTTTTTCAGTTGTGTCCAACTCTCTGTGACCCCATTTGGAGTTTTCCTGGCAAAGATCCTCAAGTGGCTTGCCATTTCCTTCTCCAGCTCTTTTTACAGATGAGGAAATGGGGCAAACAGGGTTAAGTGACTTGTCCAGGGTCATACAGCTAGTAAGTGTCTGAAGCCAAGATCTGAGCTCAGAAAGATGAGTCTCCCTGACTCCAGGCCTGGCACTCTATCCCATGGGTCGGCTAGCTGCCTGACAAAATACATAGGTAGGCATTATTTACATGGCAACTGTTATTTGCAAGGACTTAATGAGGTCTCATATGGTGGATTTTTTTAAGTCATATAGCCCTTGGCTTGCCCCAAATTTCATTATTTACTGTATAAACTCCTTAACTCTCACAGCTCCCTTCTTTTTACCCGGGTATGGCTGCTTGGAAGACTGTGGCCCCACCCAGAAGAACAGGATTCTGGGGGCACAGAATGAGGAAGTGACAGTGCCTAGGGTCAAGAAAATGAGGTCACACCTAGGACCTGTTGAAAGTGTATTCAAACCAAAGAAGGGACAAAGACAAGAAAGAGGCAAAGACAGGAAAGAGGCCAAGTGTGTGCATATTTCTCCTGGCTAGAACCATCAAACTGGGGCCACCATGCTATGGAGAACCAAGTTCTCAACACTTATCAGAATAAAGGAGAATAGCAATCAGAAGAACTGTAGAACTCAGAGCCACTTAGTGCCCACTTAGCCAGTACAGAAGTTGAGTAACTGACACTGTTCCCTCTTTGCTACTAGTAGGAGGTGGAGACTCAAATCCAAGCCCCAAAATTATGTTCTTTAAACTCCTGTATTTTCTTAAGACCTTTGTTAAGAAGAGAGAGGCTTGACTAAAGCACTTGGACTGTGTTCCTGACCTCCTGGGGTTAGTGAAAAGGTATAATGAGACTGGACTGGAGAAAGTCATGTACAATTAGCCCACTTTTAGTAGATTTGGTTTTTTAGTCCTTTTGATTCTGTGATTATGAGTAAAGAACTCAATAAAGTGAAGCTAGCTCTTTAGAAAACTTTCTTGTGTCAGGCTGATGTCTTAAAGTCTACCGAAATATAGACTAGAGGGAGGAAAAGGGGAATAAAGTCAGGTAAGTCTAACTGGATCATATTCTAGAGCTACAAAACACTTACAAGAGGTCAGAGATTTCCTCATAGTACCCTCCAGCATGAGGTAGAATGAATACTCAGTAGCCAAAAATGAGAACTTCTGGCCCTTGACCCTCATCAAGCACCTACTGTGTGCCAGGTATTGTGTTAAGTTCTTGGGATAAACAAAGGGAGCAAAAGACAGTCCCTGCCTTCAAGGAGCTCACAGTCTAATGAGGGAGACAACAAACAGATATATACAAACAAGCTATATACAGGATAAATCGAAAATAATTAACAGAGGGCAGGCACTAGAATTAAAAAGGGTTGGAAAGACTTTCTGTAAGGGATGAGATTTTAGTTGTGACATAAAGGCAGCTGGGAAAGTCAGGAAATAAAGAGAAGGGAAAGTATTTCAGTCATGTGGGAGACAGCCAGAGAAAAATGCTCAGAGCCAAGAGATGGAGGGTCTTGTCCATGGAACAGCCAGGAGGCCAATGTCAATGGACTGGTGAATAAGTGGTGGTAAGTAAAGTGTAAGAAAACTGGAAAGGTAGGAGAGGGTTAGGGTATGAGGGGCTTTAAATGCCAAGCAGAAGATTTCCTATTTGATCCTATAGGTAATGAGGAGCCATTTGATTTTACTGAGGTGGGCATGTAGTCGGACCTGCATTTGAAAAAATCGCTATGGTGGCTAAATGGAAAATGGATTAGAGTGGGGAGACAAAGAACCACCAATAGGCTATTGCAATAGTCCAGGTGTGAGGTGATGAGAGCCTGGACCAGGGTGAGGGTAGCATGAGAGAAGAGAAGGGGGCATATTGGAGAGATGCTGCAATGGGGAAATCGACTGCCTTGTCAACAAATTAGATATGGGGGTCAGAGATAGTGAAGATCAATGAAGAGGAGAAAGTAACTTGGCACTAGTGCCCCCTGGTGGTTGATGGTGTTTGAATACTTAAAAGCCCTTTGTTTTTAAAAAGATTCTTTAGCAGACAATTCTCATTGCTTCAAAGCTGCGGAGAGAAGAGACAATCACCATCATCTGGGAGACTGACCCTTCTGTTCTCTCCTTAATAACCTTTTCACTTCTGGCCCTCCTGTTACCCTCAGGGCTGCGCTTTAAGGAGTTTGCCGTTGCCCACAGACAGGGTTTATTTTCTGGTCAGCTTTAGCCGTCCAGCCTGGGAACTCACAGCCACAAAATTCTATCTCCTTTATAAAGACAAGAAAGACACGGCCAGTATTTCGGAATAGCCACCTCTCTAGCCGCTTACTAAATTTTGTTTTCTCTTCAGCCCTAGATTAACAAAAGGGAGTGTTTAATCTTTTCAGGACAGGAGAACTTTCCCAGTGTACAAAATAGCATGGATCATATTTTAAAAACAACAGCAAAAAGCGCATAGCAACAGGAAAGGCAGGCAATGAGCATTTATTAAGTCTTTCTTCAGTCCAAGTTTCTGTCTCTCTCTCTGTCTCTCCATCTCTTTCCTCTCTCTTGCTTTCTCTTGCTCTCTCATATTCTCTCCCTTTTTCTACTTCTCTCTTTCTTCCCCTCTCCCTCTATGTAACATACTTTTTCGTATGTAGTGGTCAATCAATCCAATTTCCAAATCCACTTGACAGAGCAGGACCTGCTGTCATAAATGGAGCTGGATACAGGGTCAAGCTTATTTCTAGTTGCCACACACATTGGTATGACTTAGCAACTCTTTAGGGGGTCTTTGGAATTGGGGTGGGGAGAGTTTGTGTTGAAAATGGGTGATGATAGAAATGGGAGGAACCTCCTGATCTCAGGAGAAGAAGCAATTCCACTCTTTTGGAGAACATCCAGTGTTTTATCTCTCCTCCCCCGCAAACAGAGGCAATGGTAACTGCAGCATATGGTGGCTGGAAACATGGTTACCTGGGTGAACCTAAGCCCCCAGCTGCTACTGCAGCTGCTTTCTGGATTTTTTTTTTCTTTTCCCCTTCAAATGATCTCGGACTCACTTTGTTTATTTATGCACATTCTATATCCCTTCAATGAATAAAAGTTCCTTCAATTTGATTCAAGAAAAACTGATTATATACCTGCTATGTACCAGGCACAGTGCTAGGGGCTGGTGATAACAAAGACAAAAATAAGGCATCCCTGGGTATCAAGGAATCCCCATTAAGCTGGGGAGGGGGGAAGACGAACACAACATATACACAAACAATTAAAGGCATCTAGGGAGTACAGTGGGAAGAGAGGTGGGTGCACCTGGAGTCAGGAAGATCTGAATTAAAATCTGCCATCAAATATTTATTACTGTGTGACCCAGGGCAAGTCACTTAACCTCCATCTGTCTTAGTTTATTCATTTGTAAATTGGGAATATAATAGCATCTACTTCCCAAGATTGTAGTGAGGATAAAATGAGATAAATCAGTAAAGTGTTTTACAAACCTTAAGTTCTTATATAAATGCTAACCATATTTAGTAATACTATCAGTAAATGCAGCACACACACACACACACACACACACACACACATATATACATGTGCATATGTATATGTGTGTGTGTGTGTGTGTGTGTGTGTGTGTACAAGAGATTAGACTTCAGCATGTACTTGAGGTCTCCAGGGGATCTAATTGTAAAAGAGGAAAGCCTTCATATACAAAATAGACCTTTCTCCCCCTAGAAAGGGCCATAAATTTGAAAAGTTCAGTTGCATATGAAGAGCCTAACTAGACAATGAACTTGTCTTAAGGGTCAAAGTGCATTCAAATCTTTGACCCTAGCCCTCATCTCCGTAATATTCTCAGCTGTGTATGGCAGTTAGAACTAACTGCCTGACTAAAGCAGCGTGATATGACTTAGAGAGGGAACCGGGAAGGATTGTGGAATAGGGGACACAATACTTATTCCATCTGACAAAGGTTCTGAAGGAACCAAAGGGAAGAGGTTTCTGCAGAACCAAAGCTAATGGTCATTGACAGAGCTGGAAGAGCCCTGGAGCACTCCAGCTGAAAAGGGCATGCACAGTAATACTTGAGCTGGAGCACAGTACCCAGTGGCTGAAGGTGGAAAAGACTGCATGAGCCCATTGAAGCACTGTTTGACAGGCCACTGCCCAGCCCAACAAGCTAGCCTGACTGGGTGAGTCATCAATGCCAGTGCTATACCCCTACCATCACCACAACAAATGCCTGGAAGACTGCCCCAAGGAAGAAAGAGTACCGAGAACAGACAGTTCTAGACTCATGAATTTCCTCCCTATACCTCAAAACCATTGTATTCTCAGCTCCTACCCACTCTCCCCCCATTCCCAGACTCTGGGTATATTTCTGGAAAAATGTGTCCCTGGCTGGCACATAGTATAGACAGCATGTTGCTTGGCACATAATAAGTGCTTAAGAAATGTTTGTTGACTGACTGACATTGTGGAAAGCACTCAACTCCCCATCTTGCTACACCATTGGAGTAAATGTTTTTGTGAAGAACTAGGTCTGCGTGATTAAAGGGACACAGACCAGTGGGAGCTGGTAAACTAGATCTAGGAGGAC
This sequence comes from Phascolarctos cinereus, assembly GCF_003287225.1. Lineage (NCBI taxonomy): Eukaryota > Metazoa > Chordata > Mammalia > Diprotodontia > Phascolarctidae > Phascolarctos > Phascolarctos cinereus. The sequence continues at coordinate 12,893,861 of NW_027555847.1, forward strand.
AGTCACCTACAGGGTTACCCCTAGAATTATGAAAGTACCAGCAGCTATCCATCTGGGTACCCAGCCTAGAAGTACCAGTGAGAGTCCAACATGTAAGCAGATTGAAGAACATTATATTTACAAAGTCCATACAAAGTTGTTTTTTCAGAGTGGGTATAATAATAACAACAGCTGGTATTTATGTAACAGCTATCAGGTGCCAGACACCATGCTAAGTAATTTTCAAAAATTATTTCATTTGACCCTCATAGCCCAAGATAGTATAATTATTATCCACATTTGTCTTTATAACAGAAACTGAGGCACACAGAGGTTGTGGCAACCCTAAAGTGTGAGGAGAAGGATCCCCTGGAAATCAGGAACTGTGTTTCATGTACATTGTTATATCCCTAAAACTTAGCATGGACACTTACACGTGTGGTAGAGCTTAAGAAATGTGTGTTGAATTGAATGGAGCTGAGTTGAATTGCTCCAGATCTAGGGAAGGAGATTGTTATCTGCATTCCAGCAAGCTCTGTTGTCCTGAAGACCCTCCTTACCAGCCTCAGCTTTGTCCAATCATCTGTTTGGTTGGGGGAGGGGAATGGTAGTAGATAGGATGGAGACATACCTAGTTCTTTCCGTAATGTCATAATAAAAGAGCTTTTCTCACAACAATCCTGGGGTCCACACAAAGGAGATACTATATTGATTTATGGCTGATTTGCTTAAACAAGGTCACACAGCTAACAAGCATCAGGAGCATGACTAGAAGCCAGGTCTCCTGACCCCATGGCCTTCTCTCTCCATCCCCCTTTTCTGTTTCATGAGTAACAGCTTATCTCCTCTGGGAGTAAACTATAGGAGTGACAAAGCCTAGAAGAGTTTTCTGTCTGCCACAGCTTGGAGCACTGATCTTCCTCCTAAGGCCTTTTCTTTAGGTCTGGATCATGGCTATTCCATGTCACTAAGTTCTCATTCTTGCCCCACCTTTGGTTTCTTTACCCACTACGGAGCCTCTATGAATAAGTGCCATATAATTTCAGGATGGATCAGCTAAGCGACACTGCAGTGGATAGACCACTGGGCCTGGAATCAAGAGGACAAGAGTTCAAATCCAGCCTCAGACACTGACTATCTGTGTTATGGTGGACAAGTCACTTCACCTCAATTTGCCTCAGTTTCCTCAACTGTAAAACGGGAACCCTGGAGAAGGAAATAGGAAATCACTCTTGTGAGTTAACAACAATAAGAATTTCAGGATGAGCATTCTCTTTTCAGTTCCTCTTTCCTCCCTACTAACTCCTTCTGTCTAATCCATCTCCAAATTTACTCATGTTTTCATAAAACACTCTCTATTTTAGTAGTTTGGTTTTGTCCAACTGGATATTAAACTCTGTGATGGTAAGAATGGTGTGCTAATTGCTTTTGTATCTCCCCCAGTGTCCAAACCAATTCTGAGTTACCCAACCAATTTTCTTGAAGATGAAACTTGAGTTGATCCCTCTGGCTCACAGGAGAGTTTGTGTATAGATAATAAGACGATGGAATGATTGCTTTAGAGCTGGAAGCAACTTCAGGGCTCATCTAATCCAAAACTTCTTAGTCTGGGGTCCATAGGCCCCCAAGGGAGGCATGGATAGATTTCAGGGAGCCCATCAACTTGGATGGGGAAGAATTACATCTTTATTTCAATGTAATTAATTTCCTTTGGAATCGTATGTGTTTTGCTTTATGTATTTAACAATATGATTCTGAGAAGAGGTCGATAGACTTCACCCAAGAACTGGAGGGATCCATTACACACACACACACACACACACACACACACACACACACACACACACACAAAAGTTAAGATCTCTTGATCTAGCCTAACCCTCCCATTTTACAAATGACAAAACTGAGACCCAGAGAAGTCGATCAATTTATCTGACATCACACAGCTACATCAATGGCAGACAGGACTTAAACAGCTTCTCTAAATCCAGTCCTTCACCATCCCTATAAAGAAATCAAGGCTAAGAGTAAATGACTTGTCCAGGGTCATAGAGTATTTAAATAGAGGAGTTAAGATATGAATGCAGGTCTTCTAATTGCAAATTGTACCCCATTCCACTCTACCACATTTTGGATGTGTGCCCTCATTTTATATTGATTGTCTCCTTTTCACAAAATAGCAGATAAAGGTCAATGATAAGTCTTCCTACACATGTATATAGCCCTTGGTATGTACTTTCTTACACATTGGTTCCTTTGAGAAAGGATTGCAACTGTTCAAACTGAGCCTCTATGACCACAGGTCAGAAATACCATTATGAGAATTCTAGCATAGGTAGAAAAGTACAGTAAGGTATACAGAAAGTCCAGGGTACTGGACTTGGGGTTCAAAGGACTTGGATTGTTCTGGTTATAGTTCAGCTACTTGGCAGCATGGTGACTTTGGTCAGTACACCACATCCCGTTTCCCTCAGTTTCCTCCCCTAAAGTGAGAGGATTGGACCAGAAGTTCCAATGGAGGTCTTCTCCACCTCTGAAAGTCTATGATTCTGTAATGCTGACATGAATTTGCATGATGCAGGAGGTGGGTGTAGGATGATGAACGAGGGTGATGAGATGTTAGAGTAGGGTAGTCAAAGGTGAATAGGAAAGGGGGGAATGGTGGTTAGAATGTGGCCATCCCTCCTGAGACCTTCAGCCACTTAATTTGTGCCAGGGCTCTAGCAGTAAACTACACACCCTTTGGGGCATTTCCCCTTCCAGGAAGTGAACATTTCAAGAAGAGTGAAAAATCAGGAAACTTTCAGGATCTACAAACAAGACCTAAAACTAAGCATAGAGATCATTGGGATTGTTGAACCAGAAATGTCTGCAAGAGGGATTTCTGTAAAATTACAGCTTTATTTCAATTTATTCCCTTAGGTGTAATATGCATTTTACTGTAAGCATTTAACAATATGATTCTGAAAAAGGGTGCATAGACTTCATTGGACTCCAAAACAGTAAAGATGCTGTACTTTCTACAATGATGGGGCATGAGTGTTTCCCAAGCCCAGCTGCTCATACCTCCTCTTGTCCAGCCATGGAAGTAGAGGGTGCATGTGGGTGGAGAGAAGCAGGGGACTTGGATTGGGAGATTTGACTTTGTGGTTGTGTGAACAGGTGAGAGTTGATACTGACCTGCATTGCAAATTTCTGTTTTACTATGTATTATTACTTCAGGTATTCTAACAATACCTGAAGACTTGAAAAATTAGAAAACAACGAAAGTGATCAGAACAAGGTGGAGAAGGGAAGTCTTGGTGAAGAAGGCCAGGAAACTCCCTTTATAGAGTCATGACGTGATTGGAGGATCTGTAGCCCAGCCCCTTAGAAAAGTCAAAAGACTCATATGTGGTACATACAGTTAATGGGACAGGACAATCTGTTCTTTGGGAGCGAGGGACCATTTGGGGGTTACCCAAGAGCACCCTCTGGTGTTGGGCGGTGCACATGACAGTTGGGATAGACACTTGGTTGACAGCTCCTAGACCTTACTCTAGATCTGAGTCAGGCTGGGGCACACAGCACCCCCTACCTATTAGAAATATTAGAGAAAATAGAGGAGATGACAGAACTTGTTCAAGGTCATTGATAGAGCTAAAACTAGGACTCACATCTCTTAAATCCCACATTTCTGTTCTTTTCACTATGGCATGCCATGCTATAGAGCTCATGATGCATATAAGTAGGTATGCATACAAATGCACACATATACACACACAAATATATGTATGTAAATATGTATACCTGTATTGTACAAATGCACATATTCATATATTGTTGTTGTTCTATTGTATTCAACTCTTTGTGACCTCCTTTGGGGTTTTCTTGGCAAAGATACTGGAGTGGTTTGCCATTTCCTTCTCCAGCTTATTTTACAGATGAGGAAACTGAGACAAATAGAGTTAAGTGACTTGTTCATGGTCACCACAGCTAGTAAGTGTCTAAGGCCAGATTTGAACTCACGAAGATGAGTCTTCCTGACTTCAGGCCCACCACTCTACCCACTGTGGCATTTAACTGCTTTATCCTGGGTGGTAGGTGCTATTATCATCCCCATTTTAGAGCTAAGGAAACTGAGGCAGATGGTGGTTAAGGGACTTTCCCAAGATCACACAGCTAGTAAGTGTTTGAGGCTAGATTTGACTTTGTCCTCGTGACTCTAGGTCCAGTGCTCTGGCCACTGTGGCCCCTGGTATGTGTGCATATTTATGTTACATGCGTGTATACTGTCCAAGTATTTACATATATACACATACACATACACATATAAATATGGGTGTTTATATATTGTAAATGTGAGCTATTATATAGGTGCTTATATATGCAAATACACACCCAGATGTGTGTGATATACATGTAGACATGCATGTATGGGTATGTATGGGTACATAGGAGTACATATGTAGATCATATCACATTACCTTAACCTGTCTAGTAAATTCCTTGCAGTTTGGTAGTTTCCTTGTCAATTTTCCCTGCACGCTTCATACCCTTGCCTATTCTGCCTCAGACGCTAGTCACTTAAAGCCTCAGTTTCCTCATCTGTGAAATGAGAGAGTTAGCCTCTTGTTTCTTAAGTCTACGATCCTATCACGCTTCTCTGCATTCCTGCAGCGTCTTCACCGCCACAAACACCTCTCCCCTAGACTATTACAAGAGACTCCTATTGGCCTCCTGACTTCCCCTCTCCAGTGTACCCAAAACAATCTTCCTGAAGTAAAGGCATGCCCCTCTTCCTCCCTGGCTGGAGAAGCTGCCACAGTCTTCCTGTCTGGGATAAAATGCAAACTCCTCTTGTGCTAGCATGGCCAGGGCTTGTACCTGGGGAGCTCTTCATCCATCCTGGCCTCTCCCTTCCTAGCTCCAGGCTGCCCCCCCCCCCGGCCCCAAGCTCCTCTTCCTCTGCCCTGTGTTATCCAGACATATCAGTTCAAGGTCCTCTGAGAGACCGCACCACAGCCTTCTCTTTCTTTAAGGCTCAGCTCAGGGGTCGCCTCCTGGAGAAAATCTCTCCAGAATCCCCTGGCTTTTAGCCTCTTTCTCTTCCAACAAGGTTCTATCTCTCAATCTCTTGACCCGACCCATCCCCATTCTAGAGCTCAAGCTCCCTGAGGGCAGGCACTGCTCCTCTTAACACCAGCTCTGTGCCAGTTCCTGGAGCTCCTTAGATTGCCCTGAGGCAGTCACATCAAACCTAAATAGACACACAGCTACCATGGTTCTGAGGATCCCTTTGGGCTGCACAAGGACTCAGTTTTCAAGTGTATTGTAGCCTACATTTTATTGTCTTTTTATTTATTTTGCTAAATCTTTCCCAGCGACATTTCAGTCCAGTTCCTTCCCTACCTCATCTTCCTGCTAAGGAGTGTTTGGGACCAAAGAGCTGCATATTTGATGCCTCTGCTCCTAGGTGGCTTTGAGACCATTTTGTGAAGTCTTTAGACAAAGGAGAGAGCGGAGGTTCAGAGACCTGAAGTCACTTGTCCAAAGCCACACAGCCAGTGAACGTCAGAGGCAGGACTGGAAATCAGGCCTTCCTGATCACAGGAGCAGTCCTCTGTCTGATGTTGAAGGAGGTCACAGATTTAGACCTGGAAGGGCCTTTAAAGGTTATTGAGTCCAGACTCTTTATTTTACAGAAGAAGCTGAGACCTGGGCAGGGCAGGACACAGATTGTAGGGCTCTTTCATTTGAACCTAAATCAGCCTTATTTCACGACATATGCCACACCTCTTGTTCAGGAGACTACACTCCCTAGCCTGGTGCAGCCCAGGCTGACCAGAAGGACTGCAATTCTGGGCCATCTATCCTAGGCTTTGTTCTCAAATTCTATCCCCCAACGTGGGTGATGGGCAGGGAATTTACTTCTGTGCTCCTCCTACTCCAGGTCTGGGTATAGCCAGGACTAGGATGGCTAAGTGACTTCTGATTCTCTAGCCAAACAAAAAATTTTGGTTCCATAGGATGGGGGTCCAAGCCTTGCCAATGAGGCGAGAACAGGGTGAGAGCACTCTCCCAGGAGCAGTATTATGAGCTGGGAGAAGGAGGGGCTATCTAGACCTTCTCCCCTGGGAGTATCCCAGGCAGGTACCTCCAGGGGCAGGAAGAAAGAGCAGGCCAGGTTCTCCTGGATGTTGGGCCTGATGACTCCTCTTTCTGTGCCCTCTGTTGGCAGACTGTTCATAAACAAAACTGAGTATTTATAGAGAGAGCCTTCTGCTGAAGGATGAGGAATAACTGGTTTGGGAGAAGATACTGATCCTGGGAGTCTGAAACTAGACACAGAGCAGGCCTCTGGGGGCCTTGGAAGCCAATGCTATCCTAGACCCTCTTGAGACATCAGCCAGACACTTCTCCTCACCCCTAGAGCTGTGCTCTGCTTAGCTCACCACATCAGTCTAATCCAGTAGGCATTTATTAAGTGCCTAATGTTTGCAGGGTATTGGACTAGAAGCTGGGGTTCCTAATGCAAAAGGGAAAAAACAGACACATTGTCCTCAAGGGAGGAGGGGAGATATACTATATGCCCATGCCATAGTAGACAACCAAAGGGAATTTGGTAAATACCTGTAACATGTCAGGAACCATGTAGGCACTGGGATCACAAAGACAAAATTATAACCACTCCTGCCTTCAAGGGGCTTACGTTTTTTACAGAAAGGTAGTTACCCACTATCCCTGCCAGTGAAGAGCAGGAATTACAGGAGGCCTGAGGCTGCAGGGAAAGAAATATCCTTTCCCTCCCTGTTCTAATCCCATCTACCTCCAGGGCCTGAGAACCAGACGCTTTTGTAGCCCCATGATAGGTAACAAGAAGCACTAGAGACACCCAGGAAAGCTCCCATTCATTTAGGCTCAAACAGCTGTGGATCGCTTTCCTTGACGTCAAAATCATTTGAGTCTCAACAAAGTTGTGAGGTCAGCACTACAAATATTCTGCGGTTCCTATTTTACAGATGAGAAAGTAGAGGCCAAAGAAGTTAGGTGATTTGCCAAACCATTTATCTAAGCCAAACCACAACTGAAAAAACAAATCTTGTTACAGTACCCCCACTAAGTGGTCCTCTAGCCTTTCTCTCAAGACCTCTAGAAAGGGAAAACTTCTTGTCTCCCCTAGCGGTCAATTCCCTTTTGGGATGCCTTTCATTGTAAGGACATTTCCTAGATGGCTTTCCTAAATCATGATTCTTTTCAACTCTGCCCAGTGGCTCCAGGTTCTGAACTCTGGGTCTAGGCAGAACTCCCTGGCAGCCTTTCAAATCCTTGAAGATGGCTACCATGGAATGACCCCCTGAGAAGAGCAGTCAGGCTGCTCCCACTGAAAGGTGGCATGCTGGAGTGCCAAGAGAATTTGATTTCAAGTCCAAGGCTCTTGGCTCAAATGCAAGGCCTGCTGCTTCCTAGCCGACTCTGCATGGCTTTGAGCAAGCCCTTTCAAGTCTCCAGCCTTCAGATTCCTCACTCGGACTCTGAGTCTTGTCCCCCTAAATCCTAGGTCAGAAGACGGAACAAAACCCTCCCCTTGGTGGTAAGTATTGTGTGAGTGTGTGGAGCTGCTCTGTAAACTGTAAATGTCCCTCCCAAATTTGCAGTTTTCAAATTCTTCCCAAGTGCATCTGGAATAAATTGGAAATGGGTCAGACAGGTTCAGACAATATTTGGGTAGCTCTGGACACAAGCGCTGTCATTCTTTGGACACAGTAACTGCTGGGGCAATGCTCTGCCACCAAGCCAAAGACTTGCTGAGAGCCTCATACCTCCCAATCCCAGGCAGTGACTGGCTGTAGAGAGAGTAGGTGATGGTGGGTCTGCTCAAAACCTTCTCATCCCCTGGGCTTGAGACAATGCCCGGTCTTCTCCTGGAAGTTCCTACCACAGCATCCCTCCTTTCCCATCCTCCAACCTCATCCCACATCAGGAAGTTATCAGTAGATTTGGAGACTAGCTTCCTTCTCAGTGAAGTGAACTTAGACATGACTACTACAAGGAGTTTGCACACCCCAACATGAGAGCCACAAGTCTGTGATATTGTCCCAATTTCTTCTTCATTTTCTTCAAAAGATTGGTAATGCCTTTCATAAAGGAGAAAACTGCCCCACTGTGTCCTCAGCCCTGGTCTTAGCTTTCACATCAGAGCTCCATGATTCTTGTTAGGATTTTACCTGAAGTGAGAGAAGGCCCCCAGTGTGTTGGGTGGGTTCCCCTTCCTGTACCCTCAATTTCAGTCAAACTGCTTGCCATTTCTCATATAGAACATTCCGTCATTTACCTCCCTGCTTTTGAAGAAGTGGTCCATAATGTCTAAAATGTTCTTGCCTTCTCCCTGCCACCTCTGCCTCTGGGAATCACTTAGCTTCCTTCCAAGCACAGCTCAGGTGGCATAGATAGATAGATAGATAGACAGACAGACAGATAGACAGATAGATAATAGATAGATAGATAGATGATAGATAGATAGATAGATAGATAGACAGACAGACAGATAGACAGATAATAGATAGACAGATGATAGATAGATAGATAGATAGATAAATGGTAGATAGATAGATAGATAGATAGATAGATAGATAGATAGATAGATAGATGATAGAGAGATAAATGATAGATAGAAAGATAAATGATAGACAGATAATAGATGATAGATAGATAGATAGATAGATAGATAGATAGATAGATAGATAGATAGATAGATAGATGGATGGTATGTATGTATTTATAGCGTGCGTGTGTGCAGTATTTATTTCTGTGTGTACATGTTGTGTTCTAGTAGATTATAAGTCTATTAAGAGTTGGCATTGTTTATTTCTTTACTTTTTTGTTTTTGTGCTGGGCACAGTGTCTTCTATATAGCAATTAATTAATAAATGTTTTTCAAGCTGACTTTTGAATTGTTGGAAGACCTAATTAATGCCCACTCACCCCATCAGCCTTGATGCTAGTCAAGAAGGGTGACTTTTTTTTCCCCTCATAGCAAAAAGTGTGTCCCAATTGACAATCCCTAACATTGTAGATCTCCACCACAGAGAGGGAATAAGTATTTCTATAGCACCAACTATGTCTCAGGCATTGTGCTAAATGGTTTGTGATAATCTCATTTGATTCCCACAAACCCTGTGGGGTTAGATGCTGTTTTTATCACCATTTCACAGCTCAGGAAACTGAGGCAATTAGAATTTAGGTGACTTTCCCACGGTCACACAGCTAGTGAATATCAAAGGTTAGATTTGAACTCAGATCTTCATGATTCCACATTCAATATGCTATCTGCTATGCCACATAGCTACCTAGATTTTCACTGTCTCCTTTAGGGAAGCTTCACCAAACCAAACTCATTTGTGCCAATGACTGACAAATTTTTCCTTCAGTGGCTCTCTCAGACTCTCCCAGCTGCTCTTGTGATACGATCTCTGACTTCTAGGTCTTTTGTCCTGCTGGCCCTCCCACCCTAAGTGGCTTTGTCCTTCCTTTCCAGCTCCCCAAACATAACCAGTCTTCGAGGTTCCATGTCAGGGACGCCTTGTCTTCTCCGCACAGCCTTCCCTGCCCAGTCTAGCATTCTTTCCCTTCTGGTACTTCTCTCTCTCTTCCTTTCCGACCTTATGAAAATCCATGTGTTTCAGGAGACAGAACCCAGAACTAGAAACCAGAAAAGCCAAGTTCTAAACTGAGTGCTGCTCTTCTCTCTCTAGCTGCTGAGCTTGGTCAACCTAATATACCTCCGCAAGCCTCAGTTTCCCCAGGGGTTCCCTTCTAACTCTCATACTCTGTCACTGAGCCTCATTGACAGTGACTCTGTCCCAAGTTATAGCACTTAAACATGTCCCATTTCTGCCTGTCATTGTTACCCAAGTGTTTGACTGGTGTCAGTCTGGTTCCTGTCTTGGGTGAGTGATAACTGAAGGGCCCTGGAGCATAGATGGGGCCTCCTCTCTCCCATCTTCTCTCCTTAAGCCATGGCCTCTCCCTCTTCCTAGTCCCTTTGGATGCTCAGAGAGCATCTGCCATGCCCACACTTCAGCAGGATAGTCTTTTCCTGAAGGTTTCCACCTAATTGCTCCCCTCCTTTCCATCTAATAACCACTTAGCTCCCCAAATGTACACTGGATAAGCCACAACATGTCCCCTGTCTGAATGGCTCGCCTTAAGGCAGGGAACACTTTCTTCTTCTCTCTGCTAACTGCCCTCCCCTCTCATCTACCTGTTCCCACCTCACCCAGGGATTCCAGCCTCTTATCTGCCATGCTGGGAAAACCTGTGAGCAATCATGGGCAGAGTGGTAGAAGATTCTTTTACAAACGGCACCAACAAATCATAGACTGTCAATGCTGAAAGGTAGCTTAGACACCTCATCTGATCCCTTATTTAACAGGCAAAGAAACACTCAGAAAGGGAGCTTGACTTGTCCAAGGTCCCAAAGCTGATTAGCAAGTTTACTCTACTCTCCAGGAAGCTGCCCCAGTTAACTTCCTAAGGTCTAGAGCTGACCATGTCACTCTCCCACTCAAAACCTTCACAGGATCATCATAGCTTCAGCCCTTGGCAGTCTGGTGAAGCCTATGGACCCCTTCTCAGAATAATCTTTTTTAGGTAAAATTTTATTGATATCTTTTGTTTTTACATGAACAATTCTTTCCCCAAAATATCTTCCTTCCCCTACCCACAGGGCCATCTCGTGTAACAAAGAATTGTTTTTAAAAAGAGAAAAATAAATAACAGGAAGGAGAAAAAAATCAGCAAAACTGATGGATATATTGAAAAAATCTGATAGCATGTGCAATGTTTCCCACTCATGGACTTCCCACCTCTTCAAAGAAGTGTGTGGGACAGGGGGTGGGGGGAGGAAGAAATCTTCCCATATTGCTTCTTTGAGGCAAAGATCTGGGTTGCTACTGAATATGGCTGTGAGGGAGGGTGAAGAGTCAGAAATGACTCTGACACTGTAAACCTGGTTGACCAAAAGGATGTTGGTGCTCTCAAAGAAAGACAGAAAGACAGAAAGAAAGAAAGACAGAAAGAAAGAAAGAAAGAAAGAAAGAAAGAAAGAAAGAAAGAAAGAAAGAAAGAAAGAAAGAAAGAAAGAAAGAAAGAAAGAAAGAAAGAAAGGAAGGAAGGAAGGAAGGAAGGAAGGAAGGAAGGAAGGAAGAAAGAAAGAAAGAAGAAAGAAAAGAAAGAAAGAAAGAAAGAAAGGAAGGAAGGAAGGAAGGAAGGAAGGAAGGAAGGAAGGAGGAAGGAAGGAAGAAAAAGAAAGAAAGAAAGAAAGAAAGAAGGAAGGAAGGAAGGAAGGAAGGAAGGAAGGAAGGAAGGAAGGAAGGAAGGAAGGAAGAAGGAAGAAAGAAAGAAAGAAAGAAAGAAAGAAAGAAAGAAAGAAAGAAAGAAAGAAAGAAAGAAAGAAAGAAAGAAAGAAAGAAAGAAAAATGAGGAAATTCAGAAGAGGGGTATATATACTAAGTTCTATTTTGGATGTGTGGAGTTTGAGATCCTTATGGGATATGTAGGTGGAAATGTAGGGCAGTAATTGGCGATGGAAGACTGGAGTTAGAGGGAGAGGTAAGGAAGATTTGGGAGCCATCTACATGAAGTACCAATTAATCAATCAGCACTTATTAAACACCAAGTGCAGTCACTGTTCTGGATGCTATAACACAAATACAAAAGGAGGACAGTCCCTGCCCTCCAGGGGCTTACATTCCACTTTACCACATACACAAACAGGACAGTGATAGGGACTGAATGTCTCAGTGATTTCAGTAGTAAAGGAAGTTGCCAGGTGAGGAAGCTCTTTCTATCAATGCACATCAGCACTTTCTCAGTTACACGTAGTCTAACAGTTGCCTGGGGCACCTAGAGCTTAGGTGACTCACCCAAGGTCACTCGGCCAGTAAGTGTCATAAGTAGAACTTGAGTCCAAGTCTGCCAGGTTCCAAGGCCAATTTTTAACACACTGCCTCTCTCTATCTTTAGAGATGATAATTGAATAAATAGAAACTACTAGGCTCACCAAGACTGTGTGAAGAGGACAGGAGAGAAGAGGACAGGAGAAGAGAGGAGAGGACAGGAAGAGTCCAGGGCATAGCCCCAGAGTACACCCACACACGGAACTGTTGTTGTTGTTACACTGATGAGAATAATAAAAAGTATCTTAGCCCCAGAAAAGGAAATCATGAGTGTGTACACACACACACACACACACACACACACACACACACACACACACACACATAGAGTCAGCTGTGTTTTAGTCACAAGGCCAAAACAAAAAGTCACCTCATGGAGCCAGACCATTAGTAATGTGAGCATCACTTCAGCCTTACCATGTGTACTGCCCATGCCAGAGATGCTTGCATGGTTCCTGGAGCTGTCCTAGAATGAAGCAAGCTCTGAGGTTTAGTGAGCTTTAGCACGTGCCTGGAACTCCAGGATGTCTCAGTCAGACATCATGGGGAAGGGGGATGGGGCCATTCAATTGTTTGTCAGGGACCTCTGACAAACAATTCAGACCTAAAAAATCCCATCAGTGGTGCCTATACACAAGCACACCACTGAGGAAATTCTCAAACCAGCTCTTCTTCCAGCATCAGAGAAGAGTTCTCTTTAATCGTTATGGTCAACCATTTTAAATCAGATTAAACTTTAAGTGTGTATACAAATTGTCAGACCCTAATGAAATTTAGGAGGAGAGAGAGTGGGAGGCAAAAATATCCAAAACTGGCTTCTCAGTTTGGGAGACTGGATTTCAAGTGGTTTAAGCTGCTCTGGGAAAACCTAAGGACTGTGGCTTCGGATCTGGCAAGAGGAGGTAGGAAGGCAATTCATGGGCAAACCAGACCTGGTCCCAACTGGGTAACCACAGCACCTAGGAGAACCCTGGGCCTTGCCCACGGAGATCTGGAAGGGTGATCAGGCCAGGCTTTAGGCATGATGTGGACAGGGAACTATAGTTAAGTCTCAGATTTAGAGCTGGCTGGGACATTTTACAAATGAGGAAACTGAGGCCTGGAGCAGCACTTTCAAGATTTGAATGCAGACCCTCTGTTTGCTAATCTAGTGCTGAAATCCAGCATCAATCTGCCTCTGGCAGAAGACCCAAGTTCCAGTCCTGATTGTCCAATGCAACAACTCTGTGAAACTGAGTGAAATTAAATTCATTCTGAACCTCAGTTTCCTCACCTGTGTAGGGATAAAGCTCACATTACCATGTTCATGGGTTTTTTTGAAAGGAAAGACTTTTTTAAATACTAAAACACCATAGAAATGGAAATTGTCATTATTGCTGTCATGGTGGTTGTTATTATTGTAACAATTACTGTTATTTCTAATGTGGTCCAATTTTGAGACCTGCATAGATCTCCTTGCTAAAATTCAATTCAATCCATTTGACAAGTCATTTATAAAATGCCTGCTATGTACTGGGCCCTGTGCCTGGCACTGAGAAATAATACAAAGGAGAGAAAGTCATGAAAGTCTGCATGTAATACACACCCACCTGGGGTAGGGGAAGAAGGGGATATCTACAGGATTATTCCTCCTGGATTGCAAGCCAATGATGTACATAGATTCACGAATACCAAATACATAGGAGATGGGCTTAAAGCCATATAGGTGTGAAAGGCCAGCAATGTGGTTAGGAAGCAATGGAGAATGAGTGGCAGCTGGGCTAAGCTTCTCCTCTTGCTTAGATTAATTTAAACAGCAGACACAAAGCATTTTGGGTTCCCAAAGATGAGGCAAGGAGTCTGACTTGTAGAGGTCTATAGGGTTTCTGTTCTTCTCTAGAATGGATTTGGAGGGCACAAGATCCCTGAATGGGTATTAAACAGGGAGCCACATAGAGAGACAGACAGAGACAGAAACAGAGACAGAGAGCTAGACAAAAAGACAGAGAGAATGAGAAAGAGAGATATTTCGAGAGTAAGAGAGTCTATGGTCAACATATGCCTCAGTGACCAGGAAATAAAGCTCTATATCTAAGAATAAAGCCTGAAGGCACCAGCTTTTGTGACTGTCCAATCATATCCAACTCTTTGTAACCACATTTGGGGTTCTCTTGGCAAAGATACTGGAGTAGTTTGCCATTTCCTTCTCCAGCTCATTTTACTAATGAGGAAACTGAGGCAAGCATGGTTAAGTGACTTCCCCAGGGTCACACAGCTAGTAAGTGTCTGAGGCCAGATTCGAATTCACGAACAAGAGTCTTCTTAACTCCAGACCCAGCACTCTATCCACTGTGCCACCTAGCTACCCTTAAGGCTATCAACCAGCTGGTTGTTCCAAAGAGCTTGGAGCCTAGAGCAAGGATGTAATGAGAAAGGAAAGTGTTTTCTAGCCAAGGAAGAGAAAAACCAAGAGTAGGGAAAATAAAAATCAAGGGAAACCTCTGTGCTCCAAGCTAAAAGAATCCCAGCAAAGCCCAGTTCCCCTCCTATGAGAAAGAGAGAGCAAGATTCCAGCTGAAGCCAGGAAGTGAGAGAAGCTACAAAACCTTGTGCCTAGTGGAGTCATGACCAGAAGACTTTTCAGGACTTGTGGAGAAATGCCCAGCAGCAACCAGGAGAGATCATTGGCAGACCAGCCTGATGGAGACTTTGCACTACATCATTGCAGAAGACAGCAGACCCCGTGGAAGGGGCACCATGAAGATATTAGCTAGTGGTCCTGCAGCAGTGAGATGGAGTTGCTCCACATGTGAATACTCTGCTCTTCCATGTTTCTTACACATGTGTCTTTCCACTCACATGTTCTAGACACATATGTTCTCTAAGTGCATCCACTCTTCCCTCAAGGATATATTTGTGAGATAATGTCTCTCCCAGTTTATATGAGAAATGTTTAACTGCTACTTTTCTTGCCAACCTATTTAATTAAATGTCTTCATTTTGAATTAATTATGTCTTCTAGATAATCATTGAAGATAAACATATTGGTGGGGGCTCATTCACACAAAGAGAATTTTGTATTTTCTTATCTAGTAGGACCTACTGTAAGAACTGAGGTGGGGGTGAGGGAGGGGGAATATTCTTAGGTGTTAAATGTATACAAAGTGTATACAAAGTAAATGCATAGTAATCAGTGGGGAGGAAATGAGCTGGGACAATTAGGAAAGGTAGTGTCGTGTGGAAGGTAACCCATAACCTTGAAGAAAACAGAAATTCCAAGTGGTGGAGATGAGGAGAGACAAAATTCCAGACATAGGAAACAGGTTTTCTCTGTAGAGGCAGCAAAACATCATGCCATTTCTTCTCGTGTCCCTAGTGAGATTCAGTCCTCTAGGGACAAGCAGAAACTCCATTGTCAGCATAATCAGATGGATTCTAAGAGGCCTCCCTACAATCCACCGCAAAAGCGAGTATTCCCGAAAGGAGTAACACGTTGTCAAACACTTTAAGGTTCTGTTTGCATTGATCTTAACAACAAGACCATGAAACATATTTCTCATTATAGGACAATATTGCCAGGATAAAATGTGGCCTTTAGAGAGAAAAAAAAAATCAAATACAGTATGATCTTAGGGGAAGCCCACCTCCACTTCACAAATGAGAAAACTGAGGCACAAAGGAAGTTAAGTGACTTGCCTAGGGATACATAACTATTGAGTGATGTGATATGAAAAAGAACACTCCTAACCATGGAATCTCTGAGTTGGAATAAACACATAGGCCTCAGAGTCTAACCCATACCTAAAAAGAATCTCTTTCCCAGCATACTCAATAAGTGGTTATCCAAGGAAGGGGAGCCATGACTGCTGAAACACTATATAGTTTTAATTTGGGGGGAGGGGGACTGAGTAGTGAGTAGGAGTGCTCATGGTCTCACAGTCAGCTTGTCTCACCCAAGTCATCCTGACTCAAAGGCCAGTTCTCATCTATTGTACCATACTGTGTCATTATTGCCAATAGTAGTGGTGATGATGATGAAGAAGATGATCATAATGATGATGGTGGTGCAGCTAAGTCTGCCTCCCTACTAGGCCACACACACACAGCTTCATCTGACCAAAAAACCAGCAGTTCTGATGGGATAGAAAGGTGACCCAACCCTCGGTCCCTCTGAACTTAACCCCCAGAAAAAGTAGGCATTCTACCTCTGTTTATAGCCAGATTGAGCAGAATCTTTGAGCTAACTGGCAATGCTAATAGAAGATGGCACTGGCAATGAAAGTATAGGACCCCATCTGGGCCAGCCTTTTCAACTCAGAATTTGGGTACCCATAATGGACAGCTCCCTCAGCTTCAAGCTACTGTGCAGGTCTTACAAATATAGCTTCCAAGCCCCCACTGATGTGTTCCCACTTTCAAAGATCAGAACCAATTAGTTCAAAGCAATGGCATAGTTAGAAACACAATGTCTCTCTTCTAGCCCAAGGCCTAGGAATAAATCTACCATTGCCTTAATAACCCTGGGGCACCTTCTCTCAGGTCGCAAGTAGAGAGGTTCCTGTGTGTAAGTAGCCAGATCCAGAGCTGGGGGAGGGGAGAGTGGAGGGAGAGGGCAAGGTAACAGCTCACACTTCTGATGCTACTAGACTGAAGATTGTTTTGCTGATGAATCCATGCCTCTCTGGTGTCATAGCTTCTGCTGCACAATGCCTCTGCTAAAAGTCTCTGGCTGTGGTGCAGCTATGATGGTTTTTTTTGGGGGGGGAAAGATAATCTTACTCTATGAACAGCAGAAGCCTCCCCAGTCTTGCTCACTCAGTCAGGGCATGGATAATTCCAGCCTCCAATGCCAATCTCTTTAGAATGAAGAACAGGGTCCTCTATCCAGTGACTTTCCTCTGGCCTTGCTGTTGTCGTTGTTATTTGATTTGCTAGGTGCCTCAACCTGGCTATGTTCACTAAACGATATTGCTTCCTCAATTTGCAAATCTGTTGGCTAGGTCTTAATCCAGACCATGTCCATTTTTTTCCCAGTAATGATGAAAAGAAAAAAGAAAACTGTGCGGTTCAGGTTTCTCTGTTTTGTGAATTTCTCTCCTTGGCCCATTGCTTCTTATCTCCTAAGTGCTTTGGGAATTCCTGGTCCTTCCACGTGCAAATGACTACCCTAAAGATCTGAAAGGGGCTTTGTCTTACACCCAAACAGCAGAGATAGTCATCTGCAGATGAGTGAGCCTCTCTGCTCTGCTTCTGAGTGGCAGCTGGTAGCCTTGTAGTTGGGCCCAGAACTAGTGTCCAAGTTCTGGGCAAACCTATATAGGATCATAGATTCAGAGCTAAAAGGTACCTTAGAGCTCAGGAAGTCCAGCCTCTCATTTTAGAGATGAGGAAATGGAGGCACAGAGAGATGAGATATCTTGCCCAGGTTCACATAGCTAGTTTCTGTCTGAGGCAAGATTTGAACCGTGGTCTTCCTGACTCCACCTCTGGTGCTCTCTCTATCACATTCTTTAATTGTAAGGACTTTTGCTTTGGGGGATAGGACTTGGCTCTATGAAAGACTGGCAGCTAACACAGAGCCATAATTTACCAATTCCTTTGTAAGACATTCTTTTCAATGGTACCTCCTTTTAAGTAGCTCTCAGGTAATAAGAGCAAACAAGACTTGGAGTCAGCCACCCTCAGTTGTAATAATGGCTCTTCCAATTTCCAGCTATTTAATTCTGATTGGGCAAGTCACTTTCCCTATCTAAGGCTTAGTTTCTTCAACTATGAAATAGGAATGATCATATTTGTGCCACATACCTCAGAAGATTGTTTCGAGAAAACTACATTATAAGCAGTAATGTAATAGGAAAATGTGAATGACTGCTGTTAGGTCCCCTCCAATCTGCAGATTCCCACACAGAAACTGAATCTTGGATATACACCCTTTCACTCCCAGCATCACCCATGTTGCTATCTTTAGCATCCACAGGTACTAGGCATTCTCGTTCTCTTTTCATCAATCTAGCTTACATGAAAGGTCTGTGCATAATAAAGTGCTGTTGACCCATGATAAAGTCATCATCCTGGGATGCTCAGACCTAAAGCAGCTATGTACACATGCAGAAACTGGGAGGGCTGGGCTTAGAAACCCATCAACAGTCATTCTGCCAACAAACTTTCATTAAGCACTTACTTCGTATCAGGCACTGTGCTAAGTTCTGGAGAAACAAAGAATTAAAATATACATTAAGGAATTTAAAGTAGGTGGGAGACAGTCTATCCAAGTCAGAGTGAGACTTCCCATAGACCTTTACATTATGCCAACTTATATTTCCATACTCAAACTAGTTAAATCCACTATCTCCAAGAGAAGCTCCACACCGGGCCAGTCAGTTAAAGTACCATGGAGAGCTCCAAGAGGGCCATCTTTGCCTCAACTTCACCCTTAAGTTGAATGAACCACTTTCCCTTAAGATGGGACACTATAGATACTGACTGGTATTGATAAGCTAGGTCGCAGGGATATGTGTTATGAAAGAGAGCCACATACTGCACATGAATTTGGCCTTGAGCCTGAAAGGTCTAAACCTTCCATGGACTCAAGTGATTTGGCCTACTTGAAGCCAGTCAGTACTGCTCTGATCCCCAACTATTCATTATTACCTTCATTGACCCAGAAATCTTTTGTGGCTAGGCCAGGGGTCCCAGGATCCAGAAAGGGAGGATCATATAATTTTTCCTAACCACAGATGAAACAGAAATTATCCCAAAAATAATAATAATAATGAAGATGGCAGATGCTATGGGATGATGTGGATCATATGGTCATAGATTTCAAGTTAGAAGGGATCCTAGAGACCAACCCTCATTTTACAGATCGGGAAACTGAGTCATGGGGACATTAAGTGACTCACCCAATGTCATAGTTAGTAAGAACCTGAGGCAGGATTTGAACCAAGGCTTTCCTTACTCTAAATCCAGCAGTTTGTTCATTCTAGCATATTTGAAGACCTAAGAGTTTGTCCCTTGAGAATGGTTACATGGTACTTTAACGATTGAAAAACTGTAAAAAGCCCTTACCTGCCTCTAAAATCAACCTACAACTCAATGAATCATATGTTTATATGTAGAAGTCAATGTAGATTGCTGTAGATATGTATAGGCAAGAGAAAAGCCAGGGAGA
Organism: Phascolarctos cinereus; assembly: GCF_003287225.1. Taxonomy (NCBI): domain Eukaryota; kingdom Metazoa; phylum Chordata; class Mammalia; order Diprotodontia; family Phascolarctidae; genus Phascolarctos; species Phascolarctos cinereus. The sequence continues at coordinate 12,912,929 of NW_027555847.1, forward strand.
GGAATCAGGCCATATTAATAAGCATTTATTGAGTGCTTACTGTGTGCTGAGCTTGGAGATGCACAGACACAAAGAGAAACAGATCCTGCCCTGAAGATGCTTACATTGTAATGGGGGAGACAATAGATCCATATAAAAGCCTATAGGAAATGTATGGGGTATAGGGTGTTCAGGGAAGACTAGCACCTCTGGTGTGGGGGCTGCTCATTCACGTTTAGTGTCCACCTTCACCCAATTCTCACCTGTGGCTCCACAAAGCTGGAGCATGGCCATCAGCCACACCCCTGTAAACCAGTTAGGCAGAGGGGCTAAACCAAATTTAGGATAACTGAAGTGTCTCAAATCCTACAGTGAGTTGGAAGGGGGGGGGGTCATCTACCCTAAGCATGTGACAGAATGGATGGATGAGAACAATTTGTTCCAATGCCGTGGAGGCGACTAAAGCAGGTGCTGTGGAGCACTTAGAGCTGGTTTAGATGTTGAAGATGCCAAGGTCATCCACTGCATCCCGAGCCATCATCAGTTGTCTTGACTTTTGTCTTGCCACTGGACTCCTATGGCTCTGAAGGAGAGTGAGGCTGACAACTTCATGAAACTTGGCCTCCCTTAGATCCAATTCATGTATGAATGAAAAGACATCACCTATACCATTTTACTGTTTTTACCTAATTCAAAGCACTGTAGCAACAGGCAAATGATGAAGCAGCAGGTATGGATACACTGGGAGCTGTAGTCACAGCCCTTCACACAGGAAGCCCAGGCCGTAGGGTCATCTTCTCACTGAACTGAAGCAGCAGTAGGATTCTACAGCTCCCTGGGTATCTGAGCAGCTATTTTTAAAGGACTGCACCTTTAAGAACTACTCACCTCCTGGTGTGAGGAAGGGGCTAGAAAAGATGCCTTAAAAAGTGCCTGCTTCACTCAACCCTGGTTTGCTTACCACAGCAGGCAGGGATCCCACCCTGTGGTTGAAAACACAGACACACACACACATATCCACAAACGTACAAAAACTTTTACAAAGATGATTCCACTCACCGCTGGCATATGGACAACATGAAATCCAGGACACCTGAAAGATGAACAATTGAGCTCCTGTTGCAAGAGAACTCAGCAGGTATCACATGTAAATAGCAGCCCTGCATGAAACATGACTGGCATATGAAGGCTGGCTTACCCAAATTGGAGCTGGATACACATTTTTTTTTCTTGAGTGGCCAAAGTAAAGGGGAATGCCCTGAAGCTGGGGTAGGTTTTGCCATCAAAACTAGTCTAGTAAACAAGGTTGTATGTTTCCCAAGAATAAAGAACAGATTCATGACAATGCAATTGCCCCTTGCAGAAAAGTGCCACACCACCATCATCAGTGCCTGTGCTCCCCATGATGAACCCTGTTGAGGTCAAAAAAAAGTTGTATGAAGACCTGGAGGCCCTCATCATTATTATGCCAAAAGAGGACAAGCTTATAATTCTGGGTGACCTTAATGCCAGAGCAGTCGCAGATTACCAGAACTCCTTGGGAGGAATGGAGTCCGATATAGCAACAGCAATGGTAACTTACTGTTGAAGTCTTGTACATCTCATTACTTTCTCTCTTTTCACCAAAACTATCTTCCATTTACCTAAATGCAATAAAACTTTGTGGATGCACCTGGGCAGTAAACATTGGCATTTAACAAATTATGTAATTGCAAGAAGAAAAGGCAGATAGGACGTGAAAGTGATGAAGGCTACATGTGGCTCAGAGTGCTGGACTGATCATAGACTTATCCTTTCCAAGTTAAACATGCACTTTTAACAAAATCAGCAGCACCAAAGCAAGTTGACTACCAGAAGGCTTAATGTAGCAGCTTAGAGTGAATAGTCTGTTACTAACTTGGAGGGAAAGGTGAGGCGACACACAGCTGGTAACAGTAGAGCTAAAAAGAAGTGGGCAGCTTTCAACATTTTGGTTTACAGCATCACATTTACTCATCTGGGTCAGAACACTCACAAACATCAAGATTGGTTTGACTAAAATGATGGGGAAATTCAGAAGCTGCTAAATGAAAAACGAGTACTCTGTAGGGTTTACCAGCAGGATAGTTCATCCACCTCTAAGAGGGCAACATTTAACTCCACCAAAAGTAAAGGGCAAATGAAACTTAGGGAAATGCAGGAGTCTTGGCTCAATAAGAAAGCAGATGACATTCAGTTTTGTGATGATAGTAATAATCCAAAGCACTTTAATGATGCCCTAAAATCTATTCATGGGCCAAAGACCCGTGGTGCATCTCAGCTACTCAGTGCTGAAGCACATTGATTAGTGATAAGGGCATGATCCTGGAGAGATGGGCTGAACAGATCACCATCAATCAATGCTGCTGAAGCCATTGACTGTTTACCTCGGGTTGAAGTCAATCCCTCTATAGCCGAACTTGTAAATCAAGAAGAGGTTTCGAATGGCATCAGGTTCCTCTCATATGGCAGAGCACCTGGTGCTGATTCTATTCTAGCTGAGATTTACAAGATGGGGGTCCACTTCCCATACAAAAGCCGGTGGAAATTTCCTGGGTTATATGGCAAGACGAGGTTATCCCCCATGAGTTCAAAGGAGCCTCCTTTGTCCATCTCTATAAAGGAAAGGGAAATAGGTTGTCCTGTGACAATCACAGAAGTCTCTCTCTTAGTCATTACTGGCAGGATTCTTGCCAGAATCCTCCTTAATAAACTGTTCCTTCACCTGGAAGATGGCCATCTACCTGAGAGTCAGTGTGGCTTCAGCAAGGGCTGAGGAATGGTCCATATGGCGTTTACTGCCTGACAACTCCAGGAGAAATGCCAGAAGCAGAACAGAGGTCTGTACACAATATCCATCAATCTGATGAAAGCCTTTGATACTCTCAGTTATGAGGGCTTGTGGAAAACCATGGCAAATTTTTTTTTGCCCAAAAGAATTCATCAGTATGATATGTAATTTCATTACAGTCTGCTTGCCTGGGTTCTGGGTAATGAATGATGCTGTTGCACTTTTGCAGTCACCAGTGGAGTGAAGCAAGGTTGTGTGCTTGCTCCCAGGCTTTATTGCATGATGTTTTCAGCAACAGTCAGACATTTTCAATCAGGATGAACATGGCATCAAGGTCAGCTACCACACTGATAGTAAACTATATAACTTGAAAAGGCTACAAGCCAAGACTAAAGTGGAGGGCGAGTTGGTGTATGACTTTTTGTTTACAAATTATTGTGTACTCAATCACAAATGATTGTGTACTTAGCCTCTGAGGCTAGGATGCAACAAAGTGCAGACTGATTCTCTGTAGCTTGTGCTAATTTTGGCCTAATAATTAACACCAAGAAAACAGGGGTTCTCTACCAACCAGTACCACACCATCCATGTGTGGAACCATAGAAAATGGAGAAATTTTGAAGGCTGTGGATAAGTTTACTTATATAAGCAGTATGCTTTTCAGAGACATCCGCATAGACTATGAGGTTGACACATTCATTGCCAAAGTTAGCTCGGTGTTTGGGAGGCGCCAAAGGAAACCTTGAAAGAGAAGAGGTATCAAGCTGCCTACCAGACTGAAGGTCTATAGAGCTGTTGGGGTGACCTCACGGTTGTCCAGGTTCTGAGAAACCTGGACAGTATACCAGTGCCATGCCAGGAAACCGAATCACTTCCATTTGAATTGTCTTAGGAAGGTTCTGAAGATCACCTGGCAGGATAAGATACCAGACACAGGTCCTTTCTTGAGCTGAACTGCTAAGCATTTAAACTGTACTACAGAGAGTGCCATTCTGAGGCACTGGCCATGCTGTTCAAATGCCAAATGTATGTTTGCCTAAAAGATTATGTCATGGAGAACTCACACAAAGCAAGTGCTCACATGGAGATCAGAAGAAGTGCAAGGACATTCTCAAAGTCTCTCTGAAGAACTTTGGAATCCATTGTAAGACATGGGAGACACTGGCACAGGACTGCTTTGCATGATGCGCCCTCACCTAAGAAGGCACTGTGCTCTATGAGCAAAACGGCATTGCAGTAGCTTAAAAGAAATGTGAGATATACAAATTTAGAGTATTTCTACTCCAAATGTTCATGTGGAGTATTTGTGCCTGACCTGTGGTAGAGCCTTCTGAGCTTACATGGGTCTTTTTGGCCACAGCTGGATACACTGTACTTTGAGCCCACCATACTGATGTCATGTCGGTCCTCTTTGAGAATGAAGGACAACAAGGAAATGTGTGCAAAAGGAATTCAAGTAATTGGAGGAGGGTGGATGCTAGCAGCCTGGGGGACCACAGGAGATTTTATGAAGAAGATGGTTTCTTCAGTAATTGTAAGAGGGAGAGGTGAAGAGGAGCCCTCTTCTCAGTGCGAAGGACGGCTGTGACAAAGGCAGAGCGTCAGATGAGAGCCCTGTGTATGGAGGCGGCGATCGGCTGGTGTAGCTGAATCACGTGCAGGGAGAAGAGCACAGTGAACCACAACTGGAAAGCTAAGAAGGGACCCAGCTGGGGAGAGCTTTGAAGGTCAGGTGAAGTTTGTCTGACATTTGCCTTATGGCAATTGGGAGTCACTGGAGTTTACTGAGCAAGGGTGGGGAGTGATATGATTCAAAGAGCATGTCAACCTGGACATGGATTCCAATCCTGCCTTCCACACATATTGTCTGTTGGGCCCTGACCAAACTATTTAACTTCTCCAAGACTTTCCCTTCCCTCATGTACCTCACACTTCCCTTTGCTGCAGAAATGTGAATGACTGTTATTATTACTGACACACATCAGGATGTCCAGGATACAGACCTCTATACCCAACAGCTAGGGGTAGCTGGGTGATACAGTGGATAGAGCAGCAAGCCTGGAAGCAGGAAGCTCACATCTGACCTCAGACGCTTACTGTAGTTGTGTGAACCTGGGCAAGCTGTTTAACTCTGTTTGCCTCCATTTCCTCTTCTATAAAATGGTCAGGGAAGCAATTGGGAAACCACTCCAGTGCCTTTGCCAAGAAAACCCTAAATGGAGTCATAAAGACTCCAGATACAACTGAACACCCAGTCCATCTCTTCTTTGGCTTTCTCTTCCCTTTCTACCTTCTTTTCTCCCTTCATCCTTTCACTTTATTTTGGCATTCAGTAAGTACTTAATAAATACTTCTTTAGGTGAGTCCTTTCCCTTCTTCCCTCTTCTACAGATGTTTACTGCTGTCTAGGTTGACTTCCCTGTGTACACTCGTACACATACACACACCCTTTGCCCAAGGACAGAGGCAACTTATACCAAGTGATTGGTAAAGTGCTTATGCTTATCATCATTCTTTTTCCGCCTAAAGGAAGGTTGGCTACTACAGTATCTTAGCACTCTGGCAGGCAGGTGATCTCCCTGATGTCGGTGCCTCTTCTCAGATCAGTGCTCTTCCATCCCTTCCCATCCTGGGTGATTTCAGTCAGTGTCTTCTCAGAACCCTCCACAGGGCATTCACCCCATGTGTTTTCTTGATACTTGGGCGCATGGCCACAGAGCCAGTGACTCTGGCTGGTCATTGGTTCACAGGTTGGGAACCAGAAGGGATCGTGGAGGTCGTTTAGTGTATTCTCCTCATTTACAATTCAAGAATCTCAGGCCCAGAGTAAGTAACCTCCCCAGGTTCACACAGCCAGTGAGTAACAGGGAAAACTCAAAGCCAGGTCTTCTCTCCTTACTTTCCCACCAATGAAAGGCACAGGTATTTTAATAAGCCAGGAAAGGATGGCATTGGTTTTCTGAGTTAAATATCAGTTTTCTCCACATCGATTTCTCTGATACTTTCTCTTATGTAGCTGGCCATCTCAAAATAGAGACAAGATTTTTTTTAAGGCTAGGACAGTTATGGGCCACATAGAAATTCCTTGGTTTGGTTAAAGAAGTAAAAAAAAAAAAATGAACTGAAGCCTCAAACTAACCAGTAGTAATTGGTTGGGGGCGGTGAGGGGGCGGGGCAGGGGAGGGGGCAGGCGGGATCCTGTTTGCTAGTGAGCTTCTGCTGCCATTAAGTCCTGACTTGGCGATCCACTGGGACGTTCTAATGCAATCGAAGGACTTGGACTCCGCGAAGCAATCTGTCTACACCCCCCCCCCTTTCACCCTCTGATCCTCCAGGAAGCCCGGACTCACTGACGTCCCTCGTCTCTGAATCTGCTGGAAAGGAGTTCCCCGACTATTAGTAGCCTGTCCACAGCCGCACGAAGGTTGGAGGGAACACTCCAGAGCTGTCCTTTACTAAGCAGTGTAACCTTGTGAAAGACATGGAACCTCCCTACGCTTTCATTTCCCCCTCTGCAAAATGTGAGAGGTGAGACTAGGCTAGCCTGTCTCCAAGGTTCCTTTCAGTTCTAAATTTGGCTTCTGGTAAATAAGTAGAAATAGAAAGATCAACAACAAGAAAAAGATGTACATTGTCATGCAAAATAGGTGTCATGACTTAGTAGGGGTGGTTTCCTTCTACTTAGTAGGTTTCCCTACGAAGGGGTGGTTTCCAGATGACACCAAGGGTTGTCTTTCTCCTTGCCTTTGGTACACCTTACCAGCGGTCAAGGTTAGCTGCTAAGCACACACGCAACTGCACTGTGTTTTATCAAATGATTTTAATAGAAAAGGTACATGATATGAACAAAAATAAATAATCTTTATCTCATATCTATCCCAGCAAATTTTACACTGCATTTGAAACGGCTTAAGAGGATACTTTTCTCTATCTTTTTCATTCCACTTTTGAACCGAAGGCATTTTAATCCACTGTTAGATTCCCATGAATACACCATTAGACAAGGCATACCTGTCCATTGCTCTGGATCCCATCACGACCATTTCCCCCCCCTTTTTTTTTCAGGTGACTAACATGAGAATATTTTCTTAAAGCAAAGTAACATCAAGCTATTTCAGATTATCGGTTGGAACCTGAGTGCGTGCAGGAAAACAGAACTCCTTTCTTAAAAAAAATTGAACTCCCTGTCTTCCCCCAAAAACTTTAAATCCAAAGTACTATATTGCATTTCCTCACCTTGCTTTCAAAAGGACTGCATCTATTCTTCACCGTTCCATGCAGGAGGGGGGAGACTAGAATAAACTTCTTTTTAATAAATATTTTAAATGTATATTTTACAGTGACAATGCAATATTTTAGACATGTGCTTTGGTGCTTATTTGCATTACATATATGCTTCAAGTTATATATATATAATATATATCATATATATGTATATTTTATATTATGTACCACCAGCTCTGGGGGAGGGGGCCTGTTTTCTCCAATGACCATCTTTCGCTCTCAGCCACAAAGCACAGGAAATCATTCCCCTCCAGGACAAGTCTCTTGCCTGGAGTTCACTCTTTCAAGATTCTTCACTGTTGTTGGGTCTTTGGCAATACCAGAAGCTCTAAGAAATGTTTTTGCAAAACTGGCTTGGGAACCAGTATTGGCAGCACCACATAAAACCAAGGGGTTGGCTGGATTCCAAACACATTTTCTGGTGCCAGGCTAGGGGTATCGGCAGCAACAGCTTACAGAACTGAACAGATAAACTCAGCAACTTCAAACAGCCTCCCTTTCTCCTGGAGTCCATAATGACTATTTTGAACCTGGCCTGTTTGGCTGGGGCCATATAGATATATATATAGATATATAGATATAGATATAGATATAGATATAGATATAGATATCTATATCTATATATCTATATTCATTTTCCCATATTGGAAAGGTCTTGAATGTACTCCAGTATGAATATTTATATATGTGTGTATATATATGTACACATATATACATATACATGTGTATGTATGTGTGTATATATGCATATGTGTATATATATATGCAAATGCACACACACACACACACACACACACACACACACACACACATATATATATTATATATATATATATATATATATATATATTTAAAATTGCTGACACTCCTAAATAGAGGCTATGTTTTTGCAACAATGAATACTGGTCAATATACAAATGAAGGAAAACTGAAACAGATGTTAGTAATAGAACCACAAGCGTTTACATTTGCCCAGAAATGCTGCTATTTTAAACACTCTATATGTTGGCCTACTGTTTTTCTGTGGAATAATGCATTCTTGGCATCTCTGAAAGGTTTCAATATGTTACAAGGTTATCCTAAAAAAAAAGCCACTGATTTATCAATCTCTTTCCAGCCTGGTATAGATTTAAGATTTTTTTTTCAAGTACATATGTTTCTGTTAATTGCATGTCCTAAAAACGAACCTTCTTTGCCCTCCTGGGCCTGAATTCAGCTTTCTATCAAGGTTTCTTTCAAGGGGCGCTGCCAGCCAGTCCCACAGTGCACAGTCAAAGTCCAATAAAGAAGTCCCACAGTTTCGATGGAAACCACGGAGATATATCTTCTGGGACGACAAATCTCGTAAAAAAAAAAAAGCATCTTTCTTCTCGCCCTTCTAAAGAGCTCTGCAAATCCCAACACTGCTCTGAGACAATGATAGAATCAGCGTGGTGCTCAGAGAATGTATGACCTCCTCTACCAGCTTTGGACCATCTGCGTGGGGTTTGTGAGGTTCATAGATAGGAAGAGAAGGCTCCCTCTCAGGCAGACTCCATTTACCATTATCTATAAGCATCAAAACAATTTGGATTTGGCCCAAATGCTTCACTTTCCTATTTAAAAAATAATCATCTCAGCAACCTAACCTCTTCTTCATTTCTCTGATAACCTCCCTAGGCATAATCTAAAGGACAATTAAAACCACTTACCAATATACAACCAATGTTTTATTTTATAGTCTATCTTTCATCACCACAGAAGCCTTTCATTGCTTATATCTTAGACCAGTGAAATTTACAAATCACACAAGGCAGAAATATGTACATTAAATGTCCAAAAGAAAGGATAGGGAAGAGGAGATTTACAGAATATCTGAAAGACCAGTAAAATATATTACATTAAATATTGTTTAATAGTTAGGATTGTTCAACTCAGCTCTCTTCAAGAACATGATCACTCAAAAAAGTTTTAATTTAAAAAACTCTGGTTTATCAAAGGAGAAAAAAAAACCTAATTCATGGTTTTTTGTAGAAAACACTCCCAAAAGTGACGTCTTCAACAAATTGGTGTTTTTCTACTTTAAGATATTTTGTTAGCAATCTCCACCAATGAAGGATAAATTTATGTCCTTGTACAATAAATTAAAAGTGAGAAAGTGTGGATTAAGAAGCTGAGAAATGATGGAAAAGCTGGGCATCCTACCAGCACTGGACCTGGGAAGAATTACTCTCTCAGGATTGTCAGAGGAGAGTATCATGGAGACAAAATACTGAAGGCCAGATTCCGGGGGATTTGGATTGAAAGAGCTGTCTTAGACAACAACACCAGATATGCTGTGAGCTGAGTTTGTTATTTTTTGGTTAGTTTTCAAGAACTCTAAAAGGTCTGTATTCCCATTTAAAGAAATACATGGGCAAAAGGGGCCAATCAAGGATACTGGTAAATTCTGCTCTTTCTCCTTTTCAGTGGTCAGTAATGCCCTCTCAGGAAATTGAAAGGAAACAGGACAGAATCAGGGAGGGTGGGAAAAAGATGTCTTCTAACCCTCGAGACCTTATGTAAATCATACCTCGTTCATAGCCCCAAACCCTAGGAAAGAACACCTGTGTGTGACATCATCACATCAAACCCCGACTCAAAAAATCATTACCATAAAAACCCTAACTGCTTTGTACTAAAAAGAGGCCTCCATTGCCCCAAATTGACAAGCAGCCCCATAGTAAGCTGTAAAAGTTCAGATCACTGGCTGTATTAAGATATATTTATATTTATATATGTATATTATATATATATATATATATATATATATTATGTACAAAAAAACTTTGAGATATCAGGCACCATCAGAACACATTTCCCCATCTAGATTCCCCTGTCCAAGTCCTTTCTGAGTTCCTAGAGTGTCTGTCTGCCTATTATTACAAGAGGTAAGAATGTATCGTCAAAACACAGGGTCATAACTTATATTGCTGCAACACCTCCTTGAAGTGAATTAGCCACATAAGAGTCATTAAAATATAAAGCTCTCATCTCCTCTGAATAAGACTCTTTACAGAAAGTCCATGAGGAATTCAGAGTTCTCAGAAGGTGGCTAGCATGATTCATTTCCTCTTGTAAAAATCACAGGGGAGGGATGCGGAGGTGCATTTGGGGAAGGCGGCCAGCCGTCACAGCCCAGGATCAGGGAGGGCTGGGGGTTGGATCAGGGGAAACCGGTTTTCGGAAATACCTTTTTCTGGCTGGGGCCATCCCAGTTGTGCACCGAAGGACAGAGGCCTTCTGGCAGGTTTGGGCCAGGTGGGACATTGTAATGCTCGCTCATTCTCACTCCTGTCACTGGTTAACCAGGTACTTCTATGGGAAATGCTTTGTTTTTCCTTTAAAGTAAAAAAGGGAGGAAGAAGAAGATGCCCTTGAAGAAAAAGATGGTTCTTTGAGGCTGGAGGCCTCTTCCATCTCACAAATGAGATGTATCCACAGGGTTTCAAACTATTGACCTGACCTTGGCATTAAAGGTATTTATTTAAATTCCTTCCCACTCTCACCCTCCTCTAGATTTCACTATTAGAACAAAGTTGTTCAATGACAAAGAACATCAGGCAGGTGGAAAGAATACCCATCAGACACCTTGCCCCCTGAGTGATGCTGGATCTTCTCTGCTGCGTTCCAAGGATCCCATCACCCTTTGGAAGAGAGAAATAGCTTTGGCAATGCCTCCCCCATCCCCTATTCCAGGATGAGCGTTGGTTTCATGAGACCTGTGCGGGGCTGTCTTAGTGATATAACAGGCACAATTCAATTTGGCTGAGGATGCTAAGCCAGACAGAGATGCGGACCACTGTGTCCCATCTGAATCCCACCATGCAGGGATCCTGGGGACAAAGGAAGGAGACGAGATACAGGTTCCTTTTCCTCCTCTCTGTGAGCTATGTCCCATGTCCTTACATTGGGATAGGTTTGATTTCCCCTCATTCTGCACTATCACAAGTCTCATTTCCACCTTTTCCCCATAAAATAAATATTTTCTTGGTGTGCCCCCCCAACTTTTTTGCCAAATAATAATAATAACAATAACAATAATAATAACAATAATAAACCACATAGTTCTTGAATGGGAGCAGAAAATGGTTCTAGTTGCTTCTATTTGCAACCTGGGGTAGAGAGGTGTGAGGAGGGTCAAAGACATCATTGAGCGCTCTATAAATAAAGTGGAGAATAGTCCTGGGGTGGAGAGGGTGCCCCCTGCTGGAGGCAGCAGCCCTGCTATTTGCACACAAACTGGTCCACGATCTCAGTACATTTCTTGCATTTGACATAACAGCACCAGTGAAATTTGCAGTGGCAGCGTTCTGTCTGGACCGTCTTGAACTGGTCGTAGCCGCGGCCGCAGCACATGAGCTCGCAGCCATCCATGCCTTCCGAGGTCTTATTGCAGAGCCGGCCCTGCGTGCCCAGGGACCCCGTGCTCTCATTGCGTACACAGTAGTCCGGGCTCGGGTCGATGTAGACCAGGTCCTGGGTGGTGGGCGTGTTGAAACGGCTGTTGACTTGCACCAGTTTGCCCCGGCTGTTGAGTTTCATGGCCGCGGCGCTGTCGTATTTCTCCTTCAGGGCATCCCCTACTTTCCGGAAATCAGCCAGCTGTAGCCAACAAGTCTTCAGGCTACAAGAGCCCGACACCCCATGGCACTTGCAGGCCACATCTGCCAAGTTATAGACCGTCTGGGAAAGGAGAAAGAAAGACAGAGGGAAAGAAAGATGACCAAAAGGAAGGAAGGAAGGAAGAAGAGATGAGGAAGAGAGACAGAGAACATAAGGAGAGAGAGAGAGAGAGAGAGAAGCCAGCGGATCAGTATGTTGTGGTAAAATGTCATCTAATCCAGACAGCATGGACACTTGCTTAGAGACCAGTTTGGTACACATTTCCTGGGCTCATAAAAAAGTGGGGGTGGTAGAGCCATTTACCTGGGGCAAAAGTAGTTGATAGGGCAGGCATTGGCAGTATAGTTACCAAGGGGGAAGGTGACCTGCAGACTCAGAGGTTAGAAGGTGGCCTCTCTGGGAACTCAACTTCCTAGAGCCAACCGTGCTACACAGTGTCCCAAGGCCATTAAAGGACTCAGAGCTAAAAAGATGGGGATCTTCATGGGGAGGACATGTCCCTCCTTACCCATTAAAACTCAGTGCCTTAAAGACCATCACTACTGTTTCATGCTGATTATGGGTGTAGGTAATGGGGTGGGGCTGGGAGGTGGTCCTAACAAGGACCTTTAAGAATGTCAATCACATAGGAATATCCACCCAATAGCCAAAAAACTTGTACTTCTTGGTTGGATGCCTCGAGGCCTGCCAGCAAAGGCCCCTATCCAGATGCTTTTACTGTTGCCCAGGGTCTGTTCTCATTCCTTCACGAGGTGGCCAGGTAGGGGGGTGGGGGGCCACTTTTCTAGGAACTGGGGCATGGCTGGAGAATCAGTTCCCATCCTAAATGACATTCTTTTCTTCCTAAGTCATTTAAAAGGAGACTTCAAGCAATGTCCAGGACAAAAGGCCCACCCTGAGGTTGGTGATGGAGGCAGCCACCCAAATGAACCCCAAAGGGGCCAAGGTCAGGGTTTTGATGCTGCCTGGCTCCCTAAGGAAATTCACCATTTATCCCAATAACAATGAAAATAGGCCCAATGCTGTGGCCACCCAATGCTTGGGTGTCACCCAGGAGAAGACAGTTAACACAAGGCAACAAGCTCTCCCTTCATTTGACCTCTGTTGCCCTTGCAATGGACCTCAAAATGACTAGTCCCCACAGCAATCCACCTGATCTCTCCCTGTCCCCTGGGGCTGCCTCAGTGTTCCCATATCTAAAAGGAGAGGCTGTCCCTGGAGGAGCTCTTAAGACCCCTCCAGCTCCAACAGGCTGGGCCTCGTGATTATCTTTCTCCCTTCTTCACCTCAAAACGCAGAAGCGTAAAGTCTCCAGGCGAAGGTTTCTGGAATCTACTATGAAAAAATAATGACTCTGGCTTTCTGAGTTGCCAGTGTTAAGAAAAGTTTACACCCTTTCATTCAAACGTTTTAAAGAAACCATAAAAAACCATGTGTTTAACCACAGGAAAAAAAAGGGGGGGTGTTTTTAAATATTGTGGAGAAGCTTTTCATATCCTCACGAGGGGCCTGGGGGAGGGGGAGGGAGGAGAAGCGGGAGCATGGCGGCGGCCGAGGTTTATAGCACCCTGCATGAACATTCTTCTCAGGGACATTTTGAGCTCTTTTCTTCCCTCCCGAGTGTCTCTTGTGATTGGCCAGCCTGTCAGACCTATAAAATTCCAAACTGTTGAAAACCCAGCAGCTTTCTTAGAATTTTTTTTTAAGTCAGAGTCTAAGGTGAGTGATCTAATTTCAGAAAGGGAGGGGCCCCGGCAGGCAAGGAAAGAGCCAGAGGCTGAAACCTGGGGAGAGAGGGGTCCTGCTCAGCTGGGCATCCACTAAAATAACTTCTTCAGGAGGGTCCCAAGCAAGATCTTACCCCTTCCCAGAATGCTAGCCAACCACAAATATGTCGATTCGCCATTGGGGGGCGGGGGCGGGGCGTGTAAAGTCGGGTATTAAGAATTTTATGTCTGAGCTCACCGGCAGATTTCACTGGGAGTTAATTTAAAAAGCTGGGAAAATATGTCCTTGGTAAAGCAACACGCTCAAGCGCCTTCTAGGGGGAAAGAAAGCCAGCGCCAGAGGGCTCGTCTCCGGCTGAGCTGCCATGCTTCTGGCTTCTCTCTGGGGAAGCATACGAGGAGCAGCAAGGTGGAGAGCATGTCTGGGTAGGCAGCCAGGACTCGCTTCGCAAGAGGAGGAGGTATAGGGTTGGCCCAGGTGGGCACCCAGGGAGAGGTGCAGGGCTTAATCCACTGTGGGCTACTCACCCTCCTTCCAGCTTCATTGTTGTGCAGGTTCATTAGGGTCCGGGCACTTTCGTAGGAGCCCTTGGAATGGATTCTCTCCCGCTCCCGAGCATCTACAAACTCCTTGGCAAAGCGGTACCCATAGTCGATGTTATCCCCACAACCTCCCCAAAGCCAGTCCCGGGGCAAGTCTTTGGGCCGGGCAGCCCGGCTGCAGCCACAGGTGGACAGTTCCCCTTCCCTGCAGGCCCGGCTCATGGCGTTCACCACCCCGGCAGCACTGACTGCGTAAGTGAAGGCCGTCTCCCTGCTCCCTGTAAGCAAAGCAGAGACCAGTGAGCACCGGGGAAGCGAGATCATATGTCGTCCCCAGCAGAGGCCGAACAACAAAGAGTGCTGGGTTTAGAGTCAGAGCAACTGGGTTTTAGGTCCTAGTCCTGCTGCCTGTGAACCTGGAACAGGTCCCAACAGCCCTGGGCCTCAGATTCTGCATCCCTCAAGTGGAAGGGCCAGGCTCTTCCATCCCTCATGCCCCAAATTCATGACTGAAATAGCAGACAGAAGGACCCTAAGGACAGCTTTGAAATGCCAGAAAATTCCCCGTTGAGTGGGGAGGTTTTAGCAGAGACACGGGAGACCTTGGTTGTCCTATCACTTCTGCCCTGTCCCAAAACAATGACATTACTGGCTTTTTTTTTTCAATAGAAGACCCACATAACCTCTTTCTGAATGACTGCTAATAGCCCCAGCTAGAGAATTAACATAAAATTCACTGTTTCTCTCTCTTTCCTAATCACAGGACCATAGAGAGAAGCTGAAGGGAGCCTCAAGAGGCCTTCCCATTCACATCCTTCAACTGCAGGTGAGGGCAATGAACCCTTGAGAGGCTAAGTGGATTCCCCGAAGTCACATAGCTGGGAACTCAAGTTCCCAATTTCCAGTTTTTCATGTGTGTGCTTCAGCAGGAGCCTACAGCTTTGAGTCTGCTGTGTTAGCACGGCAGTCTTTGGCCCCAGGACGAAAATTCAGAGAGGAAAAAAACGAGCAAGAGCCCTTTGTCCTCCCCACTCTAAAGCAGGAAATCTTTATGGTCAGCAGCCTTGGATATTAAAATAAAAATCCAGATTAACCCTAAAGTGGGCAAGGAACTGAAAAGATGGGGTAAGAGCCTTCCCAAACTACCTTGGAATTCCACGGCTCTGTGGGGAAATTTACTTGTGTTAGAAGAAACCACTAAAGTATGAAGTCTTATGGCTCAGGGGTTGAAGAAGGGGAGGCAAGGATAAAGTAAACACAGAGGTGGTCAAAATCCTGGGAGGGCCTCAGTCTCTTCATCTGTAACATGCAAGATTAGACTAGATGGGCCTAAAATTGCCACTGGAGAATGAGTGGTAAGGGCAGGATTCTATGGCTCAGGGCCTGTTTCTTCTACAGCCTCTTCTGAGAGCTAGCTCTGGAGTCCCTTTGAGAGCAGCAGAAGCGGCTTTGACCAACCCCTCAGTCCCAAACCCAAACAGCATTCGGCTCCCCTCTTCTTGGACCTCTCCTCAACACAGCCCTAATTCCCTTTTCTAGGAATGGTGAGAGTTCCGATTTGCAGCCAGAGCCTCCCTCACACATTTGGAAAATAAATAACTCAGGGAGTGAGCCCGTGGTTGGCATTTCCTGCCATGGAGAAGCAGAATCCAAATGAGTGACTGGGGGGGGGACGTCATATCTATCTTGGACTTGAACTTGGGGTGGGGGTAGGCAAGAAAAGGAAAGCAGAAATAGGAATAGGCAGACAGGGCATTAGGGTTCTGTTCTTCAGATGGGAAAACACCAGAATTGGAAGCCCTGAACTCAGTGGAGAAGAGATGAAAACAAATCAATATGAAGTGAGAAGGCAGAACCATACTCTTTATAAAGGACACAAAAGGCCTTTATAAAATAAAACCCAGCTGTATGTCTACATGCGTATTCTCATATACATACACTCGTTTTAAAACTCTACATGTATCTATGTGCATTTGCACATGTATACATATCTATGTACAAATGCAATGCCTTGTGTATCTATAAAGCGATTCAGTGTAATAATCAGCTCCGGGGCCAGAGAGGTCTGGGGTCACAGCCTGCCTAGCACCTACTAGTGATTTGATCTTAGAAAAGTCCAAACTTTCTGTGTTCCAGACAAGTGTTTAAGCCCACAAATCACAGAGGAGATGTTGATCTACACAGGCAGTAAGAGTCCTTGGGGACCAGGAGTCCCCTAGGAGGATGAAATCACAAGTCCCTCCTAACCAATAAATCAACACACACACACACACACATACACACACTAGCATGGTGTAGAGTTTTATCAAGACCTGGGTTCAAATCCCACATCTGACATTTATACGACCCTAGGTCAGTCATTTTATCTCTTTCACAATCTCATTTTCCTCATCTGTGAAAGGAAGAATTTGAACTAGATTAGCAGTTCTTAACTTGAAGGCCATGAAGTCTTTAAAATAATGGTATTTCAAAATAATTGGTTTCCTTGGTGATCCTATGTATTTTATCTTATACATTTAATATGATTAGCAGTACAGGTCCATAGGCTTCACCTAAGTCCTGCCCTAGGGGTCAAAGATACCAAAAAGGGTTAAAAAAAAAACAAAAAACGAAAACGAAAAAACACCCTGTTATAGATGACCTCAAAGAAAGTACCTTTTCTCTCTGTCTCTCTCTCCATATATGTGTGTATACTCACATAAGTATGTATGTATGTGTGTGTGTGTTTTCCAAGTTACAATGGGAAACTGGCTCTGTGATTTTGAATGTATAGAAAGAGACTCTCTTCTCAAAATTTACATTTTCCTCAAATACAAGAAATAACTGGGGCAGAGAAACCTAAAAGCAAATTAGTCCCTGAAAGAAATACTATCCTTTGGAAAATGTGCATTTTTAGCTCAACACCAATCAGTTTGCTCTTTTATTCTGCAATACCTCTGATCCAATTTGGTATCCTTCTGTGTGAAATACTTCCTTTTACCATCTCCCCATCCCCCTAAATGATGCTGAGTTTTCAAAACATCTTTGCCCTCTGTGAAAACAAAGAACGCAGGGGCTGAAAAGCTTAGGGGGAGACTATTTAATGAAAAATGAGAAACTCTTTTTTTAGATGGAAAAAAGAGTCTCTAATGAGTCCTTGTTGTACCGAGTGTCTCGAAGGCATTGACACGTAAGAAAAATGAGGTGTCTAAGTTAAAGAGGACAGGGGTCAGGCATATCACCCTAAGCTTCCTTGACACTGGTCCCATTATAGGGTCAGGTTTTCACATGGATTAATTGTTTCTGAACAATTTGCCTGATGTATTAGGCACACACACACACACACACACACACACACACACACACACACACTTGTGTGTTTCGTTCCCTTTCCACCAACAGACTGTCTGCCTTCTTTCTCAGTAAATCCTCCTCAAACAAACATTTATTGTGGATAAATCCAAATTAAGTAACTTTCTCACTCCTGGCGAGATGGGGGGAGAGGGAATTCCCCTAGATCTTATTTACCTGGCAGTCTTTTTGATCAGGGTATACCACACCTCCCTCCCCCACTTCCTCTTGTTAAACCAAAAGAAGCATCTTCCTATATCCCCCTCTGCCTTCCTCATTCTGATAGTGGATGTGTTGGCTGTTTTTTGCTTAGAGAAGCTGATGACTTTCTGAAACTTGCTGAAGGCCATGATCAATAGTTTGGCAGGAGAAGCTCCCGGAAGTTCTCCTCTCATCGGTCCAGGATATCAGCTGACTCAAAGATATCAAGAAGGGAGCCTTCTCCAGAGTCTGGACACACCCCTCCCCATCAACCCACCCACTTCCCATGAACCCAAACAGGAGTCAGGCATCAGGAAATGCTGTCAAGGGACAATTAAATTATGCTCTGGTGAAAAGCCTTCTACTTGTTCTCGAGGAAGGTGGTTCTTGGCTCCTGGACCACACTTGCAATAGGTTTGCCTTCAGACCTCAAATTCTCTTAGTAAATGATAGCTTTTTCTGAAGCTTGTGGTATAGAGTGTTCCATGGATGGAAGACGCTCATGAATTGAGCTTGAAACAAAGGCGCTATTCGAGTGACTACCCTGAGGAACTACCCCCATTACCACCCATTCCCCTCCACCACCCAGTACTCTCATTACCATAGCATATATGCTAACATATATTGCTGAAGAATACAACAAGAGTGTATGTTCTCGTATTTGAGAACAGGACACTTCTGTGCTGTGTTGAAGAACCGAAGACATTCAAACACCCACAAGTCACAAAGCACTATGCAGCTGACACCTGGTTTGTCCCACACCACTTCATGTGGCCCATACACCCTTCACCATATGAGCAAAGACACCCTCTGAGATATCCCACATACCACAGCCCACCAACTCAGTATTCCTAGACTGAGACCCTTACAAATAAATTTGTTACATTTCAATCATTAACAGAACGGATAAAGTCCTACAAAACTTTGCGGGCTGAAAATGCACACTATTTTTTTTCCATTCCATTAGTAGAATGGCTTCCAGTCATGTATTCTTTTAGTTTATGAAGCAGGCACACATGATGTCCAGTGACAGCCCATCTTTTTGTTCTCAGTGAATGAACTTTTCAGGTTTCTTAACGTATTCTTGCCATCCCTGATTGATCTGAAGCTCCATTTTCTATGGGAGTCAGAAGGAGAGACTAATTGCCTTGATAAATTTCATCTTCTTGTAAATTGCACTCATAGTCATTTCAATGGTTTGTAGGAATAAAAATAAAGAGACTCCAAGAATATTCGTACTCGGGAATAAGCATAGAACCATATTTGCTAGAGTGTACCATTTTCTCTTAAACCAAACTAAAGAGTAATCGATTTTTTAGACCTTTATCTTTGATCCTATTTAATATCATTCCTGCTAGTTTGAAAGACAAAGTCTCAAATAACAGGTTGTTTAAAATCACAGACTGGAACTTTGAGCAGCATCAATCTTTATTTCTAACTGGAAATTCTCAGTTGAGATGCCTCCCATGCCCTTTTCCAACAAGTACCAAAGAAGACACTTAAATTATTTCTCTTTTTACTAAAACTCCCCTCACCAATGACCACACAAATTTTTTTTTCATGTTCCGTCTACAGGAAAAATCTCTATATACCAGGTATTTCTTTTCTTTTGCTCTAAAGCTAAGCACTCTTACAATCAAAAGCTTTCAGCTTGCTGCTAGGGTGATATTAATTGTTTCAGAAGCTAGGCAACTTCTGAAAACCACACAAGTTTTTGAATCCCAACCCCCCAAATGCCAGCACCCTTGCCGTCCACTTTTGGAAAACCAAAAAGAAGCCGGATTGCTCCGGTCAGAAGAGTGCTGAGATCCAGGGCATCGCTATGTTGAGAACATCAAGCAGGAATAAAAACTGTTGGCAAACTCATTCAGCCTAAATTACTGTTATTAATAACATAACCCTGGCACTACCAGCGATAACAACAGAAATAAAAGATCTAAAACCATATTGTGCAAAAAACCAGAAGAGAACAGTAAGCAGGCTTTGGAGTAAATTGGAATAAATGTGTATTTCCAACAAATGGCTTGGGAGTGGGGGAGAATAAAAATTTGTTTCCTACCTATCTGCATGACCCTTCCGAAAACAGAGGTGTTGTCCACAGTGCTACAATTCCATCGTCTGTGTCGGAATTGGTACTGGCACTCCTTAATGCCCGTTTTTGCTCCTTCTCCAATGTATTGCATGTGGTCTTGATATAGATGACAGAGTTTCTTCTGGCCTTGAGAGAGCCCTGCCAGTTGGCTACACAGGGGCTGAGCTCCTATGATATAGACTTCTGACATCTGAACAGGGTTATTCATGCCTAATGACCTAAAGGGGGGGGGTAGAGAGAGAGAGAGACAAGCATTGGAGATTTAAGATCAGTTTAGCTCTCCAGGTAGCGCCTAAAGCATGTCAGCCCTCCATGGATCTATGGACACACATAGCCTTTCTCTGGTGGTCCTTTTGACAAAGTGAAAAGAGAGTTTTGGAAAAGTTCTGTGTTTCAGCTCAATGGTGCGGCCCATGCTGTCTGAGCCCAGCAGGCACACTTGGCCTTGGTTCCTTCGACCCCCGCCTTGTCCTCTCCTTCAATATCCTTGGACCCAGGTGGTTTAGAGATTTATTTAGGCACATGCCAGAGAAAGTGTGGAGGCTTCAGGGAAGAATTCAAACTGCAAGATGGGATTCCCTCCACGCTGGGTGTCTTCACCCTATTTGGAGGTAACTGTACTGAAAGTTGAGAATAGCCCAGAATAACCAAGGTTAGAAATAAAGATAGTATTACCTACACACACAGACACACACAGAGACACACACACACAGAATATCCAATATACCTCATCTAGGCATACATATATGTGTACATGTATGTGTTTATATGTGTGTGTATACAAAGTCTACTACAGAAACCAAGCACTATTTGGGGGAATTTTTTTAAAGAGCTTCTTATATGACCCCAAAGGACTAAAACAGGGTATTCAGTCAGGCAGCAGTCAACTTAGACAGTAAGAAAAATGTGGTTCATTTAAGGGAGGGGGGAAGAATCCAGAGAGCTGTCATAAATCATTCCTGAATATACTGCAGTCTGGAAGACCAATGACTGCAAAAAATCTTTTTTTTGGGGGGGGCTAGCAGGGGTGATGTGACTATTTCAAGTTTTTTTTTTTCCCCTCAGCCCAACTTGGAGGGTTTAGCTGTCTTCCCAGAACTTTGCCTATTTTTGGACCCTGTAGGTTAATAACCTAGAGTGACACAAAATAAAAGTCGAAACTCACTTTTATTGCTGAGAGGTGACAAAAAAAATTTATAGATAGGTTTACAATGATTAGAGAAGTGGATTTCTGTTCCTCTTTATGGCACAGAGTACTAAGACTACATGGGTATAACACACACACTCCCACATCCTAACAAGGGCCCTATAGAAATCTCCGAGGTTACATGTGCATATTCCCCATGGAGCTTAAGATAATCTACACAATGCTGGGGAAATAAGAGAGAGAGAGAGAGAGAGAGAGAGAGAGAGAGAGAGAGAGAGAGAGAGAGAGAGAGAGAGAGAGAAAAGGAGGAGAGGAGAGTACCTATTAATATATGCATGTTCCATATGATAAATGTACATATAGATATGCTCACAAGGAAACTCCACGGACATTTTTGGCCTTAAGTATATTGGCTGTCATGAACTTCAGAAAAAGAGACGGCAAATACACACACATTTCAGATGTGCTTACCACCAAGAGCTGGCCTCTATCACAACTTGGGTAACAGAGACGAAAATGGCCAAGGCCACTAGAGACAACTTCGAAGGCATCGCAGTGGCACTGCCCGCTGATCCCAAAGTACCTCCTTGGACCAATATTCCGATCGACTTCTGGAGAGGGAAAGAGGGAGCAGATGTTTATTGTTTCTCAGTTCATTTTCAAGCCTGCAAGTTTAAACAAGGGAAGCATCCTGGGTCTTGGAAGTTGCCTGCTGCCCGGCTGCCTGGCTGTCCCTTCTCTTATCCGGGAGTTTTTGATGGCAAGATATAGGCAGCTGCTTTTCCAAATTAATCCACCCACGCAGCCTCGGGAGGAGGAAACCTTATTCCAGGGCGATGCTGCTTGCGGAGGAGCAGCCCAGCGATTACAAACATGTCTCAGGGCTGTTGCGTCCCAGCCCGGTGCCAAGCCAGCCGACAGCAGCCTCCACTCTTTTCCCGTATTCTTCCTTGCCTCCCGCCACTTTCAGTTACTCTGCTCCCCCAGAAGGGCAGGCAAAGATCCGATGAGGGGTGCCACCACCCTCACTCATCCCAGACCTGCAGCACCCAGCAAGTGGAGTCCGACTGGATCCCAGGGAGAGAGATGGCCAGATGCTCGGGGAGCCGACTGGGAGCAGAGAAGCTCACTGTGCGCCGACTGGGGGGAGGGCAGCCAGGGAGGGCGGGGAGGTGGTGAGGACCTGGGGGTGGGGGACAGAACTGGAGGGAAGGGCAAAGGGGTACGGGGCGGGGGCGGGGTGGGGGGAGGCGGCCAGTGAGAGAGAGATACCCAGCTGGTAAATTTAACTCCGAATTGACAACGTATGCTCCATAATCAGTTTATGGGCTGGTTTGTTGGAGAGCCACTTCCAGATGGCCACGGGCAGGGCAGGTTTCGTTTAGGACTTTCTCAAGAGCGGATGAAGGGGAGGAGGGAAAGGACGAGGGCAACCTTCCCAAAGGAGAAGAGGACAAGCCACTCCACCCCCTTCGGCCCTGGACAGCAGTGGGGAAGGGGGACTGTTTGGGGACTGGCTGGGGTAGCATGGCGTTAGGGCCAGGGGACTGTACATTGGAAAGGGCAGCAAGAAAACGAGGGCAGGGGCTGAGGACTAGGGTCAGGCAGACACAGGGACAGTCATTTACCCACAGTTACACTCGCAAGTCCACGCCCCAAGGCCGACTTTCCCTTCTCCCTGCTCCATCGGCCCCTTCCCTAAAGCTGAAGCAGCTGAGGGGATGGGGCAAATTTGGGCGTCCTCATCCGGGTTGTCTCTCCCTCCTGTTCAGAGCCTCGTAGGGCATCGCAGCTTCCTTTCCTGGGTTTGTCAGAGCCTAGGTGGCCCAAGCTCCAATCTCTCCAAAAGGAGGCAAGGGACATTGGTCAGGGCGCTGTTGGTGAATCCCTGGAGGCAAGCAGCCTCTTCTGGGAGGGTGGGCAGCACAGCTGAGTACCCTCTGTGCTGCTGATTCGGGGGGCAGAGGGTTGGTAGGGGGAGGGGATGACTCAGAGAGGGAGCAGAGGTTCCCTCCGCCAGGGAGGAAAAAGAGGGGAGATTCTGATAAAGATGCAGAGATGCCCTCCAAATAGCTCGGGCCTCCGGAACCTCCTCTGGTCTTCTAACCTCCCAGGTCTCCGGGCAGCCGCAAGGGCTGAGCCTGCAGGGCGGGGACCCGGAGCCTGGAGGCCAGCTCGGGGGTGAGAGAGAGCTAGCCAGGGTAGCATGGAGGTTGGAATTAGGGATGGTAGGGGGAGGACAGAGGAGACCCACGAAGGCTGCCCGGCCGCCAGGCTCCCTACCCACCCTCCCCTGCCACCACCACTCCCAACACTCCAACACTGCTCCCCTGGGACAGATAGCAGGCAGGGCCTGCTTCCCTCCCTCTGTCCCGCCTGTAGCGGCCAGCCTGGCCTCCCATTCCCCCCCCCCCCCGCTAGATGGGCGAAGCCTCCCCTCCCCGGCACATTTCCCAAAGCTCAGCAGCTCCTTCTCCCCTTCTCCCCCGCCCCAAAGTGTCAAGTTTCGGGACTTACTGGGGGAAGAGGAGTGAGTGGGGGGTTTGTCTGCGTCTGCCCGCAGCCAAAGTTCCCATTTAAATTTTCCAGAAGGGGCGACCCCAGCGGGAGGGAGGGAGAGGGAGGGAAAGGGGGAGAGAGAAGGCGGGGGGGGGGGCAAGCAGTCTGTGGTGTGCACATGCACACACATCTAACATACGTGTTTACGTGTAGGCATAAAATGTACGGATGGAGTTGAAGGGTTTCCAGGCTAATGCGGAGAGGGGCTGGGAGAGCAGAGCAGGAGAAATTGATAACAGATCCCAAGGATTAAAGAGGATGGATCCCTTTGTTACCGGCAAAGCCACACAGATGAAGAGAGCCCCTAGCCTACCACAGTGAAGTGGGCAAGTTCACGGTTCTTCCAATCGATGTAACAAAGCCAGGGCACCCCACGACTTTCTCTAAAGTCCAAATTAATGGTGCGGAAGGGGTGGATGGGTGTAGGGGACGAGGAGAGGGAAAGGGGAAAGTTTCTGTGTCACAATCGAGGAAGGCGGTGGAAAGTGAGATAGCGAAGAGGCCAAGCAACCGCTGGCTCTATTGCTTTTTTCTGAAAGAGCCCCACCCCCAACCCTCACCCTCACGCAGCAGATTATTCTCCAGGTATCATTATTATTATTGTTATTATTATTATTATTATTATTATTATTATTATTATTTTGGAAGGCCCCTACAAGCCAAGAAGGAGGAGAAAGCAATGTGTATCATACAGTTGCCCAAAGGACCTAGAGTAGGCCTCCTGCAAGAAAGAGCTCAACACGTTTCTTACTCTGTCCTGCCTTGGAGAAAGTCAAGTTCGGGAGCTGGCCCAGGATCTTTGAAGGGAGGGGGGTGGGAGGAATGTAAAGAGAGTCCCCTAGTTAGAAAGAAAGCTTTGCATGAAAACTCTGAATGGGAAAGTGAGGTGTGGTGTGGTGTGGTGTGTGTGTGTGTGTGTATATTCCTCTTGTTGGGGGGATATGTGGTTCTTCTGCAGCCTAGGGACCCTCTCCCTTTCTCAGGTTCCCAGAGATGGGACGAGAAGGTGCAGTTTGCCGGGTACAGACAGGATCTATCCTGCCGCAGGACGCTCAACGCTGGGGACACCCTATTCTGTTAAAAAAAAAAAAAGGTGCTCTTAATTCTCCCGGATGGGAAGGAAAGGGGGAGGAGGGAGGAAAACCTGTCACTACAACTCACAGGAAATTCACGATAACCTGAAACCTGCCAGAGCTCCGATACACACACAGCTTGTGGCAGGAAAAACGGAAATTAACGGCACCCAAGCACAGAATGGGAGGGGAAGGACTTCTGTTAAGGCACCCCCAACTTTAGCTCTCCCATTTCCCTCAGACTTTCTCGTCAGTTCCCCATCCTATCTGGAGGCTCCTCCAGCTACGCAGGCAGCTCCGAGGCTCTTTATGCCGCCTTCCCGGTTCCTCCTCCCAGCTCTCCAGCGGCTCTGAGGCCCCAGATCTCTGGGAAATCGCTGGAGCTTAGGGAAGGCTGGTGGGGTGGAGGGGGGGAAAGCCAAGTTTACATACATATGTAGCCAAAGGAAGGTCACCGGCTGGCCCAAGCACATAATGGAGAAAACAATGATGGGAAACTCCCAAGGTTCAGGGATTACAAATGTAACTCTGTGTGTGTGTGTGTGTGTGTGTGTGTGTGTGTGTGTGTAGGTGCCCCCACCCATCCCATGAGCTCTATTTTAGATCTTGCTTTAAGATGCGGAGGTAGGGCAAGATTCAGAAATGCTTTGCATAGGAAAAAACCAACCAAACAAAAAAGTTTCAATCTCCTTGACAATAGGAGATCCCAACGTCAGAGAAAGTGAGAGCTACTCAGCTTGGTCTTGGAGCAATAGTAGGCCGCCGGCAGTAGACAAAAGGGGCATCATTAACCTGGAGTTCCCTGACCCACCCAACCTTCCCTTCTTCCAGGCGCCTGCCTCTTTGGAGCCCCCGGGACTGCGTGGCAAGGAGCCCGGGGCGCATTGCTAGCACGCCGCGGTGCTCTCTCCCTGCTTCCCCAAGGGAGCTCACACTAAGGAAGTGCAAACAAGCGTTCCCTCACCTTCTATCAGTATCCGAGGAGCTCGGCTAGAACCAGCTAACTCCAGCTAGGGATGGAGAAATGCGGGGGAAGAAGGAGGCCAACTTTGACACTCTTCATCCATTAGCCTTCTCTCTCCAGAAACATATTTCAGCAGGAGCCTCATTATTCTACCTAAGTCGCTTCTTCCTTACACCCTATCCAGCTTCCTACCTCCAGTTCGCATCTCTGCAAACCAGCCCTGGGCCTTGGAAGAAGGGGCTT
Source organism: Phascolarctos cinereus (assembly GCF_003287225.1). Classification (NCBI taxonomy): domain Eukaryota; kingdom Metazoa; phylum Chordata; class Mammalia; order Diprotodontia; family Phascolarctidae; genus Phascolarctos; species Phascolarctos cinereus. The sequence continues at coordinate 12,938,524 of NW_027555847.1, forward strand.
GGGGGGTGGGGGCGGAGGGAGAGTGGATCCCAGGGGGCCGCAGGGCGCGCAGGAGACTCCAGAATCTGGGACCTGTGCGTGAGTAGGTGCTTTTTAGACTGAGCGTCCCAGCTGCCGGCAACCGACCTGCTCAAGACCCTTTCTTTGGGATGCTGCGGAGGCCGCCAGGCAATCGCGTCCGCTTTGGCCATGGAGGAGAGTCATCTTTTACCCCAATCGGAGAGCCACCCGGAGGAGCTTCAGAAGACCTACAGCGCCCAGAAGTGGCCTTTGGAGAGGCGGGAGAGTAAGGAAAGAGGCTGCATCGGATATCTGGGAGGAGTCCTATCTCCGCGTGGCCAACAGGGGGCACTGGGGACCGCCCCACGAAGCGAGAACGAACCAGGCAGAGAACTAGCGAGGGAGGGTGGGAGAGAGCTCACAGACCCACTCGACCCGGCTTAGGCCATTAAATACCCGGGGTGGGTGAAACAGGCTGGGAGGCTGTGGGCAGAGGGGACTGGGAACGTCCTTTTCTTATTCAAACCCCCGGCAAATGCAACCGGAGCGGGCTGCGGCCAGACCTCCACTCCTGGCCAGCATCCCTTCTCCTCCCCCGTTTGACGCTCCTGTCTCCCCACTTTCAAGCTGTGCACTTGAAGGGGGGGGGGGTTGAACTTCACCGATCACTGTGGCAGCCCGGGGGCCGTCCCCTTTAACCTTCTTGGGTAGAGGTTGTCTAGCAACCTGGCTGCAACATCTGGATGCCTTTGGGGGGGCGGGGCGAGGAAACCCTGTGGCATCGCTCCCGCAGGCTCCTAAAGGACTTCCAAGCCCGGGGGTGCCCACTTAAGAAGAGAAGGAAGCTGCCGGAGAAACTGTCACTCATTCACCCAACCCAGGGCTAAGCTGAATTCAAGCTGGTGTTTGATGGAGGATTGGCGGGGAGGAGAGAGGAGGAGGAGGGAGAGAGAGAGAGAGAGAGAGAGAGAGAGAGAGAGAGAGAGAGAGAGAGAGAGAGAGAGAGAGAGAGAGAGAGAGAGAGAGCATGCGTTCGTGCTCGGGGGAGGGGGGACGAATGCGGGTTTTGGTTTTCCAGTGGAGGAGCACTTTTCTCAGGACTTGACCCCCGGGGCAGGTCTCGTTCCTCACTTGGAAATAGGGCGAGAGGGCGCGGGCCAGGAAATAGGGCACTAGAGGGCTTTCGCCAAGGGAGAGCACCTAGGGCAGCACCAGGAGAACTGAACGGACTACGGAGGGGAAGGGGAGTGGGGGATGGGCGATGATGGGGGTGGGGGGACTGTGAAAGTGACCTTTCGGTGACCCTCTGAGTGCGGGGCTCTGCTGAGGCCGGGCACAGCTGACAATTCAAACAAACCCCAGCGATCAAACTTCTTCCCCGCTCCCCCCTACCCCATTCCGCGCGGAGTCTGAAAAACTTCAAAAGGAGTAAGTCAAACGGAGGGGGGAGGCTGTAGGGCGGGGGTAGAGTGTGGAGGCTCCCCCATCCCTGAACCAGGAGACTGGCCCCCTCACAGATGCAAAATGCGGGAGGCTGGCGCTCACAAAGCGCTCCCACTAATCCTCGGGACGCAGGCAGGCCGGCCCCCTCGGGCCCCAGGGTGTCCGCAGAGGCTCGGGCCAGGCGCTCTTAAAGGGCCAGTGCTTCCCCAGGCGGGCCTCCTGGGCAATAGACTGGGAGGGGAGAGCTACAGGGGGGACGGGGAGGTGAGGCGGGAGGGAAACGAGGGAGGGCCTGGGGCTGTTCTCGCCTACTCCCTCCTCCCGGCCCTCGGGGTCCAAAGGAATGGAGGCTGGCCTCGGGCGCCTTGGCCCCTTCCACTTTGGGGCTGCCCGAACATTGCGGAATTATCATGTATGTGACTGATACACTTTACAGCCAAGACCCGAACTTGCTGGTGGAAAAAAAAAAGAAAAAGAAAAAAAAAGAAAGAGAGAAAGAAAAGAGGAAATAACATTGGCCTTCCTACTCTTCACCCTCTTACTCTTGCTCCCCCCATTCCCAAGAGTACTTCGACTTCAGAGTAGAGAGTTGTAAGAAAATTTGGAGAGAAATAGAAAAGAATGAGAGAGAGAGAGAGAGAGAGAGAGAGAGAGAGAGAGAGAGAGAGAGAGAGAGAGAGAGACAGAGACACAGAGACAGAGACAGAGAAAGAGAGAGAGAGAGCAGCCTCGAACCTACCTCCATGGCTCACGGGGAGAGGGGCTGGAGGTGGATGAAAGTCCCCAGCTCAGGGAAAGCAGCCCAGGAATCCCAGAGGAGCAGCGTTGGGCCAGGCAAGACCGCACAGTCCCGGGTGGGTGTCTTCGAGAACAGGGACTGCCGATTGCGGGAGCAGCAGCGGCTGTAGCGGCAGCAGCAGAGGCGGCAGCAACAGCAGCCCCAGCGGGAGCCCGCTCCGGAGCCCAGAGTGGTAGTACAGGGGCCTCGGGTGTCCAGCACCGCGGCCGGGGCCGCGGGGGAAGGGCTGGCCACGGCCCAGGCCCTGGAGGCCGGGATGGGGAGAAAGTCCGGGGACGAGGCTGGCAGCGGGCAGAGGGACCGGCGGAGAGGGACCTGAGTCCTGCGCTAGCGCCCTGGCGACCGTAGAGCCGAGCTGCGCTCTTCTGATGGCTGGGTTCCCAACGTCCATCAGAGATGGCAGTAATTAGGGCTTTCCAACCCCAAATGTGGGCGTGATTGTGAGAAACACTTTACAACAAATAAAAAAAAAGTCTTTCACAAGGGGGTGAGATCCCCCCTCGTCCCCGCCCGCCCGCCCCCACGACACACACTTGCCCCGAGGGCAGCGATCCTCCACCCAGGTGCCCCTTTCTTTCCACTACGACTGTGCAAGCTTCAGGCTCTTCTCGCCTCCCCTTGGACTCCTCTCTGGATCTGGGGCCGAACCATTAGCTCCGGAGCTCTAGTCCCTCCGCCTGTGAGTGTGTGTGTGTGTGTGTGTGTGTGTGTGTGTGTACGCGCGCGCGCGCGGTTGTATGTACGTGTGCACGTTTGTGTATACACACACACTTGTAGATTTTAAGCGACAAAACAATCCGGCACGCCGGGATTTTCTTCTGGAGAGGCAGCAGGAAACTCAGTGGTCCGAGGATGACTGGGCGCCCCCTGCTTCGGTCCTTTCATTTTGGGCGCGGGACTGGGGTAGGGAACACTTGGGTTGCGAAAAGGAGTCCCGAGAAAAAAGTTAAAAAGGTGAACTCAACTCGTTTCCCCGGGGCTGGGGCCGGTGGTCCTTGGGCTGAACAGGGGGAAAGTTTCTTCTCTCCCCCCTCCCTTCTGTCCTTCTTTCTTCTTTTTAATTGCCCTCTCTTCCTCCTCCTCCCTCCTCCTTTTTTTTTTTTTTCAAAACGAAGGGCGAAGAAAACGGGGACTAAAGGCGAGTGGTGGGGGCGGGGCTCCCGAGATCCGTGGCAGCTCAGCTTTCCCGGGGCTCCAGGCACAAGTCACTGGGACTCCGGCTACGGTCCGGGGCAAAAGAGGAAAGAGAGAGTGAGCCAGTAGGGTGAGCGCTGGGCGGCGGCAGCGGCGTGTCCAGGGGCCGCTTCTGCTGCCTCCACGCTCCGGAGCTGGTTCGGTGGGCTCGGCGCCGCTCGCTGCTGCTGCTGCTGCTGCTGTTCCAACACCAAGCTCCCTGGGCTCAGAAGGAGAAAGATGGAAAGATGGTCTACCTTCCCACCTCACCCCTAGCCCCTCTCTCCGTCGGTCTCTTTTTGTATCTTTCTTTCTGCCTGCCTCTCTCTCTCTCTCTCTCTCTCTCTCTCTCTCTCTCTCTCTCTCTCTCTCTCTCTCTCTCTCTCTCTCTCTCTCTCTCTCTCTCTCTCTCTCTCTCTCTCTCTCTCTCTCTCTCTCTCTCTCTCTCTCTCTGTCTCTCTCTCTCTCTCTCTTTCTGCCTGCCTCTCTCTCTCTCTCTCTCTGTCTCTCGTGCTTTCTCTCTCCCGGCTTCTCTCTGCGCCGAGTCCCCTGAAAATGTTTAAGAAAAAAAAAAGTTTTACCGAAGGAAAAGGCTGGAGAGGGAGAGAGGGAGGGAGAAGGTGTCGGGGCTGTGCGCATGCGCCTCTGGGCCCGCCTATGACAAACTAGACTGTATTTTAAAGCCGTACCACAGGCGGAGGTGGGTGGGAGTCGGGCCTCTCTCCTACCCCGGGCTCCCTATATCCACCATCTCCCCCCCCACCCCCAGATGATAGTCCCTTCCCTGGGGCACGTTGAAATTCTATGGTCATACGATCCAACCCCCCCCTTCATTCCCCTACTTTACAAAGGGGGAAACTGAGGCCCAAGGGACTTGGGATCCTATTAGCAGTAAATGTCAGAGGTGAAATTGGAACCCAAGTTCTCTGCTTCCAGAGCGCGTGGTCATTGCATCGGACCGCAGTCCATCCTGAGGTTAGGCTGAGCGTTGATTGCTAGCTCTTGGCCTCTTTTCCTTCTGCTGCATTGAGGAGGAGGAGTGGGTTGCAGAAATCCTTTGCTTCTAGAGTCTGGGAGAAGGGGGTCGGCTCGGCCCCAGCCAAGCAGAGCGCAGTGATGTCGCGCCTGCCGCAGGGGCCCCGGTCCCTGATCAGTTGCAGACCTTCGAGAAAGTGTCTGTGTGTGTGTGTGTGTGTGTGTGTGTGTGTGTGTGTGTGTGTGTGTGTGTTCGCAAGCACCTGGAGAAGTCACCTGAAGAAGTGGGGAAACTGAAAAGGACGGAACCCTAGAGTTTGCCTATCCGCCTTGGGGGGTTCCTCCTGGGGAAAGTAACCCCATTTGGCTCTGATACTTCTCCCCTCCCTAGAGCACAGTCCAGGGAATACAGGCACTCGGGCGTGCAAACCTACATCGATGTTACTCTGGCCTCTCCTGTCTCTGCCCCCTATTCCCTCTGCCTTCCCCTTTCCCATTCTAACTTCTCTTCCAGACCCCTGCCTCAGGCGGAGCTCTGGACGCTGGGTGGGTTACTACACAGAATTTTGAGTAAGGACTCCCCTTCCCCCCAACCTGGATCTTCTTCCCCCCTTTTTTTTCTTCTGTCCTCACAGGATAATCTTAGGATGATAATGAAGCCTCTGATCTGAGCTTGGATAGTTGTTGCGCGTTTTGCTTCTGGACTACTTCTCCCAGGGCACCCAGCCACGGATTCTGCTACCTTCTGGGCATGGTTGGGCAGGGACTCTTGGAAGACCTTCTCCTCTACCCCCATCCCACCTGAAACTCCTCTCTTTTCTTGTTTCTAATCTTTCCTTCACTCTCCTTTAATTAGGCCTGTCAAGGAAACCCAAGAAGCAGCCCCTATTGCCAGGCAGAGATGAGGAGGGAGTTCTCGTCTTCTATCTTCTCTGCTCTCTCCTTAGCTACCAGGGAGGTCTGGAAAACACCCCATCCAGGCTAAGAGCTCCCTTATCTCCTTTACTTCCCCTTTCCCCACTTCAAAACCAACACCATGAAAGCCTGGCTTTCCTCAAACACCTCAGCTGACCTTGAGCAATCGCTTTTCCTTTACTGGCCTCAGTGTCCTCATCTGTAAAATGAAGGGAATGGATCAGATGGCTGGATCAGATCCTGGAATCCCTGGCCATATAACAATGTAAGATAGGGCAAAGGGAGGCTGAACTTTTGAGCAAGAGACACCTAGATACTAAAAGATTTCCCCAGGTCTTGTCAGCTGTCTGAGACACATCAGTAAAATTAGCGCTCCCCGTGCACTGCCTACATTCCTGAAGTGCTGTATCCAATGTCAGCCCTAAAGTACCTGGGACCTAAACTCAGGGCTTACCTCAGAGAACACCTAACTTACCCCACCACCACCACCACACACAATGGTAGATATCATATTTTCCCATTACTTCCAAAGAGGTCATCTTTCCTGAGCTCTCCTCACTTCTTGAAGTCAGAAAAGAAAGTGGAAAATTCCATATTTAGAAGTCTTTTCTATGTCCAAGAGCTAGGTGCTACAAATCTGAGGCACATGTTTAGAACTAGAAGCATCTTAAGAGTCACCTATTCCAACCCGTCATTGAAGGGAAGTGACCATCATGGGAACACAGATTTAGAAGTAGAAGGGCCACTAGTCCAATAGTTTCATAGTATAGATTAGAAAACTAAGGTCCAGGGAGGTAAAAGCATTTGCCCAAGTCCACATAGGTATTGAGTGAGAGGTAGTAGCAGGATTTGAAGCCAGGTCCTCTGATTCTAAATTTTCTTTGGAAAAATTCAGTCCTCAATACATTTTTGAACTCCTTCCCTCCTCCTTCCCGTAGCACTCAACTAAGTTATTCTTTTTCAGTTTGCTGTCCTCAAACAGATTCACATCGTGGTTGCTACACATGCTTAATATTAATAGTAACCAAGATGTAAATGGCACTTTAAAGTTTACAAAGTCCTAGGAAGACTTTTATGAACTGATGCAAAGTGAAGTGAGCAGAACCAAGAGAACATTGTACACAGTAACATTAAAGATGCTCAGATGTGACTTAGCTACTCTAATCAAGGCAATCATCCAAGACAATTCCAAAGGATCCATGATGGAAAAAAAAATGCCTCCAACTCCAGAGAGAGAACTGCTTACTTCTGAATGCATACTGAAGCAGATATTTTCCACTTTATGTTTCTTGTTTTTTATTCTGTTTCTTTTGAGGAGGGAGGGAATATGGCTAATATGGAAGTGTGTTTTGCCTGACTACATATGTATAATTGGTATCATATTCCTTGGCTTCTCAATGAGTAGGGGAGGGATGGAAGGGAGGGAGAGAATTTGGAAGTCAAATTTTTTAAAAAATGAATGTTAAATAAATATACGAAGAAATAGATGACAAAAAATACTGAAAAAATCAAGTTTACAAAGACTATTGCATTTATTTCCCCATCCTCCTTTAGCTCAGTGTCTTTCCCCTGAGATTAGTGCGAGTTCGTCCTGTCTTCATTTGGTTTGTACATAGTTGTTTGCGTATCGTCTCCCTGTTGAACTGTGAGGTCCTGTGAGCAAAGACTATCTTTTGACTTTCTTTGTATTCCCAGTATTTAGTGTAATGCCTGGCACAGGAGACTCTTAATAAATGCTCATTGATTGACCTCTTGACTTCTTTCATTTGATCCCCACTACAATTCTGGGAGGCAGATGCTATTATTATCCCCATTTTGCAGATAAGGCAACTGAGGCTGAGAGAGGTTAAATGACTTGCCTAAGGTAACACAACTAAAAAGTATCTGAGGCAGGATTTGAATTCAGGTCTTCCAGACTGTAAATTCCCTATGTTATCCACTATATGTCAATCTCAGCCCACAAGGTCATCTCCTGTCAACATAGCACCTTCAGAACTGTATTTTCGGGGGGGTATCTCCTCTGTGATAACACTGCAGATGTACAGAAAAAAATCTTGGGGAAGAAGAGGGCTAAGAAGAAAGTGCTTCCTTTGCCCCGACCAAAAAGGAATCCAAACTGGCAAGGAAAAATCTGGCAGGATCAACTGGAAGACACCTTGATTCCTAACTCAGGATCTAGCTGAAAGAAGCCAGACGAAATGAGGTACAAAGGTCAAGCATTATCCAGAGCTTTTGATGCAGCCAGATAACCATTCCAGAAAATTCCTGTCCAAACCCTTGCTGGTGTGTAATTCAAAGGCCATAGAGCATTACTGTTCTAAGCTTACTGTGTTCCAGGCATCATTTCCCAGAGACATCTGATTAAAGGGAACAAATGGATGTTAGATGGAGGAGGACCATATTAGCAGTCTTAAAGCACAAGTGAGTCCTCTTCAACATGGGAGATGCAATTTCGAGAGCACAACCAGGTACAGAGGTCAGCTCCTGGAAGGAAAGGACAGTTAGGATAGCTTAGAGAAGAGGCAGGAGCTAATCAGGGAGGAAGAGATGGTTCTGGCTCCAGCCATATGGTCCCCATGCTCCATCTCCTTGGAGCCTTCATCAGTGAATATACATTGGGATGAGACTGAGCAACCTGAGGGAGGTCTAAGAGAGCACCCCACATAGTCAGGGTGCTTCTCTCATTAAAAAACCAACCAAACAAAAACCCACATCTAGCCCACAGACCCAAGAAATCGGTTCTGTGGCTGCTGTGGCACCAGAGTTACTTCACAAACCATGAATGTGAGAGATAAGGAATAGATGAACTGGTGCATCACTATCCCTCCATCTCTGAGTGAGAGGCAAAGAGGAAGGAGAGGTGGTATTGAAAGGAAGGGTGGAAGGGAGGGAAGGAAGGAGGGAAGGAGGGATTGTGGATGGAAAGAAGGGAGAAGGAGAGAGAGGCAAAGATCCAAAAGTATTTTAAAAATAAGTTAAGGAAAGCTACCTGTCTTTCTCTTGCTTAGGCCCTCATCCACTCTCCCTCCCTCCCCCCACCGGCCAACACAGACATGCACGCACCTTTTCCACGCCAAGAGGCTCCTGAGGAAGGTCTTGAATGGGAAGAGCCTGATAAGAGAAATACTTGCCTCTGAAGAAAGTTAACATTCCATCCATTTACCTATTTAGCTTCTTCCTTTTGAAAAGCATTCTGCTTCCCTCTCTCCATTTGGCTTCTAACCTTCCCCTCCTTTTCCCTCCTCAGTGACACTTCCCAATAAAGAGAGCATTAAAAGCCCCAAATCTGATAGAGTTGTTAGGATGTGCTGAGATCAGCCAATGGCTATGAAGCTGAGAGAACCTTGGTTCAAGACCCGCCTCTGATGTTTTGCTCCCTGGGTGATCTAGGATGCTTCCCCAGCCAGTTTCCTCATCTATAACATGAGGCAGTTGTACTAGACGGCCTCTTAGGTCTCTTCCAGCTTGAGATAGGTCTGATGTGTTCCAGGTTTAAACCCAAGGCATTCATTGGTTGTTCCTGGATGGAAGGTGATTGATTATTTGCCTTGGTGGACATAAAGTCCAGCCCTAGCACAAACACAAATAAATAAATAAACAAACAAACAAACAAATAAATGAATGAATGAATGAATGAATGAATAAATAAATGAATGAATGAATGAATAAATAAATAAATAAATGAATGAATGAATGAATAAGTAAATAAATAAGTGAATAAACAAACAAATAGATAGATAGATAGATAGATAGATAGATAGATAGATAGATAGATAGATAGATAGATAGATAAAGGCAATCCTCATCCTCAAGGAGCCTGTGTGATCTTGGTGAAGTACAATACATAAAAGCCTTTTGAAAAAAGAGGGGGAGGGGTGGTGTAGGAGGAAGGAGGAAGAAGGATGCAGGATGGAGAAAGAAAAGCCCACAGTGAAGTCAGGATCTGGGACTCAGAGGGAAAAGGAGCAGTGAACATGGATGGGCTGGGGACCCTGCCTTAAGCTGTAAGTTCTGAGAGAAAACAACCAATCAGAAGAAGGGACTCTAAGTAGGTGGGATCTTCCAGGATGAGCAGGGCTTGGAAGCCTCCAAGGAGAGAAGGCTACTGTGACAGGGTGAAAAAAAATTTGGGAATCAAGACCGGGGGCCCAGAGAGGAATTAAGCACTGCTATGTTCTCCAAATGGTTCAAAAGGTTGGATCTAGCCTTGTGTTTCCCATCCGCTTAAACATCATTCCAATTGGGACAATGATGCATTGTTGGTAGAGTTGCGAACTTATCCAACCATTCTGGAAAGCAATTTGGAACTATGCCCAAAGGGCAACCAAATTGTGCATATCATTTGCCCTAGCAATACCACTGCTAGTCCTGTATCCCAAAGACATCATAAAAAAGGGAAAAGAACCTATGAGTGCCAAAATATTTATAACGGCTATTTTAGTGGTGGCAAAATATTGGAAAATGAGGGGATGCCCATCAACTGTGGAATAGCTGAACAAGCAAAACGAGCAGGACCAGGGAAACACTGTACATAGTATCATCAACACTGTGTAATGATCAACTATGAATGATTCAGCTCTTCTCAGCAATACAATGATCTAAGACAAGTACAAAGGACTCATGAAGGGAAATGCTATCCATATCCAGATAAAGAACTGACAGACTCTGAATGCAGAATAAAGCATTTTTTTCACTTATTTCATTCTTTCTTGTGGTTTTCTTTTTTAAAAATCTATTTCTTCTTTCACAACTGTGACTAATATAATAATATTTTTTACTTGATAGCACACATATAAACGATATCTAATTGCCTACCACTTTCAGAAGAGGGGAGGGGAGGGAGGGAGAAAAACTTGGAACTCAAAATCTTGTAAAACTGAAAGCTAAAAATTTTCTTGACATGTAACTGGGAGGGGAAAATCAAAATACTATAAAAAAGAATTTAATGTTGTTTACTCTCCCTAAACAAAAACTTGAGGTTGTTTGGAAAGAAAGCAGGTGCCAGGTCAAGGAAGAAGTACATCAGTGAAATGACAGGTCAGGTGGAAAGATGGGCGATTGGTGGTGAACATTCATAGCCCAACCCTTTCAAGCACAGTGACTTAACAACTGGAAAATGTCATCACAGTGTGGTTCTGCTTCCCTTGAAGGAAAATGAATGTACTTGAAATAAGTGGTCTCAACTTAACCAAAGATTTTAACTTAAGAGAGGAGGAAACAGTAACTCTACATGGACCTGCTGTCAAATTCTGGAAAACTAAATGAATAATCATAAGGATTATGTTGATCTATGCTAGAATATGTATACATCTGCCTGGGATATACAGAGGAATGACGGTCTGTCTTTTTTTGCCATTCATGGATAACCCATCCTCTACTCAGTCCAGAAACTCGATCCTCCCTCTGCCCTTCAATCTTTGCTCATGTAGATGTCATAACAGAGATCAGGCAGTAGGTTAAGCAACTTCCACTTTGCCAATGCTGCCTCTCTAGGGCAATGGGGTACAGCGGGGAAAAAATGTACTTGTATTGCAATGCGCTATAGCCAATGGAAGGCCAACATTTCTTTCTAGATTCATAACAATAAAACAACAACAGATCATACATTTGGAGAACTAGGTTGTCATGACCAAATTCCAACTGAAAATCATAGATCAGAGGGTAAATTAAAACAGTGAGGTGTGTCAGAGAGAAAATATGAAAGCAATTGACTTGGCTGACTCCAAAGATAGTTTTTAAAAAAGAGCATTCTTCTGTTCATTAAAAGTGGGATTTATAAAGTTCATTGCATTTCTATAGGCATCCTGGAGAATCAGCTTGGTACAGTGATGGTGAGCTGGCCTTGGATTTGGAAGACCTGAGTTAAAGCCCCACTTCTGACTCACACTAGCTGTGTGACTGTGGGTAAGTCACTTAACCTCTCCACGCTCTAAATAATTCTTTAAAACAGAAGTTCTTAATATTGGGTCTGTGAACTCACTTTCATTTTTAGTATGTTTTGATCACTGGTATTTCAAGATATATATTTTCTTGTATTATCATATAGATAGACAGATAGATAGAAAGATAGATAGACATAGATAGATAGACATGTGCGTGTGTTTGAGAAAAAAAAAAGGTTAAGAACTCCTGCCTTAAGACTACAGTTGCAGAGAAAGCACCAACCATCATTTGTAGAGGGACTTTTCTCACTATGGAATTCCCTTTACCAATGGAATCATAGGTCTCCTCCCTATCTCCATCTCCATGATGGATTCCATTTTTACAAACTAATAGCTGGCTCAGTGGGTGAGGGTCCTGGAAATGCTGGTGGGGCTAAGGTGTCAAATTCATAGGATCAGAGGAAAATAAATTCAGAGCCAGAATGGAAACCAGAAACCATATATTCCAATGCCCTCATTTTCCAGAGGTAGAAACTGAACAGAACAATTTTAAATGACTTGTCTGAGATCAAACAGCTAGTAAGTTTCTTGGGTAGGATTTGAACCCAAGTTTTCCTGACTCCAAGTCAGTGCCCTCTCTACTCTACCACAATACCCTGAGTTCAGTTTGACCTGTTAGCTTGGTTCCCTTTCTACGGCCACAAATTGCACCTCTCATACTGGTTAGCTATCTCTGAAAGACATGGTCACCAAGGCAAGAGATTGAATCATCCATCACAAATCCAGAGTTAACCTTAGGGGGAAGGAAAAAGAAAGAAAGGAAAAAAAAACCAGCTAAAATCTCACATCCTATTGACAAAAAGGTCAATGTAACAGTCTTTTCTGTGTGGAGCTTAGCCCACTATGAGATCATGGACTGCATAATGTAAATGGTCCACTGGGCAGGAGTTTGGGTGGGGAAACCAAGGCATTGACATCCTTTCTGATTCTTTGTCCTTGTAATGCTCTCAGATAGGAAACAGAGGGGAGAGAAGGAGAATTCAGCAGAAAGGAAGAGGGAGAAGGATGAGCCTTAGCGCAATTTACACCGTCTTCCACCCCAGTGGAAATAGGAAATAGGAAAGCTCTATTAAGTCTGCCAAGAGAGCTGGAGAGCTAGTTTCCTCCCCATTAAAGGACAAGTTAGTGTCCTAGGATTTGTTTTTTTTTTAAATCCAGATTCTTCTCTTCCCATCTGCCTTTTGGCTCATGTCTGCAGAACCCTAAACAACCACATCTAAAAATGAAAATATTAAATCATCTAGCTTTCTTGAAATCTCCTAATGATATGTCACAGGGAGACTCCTCTAGAATACTTTCCTAGAGAATGTTCTTCCTGATGCAGATGCTTAAAAGTGCAGACCTCATGGCCTCTTCCTCAACATGTTGGCAGAACAAGGATTCCAGACCAAAGTCTTGGCTCAGTTAAAAGTCAATTGTGGGGGATAGAATTTTTAAAAATATATACATATATGTATGTATGTGTGCATGTATGTATGTGTATATACATACACATACATCCATTTACATTTTTAAAAACTTTTAACATTCATTTAAAATTTTTTGAGGTGCAAATTATTTCCCTCCCATCTCTGAGAAGGCAAGCAATATGATATTGATTTTACATGTGAAATCATGCAAAGTATATTTCCATGCTAGCCAAGTTGCAAAAGAAAACACACATACAAGAAAAAAAATAAAGTGGGAAAAAGTATGCTTCAACCTGTACCCAGAGTTCATCAGTTCTTTCTCCAGATGTAGAGAATATTCTTCATCACAAGCCCTTTGAAATTGTCTTAGATCATTGCCTTGACCAGAGTAGTTATTTTTTTCGCAGTTGATCATCATCACAATATTGCTATTACTGTATACAATGTTCTCTCGATCCTGCTCACTTCATTTTGCATCACTTCATCTGAGTGTTTTCAGTTTGTTTTTTTTCTGAAATCATTCGGCTCATTTCTTAGAGCATAATACTATTTCTTCACAATTAAATACCACAACTTGTTCAAACATTTCCCAATTGATGAGCATCGGGAAGCATTTTTGAAAACTTAAAACATTTTGCAATGCTGCTTCTACGATCCTAGTCATGATCATTGCTTCTGGGAAAAAGGAAACCTCAGGCACATGTGTGTGTTCACCTGGACTATAGCAAATCTTCTTTCTCATATACTTTAGTAATGTGATTGGTCATATCTTGCAAATGCAGGATAAGTTAAAGAAAATTCATTTGCTTCATTGGTATGTCTGCAAAATCAAGAAAAGCTGAAGACCCTTCTCATCCCTAGTACATTGGACAGAGTCTCATGTCCAAATTATAGGAAGATCATCAATCTGGAGCTGGAAGGAACCTTGGAAGACATCAAGTCCAATCCTCATTTTAATAAAGAAAATGAGGCTCAGAGAGGTTATAAGCCCAAGATCACACAGAGAGTAAGTAACAGGAATGGGACTCTAACTGTGTTGTTCTTTCCCCTACACCATACTACTCAACTTCTAAGAAGCTCAAGTAAAAGGTCTACATATGTATATGTGTGTATGTATGTATGTGTATATATGTGTGCATACATATGTGTATGTGTGTATGTATATGTGTGTGTGTGTGTGTGTGTGTATAGACATAGACATACATATACATATGGATGTGGAGAAAGCTGGGGAAGAGGTGGATTAGAGAAAGGAAAGAATCATACCTTGGAGTGATAGCTGATGACACATAGAAGCCAGAGTTGATTAACTCTTGTTTTGCTCCTATATTCTCTGCCAAGGAAAAAGATTTTGGACCAGAAAGTACAAAAGTGGCCATTAGAGTATTGAAATACACAGAGAAGTAAGGAGATAATATGAGTCTCTAGACTCAGATCAAATCTATCCCAAATCCGACTTCCTTCTATACTGAGCTCAGAGCCCACCTTCGGGAGGTCTTTCCTGCCCCCTACAAACCTACTCTGAATGCCACTTCTATGGTCTTTCTTCTGAAATCACCTGCCATTTACTCTGTATTAGAAAGTTATTAGAATATTTTTTTCTCCCCTATTCAAATGTGATCTTACTGAGGTCAGGGACAGGATTTTTGCTTTCATTTGCATATTCAGTGCTTAGCACATAGAAATGCTTAATAAGTTTTTGTTGACTGAGTGACGTGATTCTGAGCCACACTCAATGATCTTTGATAATTTAAGAAAAACCAACAAGGTACTGGTTTGGAGAAGGGCCAATGTTGACCTAATTTTAAAAAAAAAGGAAGAGAATGGAGTGTAGACCATAGGCTGGTGAGCCTGATTTCAATGATAGCAAATTTCTGGAGTCTAATATTAAAGGAATGGTTGATGAAGAAAAGGAAGCAGTGATCACAAAGAGCCACCATTGTTTCAAGAAAAGTAGGTCATGCCAAACTGACTACATTGCTTTCTTTAACAGGATTAGTAGACAGGCAGGTACAGAGAATTCTGCTGTGGTGGCTTACCAAGATTCTATAGAGCATTTGACAAGAGCTCTGGAGCTTTTCTTATAGGCAAGACGAAGAGGTGAGGGCCAGTGAGGGCAGTTCAGAACTGGTAGAGTGACCCACCCGAAGAATAATTCTTAATGGTCTAACTAGATCCCCAGTGGACTTCTCACAGGTATATTTATTGGGTTCTATGCCATTTAACAGTTTTCAAGCAATTATTTAAATTAAACAATTATTTAAACTTAATGTGTTAGTTATTGAATAAAAATCTAAAAGGACCTTGATAGTCTAGCATGCTGGACTGCATAAGGATAAGTGTAAAGTTCTAAACCTAGGTTCAGAAAATCAACTTCACAAATGAAAGATGCAGGAGACATGTCTAGACAGCAGCTGTTTGGGGGGGAAAGATCTGGAGGTCTTAATGGACTGAAAACTCAACCTCATTCAAGAGTGCTATGTGGCTATGGAAAAAATGCTCTCAATCACTATTGATTAGAGAAACAAAAATTAAACCATCCCTGAGATACCACCCCCACCTATCATATTGACAAACATGACAAAATGAAAATGACAAATGCTGGAGGAGATGAGGAAAAATTGGGACACTAATGCATTGCTGGTACAGTTCTGAACTGATCCAACTATTCTGGAGAACAATTTGGACCTATGCCCAAAGGGCAATAAAAATGTGCATACCTATTGACCCAGCAATAGCACTCCTAGGGCTATATCCCAAAGAGATCACACAAATGGGAAAAGGGCCCACATGTACAAAAATATTTATAGCAGCTCTTTTTGTGGTGGCAAAGAACTGGAAATTGAGAGAATGCCCATCAACTGGGGAATGGCTGAGCAAGTTGTAGGATATGAATGTAATGGAATACTATTGTGCTATAAGAAATGATGAACAGGCTGACTTCAGAAAAACCTGGAGAGACTTGTATGGTCTGATGCTGAGTGAAGTGGGCAGAGCCAGGGGAACATTGTACACAATAACAGCCATGTCATGAGATGACTAATATTGATAAACTTAATCCTTCCCAGCAATACAAAGATCTAAGACATCTCCAAAGGGCTGGTGATGGAAAATGCCATCCACATCCAAAGAAAGAACTATGGAGTTTGAATGCAGATCAAAGCATACTATTTGCTATTTTTTTCCTCTGTTGAGTCTTGTTTCCTCTTTCTGGTGGTTCCTCCTATTGGTTCTAATTCTTACTTACAACATCACTAATGTGAAAATATGTTTAATGGGAATGTATATGTATAGCCTACATCAGATTGTGCACCATCTTGGAAAGGGTGGTGGGGAGGAAGGGAGAGAAAAATTTTAAACTCAAAAGTATATGGAAGTGATTGTTGATAAATCAAAATAAATTAATTTTGAAAAAGTGCTATGTGGCTATGGGAAAAATGCTCTCAATCACTATAGATTAGAGAAACAAAACATAAACCATCTCTGAGATACCACCCCCCACCTATCATATTGACAAACATGAAAAAATGAAAATAACAAATGCCGGAGATGTGGAAAAACTGGGACACTAATGCATTGATGATACAGTTCTGAACTGATACAACCATCCTGGAGAACAATTTGGACCTATGCCCAAAAGGCTGTAAAATTGTGCATACCCTTTGACCCAGCAATATCACTACTAGGTCTATATCCCAAAGAGTTCAAAGAAAAGGAAAAAGGGATCTATTTGAACAAAAAAATATTTATAGCAGCTCTTTTTGTGCTGGCAAAGAATTAGAAATTGAGGGGATGCTCTTCAATTGGGGAATGGCTGAACAGGTTGTGGTATATGATTGTGATAGAATACTATTGTGCTATAATAAAAGATGAGCAGGATGGTTTCAGAAAAACCTTGGAAGTCATATAACTGTTGTAAAGTGAAGTGGGCAGAACCAGGAGAACGTTGTGCACAGTAATAGAAATATTATAACAAAGACCAGCTATGGAAAAACTTGCCCATTCCGATCAAGACAAGGATCCAAGAAAATTGCAAAAAACCTATGGTGAAAAATGCTGTCCACTTCCAGAGAAACAACCAATGAACTCTGAGGGAAGATTGTAGCATACTTTTAAAATTTTCTTTATTTTTCTGGTGTGTGTGTGTGTATTCTTTCACAATATAGCTAACATGGAAATATGTTTTGTGTAACTTCACACGTATAATCAATATCATATTGCTTGCCTTCTCAATGGATGGTGGAAGTGGAGAAGGGAGAGCGAGATCTTGGAGCTCAAAAATTTCACTAATGAATGTTAATTCTTTTACATGTAACACAGAAAAAAATTAATGAAATAAACATTTTTTGTTAAGAAAGAGTGCAATATGATAGCCAAGGAAGCCAATAGAATGATCTTAGGTTGCGTTAATGGAGGAGTGATATTCAGAACTTGGGAAGTGACAATGCTACGGTGCTAAGCTCTGATCTAAACCCAGCTGTAGTACTCACTTTAGTTCTGGGCACACCATTTCAGGGAAAAAAATCGTTAACGTTCTTGAGTATATCCAAGGTCGGATGACTATTACAGTGAAAGACCCTGATATAATGACATGAGAGGCCTGGTTAAAGAAACTAGGAATATTTAGCTTGGGGAAAAGAGACTGGGCTGGGTGGGGGGAGGGGAGGAGATATGATATTGTGGGAAGAGTCTGGGATTAGGGATGGGGGACTGTAGGTTCAAATTCTCACTCTGCAAATTACATCCTGTGTGACTTTATGCAAGTCACTTCACCCTCTGGGTGTCAGTTTCTTCTGTAAAATGGAGGTGGGGTCAGAACAGCTGACCTTTAAGTTCCCACCTATAATCTTCTGCTAACTGCATTCAAATATTTAAAGGGCAGTTGTGTCAAAGAACGGTTTCACTCGTTATGTTTGGGCCCAGAAGGCTTAATGGAGGAACATTTGGCAGATGTATGGTGACCAACTGAGCCTGGAGGTAAGATAAAATTATCCAAAGTTAAAGTGGAATGAGCTGAAAGCCTGATGGCCTGTCTCAGGAGATAGTGGAACTTCCTACATTGAAAGTCTTCCTGCAGGAAGCTGGGTCGTTACTTCTCGAGGATCTTTTTTTTTTTTCAGGAAATTGGGGTTAAGTGACTTGCCCAGGGTCACACAGCTAGTAAATGTCAAGTGTTTGGTCTGAGGCCGGATTTGAACTCAGGTCCTCCTGACTTCAGTGCCAGTGCTCTATCCACTGAGCCACCTAGCTCCCCACTTCTCTAGGATCTTGCAGAAGCAGTCTATCAAGGTATAACTTGGACTAAATGACCGCTAAGGTCTCATGCAACTCTGATGCCTCCATGAAGCAAATGAATTGAACAAGAGCGTTTTGTTGTTGTCGTTGTGATAAAGCCTAATGCTCAACAGACAAACTGAAGTCAAAGATTGAAAACACTGGACTCAATGAAATGGAAGAAACCAGAGGCACCATCCATTTACATCCCTCTTCCCAACAAGCACTAACGTTTACACACACACACACACACACACACACACATTTTGTTAAGTGGTTTTGTTGCAAGCTAATTTATAGTCTTGAACATCAGTCTTTGATATCTCGAGAAAAGATGATCTTTTGAGCAATGACATTTTACCAAAGAAAGTGGGGCTATGAAATTATTACCAAGAAGCAGAAAGGGTATAGAGAAGGGAAACCAGTGTGTGAGGATGATGGCCAAGATCATTCTTGGTGAAGTAATGTTGGAGGAGGAATAAGGGCTGAAGAGTTTATAGGCTACTAGAGAAGGCATTGAGAAAGATTTTGTGATTTCAAGGCTGCCTCTCACCCTACATTCAGAAAGGATTTAGTTAATAAGTGTTTGTTGAATTGATCGTTGACATATATTGGTGATTTGCATTCTCAGCACCTGGCACGGTGCATGGCACATAGTAGGTGCTTAAGGAATGCTTGTACTCATGGTCTTAGAGAGTTGTTTATAGCACTGAGTACCCAGAGTACACATTCAGCCTAGGTCAGAGGCAAGATTTTTACCTAGGTTACATAAAGCATGCTAACCTTAGAAAGATTCTTATTTCAACCATGCTGAAGATTGAAGGAAAATATTCATTAGCCACTCTATTTTCTCAGAGAATACAATGTGTTTGATCTCAATAAGCTGTGACCAGAGGGCAGCTAAGTGGTGCAGTGATAGAGTACCAAGCCTGGAGTCAGGAAGACCTGAGTTCAAATGCAGCATCAGAAACTTACTAGCTGTGTGACCCTGGACTAATCACATAAGCCTATTTGCCTCAGTTTCTTCATTTGTAAAATGAGCTAGAGAAGGAAATGGAAAACCATTCCAGTATCTCTGCCAAAACAATCCCAAATGGGGTCATGAAGAGTCAGTTATTATTGAAATGACTGAACAACAAGAAATTAAGATCATTCAGGGGTCCAAGGTCACCATTTTGAACAACTATAGTAGATAGTAGAGTATTATAACAGTAGAAGGAGGCAGTGTAGTACAGTGGATACAGAGCTGGGCATAGAGTTAGGAAGACCCTGGTTCAAATTCTGCCTCTGACAAGCCACTTAACTTATTTCACCCTCAGTTTCATTACCTGCAAAGTAGAGATAATAGCACCTACTTCTCAGGGTTGCTGTGAGATTAAAGTGAGATAACATTTAAAATTGTTCTGCAAACCTTAAATATCTAGATAAATGTTAGCTATTGTTATTCATATTATTATTTTTGTACTTGTCAGATGGGCTGCTATCTGCTTTAGTGGAGATCATTTTTGTGCTGGGAGCTTCATGTCCTAAATAATTCACAAATATTTTCTATATCTGTTTATAGAAGATTGGGCCAAATCAATACTGAGCTCAGGGTGAAGAATTTGCTTTTAGGTAAATTCCTTTCTCTTAAAAGTAGAAGGTTCCCCAAAAAGTCTACTAATTTGGAGTTAACTATATTCTGGCTCATTCAGGTTTTACTGTGGCATATCCAGAAAAGGGCAGGTCATGTCTGGTCCAATTTCCTCATCTTGCAGGTGAATCAACTGAGGCACAGAAATGCTGGGTATTACTAGGACTTGTTAATATTTTGTTGGCCAGTAAAAGTTTCAGATCATTTGCAAATGCATACTACTGATACCCCAAATGCTTCTTCCCAAAGTGTCTAATTAGGATGGGATGTTAGTACGCAAAAGTACCTAATTTCAGCCCTTTCATTTTCACTAGGAGGAAGCTGGTGCCTAGAGAACAGTGTGAGTTACACAGCTGGCAGCACTAGGATTCAAACTCAGGTACCTCAACTCCCCCTTTTGGAATCTTCTTCCTCCATGAGAACTTTAGAACAGTGGAGGTCCTGGGAAGACCTTCGTTAAACACTGCCCTCCCTTTAAAAAATCATCAGAAGCCAAGATTTCATCACCTAGTAGAACGTAAGCTCTTTGAGCACAGGGAAGTGCTGCCATTTTCTTTTTCCTTTTGTGTCCCCAGTGCCCAGCACGGTGTCTGACACATAGTAGGCACTTAATAAATCCATGTGGAATTGAGTCAGTTCCTAGATTTCCCTGGCAATCTTTCATAATTTAAGGAAAAATAGTGATACTTTCTAAAGATATCGATTCCTTGGTTAGAAGGAAATCAAACATTTGTCTTTAATAAGGCATGATAAAGACAGCCATCATATCAGGGCATCTGAAGCATGAACAGCGGTAATCATGTAAGACAAGGTAGTTTTGGAGAACCCTCCCCTCTTGAGAATTCCTAAGGACTTTACAAACATGACCCTATTAATCCTCTCAATACCCTGATGAGATAGGTAGTTGAAAGTTATTATTGTTCTCATTTTCAATAAGGAAAAAACTGAAGCAGGAAGAGATTAAGCAATTAGTCTCAGGTCAAAGAGGGATCCGGTGGCAAGCCTGGGGACTGAGAACCTTTCTCCTCATACTCAAATCTCTTGTGAGTCGGGCACTCTGCTTTCCAAATGAAGAGTCTGAAGCCTCTGTATTCAGGGGGGATTTTTAAAAGTCTATTTCTGTTGATCCATATTATACTGGTGATCTGGATTCGGCTCCATGCCATTGTCCAGACTGAAATCAGATTTCCCAATACTTCTACTGGGGGAGGGGAGAAGGGCAAGGAAATGATCCTGCAACAAATATGGTACCCATTTGAGTGAGGTCTGCCCTACCTAACCTTAGCTGGGCAAAGGGGTTCTTATGATTGTCTCAGTGCAACACAGTGCAGTGAGGCTATGTGGAATATCTAAGTTCTCCAGGAGGGGTAATGTAGCTAGCTAGACAGCCAGGCAGACAGAATACACATTAAGCATTTACTGTGTGCCAGATCCTGTTCTGTGTGTGTGTGTGTGTGTGTGTGTGTGTGTGTGTGTGTGTGTGTGGAGGTGGGGAGAGGGAACAAATTGAAGGAAGAATGATAGTTCCTGCCAGGAAGAAGCTTATATTTTCATGGAATAAGTAAACAAACAAAGGAAAGCTAGAAAGGGGGCACTGAGTGCAGATACATGAGAAATTGGGTGGTGTTCTGGTCCCGGCGTGATAAGTTTAAACTCACCTACCAGAGCCTGTGAGCACAAGATCAGAGTCCAGGATTCCAGGGAAGGACATGGAGCATGGGGATTGTGGCCAGATGATGGAAGAGTAGGGACAAGAGACAGAGTCATCTCAGTTGTGACCATGGTTGACCATGGACACTTTAAAAGGATGAGGGTGGTGGCTGAAGATGCTGCATCTCCCTCATCTGGTTTGCTACCATAGAGATGGTATCCTAACAAGTCATGAGATCAAGAAGGCCATTGTCAAATAGGATGAGACTTTCATGATTCGACACCATGGACCCAAAACAGTCATGTATACAAAGGGTTAGAATGACTTCATCTTTCTTACTGTCCTCTCTCAAATTGGGAGCTCGTATGCTCAGCAGAGGTCTGATTTTGTAGCCTTTCCCTCTTTTCTCTTTCTGTTAGGAACTGAAAAGTTCATGTCCTCTCATGATAAGGCAGGCCCTGCTGGGCAGAGGACAACAGTTGATCATAATACACTATAATACTCATTGCAAGACAAATTGGGTGACTTCTATATTCAGCATTATTGCTAAAGATTCCATTTTGATTACAAAGGAGTCATTTATGTGGCATGGTATGTTCATTATGAATTCCCCAATAGCTCCTGTAGTGGTGGTTACCTCCATTAAATATTTAATTTAGCTGTCTTGAACAAAATAATTTAATTATTTTGTGGGATTTTGCTTTGCAGCTATGTTATAACCAAGGCTTGAAATGATCCCAAGGCTTCTGGATCATGGTAATATAGATTTGGGGCTATAGCAAACTGGTGACAGAGGCTCCCCTTCTATTCTAGCAGGAGTGGTAATGACCTATAGGGCTAGGAAGAAAGAGATACTTCCATCCATTTTGGGTTTTTTCCATTGGAAAATTTCCCTCTTAGAGCAACATTTCAGCCAAGACATGTTCCACCCTTATCATGCAGTGTGGGAAGGTTGGTTCTTTTTATCCAAGTCCAGTGGCTAGTTTTATTTTGGTTTTCTTTTTTTTCATCTAGTGATCACTGTTAAGTCAAACATTGTTAATCTTTTTCAAAGAAAGACTAAAGGCATTGGTTTGGTTCAGGGAAAGCTTCAATGTGTGCCAAGTTGAGTCATGACTTTTCATACAGAACCCAGAGTTTGTTAGCTATTCAAAGAGTATATACACAGAAAGGACCATATTTTTGGTGTGGAAAGCTGCTGGAAGCTCTAGCTATCCATTGGAAAAAGCCATTTGTTTCAATTAAATGAAGTCTGTCAACAGCATCGAGGAATTCATTTCCAAATTTGTTTTGGGAAAGGTTGAATTTTAATAAGTTGATAGTTGTTGGGATTAGGCTGAAGAATACACTAATTTGGTGACAGTAGCTGCATCTTTATGAAATGGGCAACTAGAATGAACTTTTAACTCTGTTATGAAGAATTAGCAACAAAGGAAACTATTTTCACTTTGGGGCATATTTCCAAGGTTGGCATAGACTGAGATATTTTGCTTTTCTCAACTCTGTGCCATCTTAGGCCCCTCCAGGGGCCAAATAAGCCAAGCTTTGAAGGGCCTCAGCCTTTGGATGCTGGGGACTAGAGAGGACCTTCCCTAAAGGGGACTCTGCGTCACTTCAGATCCAGAATCTCCTCACATTCAAGCTACTTGCCTTCCTTTGTGAGGGAGGGTCTTCACAGTAATTCCAGTAATTTGGAGATCAGGAGGTGAGCTCTTGTGCCTTGCTTAGCACATCATCTCTTGAGTGTGTCTCATCCCATACTATTTTGGATTAAACTTCTCAAACTTCAAACTTCATTTTGACCTCTGGGGACCTAATCACCACTGGGGTGTCATAATGACATGAAGTCCTGAACCTCTGGGACTTAGAGGCCATGAAGACCTTCACTGATGCTGTTCTCTGTCATCTATGCAGTTCCTCCTATTATATAGTTGATTTCTATTCTATGACAGAAAAATTCCCAACTCATATTTGCCCTGTCCCTGTGCTGCAGTCAATGTTGGCTGAAGTGAAAACACTCTCCCCCTATGACCTCCAACCTTATTCTCATCCCTAGACACCTTAGTCCTGACTCCATGATGCATATCTTCTTGTGTCCTCCCTTTCTGTCCTTTCTAGAGGCCCTGTTCTGTCTTTAATACACTTCCTTTTAGGCATAGACCGACATCTTGCACCACATACTAAAATAAAATCAAAATGGGTACACAATTTAGATATAAAGGCTGATACTATAAGCAAACTGGAGAGCAAAGAATAGTTTACCTGTCAGATTTATGGAGAACAGAAGAATTCATGACCAAACGAGAGACAGAGAACATTATGAAATGCAAAATGGATCAAGTTGATTACATTAAATCGATGAGGTTTTGCACAAACAAAACCAACACATTCACGAATTAGGAGGGAAGCAGAAAACTGGAAAAGAATTTTTACAACCAGTGTCTCTGATAAAGGCCTCATCTCCAAAATATATAGAGAACTGAGTCAAATCTATAAGAATACAAGTCATTTTCCAATTGATAAATGGTCAAAAGATATGAACAGGCAGTTTTCAGATGAAGAAATAAAAACTGTGTACAGTCATGAAAAAATGTTCTAAATCATTATTGATTAGAGAAATGCAAATCAAAACAACTCTGAGATACCATATCACACCTATCAGATTGGCTAACATAACAGAACAGGAAAATAATAAATGCTGGAGAAGATGTGGGAAAATTGGAACACTAATGCATTGTTGGTGGAGTTGTGAACTGATCCAACCATTCTGGAGAGCAATTTGGAACTATTCCCAAAAGGGCTACAAAAATGTACCTATCCTTTGACTCAGCAATAGCACTTCTAGGGCTGTATCCCACAGAGGTCATAAAAATGGGAAATATTGATGAAAACATTGATAGAAGCTCTTTTTGTGGTGGCAAAGAATTGGAAATTTAGAGGATGCCCATCAATTGGGGAATGGCTGAGCAAGTTGTGGTATATGGATGTAATGGAATACTATTGTGCTATAAGAAATGATGAGCAAGTGGACTTCAGAAAAACCTTGAAAGACTTGTATGGACTGATGCTGAGTGAAGTGAGCAGAACCATCATACACAGTAGTAACCATAATGTGTGATGGCTAACTTTGATAGACTCATTTCCTCTCGGCAATGCAAGGATCCAAGGTGACTCCAAAGGACTCATGATGGAAAATGCTATCCATACTACAGAAAGAACTATGGAGTCTGAATGCAGATAGAAGCCCATTATTTGATCTCTCTCTCTCTCTCTTTGATTTCTTCTTTCTCGTGGTTTCTCCCATTGGTTCTAATTCTTCTTTACAACATGACTAATGTGAAAATAGGTTCAATATGAATCTATATGTAGATGCTGTTCTCAGATCAGATTGCGTGCCATCTTGGGGTGGGGGAGAGGAGAGATGGGGAGAAAATTTGGAACTCAAAATCTCATGGAAGTGAAATGTTGAAAACAAATAATGGGCAACTATGTTTTTCTAAGTTTTTATCTTCCCTCTCTTTCAAGCTCCAGGCCATTCTCCAATTCTCAGGTGGTGAGTACCTCAATCACAATATTTCTCTCTACTTCTATCCTTGTAGTTGGGGATATCAACATCCAGATCTGTTTACCATTAAACATTTTGATCTCCCAATTTATCAACTTCCTCAGTTCCTATAAACGTCATCTTCGCTCTGCCCCTTCCACACACAGAGATATCCACACCAATGGCCTAGGTGCTAAATTAAATAGGCTTTTCTCAGCCCTAAATTTTTTTGAATCCTTATCAGCCAGTCTTTCCTCTTGGAAATTCTTTCCATCCTTGAATTCTGGGACACTGCCCTCTCCTACTTCTCCTCCTATGTGTCTGGCCTCTCTTAATTTTCCTTTGCTGGATCATCTGCCTTTTCCTTCCCACTAAGTGTATGTGTTCTTCAAAGTCAGTTAGTCAATAAACATTTATTAAGTACCTACTCTGTACCAGGCAGAGGCAGCTAGGTGGCTCAGTGAATAGAGTACTGGACCTGGAGTCAGGAAGACCTTCAACTTCAAACACTTATTGGCTGTGTGACCGTAACAAGCCATTTAACTTTTGTTTGCCTTAATCCATTGGAGAAGGAAATGATAAATAACTCCTGTCTCTTTGCCAAGAAAATCCCATGGATAGTATTGACATGATATAGGACATAGAATCACAAGGAGTTGGACACAACTGAATGACTGAAGAAGAGATTCTGCCCAGGATAGAATTCTGTGGGATATCTAAGGTTAGAGGGTGTGAACTGGAAGAAGACTTAATTAAGGAGACTGAGAAGGAGGGGTCATTTAGGTAGGAGGAGAACCAGGAGAGAATAGAGTTCCAAAAACCCAGAGAGAAGAGAATTACAAGGAGAAGAGAGTGATCAACAGTGTTAAAGCCTGCAAAGGGGTCAAGGAGAATGGGGATTGAGAAAAGGCTATTGGATTTGGGAACTTAATGATCACTGGTCATTTTGGAGAGCAGTTTTAGCGGAATAATTAGATCAGAAGCCAGATTGTAAGGGTTTAAGAAGAGAGTAAGAGAGAAAATGGAAGCACCTATTGTAGATGAACTTTTTTCTCTCTTTTTATTTAGTATTTTATTTTCCTCCAATTTCATATAAAAACAATTTTCAACATTCATTTTTAAAATTGAGTTCCAAATTTTTCCCTCCCTCCCACCCCCTCTTACTGAGAAGGCAAGTAATTTGATATATATATTGTACATGTATAGTCATCCAAAACATATTTCCATATTAGTCATGTTGTAAAAGAAAATACAGACCAAAATGAAAATCCACAAAACAACAAAGTATCCTTTAAAAAAGAGTATCCTTTGACCTACATTCAGACTCCATCAGTTCTTTCTCTGGGAATGGATATTCTGGGATTATCATCACAAGTCCTTTAGAGTTGTCTTGGACCATTGTATTGCTGAGAATAACTGAGTCATTCATAACTGATCATCTTACAATATTGCTGTTACTGTGTATAATATTCTCCTGGTCCTACTCGTTTCACTTTGTATCAGTTCATGTAAGTTTTTCAGGTTTTTCAGACAGCATCTAGTTCATCATTTCTTATAGCAGAATGTTATTCCATCACACTCATATACTACATAGATGGCCTTTCAAAGGAATTTAATTACAAAAGGAAGAGAGATAAAGAACGATAGTTATCAGGGAAGGAGAGACTTGGGCAGGTTTCCAGACAGTAAGGAAGGAGAAAGTAGAGTAGGAGAGATTGAAAATAAATGATAGAGGAGAATGATCACAGGTGCAATCTGTTAGAAGAGACAGGATGGAATGGGATTGTTTGAGAAGGTAGAGGAGTTAGCCTTGGTAAGGAAGGGGAAGGGAAGAGAATTGGCTTCTATTATTTATTCATTCATTTATTTATTTATTTTTAGTTTTCAACATTCACTTTTATAAGATTTTGAGTTTCAAATTCCCCCCTGTTCCCTCCTCCCCAAGAGGACATGCAATCTGATATAGGTTATACATGTATGATCATATTAAACATATTTCTGCATCAGTCATGTTATGAAAGAAGAATCAGAACAAAAGAGAAAAACCATGAGAAAGAAAAAACAACAACAGAAAAAGAAAATAGTATGTTTTGATATGCATTGAAACTCTGTAGTTCTTTCTCTGGATGTGCATTTTCTCTGCATTTTCCATCACAAGTCTTTGGAATTGTCTTAGATTGTTGCATTGCTCAGAAGAGCTAAGTCTAACAAAGTCATTCATTAATTAATGTGACTGTTACCGTGTACAGTGTTCTCCTGGTTCTGTTCACTTCACTCAGCA
The DNA here is from genome assembly GCF_003287225.1 of Phascolarctos cinereus. Classification (NCBI taxonomy): domain Eukaryota; kingdom Metazoa; phylum Chordata; class Mammalia; order Diprotodontia; family Phascolarctidae; genus Phascolarctos; species Phascolarctos cinereus. The sequence goes on from NW_027555847.1 coordinate 12,965,563, forward strand.
TTAGTTCATGCAAGTCTTCCCAGGTTCTTCTGAAGTCTGCCTGTTCACCATTTCTTTTTTTTTTATATAAATTTATTTATTTTTAGTTTTCAATATTTACTTCCACAAGATTTTGAGTTCCAAATTTTCAACCCATCTCGCCCCTCCCCACCCTAAGATGGCATACATTCTGAATATCCTTTCCCCTAGTCTGCCCTCTCTTCTATCTCTCCCCCCCCTTCTCTTACCCCTTTCCCCTTCTATTTTCCTATAGGGCAGGATACACTTCTGTACCCCATTTCTTGTATTTCTTATTTCCCAGTTGCATGTGAAAATTTTTTTTAACCATATATTTTTAAAACTTTGGGTTCCAAATTTTCTCCCTTCCTCCCTCCCCACCTACCCTCATTGAAAAGGCAAGCAACTCAATATAGGTCATACATGTGCAGTTATGCAAAACATTACCATAGCAGACATGTTGTGAAAAACTAACTCTATTTCCCTTAATCCTATCCTGCCTTCCCATTTATTCTAATCTTCCTTTTGACCCTGTCCCTCCTCAGAAGTATTTTCTTCTGACTACCCCCTTTCCCAATCTGCCCTCCTCTCTATCATCCCCCTGCTCTCTTGTCCCCTTCTCCCCCTATTTTCCAGTAGGGTAAGACAGATTTCCATACCCAATTGAGTGTGTATGTTATTCCCTCCATAAGCCAAATCCTATGAGAATAAGATTCACTGATTCCCTCTCACCTTCCCCCATTTTCCCTCCGCTGTAAGAGCCTTTTCTTTTCTGTGTTTTCTTTGTGAGATAATTTACCCCATTCTACCTCTCCCTTTTTTTCTTCTCCTAGTATAATCCTCTCTTATCCCTTAATTTTATTCTGCAGAAATGAACCCTTAAACTTCAACTCACCTTGTGCCGTCTATCTATCTATCTATCTATCTATCTATCTATCTATCTATCTACATATAATTTTTTTCCCTTCAGCTACCCCAATACTGACAAAGGTCTTTTTTTTTTTTAATTTTTAGGCATTTGGGATTAAGTGACTTGCCCAGAGTCACACAGCTAGTGTCAAGTGTTTCATCTGAGGCTGGATTTGAACTCAGGTTCTCCTGACTTCAGGGCCGGTGCTCTATTCACTGCACCACCTAGCTGCCCTCACCATTTCTTATAGCACAATAGTATTCCATTATATTCATATACCACAACTTGTTCAGCCATTCCCCAATTGATGGGCATCCCCTCAATTTCCAATTCTTGAGAAAAGGCATCTATTAAGCACCTGCTATGTTCCAGACACTGTGCTAAGCACTTTACAAATATTTTCTCATTTGGTCCTCATAACAACCTTGGGAGGTAGATGCTGTTATTATCCCCATTTTACAATTGAAGAAACTGAGGCAAATAGTGGTTAAATGATTTCCCCAGGGTTCGTACAGCTAGTAAGAGATGGAGGTCACATTTGAGCTCAAATCTCACTAACTCCAGGGCCAGCACTCTATACACTGTATTTCCTAGGTGACTCTTCATGTGAGATTATGATAAAGGAGGAGAAAGTGGTAGAAAGCATATGGATGATAGGAAATGAGAAAGAGTGAGTTCTAGATGAAAGGCCTTAATTTGTCCCTATAAAATATGAGGGAAGAGTCTTGACTAAGAGAATAGGAGGATTAGGAGCCATGAGAGGTTTGAGGAGGTCTGAGAAGGTTTGGAAGAGCCACTATGACAGTGTAGAAGAATGAGTTGATAAAGGTGATAGAGTAGGATTGCCCAGCAGCAGTGAGGGGCCAGGTGAGGTTGTGTAACATACATTTGTAGTGGCCCCAGTCAGAACAGGTGCAGGATTTTTTCCACCTTCATTCAGCAACATGAATGTAGCAGCTGCCTTCGTGGTCACCAGAGCAAAGTTGGCAAACAGGGGAGTGATCCAAGGCTAAGGCCCAGCAGGGTGCAATCTGTGACATGATAAGGGGGTTCGGGACTCAAGAGAAGGAACAATGTAAAATTGATTTGATTCATTAAAGAGTCAATATGGGGAGAAGAGGAGAGAGTAGCTAGCGTAGGGGATATGAAGTGGAAGAGAATTGAGGGGTCAAGGAATTAGAGATAATTGTATGGATAAAGAGCAAGGCATGATAAGGAAAGACAGAGGACGAAGTGTACAGCTAATCAACTATGTAAGAATAAGAGGATTTTAGAATTTTTAAATATACAGGTGGTACATTTGTAGGTTATGGCAAGATCAAGGATGCAACCATCTCTTTGTGTGGCTAAAGTGGGGTGGAGGAGTAGATCATGGGAAGTGAGTAGATTGTGAAGCTGAGTAGTTTAGGGTGTTAAAAGAGAGTAAATATGTACATTTAAATACCTTAATATGAAGGCAGGAGTTGAGGAGGAGAAAAAGTTATGAATCATGAACTGAACTCATTGAGGAAGGAAGGAGAATGACCTGGATGTCTGCAGCAACAAGTACTAGGATTTTGATTGGATGGTAGAGATGAATAGCATGAACTCCACAGAAGGAAAGGTTACTGAGTAATAGAAGTAGGGAAAGAACCTGGAAATGGCGATGGGGAGCCAGAAGTATTCCAATTCCTCCACCTCAAACAGAGAACTGAGAAGAATGAGTGAAGTTGCAGCCAGAATTGGAAAAAGTTACTAGAGAGGCTGTATAATCAGGGGGTTTCCAGATTTCTGTGATAGCTAAAAAATGGAAGAGATCTGAGAGGAAAAGATTTATGATGAAGGGACATTTGTTGCCTATGGAACCAGCATACCCGAAGGCACAGTAGAAGGACTGGCTGGCATTTGGTTGAGACTTTGGAATGGGAGAATTGAGGGAGATAGAAATAAGGAAAAGGATTGTAGAGAACAGGGAATGGTGTTTGGATAATGGCCTATAGGGTTTTATAATATGACCAGGTATGATACCATTCATCACGGAGTGGAAGGCAGCCTCCTCTTCCCAAATGAGCCTAGAGACAAGCCTAGCATGAGATGAAATCCACGTGGTCAGATGGGAGACCTTGTTTTACACCCCCTTCCCTCCAAGGGCTGGAGATTAGGCACAAATTGGTCCAGCAATAGATGGAAATTAGGAGGACACCCAGCCTCATCAACTATCCTCTTATTCTTCCCTCAAGGGACAGGCACAGTTGGAGATGGGAGTCCTCCAGTCAAAGGGATGATTGTTCCTCTTTGTACTGGAGGTTTTCCATATCCTTGTTGGGAGATCAGGTTGGCATTGCCTCATATTGGTACAGATGGATGACAACTGCCACAAGAGATGGAAGGCACGTGGTCAGGGACAGATCATAAGGATTCATGATCATTTAAATCATGGATTGAAACATCCCTTTGCAAGCATCTCTCAAATATATACATCTGTATCTTGAAATCCAGTCCCATATTACCAACAGCCAACTGTAAGTGTTGTCCCATGGGCATTTTAAAATGAACATGTCCAAAATAAAACTCATATTTTTCCCAAACCTATTTCCTCCTCCGAAATCCCCATTTTTATTAGGGTAACTACCACCCTACCAGTCACCAAGGATCATCATCTTGGAATCATTCTTCATACTTCACTCTTCTTCCTCCTTCTCTTCTAAATGAGGTAACTAGGTGGCCAAGTGAATAGGGCACTTGGCCTGAAGTTTAAAAGACTTGCATTCAAATCTGACCTTAAACACTCATTAACTTTGTGACACTAGGAAAGCCACTTAACTGGGGAATAGGCAAAAGACTAATTTAGCTGGGATGGAGAGTGTCAATGATATAAAGTACTCTTGAAAAGGCAATCTGAAGGCAGATTGTGAAGGATTTAAATGACAAAGAAATTTCTATTTTTTTTTTTTTTGCTTTTTGCTAGGCAATAAGGGTTCAGTGACTTTCCTGGGGTCACACAGCTAGTAAGTGTTGTGTGTCTGAGACCAGATTTGAGCTCAGGTCCTTCTGACTCCAAGGCCAGAGCTCTATCCACTGTGAGAAATTTCTATTTTAATCAGCAGCTAAGTGATGCAGATAGAGTGCTGAGTCTGAAGCCAGGGAAATCCAAATTCAAATCTAGCTTCAGACACTTAGCCATGTGACTCTAGGCAAGTCACTTAACCTCTGTTTGCCTCAGTTTCCTCAACTATAAAATGGAGGTAATAATAGCATCTCCCTTGCAAGGTTTTTGTAAAGATCAAATGAGATAATATTTGCTAAAAAGTGTATATCGCAGTACCTGGCACATAGTAGGGGCTATATAAACGCTTGCTTCTTTCCTTCCCTTCTCATATATCCCATCAGTTGATATGTCTTGTTGATTCTCCACAACGTCTCTTATATTTCTTCACTGAAGCCCTCATCGCCTCTCACCTGGTTGAAGCTCTTATCACCTCTCATCTGTACTACTGTAATAACTCAATCTCCCTGCTTCTACTTCCTTTTCTTTCCAATTCTTCAGAATCTGCCAGTCTCATATTCCTCAAATGGAAGTCTGATCATGTCATTAATCTGCTTAAGAATTTTTACTGATTCTATGCTGCATCTTGGATTAATAATAGTTATTATTATAATAGCTAGTATTTATGCTGTGCCTCCTATGTGCCAAGCATGATGCTAAGTGGTTCACAAATATTATCTCCTTTGATTCTCCTTTGATTTGGAGGTGAGTGTCATCATCCCCCTTTTTACAGATGAGCAAACTGAGGCAAACAGTGGCCCAGGGTCACACAGCTAATAAGTGTCTGAGGCCAGATTTGAGCTTGGGTTTCCCTGACTCAAGGCTCATCACTCTATCCACTGCATTACTTAGCTGGTGATTAAAATTTGAACATTCTCCCTGATTGCCTCCAATTCAAACAAAAATAGAGTGAGATTTCTTGGTCATTTAAATCCTTCCAAATCTGCCTTCAGCCTGCCTTTTCAGGACTATTTGGTATCATTGATGCACTCTGTCCTGGGTAACTTGGTCTACTGCGTTTTCCCCGTACATGCCATTTCAATATCTCCCACTTGATGCCTCTGCCTTTTCCTTACATTCTCCTACTTAGCTGAATGCTTTCTCTTTTCCCTTTCGTCTCTTGGAATCTCTGACTCTTTTCAAGGTTCATCTTGGGTTCCCCCTGCCACACAAGGTCTTTCTTCCACATGTTGGTGCTCTCTACCCAATCCCCACAATATATATGTAGATATGTATATGTTTTTGTGTATTTATAGGTGTCTATGTTATATCCTCCCTAGTAGAATATAGGCATCTTGAAAGAAGGAACTATCTTTGTCTAACACAGTTCCTTGTCTATAGTAGGCACTTAATAAATGCCAATGGATGTAGGAATACTACTTCTGCACACATAAGATATCTGGATTTGGTCATCCAAATATACTCTATATTCCGCATTTTCCAAAACTGTTTCCAAAAGTTCCCCACCTGTGCTGTTTTCACAACCTCAAACAAGTCACTTTTTCCTCATTCTGACTATCTTCCCTCATTTGTAAAATGAAGGACTTGGACTCAGTGGTCTCTGAGGTCCATTTCTGCTCTGTATCTATAATTCCATGCCTCAGTTTCTTAACTTGTAAAACAAAGGGTTTGGAATAGATGGCTTCTAAAGACCCAGTTCTAAATCTATGTTCCTATATTGTTCTTTTTCACACACACACACACACACACACACACACACACACACACACTCACAGCCAGTTTCCTATAAATCAATAATCATTAACTGGGGTTCTGTCCAGGGATGAATATCTTACAGGGAATTTGTGTAGGAATCAGGAGCATCTTAACAGTTTCAAAGGCCCCAACAAGACACCATCTTGGAATATTTCCATGGAAGTCAGTCACTTCATTGATTTCCTTTCCTTGAAGGGCACTTGACAGTGTATTACTGTTGCCAAATCTTTACACTGTAAATGAGGGTATCCTTTTCGTTTGCATCAGGAATGAGAAAAACACCACAAAAGGAGAGTGAAAACCAGGGCCAAGGATGTTGGCTGTGGGTAAAGGCACCATTGCCCAATTGCCTTCACTACTAATCCCAAACCTTAATCTTACCCACAGCTTTGCATGGTGTGTGTGTGTGTGTGTGTGTGTGTGTGTGTGTGTGTGTGTGTGTGTGTGTGTTTGGGAGGGAAAATTGAAAAGGTATCCAGAAAGACCAAATGTTCCTCTTTGATGCCAAAAGCTGGAAGATGAAGTTTGCTCTCTGGGTAGGTTGGTGATTTTCCTATTTTTTTCTAACCAAGAACATATTTCTTACCATGCAAATTGGACAGGTCTTTCCCTGAATTTCCTGGTTTTTTATTGTCTGGCCCCCTAGGTCTTGGCTTGAGCTCACATCCTTGGGTAAAAGGACACACAGTAATTATGCAAGACTTTCCTCTCTTGTAACTGGCAGTGGTCTCCCCACTCCCTCTCACCCCAGGAAATTTATGGCCTCCAATGGTCCATTATGGAAGCTGGTGGTTGAATGTGGTGGAGAGAAATCTTGACGTGGTCAGAATCAGGACTGGGTTAGCTGGCTTTGCTGGGTATGTACCAGTCAGCAAGCACAAAGAAGGTGGCATTTTCATTTCATTAGCTCTCCTCTATTAGATTTTAATCTCTAGCCAAACTCAAATACAGATTTATCACTGAATACCAGAGACAGGTCAGTATTGGTCACTGTGGTTTTAGACTGGCCAGCTGCCATAGCCGCTCCTTGACTTTAGTGTTTGGGTGATGAATGATGGACTCCAAGAGCTGGAAGTGACTCAGAGGCCACTGAGTCCAACCCTCTCATTTTATGGATGGGAAAACTGAGGCCCAGAAGGTCAGATGCCTTCCCTAAATGCACACAGGTAGCAGCTTTTGGAGGAGGCAGAATTGAAATGCAGGTCTTTTGACTGCTGGTGATCTTTCCACTGTAGAACATTGCCTCTCTTGGGGAAGATCCGCCCTCTGGGAGCCAGGTAAGAAAAAATGGCAGCTTCTCACCATCTCCTGCCCCAATGCCATGTCAAATTTATGGGACAAAATGCTTTGAGATCTGGAAGGTTGTTTAGGCCAAGGCTCTCTTCTTAAAGATGAGGAAAATGAGGCCATAGAGTATAAATGATTTACCCAAGGTTACCTAGGTAGAAAATGGCAAGGCCAAGATTTCCATCAAAGTCCTCTGACTCTCAAATTCTGCGCTTTTTCTGCTGCACCAAGATGAAGACAAATGTCTGAAGCAGGCTCCTGTAGTAGGTGAGTAAGGCTGTGTGCTGTGGTTGCTGTTACTCTTCGTTTTGTACTCTCCAAATCTCTTTTCCATCATTATCTTCACAATTGCCACCTAAAGGAGGTCGCATAAGCAATATCATTCCAGTGCTAATTCCAAAAACTGAGGTGATGATGAGTGATTGGTCCAAGGTTAGAAAGTGGGTTAATGGCAGGAGGGAGGGCAACACAGCCCCCTACCCACCTCTCAGTCCCAGGCTGATATTCTAATTCCCAGGCTGATGTTTTCTTCCATTAAGTAACATCTCTTCCCTGCAAAGGTTGCTAAATTTAGAGCTGGGGGTATTCACCAAAGCTCACCCGGTTGAACCTAGGTCACACAGAGATCTGAGATTTAGAGTAGGAACAGATATTTTACATGTAAGGAATCTGAGGCCCAGAGAGAATAAGTGACTTGTTCAAAGCTATACAGAGAGTGAGAGGCAGAGTTGGCATTTAAACTCAGGTCCTACAAATCTAGCACTATGCCTCTTTAAAGAAATAACTACTTTTAAATTTTGCTTTGCTAGAAGCATTTCCTATTCAGATTAATACCCACATTTTCCTTCCCAAATGCCCGATTAGCAAACCTGCATAGCAACGAAAACATCAACAACAAAAATGTTTATAGTGTTCTGAGATTGGTAAATCTCTGCATCCTTTTGGGGGTACGTTGAGCAAGTCTGATTATGCCTTACTTCCTTGCCCAGCATACCCTGGTGAGGGAAACCAAATTTCTCCTGTTTTGTTTTGTTTTATTTTTTTGACCCTGAGAACTTAAGAAAATTCATTTGAAATTTTCCTAGTTCTCTGAGCCTCCCTTAAGTGGAGTTACTGAAATCATGGCATCTGTTTTTATACTCTAGTAAAATTGGCTCCACCCTGCCCATGAGAATGTCTCCAGCTCCACCCATGCCGATGATTTCTTCCATAACAGCTTAGAGAATTTCATAGCAGAAGGAGTGGCTGGAAATGGAAAAGATATTTTGAGTTATTCTAATATTCTGAGCACAGCATCGCCTGCATGTAGGCACCAAATCATGGACAATGTTGATCCTGATTCTTCACCTGATCTAATCTGTGCTTGAATAAGAATTCCCTTTGTGCCATTCCAGACAACTGATCACACCCTGCCCCCCCCCACCTTATACTTGAAGCCATGCACTGAAAGAATGGTTACTCTTACTCATTGGATCAGTCCAATCATTTGCTCTGAATGGGGAGGAGGCATCTATTTATCTATTTAATATTCCAATAAATCTGTGATTTCATGAGTATATTCACTCCATTGGTGGAGATTGCAACCCATGCATGCTTGCCCATCTCATGAGATTCTTGCCCTCCCATAAGTGTGGCCCAGGAGGTAGGACCATTATGCTGGATACTCTCTTTGTTTTCCCTAGGTGTGAAGAGGAACTGATGAAGCATTCAGGCTTTCCATCAGTTGTCCTTGGCTCTTGTCTCATGGGTAACTTGTAGTCTTCTTCACTTAGACCCTTTTTGGATGGCATGCTTTACTTCTCTTCTCCTTTGTAATTTTTCATAGCAGCTAAAATGCTCGCCGGGAATCCAGGCCTTCAATGTTCTCCTGAGAGGCATGGGTAGTCTTTGAGTCAGCAGTTCCACTTCCCAGATGTCACCTAAACTATTGATCCTGAAAAAGCATCTCCTAATTGCCTGGGATTGGATTTGCCCAGACAACCAGTCATCTGTGCTGATTGTGAAGTGTGACTCCTTGAACCATTATGCCTACCAGCCAACTCCAATCCAATTAAGATGGAAGCCTAAAGCTGAGGCCAGACATGAAAACAAACAATCAAATAGTCCCCCGAACAAGTCATGGCAGCTTCCATCTCAAGTGTAAGTGTGCCTACAACATGGGGTACTCAAAAGCATAACAAGTCTGAAACATAAGGCAAAATACAGTTTTGAATAATGATTAGAGAACTGGAGTTAGAGTCAAGAAGAACTGGGTTCAAATCCTTCCATAATCACTTGTGAGTTATATGACTCAGGCCAAGTCACTTTACCTCTCTATGCTTCACCCTCTTCATTTAAAGAGTGAAAGAAAGGCAGGTAAGTGGCACAGTGGATAGAGCATCAGCTCTGAACCTGAGTTCAAATTCGAACTCAGACGTTTACTAGCTGTATGACCCTAGGCAAGTCACTTAACACAGATTTTTTTTTAAAGAAAAAAGAATGAGGGACTTGGGTTAAATGATTTCTCATTTCTCTCCTAGCTCTGAATCTGTGATCAAATAATACCTATGATCCCAAAATAAAAGCCAGCATATCTATTATGTATATATCTATTATGTATCTCTCTCTCTCTCTCTCTCTCTCTCTCTCTCTCTCTCTATATATATATATATATATATATATATATATATATATATATATATATATATTATATATATACATACATATATACATGTACATGCTCACACAGACTCTCTGCAGTTGGAAGAGACGTAAGAATCTGTCTGGTCCATCCAAAGTCTGAGAAATCTCTTCTTCTTCAACATTTTTTATGACAGCCCATTTTATTTTAGCAAAATGGCAGAGCAAATTATGGCACATGTATATAATGGAATATTATTGTGCATTAAGGAATGAGGAAAGGAGATGATTTCACAGAAACTTGAAAAGACTTATGTAAACTGATTCAGAGTATGATGAGAAGATCCAGGAGAATAATTTTTATAGTAACATTTTTTTTGACAGTGTATACACTGTTTTTTTTAATTAATTAATTAATTTTTATTTTTCAACATTGACTTCCATACACTTCTGGGTTTTAAAGTTTTCTGTCCCTCCCTTACCACCTCCCTCCCCAAGATGGCATGCAATCTGATATTGGCTCTACATATATATTCCTATTAAACATATTTTCACATTAGTGATGTTGTAAGTAAGAATTAGAACCAAGAGGAGGAACCACAAAAAAGAAGAAACAAAACAAAACAGAAGAAAAAAGAGCAAATAGTATGCTTCGATGGGCATTCAAACTCCATAGTTCTTTCTTTGGATGTGGATAGCATTTTCCATCATAAGACTTTTGGAGACATCTTAGATCCTTGCATTGCTGAGAAGAGCTAAGGCTATCAAAGTTAGTCATCACACAACATGGCTGTTTCTGTGTACAACATTCTTCTGGTTCTGCTCACTTCACTCAGCATTTGTCCATACAAGTCTTTCAAGATTTTTCTGAAGTCCACTTGCTCATCATTACTTATAGCACAACATTCACATACCACAACTTGTTCATCCATTCCCCAACTGATGGGCATCCCCTCAATTTCCAATTCTTGGCCACCACAAAAAAGAGCTGCTATAAATATTTTTCATACACGTAGGTCCTTTTCCCACTTTTATGATCTCTTTAGGATACAGCCCTAGAAGTGATATTTCTGGGTCAAAGGGTAGGTACATTTTGTAGCCATTTTGGGCACAGTTACAAATTGCTCTGCAAAGTGGTTGGATCAGTTCACAGCACCAACAATGCATTAGTGTTCCAATTTTCCCACATCTTCTCCAACATTTATCATTTTCCTGTTTTGTCATGTTGGCCAATCTAATAGGCATGATGTGGTGCCTCAAAATTGTTTTGATTTGCATTTCTCTAATCAATAGTGATTTAGAGCATTCTTTCATATGACTATAGATAGGTTTGTCAACATTTTTGATGCCAGCCATGCTTAAAGACTTCCATTGAGGGGGAACTCACTGCTTCTATTGGCCAATTTTAGTTGCCTACCTCAAATGTTAAGCAACTTTTTGCCAAAATCTGTCTCTCTCCACCATCTTTCAATTTTAATTGTACAGTCCTCTGCATATTAAAACGCTTCTGTCTTCCATGTGACAGGATAGAGTAGAGGAAGTCCATAACTCTACTCATCCTGGACACCAGTTGTAGTTATGGAATCTGAGAGTATTTGCTGACTGATATTTTCTACTCACACCGAGTGTGAATTTACCAAGCCCCATCAGGGCTTTTCCAAATCAGTTTCTCTTCATCCATGTCTTCCCCATCCAATTCTTGGAGTAATGATCTTTTGAACCCAACTTAATGACTTTATGTGTTATTATTTAATGTACCTTATTGTCAATCCATGATTTCAATCTGTCCAAATCTTTGGGGAATCTGGATTGTCTTATTTAAAGCGTTGACAACACTTCCTCTTTGTTTCATGTGAAAATTTGATAAGCATACGGCCGGTGCCTTTATTCCTTCATTGGTTACTTTGGACAGAGTCAAGGCCCAAGAATAAACATCGCCACCCCGCTGCTGTGCCCTGACCATCACTCTAGAGACTGAAGAGAACAAGAAAGAGGAGGAGGAGCAGTAGGACAAGCTGAGCCTAGATCCAGGCCAAGCCTAGCACCTTCTGCCAGCTAAGGACCTATCTGCAGCATTGCCCTTCTACTTCCTTTCCTACCCTCAGGCCCATTCACAGAACAATAGCAGGTGGCATGCCTGAAGTCCTACACTGGGGCTCTTGCTTGTCAACAATATTCCTCACAGACTGAGTTTTCTTATTTATATGCCCCCACTACTGCTTCTATAGCTAATGATACCACATTCTATATTTCTCAATTATTTGCATTAATCAGTTCCAAGCCACATGAGGGCAAACTATCCCCAACTCCACCTGTCTTTCTGTCATCCCCATCCTCCTCAACCGTGTCCCATTCCAATCCTTTCTTGCTCTTTGTGCCCTATGAAGTTCTCATTCCATAATGAACAAACTTCCCTTCATTCTCGACCTCTTTCTTTCACACCTCTTCCCTCTCTAAGCCCTCACTGAAACCTGGCTCATGTCCAATTATACTACATTCCTAGTCAGTCATGAGTGGTGCCTTAATTTATACTACTGACACACTGGCCCTGGTGGAAGAGTACGAATATTACTTACTCCCCATTGCCAATTCCAGACTCTGACTTTAGTCTTCATTCAGCAACCTTTCCTTTGAAGATCACTCAACAAAAACGTTTTGCCCAATTTAAATTACGGTCATTCAAATCATACCAGGCCCTTCAAGGAGTTTAGCACCTGGTTTACCATCTCCATCTCCTCCCTGTCCCTGCTCCTTCCTTCCTATCTTCTATAGGAAAATTCAACATCAGTAAAAATTCCCTAATTTCCCAGTCTCTCAGTTTCCTAAATCCTATGACCTGTACCCTTCACTCCTTCTCAGCCTCACATGGGGGTAGTCATAAAATGGATCTTACTATTTACTATGTGTTCCATGTCATTAAAAAGAATTCTGATGTTCTTCTACCTAACTTTAACCTTCTACCATTCCATTTTCCCCAATGCCTGGCCCTGTTTTTTTTGTTGTTGTTGTTGTTCTTTGTCCTCATTAACATCCCTCTATCTTTCAGTTCTTTCTCAGGCCATTAACCCTGATCTGGCTTGATATTTCTCTCTCTCTTATCTTGACCCAATAATCTGTCAGTTCAACTCGATATTTTCAAGTCCTTCATCCTCACGTTCCATTGCCACTTGTCCCTCACCAAACCTTAGCTCTAGATTGATCTCACTGTCTGCCTGCTCTTCTCCTTCTCATGTGCTGCTGAAAGGTGTTGGAGGATAACACACACCATGATTGTTTTGTATATTACAAGTTCATGTTATTCAACATTAACTGGACCCCCATAGTAGCAAGACATTCTTTTTTTCCTCCCCCCTAAATAATGCCCTCTTTTATTTTCCATAGAAGCTATTCTAAACATTTTCTCTCAGTTTTCTCATGTGCCCCTCTCTCTTTTTCTCAGCTAAAGATGTCACTTCTTATTTTACTGGGAAAATTGAGATAATTTGGTATGAGCTCCTTATTCCTTCCTCTTCACCTCAAAAGTCACTTGACATAATCCCCTACTCTCTTGTTTTTTGCCCCAGTGCCTGACAAGGAGGTGGCTCTTTATATGTGTCCTTGATTCTGTCCCTTTCTGTTTCCTCCAGAAGATTGCAACCTCAGTCATCCCTCCACAGTTTCCTTTACAGGTCCCTTGCCACATGTATCTTTTCCATTCTCCAACCCCACCTGCCAGTAATGGGAACATGAACCACAATCAAATCAACTCTTCCAATATTCCTGGAGAGTATGTGTCATCCTGCTCCTTTATCCCCCCATGCAGCACTCTTGTACCTTTCTGTACCAGAATGCCCTACCATTGCCACATACCATTATGTGTCTCACACTAGAGTATAAGACCCTTGGAAGCAGGGATTGTCTTTACTTTGGTATTTGTACCCCCAGTGTATAGTATGGTGCTTGACATATATAAGCATTTGTCTTTTCTTTCCTCCATCAATCCATTCATCCATCTATGCATTCTCTCTCTCTCCCTCCATCTCTCTCTCTCAAGTGCACATCCATGCGTGTGCACACACACACACACACACACACACATCCCTTTAATATCTCCCTATCAACTGGTTCCTTCCCTAGCACTTTCACATTCCCAACAGTAATAAACTTTCACCAGACCCTATTATGTCCTCAAGCTATCATATTACATCTCTTCTTCCTTTTATCAGCTGAACTCCAGGAGAAAAATGTCTATACTTGCTGCTTTTATTTCCTCTACTGTCACTCTTTTCTCAGCCTTCTGAAATCTGGCTTCTGATGGCATCACTCACCTGATGCTGCTATCTTCAAAGTTACATGACAAATCTCTTGGTCTTATATCAGTCCTAATACTTTTCAGTTTATTTTCTACATTTCACATTGCTTCCTGTCCTCTGCTTCTAGTCTTTTCTCTTTCCTGTTTGATTGCTTTTCTGCATCTCCTTTGATGCCTCACCTTTCATATTATGTCCACTAATAACTCTCCCCAAACCTTGTGTCCACCTTTCATATTATGTTCACCACGGCTGTTTCCCGGGCCTTCTTCCTTCTTCTATACACTCTTCTGATGTCTTGATAAACTCCCATTGGTTTATGTACCATCTCTATGCATATGGCTCTGAGATCTATATATCCAGCCCCAGTGTCTCCCCTGAGCTTCAGGTCTGAATCACTGATTGCCTATTGGACTTTTCAAACTGAAATTCTCAAACTCATCATTCCAAAACTGGACTTGTTCTCTTTTCATCCAAATACCCCCTCTTCCAAGCTTCCCTATGTATGTTGATGGTGTCACCATTCTTCTAGTGCCTCAGTTTCATAATCCCTGCATTATCCTGGGCTCCTCACTCTCCCTCACCCCACCTATAAAATCAGTTGACAAATTTTGCTATTTCAAACTCTTTTGCTCTTGAGCCCTTCCTTCTCTCCATTCACATAGCTATCACTTTAGCTCAGGCCCCCATCACCTCTCACTTAGATTATTTCCACAACCTTGTAATTGGTCTCCTTGTCCACTCCCATCCATCCTACCTACTGCTGCTGAAGAACTTTTCCTGCAGCAGAGATTTGACCATGGGACTACACTACTGCAGGAGCTCCCTTTTGTGTCTGGGATAAAATGTAAACTCTTTTTTAAGCTTTTAAAGACCTTCACAACTTGGCTCCAAGCTACCTTTCCAGTCTCATTCAATAGTATTCTCCCTCCTGTCTTCTGTAACCCAGCCAAATGGACCCTCTCTCTACTCCTTGCATGTGACAGTCCATCTCCCATCTCTGTGTCTATGCCTTCCCTACTCATTTCTACCTCCTAGAATTCTTTTTGTCTATAAAACTTGATTCTTTTCCAGATTCCCACAATGGACAGTGTCCTCCATCTCAAACTACATTGTTATTTATTACTCTGTGTTTATTATGTTTATATTTATTCCACATATTCCTCTCCTAGTTATCTCCTTGAATAAATATCACCTTCTTGTGTGCACCTATTCTTTCATCCTTTGTATGTGTGTCCCCTACTTCTAGCACAGTACCTGGAAAATTGTAGATATTTAATGAAGGCTTGTTGATTGATGGATGGATCACAACCCTTCTCTAGAGTCCTCTTTCCAGGACGCCTGATATCTATTTATCCCAACACCATTGGATCCTATAGTTTGATCAATTCTAGCTCTATGTAATTGTACAATCATTTACTCCACATCTCTCTAACTTGTCTAAAGGAAAACCAGAGGTTTGCCAAATGCTTTCCTGAAGTCCAGACATTCTCTTTCTGTGGAATTTTCCTCCATCATCAGTCCAATAACCCTATCAGAAATGAAAATGAGGTTAGTGTGGTACAAGCTACTCTTCAAAAATCTATGTTGGTGTGCAGTGATTACCACTTTCCTTTCTGTGTGCTCATAAATAGCCCTTTAGTAACAAGAGCTAGCAATTATGTAGTATGTTAAGGTTTGCAAAATGCTTTACAATATTATCTCATTATATTCTCACAACAACCTTCAGAGGTAGGTGCTATTGCAATCCCTGTTTTATAGATGAAGAAACTGAGGCAGATAGCTATTAAGTGACTTGCACGGGGTCACATCGTTGGGAAGTACCCAAAGTCAGATTTGAACACTCAGGTCTTTGTGACTCCAGGTACAGCCCTCTATGCATTGCACCAATATTCTGAGCAATGCCATAATTATGAACCCATCACAGATCTAGGAATTGCTCATTTTGAAGATACTGGCAACCAAAAAATTAAGGGCCAAAAATAGATTAGTGTGGAAATTCGTTGAAGACAGTTTAAAGAATATTTCATGTCCTCAATTTGTAGTCTACAGATTGCCAGATGGTTTGATTTTCCTTGAGCTCTGAAAGTATGTCTACACAGTGGGACCTTCCAACCATGACTCCATTGGTCCAGTTATCAATTAGAGACATTGGCTCTTCCCTATCAGCTCTACTACTGGGTATGCTAATTCTGGCTGGTTGTTAGTACTAAAAATTGCCTGGTTCTGGGACTTAGTGTAGATACAATGTCAGGTTGTGGTGGAAAGCAACATGATAATATTGAAAGAACACCAAATGTAGAGTCACAGCACCCAAATTAGGACTTTAACTATAACAGAGTTTATTAACTCTGTTACCTTTACCACCCTAGGCCTCAGTTTCCCCATGGGTAAATAAAGATATTGATCTAACCCCCCCAAGGTTCCTTCTAGTTCTTCACACATGATTCATGAAGTCTGGATCTATGTGAAGGAAGACAAGGCATATGGTTTCTTGACCTATTAATAACAGAGAAGAGTAGGAGTCAGGGAAGCCATTGGCAAAACATGGATGAGGTCAATGCCTTTACTTGGTTCAAGTGCCGTTTAGAGTCCCTCATCACCTTTGAACCTTAAAATCTCAGGGCCCCCAAACTACTTTAAGTTATAGAGGAGTTGTTAAGGTGCATCAATGAAGTGAGTTTCCACACAGGGAGTTACTCCCATTAAGTGAGTCAGTCCCTTTTGCACAATAAAAATGAGAAAATATTTTAGATGCATTTTACTAATCTAAATGGAAGCTTTGAACATGAGTCCCATGTTTCTCTTCTAGGATGATATTTTGCCTTCAGATATGTCTAGGAGAAGGGACTAGCCATATGCAATAGTACGTTGAATATATAAATCATTTTATTCTCTTTATTTCCCTTTTTCTCACCATAATGGAATCTCATGGTATTCCTGAATACAGTTGGGTGTGTGTGTGTGTGTGTGTGTGTGTGTGTGTGTGTGTGTGTGTGTGTGTTTAGGATAATGTAGGGACTGGATCTGTGATTTAATCGATATAATCGAATAATTTGGCTCTGTACTTCTTACCCATCTTGTTCAGTCTTAGGGGAAGAGGTGATTTAGGTTGTATACAGACTATAATATCCTGATGGCAAATGGACATGGCCCTTAGAAGGATCACTGGGCCAGGAGTTGATAGGTTTTTTCTTTTTTGGTGGTGGTGAGGGGAGTCAAGTCATTAGCAAATTGTCACCCCAATTCTAAGTTAGACATTGTTCAGTTCAATTGGGTGGGTTGAACTATTCATGTACCAATGACTCTGATAACTGGACCAATGGAATGCCATGTTTAGAATGGCCCCCTGTGTAGACTTGTTTCCTTTTGGGACAGTTAGGTGGTACAGTGCGTAATGCACTGAGCCTGAAGTCAAGAAGACCTTACTTCAAATCTGGTCTCAGGCTGTCTGACCCTGGGAAAGTCATATAACCACTATATGCCTCAGTTTCCTCACCTGTAAAATGGGGGTAATAATAGCACCTACCTTCCAGGGCTGTTGGAAGAATCAAATGAGATAATGATTATAAAGTGCTTAGCACATTAGCACAGTGCCTAGCACATAGTAAGCACTGTATAAATGTTAGCTGAGTACTTCCTGCACAGTAATTTCACCTCATGTGATATTGGAAGCCAAACCAATGAATAACATGAAACACAGCATGCCTTTGCCAAGAGGGGATTCATTCACTGCCCTTCTTGAAAATATTTGAGAATGGAAAAAAGAGTCTATTTGGGGCACCCTCTCTTCTGAGGGCAATGCGATGAAATCCCTGCTGGTGCCATGCTCTTTGTCCATAATGAAACAGGCATTGTGCTTGGATTGCCTGTAGGCATTCCCTCAGGTTTTCTTGCTTATAAAATTTTAATAATCTACCAGTTAGGAAAGGACAGTCAAACAGGATGTAACTCCTTCAATGCCATGGTTCCCTGACATTCGAAGTGGTCCTTGCAAATCTTTATAGTCCTAATTTAAGACAAATCACATATTTGTACTTCACTGAAAGTAACAGGGTAACATCATGTCCTCTAGGAGACCAGATTCGAATTTTTTGGGTGAACCCTCCTGTACCAAGAGGACCAATTTATAGATAAATATAAAGCATTTCAAACTAACAGACTATGTTTTACAACAACTGGGGTAGGATGCAAACTCACTTACCTTTTTCCTTTCTCTCTCTCTCTCTCTCTCTCTCTCTCTCTCTCTCTCTCTCTCTCTCTCTCTCTCTCTCTCTTTTTTTAATTCCTGCTGTGCACCCGGCTGGTGCAGGAAGTCCTATGAGGTAAGAAATTCCTGCCTCACAAAAGTTGCCTTTCTAAAAAAAAAAAAAAGGAACATAATGGAAAAGGCGACCAGCCTAGCAGGCAAGACACAAAAGGTCAGCCTGTGCTGGGAATTTCATGCCTCATGGCTTTGGGTCAGCAAAGTACCCCAAAACCAAATGTTAACGTTATTGAATGCTGAATCAGGGGTGAAGTTTAGCCCTTTCTCAATTCCCAAACTGGCTTCGATGGATAAGGAATTCCTCTGCAGTCATCTCAAGGTCCCTTCTAATGAGAAGGCAAGTTGGTGGGCTGGGCAACAGTGGAAAACTTTTCAGGAAGCTCCATGATAGCTCAAGCCTAGGAAAAATGCAGCCAGGATTTCTCTGCATTGGAATGAATCACTCACTTCCGAAAGAAAGAAAGAAAGTTTATTTCATGGGTAGAAACAAGGTGATCAGCACAGCACTTCTCATACACGAGGTCACAATGCTATGGATTCTACACACCTTGCACATTACAGTTCTACAGGACGTTAAGTTACAATGACTTGTCTAATACATGCCCGTGGGTAATTTCTGAGAATTCCTTAATTGGTTCATATCGAGGTCCTTAGCCACATGTCAGTGCTACAATCCACATGCCACTCACTTGAAGAAATTATCACAAGAAGCACTATGAAATGAGGGTCTCAAGGAAATGGAGAGATACTGACCCATCGGTGCAGCACATCATGTTCAAACATCACTCTACACAAAAACATCGCAGATATAGTGCATGTCAACATGTTGGCGGTCTTGGCATAAACACTGTTTAAAAAGGTAATTGAAACTCACTTTCAAACAAAAGTCATGTGCATTTAACGTGCATACTGGAATACGTAAAATTTCATAAATACAAAATCAAGACTGTCCATTGAAATTAAAGAGGCTATGAGTTGCAGGCCTGACTCTGCATGAAAGGTAGAATGATTTTACATAAGTGTTAGCCAAAAAACATTTGTCTGTTTTTAACATCATTAAAACTTCAGGGGGAAGCCTACTTAAGGTTGCTCAAATCCAAGATTTTCCCAACATCACAGTGTTTTGTTTTGTTTTGTTTTTTAAACCCAGAGTCTATTTGTAATATATGAAAAGCAATCCCATCCCACCCACCCCTGGAACATCATAGAATGTTACATGGAATGGGAAAAGATACAATGCTAGACAAAAATGGGACCTTTTAGGGGGACAAAACTGGCTGTCCCCATAAAGTCATTTTTTTTAATCAATAATACTCTTACCAACAGAAACAGGGCCAAAATACCCTTCCCAAACAATAAAGAAGTGTGACAACATTGGCACATACATAGAAATAGCTAACTCTACAGATTTGTTCTGAGGACCCTATTTTCCCCTAGTTTATTTTCTATTTCAAGTATTCAGTTGCAAAGTGAAGGTAGAAACCTGATTGTAAGAGACACCTGGGTGCTGCACCTGAAGAGGACAGCCCAGTGGGTATAGGAGAGACATTTCTGGTCTGCATTTACAGATAGATTTGATACCTTGCCAGAGAACTGGGCATTTTTTGTCTTCGGCAAAGATCTAGAATCCCTTTGATAGATAAAGGACAAACGTTTTAAATATGAATGTAGTTGGATTACTTGGGTGACACATAAGCCTTACACGCTTCATGAACTTTCCAAAGACAACCACCCAACCTGGAACGAGAAGCTCATATCCCACGAGGGGCTTCCTACCCATGAGCAAGGATGGGATAGCTAAAATGGCTCTCCCACCCCCCCCTGCTCCTTGACAAAGAGGCTTCTGCCTTTTCAATACCTCACTCACTCACAAAGGATTTCAAGTGTTTTAATTGCCCCCAACAACCTTACAGAAAGACCATTGACTAAAATCAGGGCAAGACTTCAGGCGTATCAGTTTTTGAATCCGTTTCCATGGGAACAATTAAAAAAAAACCAACTATAATTATTAAGGCCACTCATGCTTAAATCCAATGTTTGTCCCTTAAAAATTCTGCTATGCATGTCCTACTCACATCCACGTGGAAAAAAATGTCTTTTCTTGACAAGAAAAATAGGATGGATCAATCTCACAGCTGAACTTTTGCACATGTTCACCAGACTTTTTTTGTGAGCTTTATGAAGTTGTTAGAATCATTTTTTGTTTTCTCCCTCCCTCCAGTGTGAGTTTAACTCTCTCTGGTGCCACATCACTATGTAAAGACCAGAAAATTTGGCCTTTTCTCCCTGTCATGTGCTTTAAATAATGACTGCACTTCACGTATGTATTTTGTAGAGCTATATACAGAGACACAACTTTGAAGAATGTCGCTCCTCCTCCTTGGGGTGTTTTCTTGTTGAATGTTTAAGATGCACTGGAATCCATGTTGGAGACTACATTTTTTCATCAAAATTAAAAACAACAACAACAACAACAAAAAGAATCCTTTCTTTGCAGAAGGTCAAATGTGTACACTGTTTTCATGGAACTTGTATCTTGAAATGTTCAGGAGTACCAGCTTTTATATTAAAACATTGATATGTAACTGGATGAGAAAAGTCTGAGGTTCCATCCT
Source organism: Phascolarctos cinereus (assembly GCF_003287225.1). NCBI lineage: Eukaryota > Metazoa > Chordata > Mammalia > Diprotodontia > Phascolarctidae > Phascolarctos > Phascolarctos cinereus. The sequence continues at coordinate 12,986,288 of NW_027555847.1, forward strand.
GGCTCATCTGTATGGATGTCACCAGATTTGTATGAACACATATGTGGACCCCTCATGCTTTTGTCATGCCTTGATACATGAACAGTGTAGACTAAATCAGGTACGATGGGTTTTCAGATGCCCCGTTCACTGTCAGAGACACACTACCACCATGTTTTCATCAGGCGAGTTCTTGCCAACAAGCTCTAATCGCATGATTATTTTCAAAAATTGATTCCATTTCCAACCTGGCCCAGAGCTAACTACTAGTTAGTGATAATATAAATATACGATTATTTGAAAAACAGGTTAAAGAAACAGTGGAGGGTAAAGGCTCATTTTGTTTGTTTGGTTTTTTTTGCCTTTGGCATTCAGGTTTCTTTGTTCAACAGTCCACATAGCTGGGGAGATGAATAGTGCTGACTCCATTCAATACAGCTCACTTAGGCTTTTTCTTTCTTTCTTTCTTTCTTTCTTTCTTTCTTTCTTTCTTTCTTTCTTTCTTTCTTTCTTTCTTTCTTTCTTTCTTTCTTTCTTTCTTTCTTTCTTTCTTTCTTTCTTTCTCTTTCTTTCTTTCTTTCTTTCTTTCTTTCTTTCTTTCTTTCTTTCTTTCTTTCTTTCTTTCTTTCTTTCTTCCTTCCTTCCTTCCTTCCTTCCTTCCTTCCTTTCTTTCTTTCTTTCTTCCTTTCTTCCTTCCTTCCTTCCTTTCATTCTTTTTCTTTTTTTCTTTGATAATCTGATGCATTTGAAATGACACTATTGACCAAATTAGCATAGTCATTGGAGATGAAGTTAATACATCTAAACAGAAATTTTATCACACAATTAAACTTTGGTAGTATTAAAATTTATCAAATGGCATTGAAATAACTCAAACTGAACATTATTAAGGAATGAGAATTAGGAGAGGTGGTCACATTGTTAACCCCCAAGCTCCAAAACAAAACAAAAAATAATTCATCCACTCTGAAAAATGAAGGCTGTGTCCTGTCCATCCACTCTACTTTTCTGCTCTTGAACAGAATGGACTTTGCAAGAGACAAGACGAGATAAGGCAGAACATATCCAGTCCTTAGGTCTTGCATCAGACAGCAAAAAAGGAACATTCATCTTCCATTGCTATGACCCCCTCCATTCTGGCCATCGTGAGGGAGGGGTGTGGGATCCTCTGCAATAGATTATCAGAGCATTTTTGCGGGACAGTATCTTCTTTCTCCATCCAGCCTCTCTGTCAGATAACTACAATAAGAAAAAAAAAGGCGTTTAGTAGGAGAAATAATACCAGTCATGTCAACAAATGCAGTGATCTGCTCTATGACAGACTTATCTGTGGGGAGTGAAAAGTGGAGATGGCTTAGTGTGCTTTTGGGGTACTGGGAAAAGAGTCAGTAGGGAGGAGATCAGCCAGAGCCCATTGGAAATTAACTGATACTGGAGAAGATCTCTAGGAAACTGTCTAAACCTCGTAGGACATAGATGATATTCTTCAAAAAGTAGATAGTGTAGATTCATTGAGAGAGGGTGGGTCCTGGACTGAAGATGTCCATAGTGACAAGTTGGCAACAGTTATGTAGTGCATAGTCTCAGAGAGTTGCCTAGAGCTTGGATTCATATATATTTTTTAAATACCAGAGAGCTTAGAACTCATATTAACATTGACTAGGCAGAAGAATGGTATAAAAGAGGCTGTACTTGACTTCTAGCTCTGCTACTCACTTCAGCCAATCAATCGGTCAACCAACCAACATTTCTCAAGTGTCTGAAATTCAGTAGGCACTATGATAGATGCTGGAGATGCTGACACCAAAATGAAGCCGTCTCTGCCTCCAAGGAGCTTACATTCTATATGTCAGTCATTTATCCTCTATGGATTTCTGTTTCCTCATCTGAAAAAGGAGAGGTTGTCCAGAACACTTTCAAGATCTCTTGCAGCACTGAATCTATCAAACTAGGAAACTGACTATATGAGTCTTCAGGTAGTCATCAAACATTTCTTGAACACTTTACTAAGTGCCTGCTAAATGTCAGGCACTGTGTTAGGTGCTGGCAATACAAAAAAAGGGGGAAGGGAGACAGTCTGTGCTGTCAAGAAGCTCACACCCTGATGGAGAAGACAACATGCAAATGACTAGGTACATACTTAACATACCCAGGAGTGGATGCAAGGTAACCTGAGAAGGGAAGGCGAGACCAAGAGCTGCAGTCCAATTCACCTAAACTTGGCAAACAAACCTACCCATGATCCCCTACAGACGATCTAGCACACCTGGTGTCAAACATCCAGATGAAAGAAATGGAAACCTTCAAATGTCTGAGTGCTTGTGATAATGGAGTCAAAGCACCCTGATATTCCAGTTCATTTTTTAATTATGGAGATATTTGGGGACATGTAGTCCTGTTACCATTTAGGCTCGAAGGAAACCGCAGATTCCTACTATGAAATAAGGATTTACTCTTATAACTGCAGAGGTTGGTGACTTACAAAGGCATCTCCCCCAGCATTTATATGATTGATTTGTGTCCTTGTATCCCCAGGACCTACCATTGTACCTTGCACATAGTAGGAGCTTCATCAACGCTTGCTGATTGTTTGGTTGATTGATTAAACTCCCAAGAATTGTTGCGGTTTATGAGACTCTTCAGTGCCCGGGGAAGGAAAAGGTATTCAGGGAAGAAACATAGCCATGAAAACAGCTCAGTCATGTCGAAAGCACGTTCAGCATTTTCTGATCACTGCTGACTAATGAAAGGCCAATGGCTTTGAATGGCAGGGCAGTTGTGTGGCCATCATTAAACAGCCAATCTGAGATCTGCATTTGGATGAACTCTGCTAATTCCAACTCTTAGGGAATGGGTATAACCTTTCAGGTTAAGAACCCTTGAATTTGGGGTGAGGGGGGAGAAGCTGCAGAGCAGGAGAGTGAGGGAGTATTGGAAGCAGATCGCGTTACTAACTCTGGCCCATAAAATCTTGGCAAACTTTTTCTTGAAATGAAAATTCAAAGTCAGAGCATGCATTCTGTGTTGTGAGTTCTGCATACTTTTCATTCTTCTGTGCATGAAAAGTACCTTAATCATCTTTTCAAAGGATTGACAGAAATATTGAAGCAATAGGGACTGGAACTATGATTTCATTAGTATAGGGAATTCCCAAGTGAGGAAACTCCTTCTACCAATATAGGCAAGAACTTTCTCTGCAACATCTACTGATACACTGAATGACTGAAGTAATCAAAATGCCATGGGCATTTAAAAAAAAAAAAAGGAAATGGGTGGGGGGATGAGAGGAAATTTGTGTTGGGAGAAGGATAGAATCATCCCAGCCAATTTCTACTATCTTTTCTTGAAGATTTTCCAAGATAAAGTACCAAGGAGCAAGCATTTATTCAGTTGCAAAACACATACCCATACACACACAAACACATGGAGATCTCAAATAAAGCAGGGCTGGTGATGAGAGGATGCCCAGGCAAAAGCCAACCAGTCACAGCATAACTGAATAATCCTCTCCTTTTCCTTCATCCCAAGGATCACATGGCCCAGAACAAAGGCCATGCCTATCTGGTGACACAGGGTCTAGGCTCAGAAGACCAAGGTCTTGGAGCTGGAAGGGGCTCAAGAGGTCCTAATCCAAGCTCTTCATTTTATAGAGGAAGAAAAAAAGACCTGCAGAGGCCAAAGTTCTTGTCCAACATCAGATGTCTAGTAAGTGACAGGATGTGAATCTGATCCCTGATGCTCTTCCAAAAGGTCCATTTTTGATACCATCCCACTGCCCCGGTCATCCTGATCTATCTCTTGCCTTTGGGCCTAGATGGCTCTGGAGGAGATTGTGAGGCTAGTAACCTTGCACATCCCTCCTTCACTTAAATCCAGTCCACTTGCAAGTCATGGCATCACCTTTCTGGTGCCGTGGAACCCTTCGAGAACAGGGGGCAGCTAGGTGGTGTAGTGGATAGAGCACCGGCCCTGAAGTCAGAAGGACCTGAATTCAAATCCAACCTCAGACCAAACATTGACACTCATCAGCTGTGTGACCCTGGGCAAGTCACCTAACCCTAAATGCCTAAAAAAAATCGAGGACAAACAAGAACAACTGCTTGACCTAATTCAATCCGTGCGCCCTTTCATTTAGTACTAGAAGAAACCTTAGATTCCATCAAGGGAGCCATCAATCAGCCAATAGTTATCAAGGGCCTACTATGAGCCAGCAACTGCCCTGGGTGCTGGAGATATAAATACAGAGTAAAATAATCACTGTTCTCAAGGGGTCTGCATCCTAATGGGGAAGATAAGTCTCTCTATAGAATTCTAAATAGAATATAATAGAATTAAAATATCACACATATGTACAGAATAAATATGAAATCATGCTTGTATCCTCCCAACCTTGAGGTTGTCTTCGACTTCTCTATTTCCTTTATTCCACATAGCCAATCAGCTCTTAGATCTTTATACATACATATATGTGTGTGTGTGTGTGTGTGTGTGTGTGTGTGTGTGTGTGTATACATATAATATATATATATATATATATATATATATATATATATATATAATATATATATATATATATATATAAAATCTACCTACCAGCCCCCATTCTTCCATATCTGGCCACCACCCTAATCCAGGTTCTCATCACTTCTTACCTGTGTTACTGAAATGGCTTCCTAATGGTCTCCCAACTAGTCTTTCCCCTTTTCAATCCATTTTCCACATAGGTGCCAGAATGATTTTCCTCAAACATAAGTCTGTTCCTATAGGGCTTAGTAAATTCTAGTGGCTTCCCACTATTTTTAAGATCAAAAACAGAGAGCATTTCAAGTTTTTCATAACCAGATCTCAAACCACCCTTCCAGCTTTATTTTATGTTACTCTTTTTCATGCACCCTGAAGTCTAGACAAACTATCCTTCTGGTTGTTCTTCAAATACAGTATCACATCTCCAGTTTTTTTGCCTTTGTACTACTTGCTGTCCTTGATTGCCTGGAACACCTTCCTTCCTCACCTCTACATCTTAGAATCCATTGCTTTCTTTAAGGCTAGGCTGAAGAAGCCTTTCCTGCCCCACCATCTGCTAGTGCCTTTCCCAACAATAGCTTATATGTCTTTTGTACATTCTTTATATACTTATATATGGACATCGTCTCCTCTACTGAGATTGTAAGCTCCTCAAGGTCAGTGGCTGGAATACAGGAAGCAGTAAAGAAATTCTTGTTGATTTACTGATCTAATTCAATCCCTTATTTTACATGGGCAAATAAGGTAAGTGAGGACCAGAGGTACAGAGACTTCAATTCAACCAGCATTTATTCAATTCCTTCTGGGCACAAGGTCCTGAGCTAACCACTGGGAATACAAAAGACAAAAAGTCAGCACTTGCCTTCAAGGACCTTATATATTCTACTGGAAGGATACAGCTTAAAAACAGAAGACATGCTTGGGAGGTATTGCAACTTCTGGGTACATTGATTCACCTTCCTGGGATTCAGATTCTCCATCTGTCAAATCAAGGAGTTGAGCTAGATGACGTCCAATGGTGCTTTCCAGATTTCTCTCTATGATTCTGTGACCTCAGTTTGAAGCCCAGCTCTGTCACTTAAAACCCGTGAGATTGAGAGCACGTTATTAAACTTTCTACACCTCAGTTTCCTCATCTGAAAAATGAGGGAGTTGAATGAGATGGCTTCCAAGGTCTCTTCTATGTTTACATCTGTGATCTTCTGAGCCAGGTTTTAATCCCAGTTCTGCCATTTTTACTTTTGTGACATTTGTGACATTTAAAAATAAATGACAGGGTCAGTCATTTAAGCTCTCCAAGCCTCAGTTTCCTCATGTGTAAAATGAGGGGGTTGAACAGATGATCACTGAACTGGCTTTTAGTTCTCGCTCTGTAATCCTATGATGAAATAGGATACCCCCGCTATTCCTCAAAGGTGGCTAATACATTTTTTGTATGGTTTTCGTTGTCTAATCTGACCAGGTGGTGTACATTTCTTTCCTTTTTCCATATTTTTGTTTTCTGACCGTGATTGAAATACTTCCATTTGAAGACATTCCTGGAAGCAACCGTGCGACAAGCTCCCTAGTTGAGGGGAATATAAAAAGTGTGGTATCGCACAAATATCCTTTCTGATTGTTTTTCTTTAGAATAAAGACACCTGCCCAATGCTTGCTGTCTTCTCCAGCCACTCAGTGCCGGTTACAGTGATTTGCAGAAACAGGCTGGGAGAAAGGGCCCTTTGGTAAACACAAAGGGGGTAGACGGGAAACTGTTTAATAACAGTAGTAAAAAGCGGGCTATTTTTGACATCTGGGTTAATGTCCATTATGTCCCATATGCTTTCCAAATGTGTGTAGCCTGCCCCCAGATACAAAAACAGATACCCATTCACAGAGGCGGTGGCGGCCAGCCCCCTGCCTAACTGATTGCACATGGTGCCGACATGAACACAGGCTGGCCACTGATAGGGTAATTAACAAAGGCCTGCCACAGGACGGATTGGTTATTCTGAGGAAATGGCGATCCTGCAAAGCTCTTCCATCAGGAGACTCCAGGCTGAGGAAAACCCAATAGGGCCATTCCTGTTCCTAAAAAATCTATAACCCTACATCTGTGTTATTGCTTAGCATCTTTTAAATGTAGTCTAAATGGATTTCCAGTCTCCTCATGAAGATTTATTTATTATTGTTCTGAGCAAAGTAGCAACAAATTACATTAAATCATTTAATTTTTTTGTGAGGACCCGCCACCTTGAAGCCATAATTCAAAAATATGAGTGGAAAGCAATAATTTTCTATTGAGAGTGGTCTCCTACCATTGGATGGCACCTGAGAATAGAAATGTGACTCTGTAAAGTCCTGGACCAGTGGGTCCTGGTGGTCCTGAGGGGTTATTGCTTCAGCTCCCATGAATGGAGCAATGTGATGTTTACCCTCCCTCGGAGGTAGATGGCAGTGAATAGGATGAGTCTCATGGTTTTGTGGGGAAGAAAACTGCACTCTGGAGAGGTGAAGTGATTTTCCCAGAATCACTTAACTAGTCATTTCCAGGGAGAGGTTGCACACCCAAGTCTTCTGTTTCTAGGAGCTCGGACATTCCATCTAGAATACCAAGCTGCCTCAATTCAGTAGCAACTATATCATAACAGGAGAGATGCTAAGTCATATTTGCACATGAAGCCAAGGAGTTTCATCAATGAGGCTGAGTGGCTGTATGTCATTGAGGGGCAATATTGTATTTCCAGAAATTCAAAAAATAATGCAAGAAGTCCTCATGGAACAGTTTGTAGGATGCCATTTTGGACTGGATCACTCCTACTCCCTTCAGGAGCACTTTTGTGATATCCATCCACCAGGTGGGCAGAATGGAACAGCCATAGGCTGGCCCAGGGTCCAGTTTCCAATCAACACGGACCTCCTAATTCTAGCACTAGTCTCTGCATTAGCCAGTTGGCATTAGGTAGCATGGACCGCTCTTTTTTCTCTTGTCTCAAGATAAGACATCTGCTAGGTTCCAACCCAGATTTTGATGCATTAGCTGCATTTCTTGGTGATGGTATAGTTGTTTCTTTAAAATGTAGGCTGAATAGAGAGGTGTTTAGCTGAAATTTCCCCTAATAACCTTCTTTAATCTGAGAGAGACCCTAGAGACCCTTCTTCTTCTGCATCCTTTATCTCCATATACTGCTAAATGATAAATACGGACTTCCTGGTGAATATATGCACATATGTGTGCATGTACACGCATCTCTATGCACATGTGCACATAGATATATGATTTCATTAGGGAGAGGAACTCCCAATGTGAAAACTCCCTCCATTTTTGTGGATCTGTAACTTGAATTGCCTGAGTCAGTCAGTCAGTCAGTCAGTCAGTCAATAAACATGGATTTAACTCTTACTATGTTCTGGACACTATACTAAGCACTGGGGATACAAAGAAAGGCAGAAGATAGCCCTTGCCCTCACGGAACTCATAATCTGATGGGGAGATAGCAGGCAAAGAAACTACGTACAAACAAGTGATATGCAGGATAAATGGAACCACGAGAAGTAAAGTGACTTGCCCAGGGTCACAACTAGCATGTGTCCTGGTCAATCCTTCAAGTACTCTGTGAATGGGAACTAGGGTAGACAGCATCGTTCTACAGAGGAAAGAACAGGAGATTTGGAGTCAGACTTTGTTGTTCGGTCATTTGTGCAGTCATGTTTGAGTCCTCATGACCCCATTTGGGCTTTTCTTTGCAAAGATACTGCAGTAGTTGGCCATTTCCTTCTCCAGGTCATTTTACAGCTGAGGAAACTGAGGCAAACAGGGTTAAGTGGCTTGCCCAGGGTCACACAGCTAGTAAATGTCTGAAGCCAGATTTGAACTCAGGAAGATGAGTCTTCCCGCCTCTAAAGTCTGGTGCTCTATCCACTGCGCCAGAAGCAACTGGATTTAAATGCTGGCTTTGTCAACTTTTTAACTGTGGGACCTCTAGCACGACACTTAACATCTCAGTAAAATGAGTGGAATGGCCTCCCAAGACCCTTCTGGCTCTGGATCTGGGAGCCCTGATCTTAAGGGAGGTTACCTCTGGGGGGCTCATTTTCCTCCTCTGTACAATAAGGGAGTTTGACTTGACAGCCTCTAAGGTTCCTTCCAGCTTGAAATTTATCATTCTATGATCTCCATCCATATCCATTATGCTATATTTAATATGGATGTGTTTTTAGCAAGGAATGGCCATATACCTACCACTATAGGATATTTTATATGTATATGTGTGTGTGTGCGTGTGTATATATTATGTATATATGTATATATATATGTGTATGTGTGACAGAGTATATAATAAATGATATATATAATCTTATTCACATATGTGTTCACACATGAACAAAAGGAAAACTCATATATCACATGCACGCAGTGTGCCAGGCATCATATATGGATATGTAGCCTACCTAGAATCTCTGTATACATCTACACATCAATGTGTGCATGCACCTAGGCACACACAAACATATGAATGATTTCATAAAATAAGTCCCTGCCTGTTTCCGAAATGTTGTCCACCCTCCTCTGCCCCACGCTGCTGTGCCAATTTAAAAGTCCCCAGGAAAAAAAAAAGGTACAACGAACTAATGAAAATAAGGAAAACGTAACAGCTTCATCAGCCTCGAACCAGAGCCTCCGCCACACGGAGATGCCAAGACGGCCAAGACACTTGCCGAGTTAAGTGAAAAGGTAAAAAGCTCGTTTAAATTTATAGCATTCCTTCAGTGTCCCTCTAGGAGCCTGGCCATGAGCCAGGGTTCCTTGTTAAAAATTTGTTAAACGTGTTTGGCATTAATGCAAACACAGAGTGCTCATTTGTTACGAGGTCTATCGGAATGCATTCATTGAAGGCAATGAAGTCGTTACTAGAAAAGAAAAAAAAATGTTCATTAAGTCCATTTAAAAAATACAATGATGTATGCAGCACATAGCGATGGCGCCCCAGTGGCTATATAAATATCTGACAGAATAACCACAAGTTGTGTTTGGTTTGAAACTGGAATCTTTGAAAGAGAACGAACAGAACAAAAACGGGTTTTGTTTGTTGTCAAAACTGATGTTAGCCTTTCTTGTTTGGAACAGGTCAGAATCCCCGACGTTGGTCAAAGTGTTCTCTCCATCTCCCATCATCGAAACACAGGGGTTAAAATCATGCCTAGGGAAGGCTCTGGGTTCACATGGGAGGAGGGGCCATGGTCCTTCTGACATCCTAGGAGGGAGGTTGAGTCAACAAACACCTCCACCCCCCCACACACACACATACACATACATACACACACATACACACACATACACACACATACACACACACACACACACACACACACACACACACTTTCTTGAAGAAAAGCTCTGATGTTCTTCAGAATCTCTTCAGCAGCTGGGATCCCTAGTGGACTTGTAATTGTCGGATGCTATTGGATCACATGGGGAGGCAAAACATTCTCCTTTAATCACAGGGCGAATGGAATTCTAGAAACAAATAGCTGCAGCCTTGTTTACAGAAGGTCAGCCTTGATGTCCCTGCCCACACCCCTTGCAATGTTCCGAGGAGTTGTCCGATGGCGATTCCCTCATCTGGTGCAGGGGCACTTCGGAAGGGCATCTACTGCAGACCTTGGGTGAGGGAGTGCATTACATAATGCATCATCTGGATTTGGGGAATATTTTGCTGGAGAGATTACAATCTGAGGTGAAGAGGGAATATGACACAGTTACAAAGAATGCTTATCACTTTTGCACGGGACTTAGGAGTTTGATTTCGCATGCTTACCTCTAAGAATGACCTCCTTAGAGTCACTTTCCTCATTCCCCTTCTAACAAGGTTATGTCATAATAGCTAATAATTATAATAATAACGTAGGACTTTAAGGTTTCCAAAGCACTTCACAAATATTATCTCCGTATATACTCGCAACAACCTTAAGAGGTAGGTGTTATTATCTCCATTTTACAGATGGAAAAACTGAGGCAGACAAAAGATAAGTGACATGCCAGGGTCTCATAGCTGGTGAGTGTCTGTGGCAGGATTTCAACCCAGGTCTTTCTGACTCCAGGCCCAGCACTCTATCCATCGTACCATCCACCTGCTAATATAGATGGCAGCCATGAAGGTGCCTAAAGCCTCTTCTGGTCCTTCTAGACCTGTGGATGACATAATGATCCTCCCACTCGATTTGAGCCTTAACTCTAGCTTCCATTTCCATTCTGGCTCTAGGTAGAACTGGAAAGGAACTCAGAGGCCACTGAGTCCTGCCCCTTGATTTTACAGGTGAGAAAATGGAGGCACAGGATGATGAATTGATTGGCCCAAGGTCACACAGCTCAGAGGCAGCACTGGAAGCCACATCCTTCTGACTCCAGGTACCCGGCTTTCCTCACTACATCACACTCCCTTTCCTAATGAGCCAGAATAGCACTATAGATCAGAGCTCCAAGTTTTATTTCACACGCAGGGCACCAGAAGAAGAATTCTCAGTTAATTGATAGCAGAAACCCACTCCCGCCCCACTCCCAAATCCATTTCTTTTTGAGGTGTCATTTTCATTTCTAAAGTGAAACTCCCTTAAGGATTTTGCTTTGCAAAAAAGAAAAGTGGTCGTTGCCATGTTTTTTTGTTGATTTGAATGAATGACAAGACTATTTCGAAAAATGTGGCTTTGCTTTTGGCCCAAGACAGGTGAGGGAAGCACAGCCATGACGCTGGAGAGAAATGTAGGCTCTGTCTTCCTCGGAGGCCGCCAGGGAGCACCTGGCCAGTGCAGCTGAGAAAGCTGGAAAGAGGCTCCAGGAAAGCCCAGGCAACGAAGGGAATTGGGCAGCTGGGACTCTGATGGCAAAGGTTCCCCACAGGACCCCGAAATCCATCAATGGCAGGAATTAGACCAGGAGGTCAGAAGAAGCCCTTCCTCCTCACTCTGGTGGAATGCCATTTACTCTCAGGCTTGGGGCTAATTAAGGGGGCTTTTTTTTTTTTTTGAAGATCAAGGTTTTGTGAGTTTCTGCTCCTTAATAACATGGTTGGCCTGTCTGCCACCTGGGACCAGGCAAGAACTCACTCCTTTTCTCCCTCCCTAACATCAGGCACTGCCTTAGGCCAGTACAAGCGCAGGCAGGAAAGCCACGGGGATGCCGCCTCTGGAGCAGCTTAACCTCTTGGCTGCCAAGGCCCTGCAACCAGACTGGGGAACAACCCATGAAAGAAAGGCTGTACCTCCAGCAGCCACATGGTCCCTACTGGAGCATGCAGCACAAAAGTGAAGCCGGGCACTTGGGGATGCCCAAAGAATGATTTCTAGGTGTAGAAACGCATAGGCCATCTTTTGAAAGCTGGAAGTGACTTTGAAGTCCATCCTGGACAACTCCTGAATTTTACAGATAAAGAAAAGCAGAGATGTTAGCTCAAGACCATGGACCCAGAGCTCAGGAGCAGGAAGGGACTACACAGGACATCCATTCTGACCAGCCTCATTTTACAGCTGAGGTCTAGAGAGCTGCAATGGCAGCTGGTGCCAGGGGAGAGTTTGAACCCAGCTCCTCTGACTCTAAATCCGTGTCTCCGTCACCTGGATGCAGCGTCTCTGAGGACAGAGGCTTCTTGGGAGAGTTCTTCAGAGGGATGACCATTGATGGCTTTGTTCATTGTCTTTCCTCAGGCTTGGGAGATCTGGGAGCACTTCTGTGAGGAAGGAAGGAAGGAAGGAAGGAAGGAAGGAAGGAAGGAAGGAAGGAAGGAAGGAAGGAAGGAAGGAAGGAAGGAAGGAAGGAAGGAAGGAAGGAAGGAAGGAAGGAGGGAGGGAGGGAGGGAGGGAGGGAGGAGGGAAAGGAAGGAAGGAGGGAGGGAAGGAAGGAAGGGAAGAGGGAAGGAAGGAAGGGAGGAGGGAAGGAAGGAAGGAAGGAAGGAAGGAAGGAAGGAAGGAAGGGAGGAAGGATGGAAGGAAGGATGGATGGAAGGAAGGATGGATGGAAGGAAGGAAGGAATGAAGGAAGGGAGGAAGGAAGGATGGAAGGAAGGATGGAGGGAAGGAAGGAAGGAGGGAAGGAAGGAAGGAAGGAAGGAGGGAGGGAGGGAGGGAGGAGGGAGGAAAGGAAGGAAGGAGGGAGGGAAGGAAGGAAGGGAAGAGGGAAGGAAGGAAGGGAGGAGGGAAGGAAGGAAGGAAGGAAGGAAGGAGGGAAGGAAGGAAGGAAGGAGGGAAGGAAGGAAGGAAGGAAGGAAGGCAGGCTGGCTCAATCAGGTCCTGATCTTGGATGTGGGGATGTGTCCTCGCCTGTGGGGCCTCCCACCGGGACCTTGTGGCTGGGGGCCAGGTGTTGCAATCCATGAGTCATGGCATTGGGTGCTTCCACCAGCAAGACAAGCACACTGCAAAGCATCCAACCCACAGCGACTAGGGGAGAGCCCAGACAGGGAGGGATTGACGCTAGCCCTCTGCCTTGTTGACACATGCTGTCCCTGGCCGGCTGCGGTGAATGAGCCCATTACAGTCCCCAGTGTGGCCACAGAAAGCTCAGTGAGCTCCTGTTCCATTTCTAAATGTGGGGTGCAAGCTGACCATGAGGACTGACCCAAATGAGGCAACCCAATGTGCCATAAACACTGTCACCATTGTCTGCAAGGCAAAATCCATTTTTAAACTACTTATTTTGGGCAGATGGGGGCCCGGGTGGAGGCTTAAATTTGATTCACTATAGGCTAACTTCAACAGGGTGCTAATTTCTTTCTCCTTCTCTGGACAAACAAAGCTCCCCTCCCCTGGCCCCCTCCCCAAGAGCTTTTGAACAGAAAAGTGCTTAAAGAAAGTAACCAGGAATCTGTTGCCCATTGGAGTGGTCAGTCCGTCCCTTTGGTGGATCCTGGAGGTACTGAAGTCCCTAGCCTTCAGCCTTTTGGGAAGAAAAAAAAATAAACTATGCAAATTCCACCTCTTTTCAGCCGAAGAAGTGGAGTGTGAAATGAGATTGAAAAGAACACACACAGAGGCCACTGAGATGGAACGGGTGAGTTTCAGACATAAACGTAATTCGTGTTTATGGAACAAAGTGAGATTCACAATCATATATAGTGCTGAAGGAATGGATTTTTTTTAAAACCCTGAGGTAGCTAAAGAAATACAAGAGCATACATGTAGAATTGGAGGGGGCTCTGGTCCAGCTCTGTCATTTTACAGATCAAGAAACTGAGGCCCAGAGAGGTTAAGTTATTTGATTCAGATAGTACAAGTAATCAATTAATGACCAGAGGCAGAATTTGAACCCAGGTCTTCTGCTGACTCTTTCAATCTATGCTGACTCTTTAATAAAAGAAAGTGTGTATTTATGCATGCATATATATATATATATATATATACACACACACACACAATACCTACATGTCGATATGTCTACATACATGTACATATATGTATGTCTGGATACATACTAGCATGTGTGTATATATACATGCGTGTACATACAAATACATATCCATATTTGTTGTTGCAACCCAATGTTGGAGTCTCCCTGTTTCTTAGCAAAGGATAAAAGTGCTTCAGTATTCACAAGCCCTGGATGTACAGATTCTTCAGTGAGCATAATCAGCACCTGCACACTCCCTGTCACATCATTTCCATGTTGGTCTCCCCACATCGAGGTATTTTGTGTTTGATGAATCACTCCTAAGTAGAAAGGGGGAAAATGTGTCTGAAGCATTCTTCCCAGCCGTCAACTTTCTTTTCAATAGGTTCAGCATCTTGTTTTCTGAGTGATTGCAAAGTCATATTTTGTGTTGGAGAGTTTACTGGAAGAAGTCTATCCAGAAGCCCCGAGCAATATATCTTAACATCATAATTTCATTTAGGAGGAATGTAATGATTCCTCATTTGTCATTCTGAGGTGGAGAGAGTTGTCTGGAGGATATCAATCTCTGGCTTCTAGGTAACTGATGGGATATTCACATGTCCTCCTGACTTGGAGTTTGCTTTCTCAGTTGGGGAGAAGTTGGATGCTAAACAGATTACCCAGCTAGGTTTTATCATTATGGGCCTAATAGCAATCCATTCCTTGGCTGAACTGATATTAAATTAAAGTCCCCCCAAATTACAGCCTGGACATGTGTTTCTACACTGCTCCCATGCCTCTGTTCTTTTCTTGGGTGGGTTTGGATTAGACTCCATGACCTGTTGCCTTCCGGCCAAGGACTTGCCTCTTCCACATGCAATCTCAGAGGGTCCAAGGGTCGACAGATCAAGCTACAATGGGTTTGTCATCCTCATTTGATTTTCCAGCCTTGGGTCTTTCATGTAAAATGAGGGTCCATCCCACCCCACCCCTATCCAATATGGGCAGAAAAGGGTAAATCCCAGCCTGACCATTGGCATTCGGTTGAAAAAGAATCTAGCCCTTGAATTTTATCATTAGAGACCACATGACATCTAGGCTTCTGTGCATACCTCCCTGCTCCCTCCCTACCCCCCTTAAGTTTTGGAGTCAAGTGGCCTGGTTTTAAATCCTGCCTCCCTAGCCATGTGACCTCTGACAACTCACTTAACTGTTCTGAGCTTTTGTTTCCTCATCTGCAAAATGAAAGGGTTGGATGAGATGACCTCAGAAAGTCCCTGCGGCTCTATGGCTCAGGGATAGTTCTGCTTAATGAATAGAAATTACAGAGAGTCAGATCTAGGCTTGGTAGAAGAGAAAGAAATCCTAATCATCAATCACTATGCATCAATTAACCCTTCACCATGTGCTGAGCACGGAGGATAACAAGATAGGCATTGAACAGCCCTGAGCCACAGGGAGCTTACACTTATTCTGGCAGGGCTCATGCGCTTGGAGCCTTCCAAAACTTTCACAGGATGCCTTAGGAGAGAGTCATCTCCCAATCATTGGCGGTCCCCAAGCAAAATCTGGATCGACATTATTTGTTAGGCGCATTATCGTAGGGATTCTTTTGGGAGGAGAAAGAGAGGCTGAATGGAGGCTGCTCTGAGAGACAGGAAGGTTTGAGTTCAAGTCTTGCCTCTGAAACCTACTGGCCATATGATCCTGGGCAAGTCGCTTAAACTCTCAGTGCCCCTAGACAACTCTCAAAGACTCTAAGGTGCAGTGAAGGTGCCTAGCTGCTTTGGGAGAGGGAGTTTCCTCATCTCAGAGACCCTTAGAGCCAAGAAATCACAGATCCGTCCTTAGGAATGTAAGTTGGACAAGATAGCTGCTAAGGTCCCTTTCAACTCCAAAATTCCATCATGTAACCAAGCTATATAGTACTCAGTGGGACTCGGTGAAATCAACTTTGACTAAGTTAATGTTGAAGATGCTTCCTTCCAGAGATCGATGGTAACACCCGCCAGGTGAGCCACAAATTTCTTACTTAGAAATCAAAGCGGCTTCAGATGGAATTCTTTCATCTACTCTTGTTCCTGAACATTTTGAAAATGAAAAAAGGGAAAATGTAGCCACATAATACGTGAACTCATTCTAAGTTCTTCTATTAAGATGCAAATTTAGAGACCGTGTAACATAGTGAATGGAAGACTGGCCTGGGAGTCAGAAAGACATGGGTTTGAATCCCACTTCAAACACATACTAGGAGTTTGACTCTGGGCAGGTAATTTACCCTCTCGGTGCCCCCAGGCAATCTTCTAAGGCCATGCTAACGAGGAGTTACCCAGCCACACTAGTACCTCCCCACACGGATATAATTGGAAGGTTGGGAAATAATCACCACCATTTGAATAGAATGAGACAGAGCCCCTCTAGCAGGCTGGGTGGATTCCTTGGGACAAACAAGGTGGTCATGGACAAAAACTGCAAGAGATGGGCAGGCACCGATAGGTTGAAATCCGAACCGAGGAAGGCAAGACTATAGCCATGAGATCACAGATCAATCTGAGGATGGGATAGGTCACCTTTGAAATAATAGGACCCCATCATTCAGTGAGATCAGATAGGAAAGGCACTCTGCAAACCTTACTATGATTGTCTGTTGGTGAAGGGGATAGAGAGGTGGTCTGAGAGTCCAGAATGGGTGGATGGATGGATGGATGGATGGATGGATGAATAAAAAGAAAAGAAAAGAAAAGAAAAAAGCATTTACCAGGTGCTTACTATATGCCAGCATGGTGCCAAGTACCGAATTAACAAACAGAAAAATCATCCCTGTTCTTAAGGAGCAGCTTACTCTCTAATGGGAAAGAAAACATGTATGGTAAAAGTACTGAGAAGACCTGGCTTCTACTCCTGCCTTGGACCCTTCCTGGCTGTGTGACTCTGGACAAGTCACTTAACTTTTCTGTGCTCTAGGCTATTCATGAAGACACAAAGTCACAGAGAAGATATTGGTCTGTTTTGTTAGAGGGAGTTTCTCACCTAACAAAGACAGAATCACAGGTTCAGGTTTTTTTAAAGCTTTTTTTTTTTTCTTAGTTTTCTTATTAGCCACACACCCAGGAATTACGGAGTGCCTGGGAACCAAAAAGGAATCATAATAATAATAACCACTTTCATGTATGTAACACTTTAAGGTTTGTGAAACATTTGACATATATTATCTCATTTGAGCCTCACAACAACTCTGAGAGGTTGTGCTATTATTATGCCCATTTGACAGATGAGGAAACTGAGGCTGAGGCTTTAAGTGACTTGCCCCAGGACCACCCAGCTAGTTTAGGAGGCAGGATATGAATTCCGGTCATTCTGATTCCACATCCAACCATCTGTCCACTTTCCACCCGGCTGCATTGGGTCTTTGGAACACTTCTAGGTCCAGTGCTAAGTCCTAGTACAGTTTAAGGAGTGGGGTTGTATATGCCCAGGATATCTGCCTTTGCCCCATCGGACTCTAAGCAGGTAGGATAGTCTCAGGGCTCCATTCAGGGTACGAATGCTCAGTCACCTCCAACCCTCCTTCTCCCTGAGGTCCTCCCGTGGGCATAGGAACCTCTGCCTAGTATCCTTCTAGCAGAAGTTTTCTGTTTTCCTTCCCTTACTTTCTAGCTCTTTGCTGCACATTCAAGCTTCATTTCCTGTGACAGGTACACACATAGATGCGAAGCCTCAGGAAGAACATCTACATTGTCACGGTTTAAGCCACCAGAAGGAGCAGTTGCTGCATATTTTTGGGAGGTGAGGCCCCCGTTGTTGGATCTGGAAAGGCAGGATAGATTTCCTGAATTGCTCAGAAACGGGGGCCAAAAAAATGATATATCTCACATTCTTTCACAGCTTGTTTTGGCCAAATAGAGAAGGGGAAAGAAGTTACAATTTTTATTCTTCGGCAGGCTGAGCTGTTAAATCATGCACGCACCCAGCCTGAGCCAAAGGAAGAGATCCTGATGGAAATTAAGCTACAGGAAATCTGGTGGTCAGGTTTGCTGGTTATTTCAGGCCTTTAGAAGAGAAGCATCTTTATAACAAAGGGTGTCTTGAAGAAAATCTTAGCTCTGGAGTCAGATCACTGGGTTTGAATCTTCAGTCTGCTACTGTCTTGCGCTTGCATTCCTAGGTCAGGCTATGTGCCCTCTCTGGGTTTTTGTTTCCTCCTCTGGAAAATGAAGACATAAGATTAAGTGATCTCCTACAATCACAGAGCTGGAAGGGACTTTGAGACTGTCCTTTTACAGATGAGGAAGTATAAGCATAGGGAGGGTAAATGATTTGCTCAGTGTCACATGGCTAGGAAGCAGGCAGAGGAGGGGTTTGAACCCAGGTCTTCCTGACTCCATATCACTGCAATGCATGGTTTCTACAAATCCTTCAACCTCTCTCTGCCCCAGCTTCCTCACACCTAAGGCGGGAATCATCATCATCATCATCATCATCATCATCATCATCATCATCATCTGTACATAGGCTGCGTGGAGGCACAAGTGAGACAATATTTCTAAAGCACTTTGCAGTCCTTAATGTGCCGTGTCAAGGTCAAGTTCTTATTATTCCTCTCTCAGGGCTATTCCCATTCTAAATCCTGTGATCAGAAGAGTGAAAAAGAAATGAAAGAAACACACTCAGAGGAAGAGAAAGTATTGTATGCAGCATCCTCTTTTTGGGTCAAAATCAAGGATTAAGCATTATGGGGAAGAAATCAATTTTTTAAAGCCCTGGGCAAGGACCCTTTGCATTTCACGTCAATTTGGAGCCAATTTAATAACCATTGTGGCTGAGGAGCATGGCTGGGCCTCCTTAGGGAATCGAAATAGCAATATGGTTATTGGCATGCTGAGGACAAAGGATTGGTTCCCAGAGCTTTGGGAACTATTTTCCTAACACAAAATCACATTAAAAAACAAAGAAACTCAAACTCTTTCCCAGTGATTCTGTAAAATCATAAATTTTGGAACAATCTAATCTAATGAGGCAGCTAGGTATAGTAGTGGATAGAATGCCCTGACTAAAGTCAGGAAGACTCATCTTCCCGAGTTCAAATCCAGCCTCAGACGCTTAACTAGCTGCATGACTCCAGGCAGGTCACTTAATCCTGTTCTCCTCAGTTTCTCCATATATAAAGTGAGCTGGAGAAGGAAATGGCAAACTACTCCAGTATCTCTGCCAAGAAAATGCCAAATGGGGTCACGAACAATTAGACACGAGTGAAAATGACCCAACGACAGTCTCCAAGAAGATGCATGGAATAGTGGAGAGAGATCTGGCCTTGGAACCAGGACAACCAGAATTTTCTGGGAACCAGAAAAATCTTCCTCCAAAACCTGCTGGCTGTGTGCAATTGGGCAAGGCACTGAAACTCTCAGGGACGATGTTGATGATGATGATGATGATAAGGAAGACAAAGACAAGGACAGTGATGATGGTGATGATGATGATAAAAAGGACAATGATGAGGAGGAGGAGGAGGAGGAGGAAGAGGAAGACAGTGATGATGATGATTATAGCTGGGACTTACCCAGCACTTCCAGGTTACCTCACTTGATCCTCCCAAAACCTTATTCTGAAGGTGCTAACGTTGTGCCCTTTTTATAAATGAGTAAACTAAGGCAGAGAGAGTTCAACACAAGCCCAAAGTCACATAGCTAACATCTGAAGCTGGATTTGAACTCAGGTCCTCCTGACTCCAAGTCTAGCACTCTGTCCACTGGCTACCCAGCTGCCTCTCATGGTGCTAGACAAATCTCTAAGATTATAAGTTGTATTGGAGGGGTCACCTGCATTGGTAGAGGGAATTTCCTTACCAGGAGATACTGACATGAATGGGGTCACAAGGTTAGTCCGCATCCCCACAATTTCAGAAGAAGCAAAGTCACAAGAAAGATATATGGTGGACATGTATTCCTAGTGATGAAGAATTATGGTACATGGGTTCCAAACTATTTTCATTTTTGAGGATGTTTCTATCCCAGGGTCATATGAAAATATTTGTAAAGTTCTCAGCCCAGAGCTTGGCACAAAGTAGGTTCTTAATGAATGCCTGTTTTCTTACTTCCTTCTACATAAAATGACATAAAAGATATCATTTATGGAAGTTATACACAAGAAAGGGGGTGGGCCTGTCTGGTGGCAAATATGAAGGGCCCACAATAGACACTCTTGGTATTACATGGGGCCATCATGTTATTTTGTTTTTTTCTGCATCTCTGTCCCCAGGATCCTGTGTTGGGCATCTGGACAATTATGTCGAAGGAAAAGGGTGGATGGGAGACTTCCTTTAGGGCTGTGCCCACACGATGCATGTAGCTGCCTGATCGGTCATCCCAAAGCACAGGTCTCACCAGGTCACTCCCCATCCAAGAAGCTTCAGGAGTGCGCTATTGTCTTGAGGATAAAATCAAAACTCCTCTGTTTGGTTTTTAAATCCCTTTACAATCTGGCTCCAACCTGTCATTCCAGAGCGGTCTCATCTTACTGTCTTTTATACACTCAGCATTCCAGTCCAAATGGCCCATTTCCAGTTCCCTGTGTGTGACATCCTGACTCTTGTTTCTGTGTTTCCTCTTCACCACCATCTCCTGGAATCTGGTCCTCTCCAAGACTCCTCTCCAGCTTCACCATCTACACAAGCCCTTGCCTGAGCTCCCCTTGGCCATGGGCTCCCGCTGCTCCCCTAGAGGACTTTGCAATTACTTTTGCAAATATTTTCTATTTACTTCTCTCTCTCTCTCTCTCTCTCTCTCTCTCTCTCTCTCTCTCTCTCTCACACACACACACACACACCACACACACACACACACACACATATACACACACACACGAATGCCCACTCCTCGTGGGCAGGACTTGTTTCACTTTTGGTTTTATATCCCCAGGGCAAAGCACAGTAGCCCGCCCAAGATGCTCTAATGTTCAGAGCACTGGATTCCAAATCAAGATGGCAGCTGAAACCTTGCTTTGGACCCTAACTGGCTGTGCTACCCTGGGCAAATCTCTTCCTTTCTCTCTGCCTAAATGTCCTTATCTGTTCAATGAGGATAACGACAGCATCTACCTCACGGGATTGTTGTGAGAAGCAAATGAAAATAGTGTGTGTGTATACATACACACATACATGCATGCATATAGATGCTTTAACCCAAACTTAACAAAAAAACATATTTAAATATACATATATTTTCATTTATATACACATACTATATATATATATATATACATATATACACATACATTTATATGTGTGTATATATATTTGTTGTTGTTCAGTCATATCTGACTCTTCATGACACCAAATTTTCTTGGCAAAGATACTGGAATGCTTTGCCATTTCCTTCTCTATCTTACTTTATAGATGAGGAAACTGAAACAAACAGGGTCAAGTGACTTGCCCAGGGTAACAGAGCTAGTATCTGAAGCCAGATTTGAATTCAGGCCCCGCACTCTATCCACTGAGCCATCTAACTGCCCCACATGATACATTACAAACCTTGAAGTGCTTTAATATGTCCTCATTACCATCATCAGCGCTTCATCAATGATTGGTGATAGAGCTGAATGGCACTGTTCAACCCTAAGGTCTTTGTGTGTGTACCCAACACCCCAGAGCCTTGCTAAACTACAGAATCTTAGAGGACAGACCAAGGGGGAGTCCAGCTGCTGGGGTCTGTGTAAAGCAGATGTTTTGGTCCTGGAAATCCCTGAAGGCCACCTCCCCCTGCCAGCTCCATGACACCTTCCGCGTGGTCCCATAGCATGGATGATGCAACCATACCATTCTAGTATATGTGCTTCTCAAAGGGTGAGAAGAGAATTCAGGAAGTAGGGAGTGAAAAGTCAATATTTGTCCACTGAGAACTGTTTTGTTTGGAGCTTAAGGGCCCCAACAGGTCCCTTCAGATATTTCACTTCATGCGGTCTTGAGCTCACGAGGTCACCTTGTCCTGAGGAAACCTCTGAAGATGAGAATGAATGAACCCTCCAAACAACCTTCCCTGGGGTGTCCCACGCAGGAAGTGGAGGGGGACTCAGCCCTTGCACCCCAGCCCAGCACAATAAGGTGACTTGTCCTGCTCTCTGACTGTGCATCCTCCCAGTAGCTCAGACAAGGCAGCCCCCAGGCCCTCCTTTGTGCCCATCAGCTGTTCCCAGCTGGAAGCGGTAATATCATCCGCTTCCAGCCGTGAGCAGCTGAAACAGCTGACGGCAGGGGGCTCCCAGGCAAGAAAGAGCACAGATGTTCTTGCACCTTATGTGGGGAGAGAAGATGCTGGGGGCCACCTTTATTTTGGGGGGCTGCCCAGACAGGAGGGCTTTCTTATCCTGATAGATTTGGGAGGGGAAGGAGTTAAAAATAGCACAATAATAAAGGCAGAGAATCAGTGCTAAAGGATGGACAGAGTAAAGGAAAACCAGGAATGACTCAAGAGGAAAAATGCCAAGGTCTAATGCAATGCCCCCTAAGCAAACCCTACAGATAAAAATCTGGATTTAGCAAAGAGATGGATGATGAAGTGGTTAATCACTGTCCAGAAGTATATTCTGCTTTATAGAAGGCCCTACCCTAAGATGCCTTTAGAACAGGATGTCATCGGTAAGGACTGAATGGGGAGGGGGGGTAGGTGTGACATGGTTAGACCTGCATCTTAAGAAAATTCCTTGGAATTGTGTGCACAGTAGCCTAGGGCGAGGAGAGACTGTAGGTAGGGAAGGCCAATTTGAAGGCTTTTGCATTAGTCCAGGTGAGAAGGGATGAGGGTCCTGCCTGAATTGATGAAGGGAAGTGACTCCTTGAGTAGAAAAGAGGGAACAGATGGGAGAAGTGTCCTGGTGAGAAGAAATGAGGAGGTCTGACTGCTGGTCAGATGGGCAGGGTTGGGGGGGCAGGGACACTGAGGGCAGATTGTCAGTACTGAGAATTTCAAAGATGGATGGGTTTGGAGGGGAAGAGAATGAGTTCTGTTTTGAGTTTAATGAAGAGAAATATTCAGAAAACATAATTCTCAAATAGTGACTGAGGTAGAGGAACTAGACAACAGTTCATTGGGGAAAAAAAGATCGGGGGCATTTCAGTGGTCTGCAAGGTCAATATGAGCTAACAACGTGTGTTTGTGTGTGTGTGTGTGTGTGTGTGTGTGTGTGTGTGTGTGTATGTGTGTGTGTGAGAGAGAGAGAGAGAGAGAGAGAGACAGAGAGACAGAGAGACAGAGAGAGAAACCTAATGAACCCATCAGCTTCATTTGAGAGTCACAGAATGAGATAGTTGGAAGAGATGCCAACAGCCACCTAGTCCAACCAATATTCAAAAGAAATTCCCATGATGGTGCACCCCACATGGGTGACTCGGCCTCTGCTTGAAGACCTCCAGAGCCGGGGCACTCATCACCTATCACAGACCAATTTACTTGGGAGCAGGTGTAATGGTTAGGAAGTTTTTTTCTGCCCTTCATCATGAATTAGCCAAGTCTGGTTGTGCACTCTGGGATCGAACAGGATAAGTACAATCCCCCTTCCAATGGAACCCTTCTCAGACTTGACAGCTATTGGCTTCCCCAAGAGTTTTTTCTTCTTCAGGTTCCAATGGCCAGGGCCAGGAAGACACTAACTGGGCTGTATTCTCCCCAGATAAGATCACACCTGGAGGACAATGTCCATCTGGTTCTGGGGAAATCATTTTGGGAAGGATACAAACAGGTAGAAGTATGGAGTAGGGGGAGACTAGCAGAGTGAGGTATTAGGGCCTGCACATTGCCAGGACTGGCTGCAGGAGCCAGGGAGTTATTTAGCCTGCAGAGGAGAGGACTCAGGAGCAAAGTGAGGGCATCTGAGGATCATAGATTGAGAGCTGAAGGAGCATCTGAGCTCAGCTAGCCTTGTGCCCTGATTTTAGAGAGGAGGAAACCAATGCCCAGAGAGGTGACAAGGCCCCCCAAGATCACACAGGGGTTGCAGACAAGATGTAAGTGCAATCCAGTGAATTTTTTCCCAATATGCCATGCTAACTCCTCAAAGGACTGCCACGTGACACATGGGCCAGGGGCCAGACTTCTTCCCCTTGGTCCCAGAAGATGGAACTATGAGCAGCGAGTAGAAGAGACAGACAGATAAGTTTTGGCTTGACCTAAGGAGCAATGGGATAAACTGAGAGCTGAAAGCTGAACAGTTTGTGCTGGGTGACCAATCCCCTCATTACCAGACCCCTTCAAGTGAAGGCTGGGTGACCCTGTGCTGGAGTCAGAGAAGGGATTTGGGGACAAAGTGGGGTTGAAGTAGATGGCATCTGAGACCCCTTCCAGCTCTGGTATTCTACAATCCTTTAAACAGATTACTAGGAAACAGTAACCTCAAATCCCCTGAGAAATCATCCAGGGCAAAAAGGAATGAGACATTAATAAAAGCTGTGCTTGGCTCATCAGTAGGAAAAAAAGATAAAGAAAAAAAACCTTCCTAAATCACAATGTGACAAATCCTTATTTATCTATCAATTTCTTTCTTCTTTTCCAGAAGCACCTAGGTTTTTTGACTTAGCCAGGGTTTTATTTTGTTTTTTTGTTTTGTTTTTAACTATAGCTGCTGGTAGACAGTTTTGGTGCCCAATAGATGTTTGTTTGAATTAAACTGAATCCATGTGAAATAATCTCCAAAGCAAACAAGGAGCCAATTTCTGGAAACGTTATTACTGAAGCATCGACTAGGAAGATGTACCAACTAATGTCATTGTCTAATGTCTCATGTCTCATTGCATGGTTGCTGAGTCGTCTGTGACTCTGCCAGGGCAACACAAGTCCTGGCATGTTGTGCCAAGTCAGAAAAGCTTCAAGCAAAAGCCAGAGACAGATCTGGGCCCTTTCATTGTCCCTCCAAGGAAGGCCAGCCCAGGCGATGCAGACATGCATCGAGACATAGGACAGGGCAGGTTGCCGGCATGGGTCCTTTGAGGTGTAATAGTGAATGGATCAATGAAAAGGCATCGATTAAACACTTACTGTGTGCCATGTGTGGCACTAAACATGGGCAATGCACATTTTTTAAGTGTGGCACTCCTTACTCTCAAAGAGTGCACCCTCTCATCAGAATAGATAACCCAGAGATGCAAGGTCAGTTTCAGGGCAGACAGAAAGATCCCAAAGTCCTAGAAATGCTACAGCATGGCACATAGCAAGACCCAGGATCCTTAGGCTCTATCATATAATGAGAGCTAGCTTTTATTTAGGACTTTACAATTTGTAAAGTACTTTTTATATTTAATCTCATTTTACCTTCACAACAATCCTAGGAGGAAAGTGTTATTATTATTATCCCCATTTTACAGATGAAAAAACTAAGATTGAGAGAGGCCTTAGGATTACACAGCTAATCAATATCTAAAGCAAGATTTGAACCCAGGTCTTCCTGACTCTGAGTTCAGCACTTTGCAGTATGCCACCTCACTGCCTGTGTATAAGAATATCAAATAACTAGTCATTTAATCAGCAAAGCTTGATTAAAAGCCTGACATGTTCTAGACCTTGTGCAAGGCACTGGGGGTCCAAAGACAGACATAAGACAGTCTTTGCCCTCAGGGAGCTTACAATCTAGCAAGGGAAGACATAAGTCTAATAAGATTGCTGGGGTGGGGGAGTGGGAGGCACTAGTAACTAGAGAGGTCAGGAAAGGCTTTGTGTAGAAGGTGGCCCTTCAGTTGAGAAGTTGACTTAAAGGAAGATCCCATCCCACTGGGTGACCTCCCCATGGTGCAGAGTTTGGGAGAGCATGCTGGAGGGTAATGCAGGATAAGCAGGTGCTGCAGTCTACACCATTGAAGGGAATTCCTGCAGCATATGTGAAGTCACAAGTCTACTGCAGGACTGGACTAGCTTTGGCTAAGATGGCATACCTCATTTGGGGTTAGAGGTTTTATTCTGATTTCAGCAACACCAAGTCTTTGGGTGATTTTGGAAAGTCTGCTCACACTGGGGACTGGGAATATGCTAAGAAATTATCTTTAAATGTATGTAAATCAAACTCGTTTGTTTTGGTTTCCAGGAAAGCTACATCTTTGAAGAGTTTATTTTTAAAATTGGTGAGAGAAAATATCCTGTAGGAAAGAGTCTGCCTAGATCTTGAGCCTATTTTCCCATCTAATTAAGACCTGAGTTCAAGTTGGACATTTGCTGGCTGTGTGACCCCAAGAGATCATTTAACCTCTCATCATGAATCTAGGGAACTCCCTAAGGCTCCACGTTGCTGAGAAGCTGATGACCTGCATTGGGAGAGATTTTCTCATCTGAGAGTCCCCTGTGTCAGCAAAATCTCAGGTCCTGACCCTGAAAAGCAGGACTTCTTGAAAAAACAAAAGGCTTTTAAATAAATATCTTTGTCTCTTTATCACCTACATTCCTCAATGTATCTTCTCCCTTTATCCTTTTCAGAGAGCTATTTGATACAAGAAAGAATAAAAAAGAGGAAATAAAAACAGAGCAAAACTAACTCATTGAGAGTACAATATCTGTAGAGTTTCATACCCCAGAAAGAAAGAAAAAAAACACAAAACAGGGGCCCGAGGAGGTGCCGCAAACATCCCTTTTCAAGGCGCTCATGTTTCATCGAGCACAAAAGTTACACATGCAATTTACACGAAGGGGTATATTACTGACCCTTAACAAAGAAACACAAACATTGTTAGGACAAAGCGACTGCTGAGTCACTCTGCAGACATCGGCTACTCTCCAAATCTGGTTCTGAGCTCCTGCTGCCCAAACACTGCTGACAGGGCACACCTGTGCCTACTCTCCATCAGGTCCTGTGCAAAGTCTAGGCGATACAATCCCTGCTCTCCAGGAGTTCACGATCTAATATCGAGAGGGACCACATCACCTGTGTGGGTCAGGCTGGGGAGCCCTGGCCTGGAAATCAGCTCTGGCTTTCACACTAATTTACTGTGTTACCTAATATAATAAATTACCTGATATCTGGAGTTTGATTTTTGTCCTTGGTAAATTGAGGGTTTTGGATTAGATGACCCATAAGGCCACTTCTGGTGCTGACATTCTAAGATTTATTAAGTCATCAAATCTTGGATTTGACTAGGAGCTCAAAGGTTGTCTTGTCCAATCTGTATTTGGATGTGACTTCTCCCCCCCCCACACCCCTATAGCACGCTGAGATTTTGTCTGAAGACCTGAAGTGAAGGTTCAGAACCAACTGTCTCTTGAGGTATAGCTCATTCCACTTTGGGAGGATGTCTCTTTGTTCATTCTCTACCTTCATCTCTTTCCAGAGCCATTGTTAGTCATTCTGCAAGCCAGAACAAGCACCCCAAAGAGGTGCTGGGGAAGACTTTGGACCCCAGGACCCAAGGACAGATAGAAAAAGAGATCTCAGGACATGGTAAGGTAGGAAGGAGGTCACTGTGAGGTGAGGGAGCAGTCTAAGGTCAGGCTAGAGAGGAGCTCACCCGGCCAGCAGCCAGAACATAGGTGAGGTAAGTGTTAGGGGACAGCTTCCTATTTTCACTCCAGCTAGGTACCGTTGGAATAGTAAATCCCCTGAAATGGTGGCATGGATTCAAATTGGTACTAGTTTGAAGTTATAATTATGTAAAATATGGCTCCTGCCCAGCGGAAATATGCTGTGCATGTTCAAATAATTCTACCACTTCAGGAGATTGTTTCTTCCTGCTAATCCTGACCTAGCTGGAATCATTCTTGCAAACCAGGTGCCCACCAAAGTTGTCTTTATTTGACAAAAGACAGCAAGTGATATCGCCCCTTATGGCTTTTGGCACCCTGAGTTAAAGCTTTGGCCATTCCACCCTAGTTACCTTCTATACAGATTGCACAATCTGCCTCATATAGTCAGGCTAGTTTTTGCTTTTTTCTTATGCTACGTCCTGAGTTTCCTCAACAGCGATCTACAGTGGAACTACCCCCATGCTCACTAGCCATTTATACATTTATCCAAATAATGGCCAAGCGTGGAGGGACTTGGAATGATTTCCCCATCTCCACAACATAGTAATCCTTTGGCAAGCCAAGAGCTGTCTCACTGTGGCGCATCACACCCCTTCAGAAGTCCAAGGAACGACCCTCTCCGTTGATCTCCCTGTCACCAGAGGCTACAAATGGCTGCCTGACAGAGCCCAGTTTTCAACTGAGGTGCAAATATTACCGAGATTATCAGCATCAAAAGGCAAGCTGTCTTTCTTCATTAGAGATCTGGGGAAGAGCAGCAAAATCACAAGACAAGCCAGGGAGAAATGGAGTCCATGGGCCATGGAACTTGGCTTGTCTTCATTTAAAAATCAATTCCAAGTGTTAAAAGCGTTACAGGGCTCAATTATGGAAGGGGGGAGAAGCCCATCAAACCAGAACACCTTTTGAGCTTAACACATGAACATGATTTGACTTCTAACCCCGCTACATGGGAATACTTTGATTGTGAGGTAATACCCAAGCCTCCGGAGCCGCAATGCCCTTTTGAAGTCTGCCTGTAGACCCTCATTAGGCTGTTTTTCTGAGTTCTATCAGCTCACTGATTTTTCCAAAGTCTTCTTTGCCTCTGCGTTCTTTTGATGGTCAAAACGTCTAAAGGGAGATGAAAAGACAAAGGCCAAATGGAGGAAGGGAGCTGGGGAAATGCACTGCCTGCTCCCAGGCCAGGGATTTCTGGCGCAAATGTCTCAAGGGAGTGGGAATTCTCCACCGAGGAAGGCTCTCCTTGGTTACCAGGGCTCCTTTTGGGTGGAGAGCTCTGACCCTCTCCTCTCTGGAAGCCGGAAGCCCTGCTAAAGCCAGAAGAATGTTTCCCATCTTGTATAATAATAATTGGGAGTCACTTCTCAGGAAAGGAAGCAGGTCCCTCCCTGTGACAAGCCACCCCTCCCCAGCTCCAAGGACAGTTATGCTTTTGCTCAAACCCACCATTTGTCTCTGCTGTGACCTGAGGCTCCAGACTATGCCAGATTTTTTTTTTTTGCACTAATGAACTTAACTTCCTGCCTTCAGGATAGCAGAACGCAGAGAAGCACTTGGAGAGATCAGAGGCCTAGAGAAGCAGGCTCAGAAGAGACCTGAGAAGCCATTGAGTCCAAACCCCTCATTTTACAGATTAGGAAACTGACACTCAGTTTAAGGGAAATGACTTGACCAAGGTCATACAAAGAGTAACGATCAGAGTTGGGATTTGAACCCTGGCCCACTGACTCTCAACACAGCATTCCTACTATACTATATACACTGCCTTTCAAAATCTAAATGCATGATTCTGAGATAATAATAATTTGTAGCAGCATTAGTAATAGCAGTAATAAAGTAGTAGTGGCAGTAGTGGTGGTGGTGGTGGTGGTGGTAGTAGTAGTAGTAGAAGTAGTGATGGTGGTGGTGGTGGTAGTGGTGGTAGCTAGAATTTATATAAGCACTTTAAGGTTTGCAAAGTGGTTTATATAAGTTAATTTGATCCTCAAAACAATCATGGCAGTTAGGTGCTAACCTTATCCCCATTCTACAGATGGGGAAACTGGGGCTGAGATGCTAAGTGACTTGTCCTTACACAGCTAAAGAAGGTCTGAGGCAGGATTTGAAGCCCAGTCTTCCTGAATCCAAAGCCACCACTCTTCCTGTGCATGATGTCAAAGCAGGAAGAAGATCCTGGGCAAAAAGAAGAGAAGGAACCCAAAGAAAAACCTCCACCAAAGTGATGCTTCCCTTCATGGATTGCTCCAGCACGCATCCTCCCAGGAGCCCAGGGAGCCAAGAGATTGGATAAAGAAAAGGATCAGGGCATGAGATGAAGCTTGTCAACACTAGCATGAGAACAGAGAGACTTACTGGTTTGGAAGAAGAGGCCAAAGGGTAGCTGGATGGAAGAGAGAGGAAGATCCTGAGTCCTTCCACCTCTGAGCCAATGAGCCTATGATTTAAGCCCAGGTACGCTGACTCCAAAACAGTGCTTTTCTCCTCAGCGTTTGCAGAGAATGTCATCTGACTCTCCAGGAGTTCATCGGCTCCAATGGGCAAGAATCAGAACCTCCCAAAATTCAAAGAAAAGAACTTCCCCCATTGCCATAACTCATCCTCTCCAGCCTCCGCCCCTATGCAGGAAGTAGGATTTCATCACCAGCCTGTGCTGGGTTATTTCAGTTGTGCATAACTTTATTCCCTGACTACGTTTCCAAACTTAGCTAAATATGTCCCCCATTTCGACAGGTAGAACCTGGAATTGGACATTGCCCTGACTTTGCTGGTAGAAAAATCATTTGACACATCGGAAAACATGGAAACCACTTAGAAGAGAGGAGAATTTGGCCAGCTCAAAACCAAAGAAAACACATTTGATCCAAGGAGGTTAGGAGACCTAGGCGTTCTCCCCTACCTCTGAAAGTGAAAAGCTGTGTGACCTTGGGCAAATTCACCTCTCTGAGCCTCAGTTTCCTGGTTGGCAAAAGAAGGGTAAAAGTAGGCATGGAACTGACCTCACAAAGCAGTAGTGAAAAGGCATGATTGTGATTCTATGCATAATCAGGCCCCAAGAGGCTCCTCCCTATCACTGAGGCAATGTGAGAGGCTGGGGATGAAGGGCTGAGCCTGCAGTTCCCAGCTGTGAAACTTCTCTGTAAAATGGGGCTGATAATAGCACCTCTCCCTCCAATGAGATCACGACTGTAAAGTACTCTGCTAATCTTGCAGCTCCCACTATAAATAAAAGCCTGCCCTCACAATTATTTGAAGTGGAAGAATTGCCAGCTTTTGCCACCCTAGGGTGATCCTTGCTTCACAGGTAACCTTTCTGCTGAGACCAGATGATATTTCTCTAATTCCCTGGGCTTCTCTACCTTAAGGAGCCCTGTGAGTTTTGTATTTCTAACATATTTTTGAAAACTGCCATTGACATATAAGAAGGCTTCGAATGGAGGGAGCTTTTACTGAGCTCATCCACCATGGCCATGCCCTCTGTAGCAGCCGCAGCCCATTCTCCATCTCCAGGTGTGCCAATGTTACTCAAGCCTGCCCTGCCCTAGGTGTTTACCTTATCATACAGGAAGAGACCACCAAAACCTGCGGTCCTTGCCTTGAAATTAGAGGAGACCAAACCTGTAGCCTGAGCTTTTTTTTTTTCTTGTCCCATGTAATTATTGACTTGAGACATCAGTTACCTTCAAACCCTTCCTGCCGACAAGAAGGGCAGGGGGGAAAGGGTCTAGAATATCAAAAGGTAAGAAACCTCCAGATTAGAAAGGAAGACACAGGGAAGTTTGTCAAAAGCCAAAGTCCTTTAATTGACTCCAGTCTTTGTAGGCCTGTCTGCTTTGGGAAAGTCTGGGGGGGGGGGGTTAGGGGGCAGAGAGATCAGGCAAAATGACACCAGCCACTGCAAAGTCTGGTTTTATGGAGAAAACTCCACTTGTACCCTGTCTCCTGCCATGAACACCTGAGATCGATAAAAGGCGATTCTGTGGAAAAGATGCCACTCAAAGCGACTCTTTTATCTGGGGTTATGGAAATCACAATAATAACTTGGAGAGATAGGGTGCATAGCGGATAGTGTGCCACCATCTGAGTCAGGAAGACCTAGGTGCAAGTTCTTACTCAAACCGATACTGACTCTACGACTGAGCAAAGCAGTGCAGCGCCCCCAGGCAACCTGAGACTCTAAGTTGTGGGCAAGGTAAAAGACTTGCTTTGGTTGAGTTTTTCTTCACCTCAGTTCCTTATACAAATGAAATTACAGGTCCAGTGCCTATCTTATTGAAACTCCTGTCTGTACACACACACACACACACACGTTGTCTTCCCCGTGCCTGGCACATAGTAGGTGCCTAGAATTCTCTTTGTTTTTACACTTGACAAACATCCTCAAAAATGAGCATTTCCAAATGCACGGAACAGAAACAGACAATTACACAAAATTCAAAATGCCAGTTTCCCAATCCTCTCATTGTCTCTGTATCCCTCTGAATCCCTGTTTTCTTCTGTGCATTAAAATGCTCAAGAGCTTTAAAAAAAAAAAGGAAAAAAACCCTTTTTTGGCACTTCTATTGCTAATCTTCCTTTCTCTCCCAAATCCCCCAGTGGAAGAAAGGGAGGGGGGATTAAGGGAGGGAGTAAAGGAAAAAAGGAAAGAAGGAGGGAAGGAAGGAAGGAAAGAAGGAAGAAATGAGGGAGGGAGAGAAGGAAGGAAAGGAGAAAGGAATGAGGGAAGGAAGGAAGGAAAGAATGGAAGGAAGGAAAGAGAAGGAAAAAAAGACCTTCCTCATAAAAAAAAAAAGTATGTTAAGGCAAGAGAAATCCACACACTAGCAATTTCCAAAAAGCTGTCCTGTATATAATTGTCTGTATCTAGTTTTTATTTTGTTTTGTTTTGTTTTTCCATGTCATTTCCCCTATTAGACCGTTAGCTCCTCGAAAGCAGAAGACTTTTTTGTTTGTTTGTTTTTGCCTTTCTTTGTATCAGAAGGATACACAGTGCCTGGCAAGCACACAGTAGGCCTTTAATAAGTGTCTGTTGACTGACCGGTGTACATCTCAGTCTGACCCTAGAGTTCTTTCCCTCTGTCAGGGAAGGGTTATTACGTTTCACTATTGCTCCCCCAGAACCATGATTGGTCATGTCATTAATCAGAGTACTTTAATCTGTCAAGATTTATTTGAGTTGATAACGTTTGTTATTATATCAAGTATTCTCTTGGTTCTGCTGCTTTCACACTGCATCAGTCCATACAAATCTTCCCAATATTCTCTGACTCTATCCCCTTTGTTATTTTTTGGAAGGGCAAAAATATTCCATTGTATTAGTATACCAGCCATTCTCCAATTGATTGACAACTAGGTGTTTATTAAATGCTTGTTGTTATTTTGATTGAGTGACTTTACCAATCAAATCACTGGGAAAGTTACTT
Source organism: Phascolarctos cinereus (assembly GCF_003287225.1). Classification (NCBI taxonomy): domain Eukaryota; kingdom Metazoa; phylum Chordata; class Mammalia; order Diprotodontia; family Phascolarctidae; genus Phascolarctos; species Phascolarctos cinereus. The sequence goes on from NW_027555847.1 coordinate 13,019,044, forward strand.
CAGCTCTTGCTGCCCCAGGACTCTCAGACTGTATGTTGCAGATGAGTGCCAATATGCATTAATGGAAGGAATTTCCAAAACCTGGAGTTCCCCACACGGACAAAAATCACAGGTCTGAAATTAATACCCCACCCCCCCCACCACTAACAGCAACAACAACTTAGAGTTATATGGTGCTTGAAGGCTTTAAAGTGCTTGATGCTCGCAACAAGTCTGTGAGGTATTATGTAGGGTAAGCCCTATAATTCACACATTACAGAGGAGGAAACTGAGGTTCAAATAGGGTAAAATGGTGGAAACAGGATGCAAAGAGTCCAAGGCTCCAAGTTAGGAGTGATTGTGAATGCTGATTTATTAGCTGAGTGACCTCGAGTTAGTCACATAACCTTTCAAGTCTCAGTTTCCACCTCTGAAAAAGAAAGGAATTATCTAGCTGACCTGGTCAGCTGTAAACCTATGGCTGTAGAACCACTTGACAGAAGAAGAATGAATCATTGAAGGGACTGGAACAAAAAGGAATTTCCCTAGAATGTGAGGACCAGTCCTTAAAAATAATCGCCCTCATCTCCTCAGCCTTGAGTTTGAAGTTGGACCCCCTCCGACCCTCCCAGGCTGCTGTTAGGCTTCCCCTGCAAGGTCTTCTGCTCTGAGTCGGGAAGCTTGGAAAGGGTTAAAAGAAGCTTCAGAATAGTTGCTTTTGGAGACTGAAGAGTCCTGTTGATTTTGCGGGGATCCCAGGTCTTGGGAATCTGCGTTTTGTCTGCTCCCTTTTCTTCTAAGACCTGAGGACACACAGTACCGGGAGCTCGGAAACAGCAAATAATGGCTTGGTCCGGCAACCTCTCCACCAACAGGGACTGGGGCGGCTCACCGACTGCTTCGGATTGTCTGGAAGAAGGTGGGGGAGGGAGACCCTGGGTGGAGTATTGGAAGTGGACCATTATTCCGATTACTTCCTGCAGAGGCACCCAATGAACTGAAATGCATTTAACTCAACTCAAACCTCCCCACTTTCAAAGGTTATGGTAACTTCTGCCCGCCTTTGGCCTCTGGTTTGTATTCGAGCCACCCCCAAACAGCAAGGTCCCTCCTCCTTCTCATTTCTATGCAAGTCTTGCTCCATTGTTGGGGCTCTGTAAATGCGGATGAATGTCAATGTCACTGAGCTCATTAATAATCAATTGATTGGGATTCCGGGCTCTGTTTGCAGAGCAACCGCCACTCCTGAAGTCTATTTTCCCCGGCTGCTATGTGTGGGTCATGGGGCCCTAGAGGTCCCAGAGCAGGGTGGTCTGTGTTGACAGCTATCACCATGGTAACTCCATGCATCTCCAACCTCAGCTCCCAGGCCACAGGGAGAGCAGGGAGGCTGCTCGTGCACTGCGGACGGGCTAGGAATTTGTGGGGCTCAAAGCTGGAAGGAAAACGCTGAGATTTAGCAGGCGCGTGACAGCTTGTGAGCTCGGTACTGCCAGCCTGAAGATCTCCATTTAACAGTCAGGGTAACTGAGGCTGAGGGAGGTATAATTACCTGGACACAGTCACACTCCTACTGCCAACAGCTGAAGCCCGGATCAGAAAGAATCCAGGACGCCAGACTTCCAAGCTGAGGGCTCTCTCCACTGAGCCATATGGGAGCGAGACACTTGGCAAAATTGGCTTTTTCCCTTTTACTTTTCAGTTGCTGTTGAATGGTGCAGTGCTCTTTGGCTAACCCCTTTGGAAGCCTTGGTGGAAAAGGGCATTTTAAGAGTCAAACAAAGCACTGCTTTTCTTTCAGGCCCCTCTAGCCAATAATAAAGACAAGGCAAATCCCCTTTCAGCTGCTTTCAGTCCGTTTTAAGTCAGCGAAACCTACATAATCCTATAATAGTCCATCGCTTCTTTTCCACTCACCTTAAAGGCAAGCCCAGACGAAGAGAGAGGACTTGGCTTTCAAGAACCTCTTAATATTCCATCCCCACTACCATTCTGCCTCTCTCCATCTCCTCCTACTTTGAAACCTCCTGTGCCTTCCCCTATACACACACACCCTTTGCTGCTAAACAAATTCAACCCAAGGAGATTTTATGTAATGTTGCAGGTAATTATTGATTGAGTGAAAGAGAAGAGTTTTATATTAAATGGAGGAAACTTCAGAAATTAAAGACAAAGTCTCCACAACCAAAGACACCCTTTCCAACATCAGAGAAAAATGTTAAGCTTGTAAGTCAAGATGTAAAATTGGCATATAGCAGAGCTGGTCAAAGTCTTAGGAACATCCCAACTGGGAGGAAAGTCTGCTTTGTTCTTCTTAGCTGAAGATGACAGACTCAATCTATCACCAAGCATTTATTAAGCACTTACTATGTTCCAGACCAAGAGGATATAAAGACAAAAATGAAATAGTCCCTGCCCTTAGCTTACATCTTAATGGCAGAGACAATATGCATTTAAAGAGGGAGAAAACTCCCTCTGGGTCTATGCTCTTAACTTGCACAGGCACTCCCGGGTTAGTCCTCAGAGAGATGGCTGGATGCTCTGAGGATTCTAGAGATAATCCTGTGGGGCTCTGCTTTAAACACTATGCTCATAAACCCCTACCAGTGTGCTTCCCAATAGCAATCAGCCAGTAGATTAAAATCAGTCAAGTGACATTGCAAAAACAGGTGTTACAAGACATTCCCTATCAAAAGCTGGAGTCTCAAAAAATATACACACAGTCCACTGTGGAGAGAAGAATGGAGTGGACATGAACCTGATGAGGCCCACTTGTAGGAAACACATGTGGCCAAGGTAAATCCACACCCTGAAACTACAGGGACTGTCTCTCTCTCTGTCTCTCTCTCCCTCTCTCTCTCTCTCTCTCTCTCTCTCTCTCTCTCTCTCTCTCTCTCTCTCTCTCTCTAAGGAATGGCATCAGTGATGGATGGGTTGCTTCCATACTAGGCTAGGCTGCCAGCCCACCTGCCATGGCATCTCTGTTGGACTCAGTTTTCAGGTGACAGCTATCAGCCTCAGGCTGAGGTAAGGTGGTATTGTATTTTTTCAGATGGGTCAGAGACCTTTGACCTACGATTGCAAAGCAAAGCAAACAAACAAACAAACAAAAACCTTTCCGGTTTTCTACTGCCTCAGAGCCTCATCTGGGGTGTGTGTGTGTCATCTCTCAAGCTGGAGGTAGAAGGAGGGCATCTCCTATCAAATATTTTTCTTGGGATGGAGTTCAGTTGCCTCAGTGAAGGGGTCTCATTTTTACTTATGGCGACTAGCCAGTGCATTTCCCAAATCTTCATCTCCACAGGCTAGAGCATAACCCTATGTGATGGCCATTTGCCTAATAAGCACAAAATAGTTCTGGGGTTCAGAATGAACTAGTTTTCATCCCCTCTCCCCAAACTGTAAAGTTTCCTTGATCTAGGCAAATGAGTGACTGGGGAAAATGCACTGAGGCCTTTGTGCCCTGGGAATTCGTTCTGTTGTCTCTATTGCCCTTTTCATATGCAATTGTGGGGAATGCTTTAATTATACCTGGAACAACCTCACCCATACATCTTATTTTCTTTCTCTGCCTGTAAGTGACTTGAACTCTGCTGAATTCTAAAATGACAATTCCCTCATAGGTATACATAAGACACAGAAGGGAAGGGAACCGTAGAAGGGAAGGCATCAGCAAGGAGGTGGGCTGGGCTGGGAGGAAGTTTGACATAGAAGTCTTGAGCTGAATCCTGAAGATATCCAGGGGTTCTGAGAGGCAGAGATGAAAAGAGCAAATATCACAGGAATGACATGCAGGCATCGCACAAAAGCAGATGGAATGGTGTGTGTAAGGAATGGCAGGTGAGCCAGGGTGCCTGGACCTTAAAGCACATGTAGGGGACTAATGCCCGGCAGCCCATAAATGTGTAAGAAGACTAGAAAGGCAGGAGGGGGCCTGGTGGTAAAGAGGGGTTTGTATTTCATCTGCGAGACTTCAGGGACTTGCTTACTGAGTTTCTTGAGTAGAGAAGTTAAATGGTCAGGTCAGTGCTTAGAAAAACCACTTTGGCAGCTGTACAGATGACGGATTGGAGTGGGGAGAAGCTTGAAACAGTGAAACCCACTAAGAAGCTATTGCCGTTGTCTGGGTGATGGGTTCTAAGGATTTGGTGGACTTGGGTGGTAGCTTTGTAAGTGGAGAAGAAGGAATGGATACAAGAGGCATTGTGGACATAGAAATGGAAAGCTGCCACCTGATTGGATAGGTGGAATGAAGACAAATGAAGACCAAGGGATGACCCTCAAGGTGCCAGATAGGGTGATGGGAAGAATGTGGGCCCTGTCCCAATATGAGAAAGCTGCAGTGTCTCACCCAAGACATATCTTCCTTGGACCACTGATGCTTTTCACTCACGGTACCTGAGGTCAATAAGGGAAGGCAGTCTATTCCTTAGGGAGTATCTAGCACTTCCCTCACACCTTAGGAGGTAGAAGGGGGAAATGATGTATGGGGAGAGGCACGACAGTAGTCGTTTAGATCCTAGAATGGGCTGTGCACAAGGCAGCACATAGCCAGCTCCAAGAGAGAGG